>NC_081165.1:2345022-3029271 GCF_012432095.1 Onychostoma macrolepis
TGTGTTTCATAAATATATAACAGAATAAAAAAAAAAAAAAAAACATAAATTTGTGGTTTGAGAACATAAATATTGTTTTGCCATCAGGCTGCCAAGCTTCCCATGTCCATCATTATTGTTGGAGTTGGACAGGCTGAATTTGATGGTAAGTTTTTTTTAAGGGCTGTCAATTTGATATATTAAAGATTAATATTTTGTATTGCATTATTTTCATTTCATTTAATCAAGTTCATCATTTATTTGTTTATTTATTTACTTATTGGAGAACTCCAACTTTTACTTTATAGAATAAAATCAACATTATCATGTAATAAATAAATATTTGTAACTTTTTTCAGCTAAAAAATTTTTATGCATGGCATGTTCAGTCTTTTCTTTTTTTTAGTGCAGTCATTGTCATGTAAACATACATGGTAACACTTTACTTAAAACCTTCATATATAATGCATTATAAAATATTTAATGCAGTCATTATGACTTGTAATGTACGTAATAATGTAATAATGTATTGTATGATCTTATGAATAATAGTAACCACAGTTATAATCCGTTATAATGCTTATCTATTCATTGTTATACCTTTAGAATGTATAACACATTAAAACATGACAAACAAACCTTCAAATATTACAATGCATTTTAACTTTGGTTTACAATTATTTATACAAAAATATAATGAACATTTATAAAGGCTATTCAAAAAGGCTTCAAGTAAAGTTTTACGATATACCCTTAATACCAGCTTAGTGCCCCTGAAGCTGTTTATAGCAATTAGTCGAAGTGCTTTGATAGCAGTAAACAGGGTTGTTTTTTCTCGGCTGTGTGCGCAGTACATGTAATCTAGAGATCGTTTAAGGAGACCTGGTTTGGGCTAATCACAGAGCGAGAAGTAATTATCAGCTATATTGTGTGGATATTATTAAGCACATAATATCATGTCAGGGCATGTAGTGATCTGTCAGACCACTTGGGAAGTTAAGAGAGACTTTGATCGATATTGAAATAGAGCTTCCTCCTAGAATAACAACATACCTCACATACACAGAGGTGGAAGATGAGCTCCTGTCGGATGAGGTGAGCAGGTCATGAGGAGAGGGCCTGTTGTTTTAGAAGACTGTAATGGAATTCTCTATGTGCATTCTAGCTAAAGAGCCCAATTATATTCGGCTGGTGCCAAAGCAGTAGCCTTACTGATGATGAAGGAAATGATGGCCCTAGTAGTTTTGAGATCCAAAATGACTTTTTCAACTGAATGTATCACTATGCATACAATAAAAGGAGTAGTTCAAAAGATGTTGTCATTATTTACACTTTAAAACAAAAATGAAGTGTTATATTTAATTGTTATTTAAATAAATGTATAAGCACAGGTCCAGTGATGTACTTGTACTTCCTGTCTTTCCCCACAGCTATGGTTGAGTTGGATGGTGATGACATCAGGATTTCCTCAAGAGGAAAATTAGCGGAGCGAGACATTGTCCAGGTGACATCAGTAGTAGTCTACTTTTATTAATACAAGCAATGCTCTTTCAAAGCTTGTTTAAACCACAAGTATGGTATGTTAACGTTCAGGTTTTAAATAGCTGTGACTTGTCACCCCATGTCTCTTTCTTTCAGCAATCAAATCCATTAAGCATGAGAATTTTAATTACTAATTCAGTCACCGTGGAATCAAGCCCTCGTGTAACAGCTCCACACCATGACCCACATTATTATAAAGCAATTCATTATGCATGTCCCCTATGAATGCAACCTGTCATTAGTAGTAATAAGAATATCTCAGGCTACTGAGTCACAGACAGCGAGCAAAGTGAAGAGAATTCACTCTTGGGGCACTGTTTAATTTGTTTTATTCAGGAAGAAAGGATAAGAATATTTTGGAATGTTGTTGTCATTCCCATAAATTAATGGATTTGTGGATGCACGAATGGGAGCGTTTGGGAGAGTAATGAATATATGCTTGAATGAATGGATCAGTGGTTGACTTAATACATTGGCGATAGATGGATGAATTGATATGGAAATAATTAATTATTGGAGGGATGGATAAATAAATGGAGGATGAATGGGGAAGAATGCATTAGGTGGATGGATGGATGGATGCACTGCGTGGGTGGATAGATGGATGGATGGCTGGATGAAAGGCAAAATATTAAGGGATGGATGTAATTCATAGGTGATAGATGGATGAATTGATATGGAAATTATATATTATTGGAGGGATGGATAAATAAATGGAGGATGGATGGGGAAGAATCCAAGAATGCATTGGGTGGCTGGATGGATGGGGAAGAAGGCATTAGAAAGATGGATGGATGGATGGATGCATTGGGTGGGTGGGTGGATGGGGAAGAAGGCATTAGAAGGATGGATGGATGGATGCATTGGGTGGGTGGGTGGATGGATTGATGGGTAATAATTAGTGCTGTCAAACGATTAATCGCATCCAAAATAAAAGTTTTTGTTTACATAACATATATGAGTGTACTGTTTATATTATGTACACACACACACACACACACATGCATGTATATATTTAAGAAAAAAATGTTTAAAATATTTATATATAATATAAATTATATGAATATAAATATATACATGTCAATATTTTCAAAATATATACTGTGTGTGTGTAAATTCATATATACATTATATATATATATATATATATATATATATATATACAGTACACACGCACATAATGTGAACAAAAACCTTTATTTCAACATTTATTTCGTGATTAATGCATTAGATGGATGGATAGATGGATGAATGGCTGGATTAAAGGCCAAAAATTTAAAAGATTTCAAGTAAATGTCGTTCTTTTGAACATTCCTTTCATCAAAAAATGCATCACAGTTTTCAACATTCATAATAATGAGAAAGATCATAATATTTAAATTAATAATTGAGCACCAGATCAGCATATTAGACCTTATATTGGAGGGCCTTTGAATTTTGTGTTGGACAACATAAGGATTTGAATCAAAGAGGTTAAGAAGCCCTATATAAGTGGAAGGATGAATAAATGTGCACGTTGCTTCCTGCCCCTTACAGTTTGTGCCATTCCGGGATTACATGGACCGGACGGGAAACCACGTGTTGAGTATGGCACGACTGGCCAAAGACGTTCTGGCTGAGATTCCCGACCAGTTCATTTCTTACATGAAGAGCCGGGGAATCAAACCCAATCCGGCGCCGCCTCCGTACACACCGCCAGGACACACACACCACACACAGATCTGAGCGCACGCTACCAAACCTGCTTTAACACAACAGCTCCTCTCCCTGGAGTCATGGGATAGCTGTACTGGAGCTTTTCTTTTAGGGTTTAGCTCCCAGTGTTACCGTGTGTTTGAACTCTCCGAGACACTCTGAGGTACAGTGACGTTTCTGTTTGTGCCATTTATATTTTCTGCCCATTTGTTTTTTTTTTTCTTTTTTTCCTCGGAAGGATGGTGTGATCCATGAATCTGACCCAAGGGCAGCTTTTTTGTTTGTTTTGTTTAAAAATATCTATATCTTGGCCTGTGACTGTTTCTTATTTTGTGGATCAGTTGACAAGAGGACGAAGAGCAGGAGCAGGAGGAGGAGGAGGAAGAGGAGGAGGAGGAGGAGGAGGATGATGATGATGTTTGTGGTTTCAACTTGTGCCTGTCTGTGACTGTTTCGGTGTACCAGGACAAGTGTGCCCTAATCTGACATTTGACCTTACTCCACATCGGTATACTAGAGTGTGCACTTTACGGTGACGTTTTTAGATTTGTATCGCTTTCATTTCGTATCAGATCAGACCTGTGCCCATTTGGGTTTATTACGTTAAGCATTGCTTGTGCAGAAATGTTATCTGATTCTCCGTCTTTATCCATTATGATTTAGGAAAGCATGCATGTGTGAGGAGAGGCGAAATGAATAATTTTGTTCCTATTCATGAATGGTGTGATGAGAGATGTACTATTTTCCCACAATTTCACCTGCATAAAGTGACTGTAGAAGCACAACTTCATCAATAATCAGCATTACTCTTGCTCATGTGCTTTTGTAGGAATGCATAGGGGCCATTTTGGCCGACCCTGCGTAAGTGCAGCACAGCCAGTATGGGTCCTCTCTCCCTCTCAGGCAGAAATGAGGCCTGGAGTGTTCTCAGAATGGTGTCACCCACTCAACCGTAGTTCATTCACCAATTCAATTTTGTCAAGAGGCTTTTAATCAAATAAGAGTGCCTGATGTATCTGTACTCTGCCAGTATAGGGCTGAATGGAGGAGCTTGTGTAATTGAGCACATTACAGTCCTGTCTGGGTATAATAATCATGAGCATTTAGCCCTGTGACTGTGTATGGGGTGTTCATTATCTCCAGATGTATTTCTGCCAACCCATAAGGCTTTGACAGAGCATCAAAGCATCAGAGGCTTTCATCCCCCAGATGTCATTGATGTATTTTATTCTATCTATTTTAAAATTCAAAATAATGTTTTTTTTGTTTGTTTGATTTTTTCAATTCAAATCAGTTGATCGTTTGATTTGTATTTATTGCACACAATATTATTGCTTTTTTAAATTTTTACATTTTCACGATTTAAGTCAATTATTCTATTTGTTTTTAAAATACATTATGAGATTGTTACCATATACTACATTAACACTACATTGTCCTTTTTCATGTCATTAATGCATTTTATTCTGTATATTTGTGTTTTTATCCACCGTTTTTTTTTTTTTTTTTCAGGTTTAAATCAGTTGACTTTCTTCAGTTTTATCAATTTGTATTTCAGACCATATAATTGCTTTTTTTATTATATTTTATTTTATATTTTTATTATTTTATTTTATGTTATGAATAAATTATTGGATGTTACACACCATATACCACATTAATAAAAAAACACTTTTTTTTTCTCTCCTAGAAAAACTGCAAGCATGTCATTAATACATTTTATTCTATATGTGTATGTTTGTCCACCTAAATTTACAATTCTAAATAATGCTTAGTTCAGATTTAAATCTGTTGATTTTCTTAGGTTGAATTGATTTATTGCACAGACTATTATTGCTGTTTAATTCTGTTTTTAGTAAATTATGAAATAAATTATAGGATTTTTACACACCGTATGCCACATTAATAAATATCCTGCCCTCAAGATAATCACTGGAAAGATTGTTGCTTTTTAAAAAATTAAAAAATAAAAACATAAAAACCAGCCGATAAACCTTTATCCCAAATGATTCCATGAAAATGCCAGTGTGATCACTGAAACCAGTTTAACTATGCATATCATCAAATGATTTTACTACGCAGAGGCTTGGTAGACTGTCATTACAGAATCAATCCAATGTGGGGAACGTTTTCTAAATCTAAACGTTTTAGGATGTTTTAATGCAACGCTAACACTTTGTATTACAAAACAGTTTTACACTTACCACAGAGTCTAACTGCCTCATTTTGGTTTTGAAAAACAACAAAACATTATAGCTGAAATTACCCACAATCAAAAGCGTCAATGTTTACACTGCCGCAGTTTCCCCAAAGAAGGTCCAGAGATCATCTTGGGAGCCATTGATGTTGGATGAATAGGATGTTGCGACAGTAATTGTATCCGTCCATTTCAATGCCTTCAAATTAATGACCTTTTCTCAGTAGCAACACCACACTATTCAGTTTGTTCATCTGTTCATCAGTTCTTTGTCATTTGCGAAGTCAGTGACATCAGTTCCTTTATTTATTTATTTATTTTTTTTCAGGCAGGAAAGTCATTGTGCATGTAATATCTGATAAGAAGCTTGGGTCTACTGAATTAGCACAGAGGAGATTTTCCCTGTGTGTTTATCTAGAAAAGCACACAAAGGAGGTTCAAGCTTTTTGCATATTCCATAGTGTGCAATTTTGATAGCGATGCAAACATCATCACTGCTGTCCAAAGCTAATACTATATAGCTATATATACTATATACTATAAAGATATATAGGGCATATTTACAGTATACTTCATGTACACTCTCAGAAAAAAAAGTTACAAAAGTTGTCACTTGAAAAGGTGTTAACTTTTCAAAAGGTATAAATGTGTACCATTTAAGTACTAATAGGTATCAATGTGCACCCTTTAGGAGTAAATAAGGTACAAGGGTGTATCTTTTGAAAAGGTACTGCCCCAGCAGATGATTGATGATCGCATCACTATCCATTTGAGTATCAGATTTTATTTGACCATAAAAATGTTTCTCCGCAACACAGGTGTAAGTCCAAATGTATTATTTCTGTAGTATATGAAAAAATTTCCACTGTACTTAATGTGGCTCATAAGACCTGAAAACAGGAGGAAGCAAAAATTATATGACAAACTGCATTGTGATCAGCATTAAATTTGAAAAACTACCAAACTGTATGCTGAAATAAATGCTGCCCATTCATGAAGAATGTCCTCGCGTAAAAAAAAAAAAAAAGAAAAAAAAAGTTACACTGCACACAAAATGAAAAAAAAAAAAAAAACATGGTCTTGTGGCAAGTTTTTTTAACTTCACAAGATTTTTTGTGAAGAATGTGCTGCAATGGTCAAATATGTCCATTTAACCAGCGCATGTTTACATAGATAAAAACAACTACAAAGTGTTTTTAAAGCAAAAATGCAGTCAACACCGCAGTGGTGAATGGGAATTGAAAGTATACTGGTATGATCTGTTTTCCAGCATGGAACTACAAATGTTTACAGTCTACTGTTTTTCGTAAGCAATTCTCATTTCTCTGAAACATTAAGGGAGCACTTTACTGCATAGGCCTGCTTTAAATAAGAATCTGTTTGTTTCCCTTTCTTAAGATGATGTTGTAATAAAATGGATTTATTTTTGTTCCTGCCTGGAATGTACGATAAGCCATTAAATACAGTGTTCAGCAAAGAAAATGACCAGCGTTCGTGAGAATCGAATTGCTTCATAAGACAGTGTAGAGGATGTATGTATACCTGTATTACAGGAAGTGTGTGACGCAGGACCTGTAACAAATACATTGAGTGCTGTTCACATGTAAAATACTGTAGAGACTGTTTTCATTGGAATACTTGTGCATGTATGGCCTAAAATTTAGTGGACTGATTGGGATTGTTTTCTCTTGCTATTTCTGTAGTTATGTTGGGATGTTTTATATATATACAGTATATTACAATATATTTTAATAATCATAATTTATTTTCACCTGAGGCATTGGCAGCCAACCAGCATATCATGACCATTATTATTATTATTAATTTGTTAAAAATACAACTTCTAATATACATATAAATCACAAAAATCATGTTCTTTAAATATTTCCTTTCATTAATGCAACATACAGTAGACCATTTTTAGCATTTTATTGTTATTATTATTACATTTGTTTTGCATGTTTGCTCCCAACAAATTATATTGTACATGATCTTTGTCATACGGTGGGTTGTGAAATGCTTTGTATTGAAATGCCTTAACTAAATAAGAATAAAAAATGAAGTCTTTTACAAACTCTTGTCCATGCACTTTGTAGAGTATGTATTTATAGCTGCTGGTGGACTGTATGTTGAAAGGTTTCCACCATTATCACATTCACTGCGAGACTGTGGCCCTTATTGTGGTGACCTGCTGTTCTCCGCTGCTGTTGAGTCATGCAGGAAACCTGTGACACGTTCAACAGTTCTTCACAGATAATGAAGAGAACCAGATAAATTAGAGCTTCAGGAGGCGACAAGAGTCACATTCAGAACGCATCAGACTATTTTGAGGCAATGAGTGAGTAATATTTTCAAGGCACTTTCACTTCAGTTTCATTAACAAAAATGTCACTGACTAAAAAGAAAATATGGAGGGAATAATGAAAATAGATAATTACTGAAATAATGAACAGAAATACTATGCTGTGTTCCATTGGGAGTGATGCTTCAGGGCCCTCATTTTGCATTGGACATAAAGTGCCAAAGATGTTTACCATACTAAGCTTAAACCTTAACATTTATTAACCCTGTAAAGCCTGACAAAAGAAATAATAAGCATGGAACATAAAATGGAAGATTTTAGACAAACCATATAAGATTATACTCGAGGAGTATTAAATACCAATTTTATTCAGAGACCCAAACAGAACGAAAATATGCAGATTGGTACAGTTGCTGATATTTATATGACCAAAAGTTAGATTCTGATGGCTTGTAATGTAAATCAATGAGATCTTTATAACCGTATAGCATACTACTTACATAAAATGCATTTGAAAATCAGTTACTCTATATCTCCAATAATATATATTTTTGTAAGATGATATTTAAATGATTAGTTCATTGATCAAAGCTCCAAAGTTTTAATTCAGTGTAATACACTGATTAAGAGATGCCCTGAATGAATGAATGAATGAATGAATGAATTAATTAATTAATAAATATAAATAAATAAAAATAAAAAGCTGGTTTGCTGATTTTAGCAGGTGTTCCAGCCTGGTTATAGCTGGTTTAGCAGGTTGGTTTTAGTTTAAGTGGTTCTATCTATCTATCTATCTATCTATCTATCTATCTATCTATCTATCTATCTATCTATCTATCTATCTATCTATCTATCTATCTATCTATCCATCCATCCATCCATCCATCCATCCATCCATCCATCCATCCAATATATATAGATTCATAGCGCACACGGTAGAGAGAGAGAATGCCAGATTACACTTTTAAGTATTGGATTTCCACCAAAATATATAATACACAGTATATACAAAAACACTTTTTCAGTGGTTTGAATTATACCTTTCTAAGATGCAATTTTATAGATAGTTTATACTTTTTTTCATTTGTACATAAATGGTCCATGGCGAACTTATTTGGACAGGTTGTGAACTCTGTTTTGTTTTCAGACAGTTAAAAAAAATCAGTACAAACGTTACTGCCACATGTTACCAGGCCTCTGGAGGCTAGACCGTCTCATTTAACAACGCTCGGCTTGGAATTCGAAGGTATGGCCTTTAAAGTCCATGTCCTTTGGTAGCTCAGCTACCAAAACTGACCTCAGAAGACTACAGCGGATAGTCCAGACAACACTTCCTCTTTGAACTGTTGCCGTCTGGTCAGCGCTACAGAGCTGAGCATCAGAACAGCCAGATGTAGGAAAAGTTTCTTCCCTCTGGCCATCTGCCTCATGAACAGTAAAATGTTCTCGCCACTGTGCAGTTCAAACATTTGCAGTACCAACACGATCTATACTCATATTTATTATACTTATATCATAGCCTACCTCTATCCACATTGCATAATTTGTATGTAGCATAGGCTATCTGTACTGTCTATTGTCTTTTTGAATATTGTGTATTGTTTTTACACATTTATTTTTACTCACTTATTTCTATTTTGATATCTGTGCCTTGTCACTGTCATCTTGTCCGTGCACTGGAAGCTTCTCACCAAGACACATTCCTTGTGTGTGTAAGCAAGCTTGGCAATAAAGCTCTTTTTGATTCTGATTCTCTGAATGGGACACGGGTTTAGTTAACCTGATGAACAGGCTGAGACAGCATTGCCATAGACGACCGCTGAATCCTGTGACTTACCAATCAGAATCAAGTAACTAATTAAACCATATTGTTGCCGAGGTGTTTACTCTCTTTTAAAAGCTTACTTTGCTGTTCTGTATTATTTGTATTTAGCACTGATTTTCATTTTTGACACCTTATTAGTGATTACAACCTGCCAGTTGAAAACTACTACGCCCATCCAAAGCATCATGTCTTAAAAGGTCCCAAAACAACAACCAAAAATAGAGAACATTAGGATAAATAATGCATGCAGTACAACTTTGTGAAACTCCTAATGATATTGTAATCAGTGGACATTGTTGTCTACAGCAATATGTCTTCATGTCATATTGTAAATGAACTTGCTCTTCAAATTAAAGGATCAGGTTCTGATCTGACCTGCTGTTAGATATTTGCCTTTACACTACTTTTCATTATATCTCAATCTGAATGAGGAATTGAGCTGTCATATCTTAGATTTAAAGCCCTGTGAGGATCACAGCCTTCAACCTGCTAATTCAAACCGTGACTTGTCCTTAGACAATTCCTAATTGACACCTGAATCAATGAGACTCTCAGTGATTGTGTTGCCACTTTTTTTCTTTCTCTCTCTCTCACTCGCTCTCATGCACACACGCAGTTACTTTCCTTAATGAGAGGCTCTGCCTCTGTGCCATCTGGGGGACTCGAGCAGCTGTCAGAGCCTCAAACCTGATCTGAGACCAGGCACCTGCCGGCCTCCTCTGCACCCACACAATTAGAAACACGTTCTCACTAGGACTCTGTGTGAACTGTGTCCTATCTGACAGATGAATCCAGACCAATGCCTCAATAAATGTGTGCTCCTATTAGATTAGTGCTACACTCATCTATGTAAACATCTTGAGGGATGACAGGGGCCTCATGGGTGTATTTATGATACTTCATCACAGACACAGTTGATTAAAAAAAAATAAATAAATACAACTTTTAGGTATCCAGTAATTATTCCAGGGTTGTGATTAGGCCTATACATAACACTATTTTGCCTGGAGCACAGGGCATCCTAGGGGACCTATTTATGATGGAAAAGAAAGGTAAGTGAAATATGAACTGAGTTTTTTTTTTTTTTTTTCTGTGATAAATGATGTGCAGTCATAATTTGCATGTGCCTATGAACAAACATAAAAAAAGAGGGGGGGTTAATTTTTTTGTCCATCAATGGAAGAACACCGCAGAAAATTATAACTGCAGTATATTATCAAAATCATTCCAGTCTCAAAATATAAGCAGTGAAGTCTGATTGATGAATGAACAATTTCTTTAATCAGCCGATCCAGTTTACAACAACGATCTAAAAAACGTAATCAGCCACAATGCATCAACTGTCCTTTCATTATTCTCTATTTCAGATAGAAGGTTGTGGTGGCCTCTTTTGAAAGCTAGGCTAATGAACTATGAAGAATACTGGCGCCCTCTGCTGGACTTTCGAGTAACGATCACGAGCATGACATGAGTAGCCACTTTAAAAACCCCAAGTGGTCTGTCTCCTGTTCATAATGATTCTCATCAAAACGCGATCGAAATCATGAAACATTAGGTGTTATATCCACGCAAACTTCACATTTGAGTTTGTTTATTATTATTTATTTTTTTATTTTTACATGTTGTTATAACTTATTTATTATTAATGTTATGTCCCAGTCTTGGAGATCTCTATAACAAGGTTTGATCTTTTTATTTGAACTTTGTTAGAATAAAAACATTAAAGTAATTGCGGAGATCCGATCTGGTTGAGCTACAGAGCAAAGGAGACGGGTATCCAGGAACCAAGAATGACACAGACACAAATGGTGCAGTTCACTCAAGGTTCTGAGGCTTTATTGTCCAGGGGTATATATATACATATATATAAGCATAAATTAAATATTGGGCAATGCAGAAATGTAGCAAGAGATAAAGTAGGCTTATAAGGCAACAGTATGTCTTATGACCATTGGGTAATGTCTACATCCCAAAATATAGCAGACACAGCAAAAACAGCAGACACAGGGTGTTTTGTTCTAGAATCTCACAATGACCACTTTAAGACAGGATGTCTTAGGTAATGAACACTCCTGTGCTTTTCATATATAAAGTTAGAACAAATACATAAAATACATAAATACACGTTACACTTTATTATGGATTCATTGCATATAGGTTACATAGCGAGCAAATCAAAACTCTGGTTATAATTGTCTTGTTAGTCGAAATATAATCTCCAAATAGGAAAAATAGTTAGTCAAGAATTACACTTATACTTCTGACTCTGTGCTTTCTTCTGGTTCCAACGGATAAGTATGAGCATAATCATCTTCAGTGTACGTCTCTGTATCTGACACACATTCATCTGGTTGAATGACATTTGGAGCAAATGTTCGCACGTGTTGGACATTCAGCATCACCTGATACTTGTCTCTCGATGTGATTGCGGAAATGGAACACATAATAAAACTACTAATACATTGCATTAGGCATGGTGCTATCAATAGTAAAATCAACATTAGTAAGACAATAGGTATGACAGTATGGAAAATCAAGGTTCCCCATCCACCCCAGAGGCTACTGAGGCAGCCAATCCAGGAGTCATCTCTCTTCGGTTCCGGGATGGATTCCTTAATGTGATGTTGTCCGAATTATCTAGAATGTAGAAACAACAAGATACACCCAACATTTTACAAACTCCTCTCTCTTGGAGGTCAAAATGTCCCAAGACCAGTCTATTCTGAATAACTGCTTGTCTCATTTTCTTCAGTTCTTCTGTAATTAGGCCTAGCGCATGGGCAGTCATTTTCCAATGATAGAACCTGCCATGCTAAACCATTGATCTTGTTCAAAGCAGTTGAGGTCCCTACTCTGGTAAAGAAACCTGCCAAGGACCACCCTACGCTTTCCCATGGTCTTATACATGACATGCCTGATCGTTACAACAGGTGTATCTCGCTTTTTCATCATTAGTATCAATGTTTTTCCATGTTAACACTGTAGTTCCTGTAGAGAGGAGTAGCAGCATCCACGCCAGTCTCCCTCATCTAAGTGGTAATATGCCATCCCTCCACAGGTCCAAATCATTCCTGGGGCGCTATCAAGATATGAGAATGGACACTCGAAATTCTCCGTAGTGTGATTATAATACTTAATGGTACAGTTGTTGTTCTCAGCTGTTTGATTCAGTGTTATGGTTTTCTTACAATCTGACATTTCTACATAATGCATTCTTTTATTTGAGCAGATACATAGGTCTGCAAAGTGTGACTGCATGTGAAAAGCTGGTCCCTTGAATGGTAATTATAATCTTTAAGAGAGAACAATACTGCTCTATTTGCTCTTAGATTATTCGTCATCTGCAATATCTTGGACATTTGTTATGGCACATCACATTTGTTCTTTTTGAGACACACAGTTTCTGAAGTTATTGGGTGTGTATCCCACACTGAATGTAACTGTATACAAATCCAACATTCTCCATCTATTTCATTCTTTAGAACTCCTCGTTGTAGAAATGCTAATGCACGTGCATAGTTTCCTTCACATTTGGCCTTAGCATGCTCTAACTTTCTTAATATTATCACTCAGATCTGAACTCATAATAAACTCTAAGTCCTCCGTCGATACATCATGTGGTAAGTCAATTGGGTTCTGGAATAACTCAGCTATTACCTTTTTCATCATCATGTCTGTTTCTAATTGGATTACATGAATCTGAACTTCCTGATAGGCATCCATTCCCCTTATGGCCCATCCACAATAGTACACCCCTGCATCCGAGAGCTGTACATTGGATATTGTAACATTCAATAACCATAAGTAACTCTTTGTCCCATCCACCCAGATCTTTCCTTGCTGTTCTTTTTGTACGATCCCTGTCGTAAATCGTGCATCTACACCCCACACTCCTGTCCCATAATACGCTTTTACGTCTTACCAACTACATGTCCCTGAACAAAAGTACAGACCGTCACCATACAGGTCTCGTACCTCTTTCCTGTTATCATCCACTCCCATACTTACAGATATAGGATCAAACAGAAAACGTTCATCTCTTCCCTGCCTTAAAAGAGTAATTCTTAGTGGATTGGTGTGTGGTGGACTCCTTCTTGACCCTGTTAGTTCCCTTTTATGATGGGTTGTGTCATTCTGCTTGACTTTCTCCACTTCCCATTATAAGATTATTGACAACTATTATTGCTAATGTCACCAGGAAACATGTGGTTCCTCTCATGCCACACACATGGTATACACATGCCATGGCCTCCTGTCCGTATTTATCACAGTCAATTCGGGGCTATGGTCTTACACTCTTAGATCTGTTTTATTCTTCTCTGCATAAGAATGTATAGCGCCCTTCAACTAATGTCCCTTCTGAATAATCTATTTTGAAGAGATCTTCCTTCCTGGAATGATTCTTTTGGTTTTGTTATATTGACTAATACTGTGTTTGGGAGTCTTGCTGCTAATCTGTCCTGCAGTATGAACGATTCATTCCTTGCACTTTCGGGCGGATGGGTATATATATTTCAATAACACTTTATTGGTATCTGAGCAAAGGTAAATCTGGCATAATATTTCTCAATGCTAATAATGTCATAATCGATCACTCATCTGCAGAGGACAATTTATAAACAATACCAAGGTGAAGGAACGCAGCTCGACAGTTAGACCTAAGTACAACCTAATGAATATTTATAAATATTCACCTTCACCCTGTAGTGTCGTCTTCATTGCATTTATCTCAGTTTCCATAGCAGGCTATATCTGGTAACTACAATAAAAAACATATTTGAACAAACGCAAGTTATTTAGCCAGGAACATTTGGGTAGCATCACACTGACTGAAGCACGTTGGTTTTGAGATGACCTGGCGCCCCCTGTTGGGTATCAAAGTCTCTTTACAGTAAGTATTCTATAGTCTTTGTAGGCATTTGATGTTAAAATACTGTTGTTGAGTATTGATCGCCAAGAGCATGTTGCTTCAATCAGTAAATCTATCAAAATGGTAAGCAATTAGAATGGGCAAAGCACTTTTTTTTTTTTTTTGTGAACCAATTACATGCAAATCTGTTCCTGTAAAGCTATTTTACACCTTAAGAAGGCTTTCAAGAGTGTAAGGCTTATGGACTATTGCTATGGCACGTTTTTATCCTGTCTGGACAGAAATGGAGTAACAATCTGCAGTGCAGGTAGGGCAGTAACAAAGTGGTCCATCAATCTCACAATCACTTTAAGCCTAAATGCTATGTGCTTGTTCTCAGTATTGGCTGCACTAATTGGTCTGTCCACTGGGTGGCTAGATGTCTCACATTTACTCCATTGCTTCAAATAACTAATCAAAGAAAACAGACAATATAAAACAACAAAATATTATGGTTTTAATAAGAAAAATGGGTGTGTCAAAAGATAAATGCATTTTTACTTGAGTTTAAAATATAAAGATAAAAAATTGGTTTCCCACTGCCTTTTTTTTTTTTTTTTTTTTGTATGTATATGCACCTATTTGTAACAGAATCTGACAAATACTTGTTTGTCTGTTGGTATTGGTTTTTCATTTTGCTTTTGGCCTCCTCCACTTACATGTAATCAAAATCAACTGTTATTTGCCAAATGAGCACAGACAGAATCATATACTGGAAAACTGTAAGCTCTTTAATGATACAAAAAAGAGAGACAGTCTCTGACTCTAACAGTGAATGAGATATGCTGCTGTAACCTACAGTATATGAAATACTTTTTACAAAGACATACAAAAGTATTTAAACAATATGATTTATCTGGTTATCAAATTCTTATTTTGATTTCCATATAATTGTCAAGTACTGATTAATATATAATTTGAACATAGTACACTTATAATATACTTCACATGCTTTAAGTCAGCTAATTTTAGGGTTAGTTCACCCAAATGAAAATTATTTTACCTTATTACACCCATGTTTATATATATATATATATATATATATATACTGAGAAAAATGACTCAGTGGAGCTGTAATTGTAACAAGAAAATATCAATAGTTTCAACAAATAAAACTATGTATGGTGATTTACTTTGAAAATTTGAGTAACATACTTAATATCAATTTGTTGCAAACACATGTTTTTTACAATTAAATATTGCATATATAATATTGAGTAATCTTTACGAGGCTTTTTAGATGTGTGCCTTTTCGAGATCTATTTAAGTAAAATGTACTTAAAAGACTAATGGGGATTAGGCTACTGAAGACACGATTCTGACTGAGGCCATTTTGAATTTTCCATCCAATGTGTGACAGGCCTGCATTTTTCTCCATCGCTATCAACCCAAAGGACGCTGAAAGGGTACCATTTAAATCACATATGAGCTTTAAATGTCACCAAATATGCAATGATAAAGCAAAATGTTTGCTTTATAAACTGGTTCATAAGTACTCCTGCATTTAGCCTTGAAGCTAAAATCGGCTAACGATTTCGCGCCTTTTTTCATTTTCTTTGACACTTTAAGTAATATACTTTTGTTTTAATGTTTTTATCCACTCAGTATTAAGCATGTGAGTTATGTAGTTTCGTAAGGATTTAACATTTTACACAAATTACTGAATGGAGTAACTGTTACATTAGGCGGAGACATTTCTGTGTCGGAGTTTGGGGAAAGTGCCATGTGTAATCGCTTTATTTGTCTTTGATTTAAAGGAGTTTGACATCAGCTTTGAGCTCATTTGTGACTCATGCTTCTCTGTAGTAAATCTTCTCCATCAGAGGCCAGCGGCACCGAAAAAGGTAAGAAATACATTACATATGAGCGGATTAGTACTTTAATATCACCAAAGATGCCATGACAAATATAACGTTAACCATACATGTTTGTTTCATTAGCTGGTTTACATAAATTACCCTTGTATTGTATACCTTAATCAACGTTTTTCATTATGCAGCTCCTCAATGACTTAAAGTTAACTGCTTGAATACAACGTAAATATACAGTACTTGTGTATTTTATGCTTTGAAATTATACAAAATATGTCTTCAAACGTTTGGAAAAAAGTTTATCCTAAAGCATTTACTTAAATGACTGAGTTGAATTTAGCTAAGACACGTGTCTGGGGAACATGCCATGCTGTAATTGCTACTTTTTTGCTTTAATTTTAAGGAGTTTGACATCAAAATTGAGCTCTCATTTTGACTGGGGCACTACTGAACTGCTATCATGTGAGGAGCATGGGACAAGACTAAAATCTTCTCCATCAGAGACCAACTACACTGAAAAAGGTAAGAACCACATTCATGCTGGAATGTTGTAAAGGCGCTATTGTTATGGGGTATAAATGAAATATAATTACTATGTTCCTACTTCTTACCAGTTAACATTTAGTTTGTGCTTGTTTTTCTTTATTTCGGTAGACAAGCTGTTGTTTTAAAATATAATAATAGAATAATAATAAAGCAATAAATCACTCTAAATCAACAATTTCAATGAAATGAAAGTAAAATCTTTGTCCACTTAAACTGTTTTTACTTCAAAGGATCTGGATGATGAAGATACCTTGGAAATCCAAGAAGATCCAATCACTTCCCATCAACAATCCCACATCTCTGAAATGAAAATTCTGTCATTTACTCTACTCGTTTGTCACTCCAAACCCGTAAGACTTTTATTCACCTTCAAAACACAAATGAACATATTTTAAATGAAATCTGACAGATTTCTGTCCCTCATTTGACAGTCCATGCAACTACCACTTTGATGCTTTAAAAAGAGCAGTTTTTAATGAAAAGTTTCTGAAGAGCCTTGATTGCTTTATATGATGAACAGTTTGAATTTATTATTTATTTATTATTAATTTATTAATTATTTATTCACATATATAAATGTTGATCAGTGAACATGAACAGAAGTACTTGGTTGACGCATAAGAACAAACCTCATTGGTTTCTGCAGCTCAAACGTGCAGCGTAACACAAGAATGAACCTCATTGGTTCTCACACATCGAGCAAGAATGCTTGAGCTTCCGTTTGCCATAACTTATCTGCTCTGACGAATGTTTATATGTGAATAAAAGCTAAGTTAGATCTGATCATCATATAAAGTGTTCGGGTCTCTTCAGAAAATTTTGACTAAACTGCTCAAGTCTTCTAGATTAATTTTACGATCTCTTTATGAACTCTTTTAAGCGTCAAAGTGGTCCTTTCATAAACTGTCAAGGGAGGGACAGACACTTCTCAGATTTCATTAAAAATATCTTCATCTGAGTTCTGAAGATGAACAAAAGTCTTACCGATTTGGAACAACGGGGTGAGTAAATGATGACAGAATTTGTTTTTTGGGTGAACTAACCCAAGTGAAGTGTGCTCAGCTTGTAGTAGTAAATGTTATATACTGTGAACTGCAGAACATACATTTTAAGTTTCAAAGTTTACTCTGTAAAACGCTATTGAATGCTATTCATTTTAATTTGCTGATGTAATGTAATATGCTCCACAAAAAAATTGATATTTATACAGGTTTAGATGAGATGACATAAGAGTGAGTAAATTATGTAAATTTTCCGTTTTGAGCAAGCTATCCCTTTTAATAAATCAGCAAATCTAGCTGACAAGCAAGAATATCACAGTCATTTTAAACTACATCATGTTATACTGTCCATCTGTAAGTCTAGTGGGTAATTCACTTAAACTACAGGTAAATTGTACCTACAGACAGTTTGTTTGAATGTCTGAGTCTGCACTGATTTAGTGAGCAAAATTTAGTGCTGAATGCAGTTTGCATGCTGAAACTCATTCAGGTTTTGAATGCTCAGTTCGGAGGCATATAATATTGTTCCACAACTGCAATGTCGATACGTCTTTAAAAATGCAAAGGTTTGCTCCACTACTCTTGCTAGGATTATGCCATTATAACCCTCCTCTCTGTTATTTGTCCATTATATGATAAATTACTACTGCTACAGAAAGACAGCAGAAAGATCAGAATGTGTACATCAATATATCTTTTAAAATACAATTCTGTTTACCATTTACAAAAGCAAATACTGCAATTGAATTTTAAATTTTAAAAAAATCCCTCCTGAGATGTATGCAAACCTGGTGGCCAGCTACAAGAAACGTTTGACCTGTGATTGCCAACAAGGCTTTGGCCAAGGGGTCAAAATTTCCCTCATTACAATGCAAATCAATTTATAACTTTTTTGAAATGCATTTTTCTGTTTGTTTTGTTGTTGTTGTTATTCTGTCTCTCACTGTTCAAATAAACCTACCATTAAAATTATAGACTGATCATTTCTTTGTCAGTGGGCAAATGCACAAAATCAAGTCCAGTCAAGTCATCTTTATTTATATAGAGCTTTTAACAATACAGATTGTCTCAAAGCAACTTTATAGTATCAAATAGGAAAACAGTGTGTCTGTAATGCAAAAGGACAATAGTAAACACTCAATTTTCTAATAGTATTTGTGCAATTAAGTCGACGATATCACTGGAAATTAAGTGTCCCCAACTGAGCAAGCCAGAGGCGACAGCGGCAAGGAACCAAAATTCCATCGGTGACAGAATGGATAGAAAAAGCTGATGATATAGATGACCTCTATAGCCCTGAACATCAGCGGAGACCAGGACACCTAGATGATTCCCAGTGAAGACCTCGTCACCTAGATGGTTATGAGGACAAGACCTCGGGAACCAGATGAGGCCTTTACACAATCTGACTTTGCTGCTTTTGGAATTGAACTGTTGTTTCGTCTGGCCAGAGGAGAACTGGCCCCCCCGACTGAGCCTGATCTCTCCCAAGGTTTTTACTTTTCTCCATTCTGTCACCAATGGAGTTTTGGCTCCTAGCCACTGTTGCCTCTGGCTTGCTTAGTTGGGGACACTTAATTTCCAGCGATATCGTCAACTTGATTGCACAGATACTATTTAAACTGAACTGAGCTGGACAATGACATCTCTGAATTCAATAATGAAATGCCTTTAACTGAAAATTGAGTGTTTAATCTTGTCATTTTACATTATTTACACACTATTTTGCTATACTGATATTGGAAAGTTGCTTTGACACAATCTGTATTGTTAAAAGCGCTATATAAATAAAGGTGAGTTGACTTGACTTGATCATCTGATCTGGATACAGACTGGATCGGGTGGCTACGTTGACCTTGGAATAAGAAAGAAACACGCTAATATTAGCGTAGATGCCATTCTTCTTACGATATAACAAGTACATCGTGTGTTATGGGAAGTGTTCCCGGTACCGGTTGACCTAATTAATGCAGCCTAACAATCCTTTAACGGATTTGAATAATAGAAATGTGTTAGTGTGTTATGTGTAAACCAGGTTAAAGAGATGGGTTTTAATCTAGATTTAAACTGACAGAGTGTGTCTGCCTCCCGAACAGTGTTAGGTAGATTGTTCCAGAGTTTGGGCGCTAAATAGGAAAAGGATCTGCCGCCTGCAGTCGATTTTGATATTCTAGGTATTATCAAATTGCCAGAGTTTTGAGAACGCGGCAGATGTGGAGGACTATAATGCGATAAGAGCTCACTCAAGTACTGAGGTACTAAACCATTCAGGGCTTTATAACTAATTAGCAAGATTTTTAAATCTATACGAAGTTTGATAGGGAGCCAGTGCAGTGTTGACAGAACCGGGCTAATGTGGTCATACTTCCTGGCTCTAATAAGAACTCTAGCTGCTGCATTTTGAACCAGCTGGAGTTTCTTTAAGCAGCGTGCAGAACAACCACCCAATAAAGCATTGCCATAATCTATGCCTCGAGGTCATGAACGCATTAATTAACGTTTCTGCATTTGACATTTAGAGCATAGGTGGCAATTTAGATATATTTTGAGATGGACAAAATCAGTTAATAAATGCAAGAAACATGGCTTTCAAAGGAGAGATTGCTATCAAATAGCACACCTAGGTTCCTAACCGATGACAAAGAATTGACAGAGCAGCCATCAAGTTTTAGACAGTGTTCTAGGTTATTACATGCAGAGGTTTTAGGTCCGATAATTAGCACCTCTGTTTTTTTTTTTTCAGAATTTAGCAGTAAGAAATTTATCGTCATCCAGTTTTTTGTATCAACTATTCATTCCATTAGTTTTTCAAATTGGTATGTTTCGTCGGGCCGCGAAGAAATATAGAGCTGAGTATCATCAGCATAACAGTGAAAGCTAACACCGTGTTTCCTGATAATATCTCCCAAGGGTAACATGTAAAGCGTGAAAAGTAACGTCCCTAGTTCTGAGCCTTGAGGTACTCCATACTGCACTTGTGATCGATATGATACCTTTTTATTCACTGTTACGAATTCACTGGAGGTCAGAAAAGTACGATTTGAACCATGCTAATGCACTTCCACTAATGCCAACAAAGTTTTATAGTCTATTGAAAAGAATGTTGTGGTCGGTAGTGTTGAACGCAGCGCTAAGATCCGTAGCACTAATAGTGAGATACAACCACGATCAGATGATAAAAGCAGGTCATTTGTAACTCTAATGAGAGCAGTCTCAGTACTATGATACGATCTAAATCCTGACTAGAAATCCTCACAGATACCTTTTTTCTCTAAGAAGGAATATAATTGTGAGGTTACTACCTTTGTATCTTTGACAGACAAGGGAGATTCAAGATCGGTCTGTAATTGACTAGATCTTTGGGCTCAAGCTGTGGTTTTGTTTTCCTCCAGCTGCGCTCCATTTTCCGGGCTGTTCTCTTTAGGGCCGAGTGTGCTCATTATACCACAGTGTCAAACTGTTATCCTTAATCTTCCTTAAGCGTAAAGGAGCAACCGTATCTAAAACACTAGAAAAGAGAGAGTCTATAGTTTCTGTTACATCATCAAGTTTTTCTGAGCTATTGGATATGCTGAAGAATTGGAATAAATCAGGAAGATTACTTACAAAGCAGTCTTTTGTGGTAGAAGTGATGGTTCTACCATACTTGTAACAAGGAGTAGAATTTACAGTTTTAGCTATATGGAGTTTACACAACACTACATAATGATATGAGTCAAGCATAATGTTTGTTAAAGGGTTAGTTCATCCAAAAATGAAAATTAGCCTGTGTTTTACTCACCCTTGAGGTATCCTAGCTGTATATGACTTTCTTCTTTCAGATGAATCATATCGGAGTTATATTAAAAATTGTCCTGGCTATTTCAAGCTTTATCATTGCAGTCGGCGGGTGTTTCTGTTCAAATGTCCACAAGTCATCAAATAAAGTGTGCAAATCCATAATAAAACGTGCCTAACATGGCTCTGGGGCATGAATAAAGACCTCCTGTAGAGAATACATGCGTTTTCATAAGAAAAATATCCATATTTCAAACGTAATAAACACTTTTCTCTCACTTCCGGTATCTGTCATACATAGAAAGGCGTTCTGGTGGATGACGTGGGAGGTCAGCGTTGTGTGATTAGTGAAGAACGTGGAAAAAGAACAAAACGAAATGCCGGTAACAAATTAGAAGTACAAACCAAGGATTTGTAAAGAAAAATGTCAATATAAGCCAAGAGGAAACTGGTTTTCCTTTGCTAAAGTAAGGAAACTTTGCTTCCTTTGCACATGTAAACAAACTCGCGAGACTAGCATATCTCAGAAGAGCGCACGCTGCGCATACGTCCTACGTCATCCGCCTGCACGCTTTCCGCTTATGACAGAGAACGGAAGTGAGCGAAAAGTGTTTATTATGTTTGAAATATTTTTCTTACGAAAAGGCATGTATTCGCTACAGGAGGCCTTTATTCATGAGCTGTGTGAGGCACGTTTTATTATGGATGCACGCACTTTATTTAATGACTTGTGGACAGTTGAACAGAAACACTCGCCGACTGCAATGATAAAGCTTGGAATAGCCAGGACAATATAACTCCGATATGATTTTTCTGAAAGACGAAAGTCATGTACACCTGGGATGCCTCGACGGTGAGTAAAATACAGGCTAATTTTCATTTTTGGGTGAACTAAACCTTTAATGATTAAATTGTTACTTTTCTGGATAAAAACCTTTTTTTTTTTTTTCAAACAATTTGTTTTTGTGATCATTTTAAACTTTTGTTGTCAGCTTCCTCTCTCTGTACACACATTTTATCGGTTCTCATGACAGTTAAGAACTGCATAAATACCCACCACTAACACACAGCCATTGTCTTCAACAAGGACAGGCAGGTTTCCTGCTTTCTGATGCCTTTGAATTGATCTTCATTCTCGTGTGATTTAAAACCTTAACTCGTGAGTTCGACTGCATACTTGTGACTCAATATTCTTGAGATTTGTTAAATTGCTCTCTGGTGTAGTAGCCATAGAGGAAATGACAGGTTGCATTATCTCTGTAGCTTTTATCAGCATGTGTAACTTGTTACATACTATGCCAAGCTGTGGTCCATACAATCAAATAAGTAAGAGGATCTATTTCCAGCAGTTAGTATTTAATGATCAAAAAACAGGAGAACCAAAAACATTAAAAAAGATGCACAATGTTTCTTCACTTCCTTTCTCTGTAGAAAACTGCAGGCAAAATGTCCCAGAATTAGCTGCTGTCATCTTGCGCTGGTGATATAAATTGGGGCCAGAGCCTGCACAGTTGTGACCGTTAACGGGAGCCACAGATTTAAGGTTCTGCCCAAAATCCTGCAGACTAAATCAGCATGCAATCATGATGCCAAACCTGTTATTTAGCATCAAATAACTTATTAAAACCAAACTTATTAGAAAAACAAACATTTGAGAGGGCAGGGTTTATGATTTATGACAGGGTTTATGATTGTTGAGTTCACTTTTCAGGATGTGTGTGGCACACTTGCAGGGAACAAAGGAAGCAGAAATGAATCAGTGGGTGTCCTAAATAGGCAGAGATGTAGAAGCAGGTGTTGATCTTCTTCTGTGGAGTTTGTATTTAGCCACACTATTTACATCATAAAATGGCACATTCCACAAGCTGTTGTTTTGACACACTGCCTGTATAAGATGTTTAACGAGAAGGTTTTGAGCTCTGAAACGTACAGGATGTTTTTAATAGAACAATGACATCTTATATGCCAAAAGATCAAGGGAATTTTAATTTCTCAGTTCATGACACCTTTAATCAATGTATACAAATGTGGTCATGTAATACACTTTCCAACCATGCAGTTAAAATCTTGCAAACAGTTATTTTGTTAAAATGTTATTTTCATATACTGTATACACAACAAGAAGTAGTAAAAATGTACACGCAGGTTTGCTGATGTGGACAGACAGACCAAAGGAAGGTGTTACAGTTACAATGAAACCAAATATTTTCTTCCTAATTCAGCATATTTATATGTAATTTCAACATGCATTGCTCACATAGCAATTACACAGAAGATGGGAGCTGTACTTGCATTGCTGGAAATATCACCTTTGAGCTTTGAGAATATGACTACAGATTAAACTGACCTGACCTTAAACGGACTTTTCAAACAATCACTTTAAAAATGCATTTTGCTCACCTTTTAGTTTTAGTTTTAGTTTAATTGAACATTATGATACTGCCTGTTGTGTTGATATCTGATTCTGATGTCTGTCAGTTCTACAATGTTGTGTTAAATTTTGAGGTCTGTCAGTTCTACAACAGCAGTGAACAGACTTAATTATATCACCAACATCAGCCCTCATGAACATGTCAAATATACAGTCAGCAAGTAGGTTCAGATACAGCAAACTGGTCAAAAAGTAGCTAACTTTACGATATTTTAAGCTTCTCTTAACATTCATGATCTTTATAATAAAGCTTATCAATATTATTGGGAAAATTAAGTCAACAGCACCAGGTACAAACTGAGAACTAAGTGAAATTGAGTTTGATAAGTACCAACAAAACAGAGGATGATTATTGGATTGGGGATAGAACATGCTATACATCGGGGCAGGACTCTGAAAGACAGATTAGGGGGCTTTATATTTGCAAATATTAAAGGCACAAACCAGACGATCAAAGATATAAAACAAGAAAGTTTCAGTGTGTGGTGAGATTTGTACCAGTGAGGATGAGAAACCAAAAGATATTTTTCAAAAGCAACACATGCCATAAAATACAGACCCACAATCAAAGAATAAATAAATGTAACATCCAATTGGTCTGACGTCCATTTGGTTCATAATAATGTACAAATAATTTGAACGAAATCTGAAAGAATCAACTGATTCTCAAAACTGAATTTATTTTGTTGATCAAATGTACATTTTAAATAACATCATTTTTTTATATATGATCCCCTATTAACCTCTTCCCTGCTCTCAATTTATTTTTTACCATTATAAATAAGTTTTTTCCAAGTTGGAAAAAATATTGAACTAATAAATACAACCTCAATTTAATATATAAACATGTATGTATGTATGTATGTATAAATGTATTTATTTATTTAAGCACATACATTTATTTAATAAACACAAATCTAAACTTTTTTTGGCCTAAAGATTTGGCACAGTACTGTGTAATGCTTAAATAAATAAATGAATCCTCACCTTTCTTTCTTTCATTCTTTCTTTCTTTCTTTCTTTCCCACCTTTTGTATCACAGTAAGGAGGTGAGACTACATAAACATCTCCTAGCTGTCATACAAAAGGTATGGAAGAAAAATAATTACAGCTTTGTTTACAGGAGAAATGGATTCTCTAGTTTTAAGGACTTCATGTGAGAAATATACAGCTGAAGCAAGGAGGATTGGACCAGAATTTGATGGTATACCCCCTTTCTGCACTTTGCAGAACTCATGGTGACATACCTGTCAGAATTTACCATGCTGCCAGATAGTCCATAGGAGGCAACAGATGCTCTGCACCCAAAGCTTGATACCCTGCTGTGGGAAGAGAGCCTGCAGCATTTTCAACCACTGGGTTGAGACATAACTCTTGATGCATGAATTCCCCTTGGGGATTTCACGCAGCTGCCATACTCACAAATCAAATCACCACTGGGGGATCTGAAGCGTGATTTGAACTGCATTTCCAGCTTGGGAGGCAGGCACGCTAACAAGGACACTAAAGACTGCAGCCTCTAGTTCATCTAGAGATCAGGGTTTACCCACACAGCTTATACCAGCTGGCTTCTGTTACACTAGTATGGGCCAGATAAACCACTACTTAAAGAAAAAGACATCTGAGGAGTGATGGCATGGTTGTGCCTTATATAGCGCTAGTGTGCAATATCCTTTAAGGCAGGGCCTTAGCTATAGGCTGAGCAGGCAATTGCCTAGGGCCTCGGGCTTTGAGGAGGGGCCTCCATAACCGTAACATCCCCTATACGCCAGTCCACCAGTCAAGACGGGCAGAAATACTAGCCTCATTGTTCATTGAATATGTAGGAATGGAGTAATAACGTAACCACGCAACATTCATTATTTGTACAATAAAACATATATGGGTCTACACAGAGATCAAATGTGCTATTTCTGATCACAAAGTCTATAACTGTTCATTTTATTTCATATGAACTCATTTTTATTTTCTTATTTCATATTGATAAATCAGAACAGTTAAAATAAAAAGAAATTATGAGTTTTGAAAAAACTGTGATTGTTCTACTGTTGTGCACACCTGTTACTTATTGAGCTCAAGATCATCTCCTATTTAAGTCCCCTTGCCATACAGCCATGGTTTAATGAGAGATGACAGAAAAATGACTCGAAAGCCACAATTTACAAAGAGAGAACTTGCAGTTATTTTGGAGGAGGTGGACAATTACAAAATCCAGCTGAAAAAAATGGTCAGAAATCACACAAAAAATAAATGCTGCTGGCAATGGGTATGAGCGAAGCCCAGAAGAAGTGAGGAATAAGTGGAGGGACTTTGCAAGTGTGACCAAACGGAGGACTGCGGAATGAAGAAGGGAAGCAAAAAAGACTGGTGGGGGTATCAATTCAGTTCCTCCTCTGAATGCAGAGGAAGAGAAAGTTTTGGCCATCCTTGCGCCTGAGGCATTGGAAGGGATCCTTGGAGGCATTGATGTGTGTGCATCAACCAGGCCTTTGCCTTCAAAGTTGAGCCCTCCAACATCAGGCCTCCTCCAGTCTGGCCCTTCAACATCAGGCCTTCTACACTCTGGCCCTTCAACATCAGGCCTCCTTCAGTCTGGCCCTTCAACATCAGGCCTCCTTCAGTCTGACCCTTCAATATCAGCAATGAGACCTGGTCCTGGGCTATTGCTCCCATCCCCTGACTCTCCTCAGTCTGATGCCTCCTCAAGTGCTGAGGAACATCCTCCTGATATTTTAGAACACCAGCCATCAATCTCCCGACAAAGGAGAAACAGGGGACGTTGTGGGTGCAGTGAAAAGCTTCTTCAGTCTGAGAAGAAGAAAATAACTGAACTGGTGCATCAAGACATACATCATCAGGAGGTAATGGCCTATAGGAGGGCTAAATTAGAACTATTACAACAACAGGCCAGCAAGCCCTCTTTAACCATGTTTTTACCAACCGACAGTAAGTGTAAATGGCATTATTCATTCATTACTCAGTATGTAAAGTCAAATCATGTGTGGCTGACAGCTTTGTAACTTTTTGAAGCTGTGTATTTTCTTTTCACAGATCCACAGATGTAACCCTCTTGATCTTCTTTTTTTATTTTTATTTTTGGCTACATTGTTGGCCACCATGCCTCCCAAAATCCAACCCCTCGTCCTTGTCGTGGGAGGTGGAAACAGACTGGGTCTGGCAAATGGGGCTCTGGTGAAGCTGTGCTCTGGTGTGGTTTTTCAGTGATAAAGCAGTTCAAAACCTTCAGCAGTTGATTTGAAATACAAAATAAAATATACTATTTTATGTCCAAACATACTCTTTTGTAATATGTAAGTGCTCTTTTGTATATGTACCGTAAGTGTTTTTTAATACATTTGGCATTCATACAGTAGTTTAACGTGGAAAAGAAACTTGACTCAAAGTAGTATATTAATGCCAGTTCAAAATGCGGGCAATTGCTACAGTAAGTGAAGCTAAAGCATTTTTACCATGCCATGTAATCCCTTATTAAATAGCTACGCTGCATTTGTATGCTGTTGGAAGTTTTATGGAGGTGGTGGGTGATGGCCTAGGTCTCAGCAAGTCTTCGGTCAGCAAAACTGTGACAGCAGTAACACCTTTGCTGTTGCAGCTTATGAAGAACGTCCTGATTTTCCCCAAAACACAAGAAGAAATCCATCAGGCCAATTGACAGTTTTACAGTATTGCCAGCATCCCCAGAGTGATTGGCATCATTGATGGCACCCTTATTCCGGTGGCTTACTAGAACCAGGAAGTATGACCATATTAGCCCGGTTCTGTCAACACTGCACTGGCTCCCTATCAAACATCGGATAGATTTTAAAATCTTGTTAATTACTTATAAAGCCCTGAATGGCTTAGCTCCTCAGTACTTGAGCGAGCTCTTATCACATTATAGTCCTCCACGTCTGCTGCGTTCTCAAAATTCTGGCCGTTTGATAATACCTAGAATATCAAAATCAACTGCGGGCAGCAGATCCTTTTCCTATTTAGCGCCCAATCTCTGGAACAATCTACCTAACACTGTTCGGGAGGCAGACACACTCTGTCAGTTTAAATCTAGATTAAAGACACATCTCTTTATCCTGGCGTACACATAACACACTAATGCACTTCTATTATTTAAATCCGTTAAAGGATTGTTAGGCTGCATTAATTAGATCAACCGGAACCGGGAACACTTCCCATAACACACGATGTACTCGTTACATCGTAAGTAGAATGGCATCTACGCTAATATTAGTCTGTTTCTTTCTTATTTGTTTCTCAGTCCGTATCCGATCAGATGGTGGATCAGCACCAAGAGATGATGTCTGCAGCCCTGATCGTCAGCGGAGAGCCCCTGATACATAAATTTAAATTATAATAAACAAACAAATATATATTATAAAAATACACTGAGAAACAATAAATACATTAAACTATACATTACAATTATAGCAAATTAATAAATCATATAAATGAAAAACTTCAAATAACGAATAAAACACTAATATAACAAATACATTAAATTATAAATTAAAATGCTCCATCGGGACAAGACCACAGGAATCAGATAAGCCCTTTACACAATCTGACATGGCTGCGGTTGGAATTGAACTGCGGGTTCATCTGGTCAGAGGAGAACTGGCCCCCCGACTGAGCCTGGTTTCTCCCAAGGTTTTTTTTTTCTCCATTCTGTCACAGAGGGAGTTTTGGTTCCTTGCCGCTGTCGCCTCTGGCTTGCTCAGTTGGGGACACTTAATTTCTAGCGATTATCGCCGATTTGATTGCACAGATACTATTTAAACTAAACTGAGCTAGACAATGACATATCTGAATTCAATAATGACATGCCTTTAACTGAAAATTGAGTGTTTAATCTTATCATTATACATTACTGACACTCTATCCTCCAGTCTGATACTGTTAAGTGCTTTGACACAATCTGTATTGTTAAAAGCACTATAGAAATAAAGATGATTTGACTTGACTTGACTTGGCTAGCCCTGTTGTAAATGAGCTATCCAGCTATTAATGTTCAAATAGTGTGCAATCACCAGGGGATGTTTACTGACATTGTTACAAAATGGCCTGGGAGCACACATGACTCTTTTGTATGGGCCAATTCTGCAATTTGCCAGGTGGCTGACGAGGGTGGCTTTGGGGATAGCTGGCTGCTGGGAGATAGTGGCTATCCTCTTCGCCCATACCTCATAACACCTGTGCAGCATCCAGCCACCATTGCAGACGAAAGGTTTAATCAGGCCCATGGAAGGACACACTCTACAGTGGAGAGGGCTATAGGACTGTGGAAACAACAGTTTCGCTGTATCAGCAAGTCCAGTGCAGGCCTGAAGTTGAACCCCTGTAATTGTGGTAACTGCAATTCTCCACAACATTGCAGTCAAGGAAAATGTCCAGCTACTTGATGAGGAAGAGGGGGGTCTTGCTGCTGCTGATGGTGAGGAAGATGGCACTTCTGATGATGATGATGATGATGATGATCCTTTGAACACACATCAGGGCAGAATGCATCCTGCAGGAGCAGAAGTCAGACAACTGTTAATTCAGAATATGTTTGGTTAGTTATTTTTTACAGTTTGGATAGTGTTTTTTTGTTTTTTTGTTTAAATGAATCTGACATAACTTGTGTTAAAAAATATTTTGTTTATTTGCCTATATGGTTTCCCCCAGCAGACTTAATTTGCAAACAAGAACTATATGGCTATATTTGTTTTTAAAAGCCTATGAAAATATTCAATTTTCTACTTCTGTGAACACAACACAAAACCACTTATTTATATCATTGTTGTTCATTTATTTGGGTACATTCATTGAATATATATTGAGTAATATTTTAAATAGGTCTATCCTATGTTAATGTATGAATTTTACACTTTCTTAGCGCTTAACACTCTATGCACTGTATATGTTGAATACGTGAACAGTACAGATAACATTCATGAGAAATTTGTCTTTGGGAATGTTTCGGAAAAAGACACTCACTTGCAAACTTATATTTTCTTTGCACAAACGAAACCAAAGCTGCGTTCCAACCGGCATAAACAATGCTTTCATATGTCATTTAGAAGGGAAAATAAATGCGATGGTCACGCTGTTATATCATTTCAAAGTGAATTTGTAATCAAAATTAATAACATAAAATCTGAGCACCACAACATTAAGTGTTCCAAATCACTCAAAGTGGTTGGAGAAATCTTAGAAACGAATAGGGCATAGGGTCGTTAACTGTGAATAGAACATAGTCTTTGATAGAACACACCCCAGCCACGGCAAAATCAATGACGTCGACACAGAAAACTAACAAGGAAACTCTGAGCTAACCACAGCTCGAGATCTGAAGTTCCAACCTCGCAGGTGTGCGATTCAGTATGCGAACGTTCATTTGAACTATTGACTCATCAACTTGAACACCGAATCGTTGAACTATACTGGTAACGACGGAATTTACGATAGTTGGCTAACGATGCTTTTGGGAAACGCACCCCTGAATAGTAATTTATTAGTGTTATTATTAGTGTTACTGTGACATAAACTTGTGCATATTCACTTGTTGAACTTTTCCCAAACTATAATGCCAGACTAAAATATGTCGAGTGCAACATTTTGAAATATGATCATTCATTGCATCTAAATGTTGTAGGACTCTCACTTTAGCTAGCATTCTCTGGAGATTTTTTAAAGGACATACTGACGCCTTTACTTCATATTTTTTTAACACTGCATTTGTAACTTAAGTAACGTAATTTTATTAAATTTTTAATTTAACTCATTACTTTACTGCATTACCAGGAAAATTAATTATATTACAGTAATATTACACATTATACCCAATTCTGAAAATAATAATACAACAATAACATCTTCATCAAACAAAAAAGAGATTACCTTAGATAAAGTTTGATGAATATGTACATACAGTAACCTTAAAAGTTTGGACCCATTACTATTTTTAATGTTTTTGAAAGAAATTTCTTATGCTCATCAAGCCTGCATTCATTTGATCAAAAATACAGAAAAAAACTAAAACAAAACTGTAATATTCAGCAAGGATGTGTTAAATAGATAAAAAGTGATAGTAAAGACTTATATTGTTATGAAATATTTTTATTTTTATTTTTAAACATCATAAATCCTGAAAAAAAAGTGTCACAGGTTATGAAATAAACATTAAGCAGTGTTTCTAATATTGATAATAAATCAGCATATTATAATGATTTATGACACTGAAGACTGGAGTAATGGCTGATGAAAAATCTGTATTGCGTCACAGAAATATATTTCACAATATTACTGTTTTTTTTTTACAGACCGGCTGCACGAGCCTCACCTGGTGCGATGTGTTAGGCTACTTTCAATAGGTTTTCTCTGTATTAGAGCTGTTCTGAACTTACTGTTTGAACGCATTCGTTTACTGGATCCTTGACTGAAATGTTTACAGGAGATCACCAGTTAAAGAAATTTCTGATTGTAAAAACCTGCTTCTTTTCATTTTAAGATATTGTTTTCGTTATAATGTACTGATTCAAATTAGTAATCAATAATTAATTATTATTTTACCACTCTATGCACCTCCTCTGACATGCTCTCGCGCATGAACAGGCAGCATTTCTGTCTCTGTTGGCATCCTCTCGGGAGCGGGCGCATTTCAAAGCAAACCAGCATCATGGTCCTGACCGTCTTTACTGGGTGTTTTTAGGGAATATTTGCATTTATTCACATGCGATTGGATTAGCTATTCATGTGGTGGACTGTCATGATTTTGGCTAATGCAGGACACTACTGAATGTTGCGCATCAGAAGGGATTTAGAAGTGGGTATACGCAAAGCCGACTGATAAAGAAGTGGGTATACGCCATATACCTGTGCATACCCTCCATTACACCTAACTCTGGCTTCAGACAATCAGTACATCCACAGGTGATGCAGTGTTAAGTAAATTATGAAACACAACTTTTATTTATTAAGATAATGCATCTCCATTTTGAGATCAAAGTTTGAATAGATCATATATTCCATTACTGCTTGTTAATGAGAAAATGTTACTATTTTGCAAAAGGAATGTCAAGAAATCAAAAAATGGCTACCATTGAAATAGAAGATATGCCCAAGACTCAACAAGCAGTTTGAAGAATGGATGGTGAGTTTGGAGAAGGTATTTTTTTCCTTCTAAAATATGTGAAGACTTTTTTTTTTTTTTTTTGCACTGTATAAAGCAATATCATACAACCAAAAAGCTGCTGATCTGAATATTCCCCCACCTACAATCCCTACCGGTAATGAGACTTAAACCTGTGACCTTTCGGTTACAAGTCCGACTCTCTAACCATTAGGCCGGAAGCTCTAAGGGAGTGTATGTGGTCCTTCCCACAAACATTTATCGGATTCTATAGTTTGGATGTCCATGATACTCTGGGTTTGCATGTCCTTCCTAAGGTCAAGTCAACATCCCAGGGTCACGTCTGAGATGAGAAGAAGTTGCCGGGGAAGAAGTTGGAAGGCGAGCCTCGGCATCGAGGAAAGCATGTGGCTGGTCTAGCAGAGCGGTGGCCGCAATGAAGCCTTGGTGGCTGTGTTTAGCGGAGAAGGAATGATCTTGGGGCTGCTGGGGGATATGAATATCCTGAGTGTAGGTCTCGTTGTTGGACAGAAAAATTGGGTCTGTGATATAATGGCATAAGGAGCAAACCGAAATGCTGAAAGACTGGAGAGAATGAAGGTAAGGCGTTTTAGCTATTTATAGCGGTTATCTCTCGAGCTGATAGGCTGGATGATGTAATTGCTGATGATGCATTGGCAGGGTTAATTATCTGGCCGTGCTCCTTCCGAACTTTGTTAATAAAACATCATATAACCTAAAGGTGTGCCCATTTCACATTTATTGAACACATCTATCTATCTACTTATAACGTCATCGACGTAGGTTATTTAAAGGTGCAATGTGTAATATTTAGGAGGATTTATTGACAGAAATGCAATATAATATACATAACTATGCTTTCAGAGGTGTATAAAGACCTTACATAATGAACCGTTATGTTTTTATTAACTTAGAATGAGCAATTCATATCTACATACACTGCGGGTCCCCTTGGAAATCGCCACCATTTTTGTACAGTAGCCCTTAAAGGTTATGCCCAGAGCGCATTTCATCACTGTTGTTCTTGCGAATAAAACACTGACACACAATGAACAAGTAACAATAATATTCGCAATAACATATCGATTTATTGAATAACTAAGTAAATATAATTCCTTAATTTACCTTTGTAATAAATTAATAAACCTCATTGCTGGCTACTCTTTACTGTCTCAGAATATGACATCTTAGCCCTGTATCGCCACTGTAGCTTCTCTAAAGGGAGGGTGAGTGGGGGACTGAGCCATCGGTTGCCATTCGCAACCTCAACCGCAAGATGCTGCTAACAGCACCTTTAAGCCATATTCTTGGTGGGTTTGCCACAACTGCTTCACAACCGTTTGAACAAAGAATGTACTCTTCAGCGTTAATGAAACGCAGCATCTTGTTCCAGCTCTTTCAGGGAACAGGGTTACAGTCAAGTCACCCAAGACATAATTCCATTTTGTGCACTATTGTACAGAAAATACATCTTCAAATTGTAATCAAAAGAACTTCAATAAACTTTAAAAAATCTCTTACCAGGTTTAAATACACTATTAATAAAGGACATTCACAGTGATATCATAACCTAAAGAACAAAGGTACAAACATGCATGAGATGGCATGCTGTTACCTGGAATCAGACTGCGTATCCACTTACAGGACTGAAGATTTTGCTCACCAGAATACGATTGTGTTGAGCTGACTATGATTATGATATTTTAATCACCCAAAAAACTCAAAGTGGTTTTGTCAGACAAGAACCTACATAAACATGTCAAAAATAACATACAAAATTAAATTTTATGTATGTATTTACACAGTACATACATTTTATGTATTTGTGTTTTTGGACACTTCAGACACTTGAGAAAAATTGTTACCTTCTATTGTTAAAAGATCCACAGTGACACTAGAGGTTGAAACACAATGACAGTTTAAAATATATAAAAAAACAATTCATGCATGAGATGATCTTACCTGGAATAAGACATACAGGAATCCACTCACAGGACTGAAGATGTTTTTCATATGTAGATTATGGAGCTCTTTTTTTCTTCTTTTATAATCTGAATTAACTCCAGAAACATCACTTAAAGCGAAGAGTGGTTTTGCCAGATAATGACTGAAAGACAAAAAAAAAAAAAAGGAATTAGTCATGATTCTGTAATGCAAATGTAACCACTTATACTGTTACTGTAAGTGGTAAGCCATCTGCAAACAAAACCAAAATGCAACCTGAAGATGCAAAAGCAGTTCAAAATATATGCTGTATAACAATCAGAAATGCAGTGGTATACATGCAAGATATTATACTGAAAGTGTAACAAATTATGATAATGTGCAAGCAGCAAAAAAACAAAAACAAAAAACAAAAAAGTAATCCAGATATTTGTTAAGTGAGAACACAAACAATCAGACAAACAATAAGTACAAGGAGCAGAAACCAGGAAACACAAGAGTAGAACTGAGGAAACCAATACCACGACATACTGCACATCAACATGAGACCCAACCGCTAATACAGGAAACACCCAAGGGATATAAAAATACAAAAATAAGGAAGACCTGTGAACAATAAGTAACAAATGAGGAGAGACAAATGAACTACAAGGGCCTACAAAACAAAGTCAGAAAACAAACTATATTACAAATTAAAGTCCTTGAATGCAAATCAGGAGAACACCGGACAGGAAGACATATCTGTTGTTGGGTAAACTTTTCTTCTTCCTTTCCTTGTTCCATGAACTGAATCACATATACAGGCAATATTTCTTCATATATGATACCATAGTATGCAAGTACTAAAACAACTTGTAACACATTTATTGTTTTATTATGTTTTTATACATATAAAGCACATATTCTGCATGACCATATTCTACATCCCTAATCCTACCCAATACCTAAACTTAACAACTACCTAATTATATTAATTAATTAATAAGTAGCAAATTAGGAGTTTATTGAGGCAAAGGGTTATTGGCTTGTTAATAGCGAGAATTGGACCTTCAAATAAAGTGTGACCAAAAAACTATATTTGCTACTTAAAAAAAGGATAGTGTTTATTAAGACATTAAACATATACTTGTTTTATGGCATTGACAAATGTAAAGTGTAATAATAACTAAACAAATTCTTAAACAGTAAGACTTTTATAAGTCACACATTCGTTTGGGGACCAGTTCTCATTATTAACTATTAACTATGACTTTTGCTTCAATGAACTCCTAATTTGCTGCTTATTAATAGTTAGTAAGGTATTTGTTAAATTTAGATATGGGATTAAGGGATCTGCAGAATTAAATATAGGCATATGTGCTTCTGTATACTAGTTAATATTCAGAATTGGTCCTTAAAATAAAGTGTTACCCTTTTTATCTATTCTTTACAGCCTTCAAGCCTGGCGATTTAACTCAAGTTTTAATAGCTTTCTGGGAAGTTCTAATAGATACCACAGAGTGTTATTGCCAGTGTAACTTTGCTTTAAAAAGTGTGTGGGACAAGTGTGTGTGGGTGTGGGTTATAGGCTATAAAGTGCACTTAAATTAAATAATCGACAATAATAAAATAAATATTTTGCTAGTCCACTAGAGATTTTCTTCGGTATATCCGTGCCGCAAGCCGTTTCAAAAGTGACGGGGACAATATCGACCCTGGCAAAAAGTGGTAGGAACATGTCCCACCCGTCCCACTCGCAAATTACGTCTATGGTTATTGCTCATCATCCTATGATTGTCATAACTACACTCTCCTTGACTAATGGAGGTTTGGTTTCTGCCATTAAAAACCATTTCCTCTATTAACACTGTGAATATTATTTTCTTCCTAGATGCCACTTCATTTCATAGGTGTTATATGACATGCATAATGCATTAATACAAATGAGATACATTACAAAAATTGGTAAGCAGCTTTTAATGCAGAGCTTTGGGAAATATTAAAGGGGAAAAAAAAAAAAAACTGAAGAAAATGGAAGCTTGTGGAAGCGCAAGTACTACTAGGAAGACTTAATCTACGTCAAACATCACATTTAGATCTAGCCAATCTTCACTCAACATGAGGTGTATACAAGCTCTCTATTCAACCTTGATACTGATGTTGACATTCCCCTCCATCTTCCCCACCACTACCAGGTTGGCCCTCTCCATGCATTGGGGGGTAGGCTCCGCCCCTGCCTTCATCTTCGGCAGTAACAGCTGGAATCTACAATCTCCAGATTCGAGCTATGGATGGGGCCTATGCCAAATAACTCTATTTCTAATGTTTCTATTGGTTTTGTTAAATAAATACTATTGATTTATATCATGACCTCCCGAGTCTTTCTGGTAGAAATGATTTACTCTAATAGTTTATTAGAGCTTCTTGGCCACCGTGTATATATATGAGGCGCCACGTAGGATTTAAATCAAACTTCGCTTATCAATACATACATAAAACACGTGCATATACACCTATAAATTACTCACATATACTGTACATGCATACTATGTTCAATATATATGAAATACACGTGCACACTAATATGAAATCCATACCAATACACTTTATGTTAGTAATGAATGCATATACACTTGTGAATGACTTGCATACATGTAAACTTGACGCATGCATACACTTATATAATCTCGCTTATACGTATAAACTCGATCCATGCATATACACCTACAACACCACACGCACATACATATAAGCTCGCTGCACGCAGACACACCTACACATGCTCGCATATACATATAAACTTGATCCATGCATATACACCTATAAACACTCGCACATACATCTAAACTCGATGGGCGCATACACTCATAAATCACTTGCGCAAACATACAAAATAAAATTCATAAACGTATACAGTTCTGATTAGAAAGACGCATGCTTTAGTTGTGTATATACATATATGCAAGTGATTTCATATGTGGATGTACGTGAACTTTTCAGTGCAAACGGAAGGCATTTCAGTGTAAAAGGAAGCAGCGGCACTTCCGGCGGCATCTCCAGATGCCGGGTCATTTTAAAATGCTTAACGTGGCTTGATGCATTAAAACAGTGTTTTTAAAAGACCAAACTCAATAAACACATTTTTAAATGTTGCTCTCCACTGACTGCGCTGATCAAAAGCATGATGGGAAACGACTGACTGACGACACAGCTGAATGCTCATTGGTTCAGACAACCGTGATGTTGCGTTCTCTTCTAAAATGTTTTATTTTTAAAATCTGATTTCATGCTATTATGTATTTAAATTGTGCATGAATATTACCAAACACTATAGTGCGGTCTCTGTGTGAGATATGTGATTGTTGTCATATTTTCTATAAAAATCGAAAATACATGTTTGAATTAAAATAAAAATGGATGATAAATACACGTTTCGTATGGAATTAAATAGCAAGCATTTTGAGTGTCTTGTTCATCATATTTATATTCATATTAAAGCAACAGAACTGAAATTATATCATGTTTATCATCAGCACAGCATATGAGTGAGAATAACGCGATATCCGTCTTTGATCTCGTTGGTATCTGTTCCACTTCGAGCTCAGAACTGTCCATCTTGACTGCTTTAATTTCACTCCTCCCCTCACTGCAGCCGCCTACTCTCACCTTCATTTCAGGCGAGGCGCGTCTCAAACAAGCCTTTTGACACAGCCGCCTCGCCGTCGCAAGAGTTTTTTTTGGCACATGTCAGCATGACATCAGAGCAAGGTGGATGTAACTCGGACACTTTTCTAACCGGCATGCACCTCGCGGTGATCACCGGTGATCTGGGACCTCATTTATAAAAGAGTGCGGAAAATTCCTACTAAAGTAAATGTACACCAGGAAATTGATAATGGGGTACGCAAACTAAAATTGAGATTTATAAAACCTTGCGTACGCACACCTGCACGCAATTTTCGCTTTATAAATTACAGCCTACCTGATAATTTGTGCACGTGAAAAAAATTCACATTCCACCCTTTTCACGCCCACATTTAACCATATATAGTCCATGCAAATCACCTCATGAATGGCCGTGCATTTTAAAATGAGCCAGCAAGTTAATGCTTTTTATGCCCAACAATGGCAGAAATGGAGACCAAGGCGAAGAAACGGAATTTCTCAGACACCGAAATAGAGGTTCTTGTGACGGAGGTAGACAAAAGACAAGTCATTTTGTTTGGTAGCCACAGCAGTGGCATTACTAATAAAAAAAAATGTGTGGAGTGGCAACATGTCACTGCTGCAGTGAATGAAGTTGGATCAGCCAACAGGACGTTCCGGACATCAAAAAAAAAATGGTCTGACTTAAAGGTGGGGGCAAAAAAAGGATTGCCTGTCACCGAAAGAGCGTGTCTGCGACTGGTGGGGGTCCTAGTGCGCCCGATCTGTCACCACTGGAGACCCGGCTGGCTTCAATCATAGGAGAAACCAGTGGGTGCGGCATTTTTTGTGAGAAGGAAGGAGACACAGACATGCTAGAGACAGGGGAACTAGGTAAATAATTTATTGCATGAGTACAATTACACAAAATAGAAATATCACAATAGGTTATTATGTCTTAGTTCTTCCAGAGGGTAGGGGAGCACAGGGTGGTGAGAAGACTCCCAGTGCGGAGTCTGCAGCGGCTGTGGAATGTCCGGAGGTCCCCAGCACGAGTGCGCCCTGACCGCATGGCACGGGTGGAAGTGGCCGCGTGCTGACTGAGGCTGTCCTTCAGACACAGAGGGACACAATTAATGCAATTACAGTCATAGCAGATGAGCTTAAGCAAATAAGGATTGTTTTGTGTGATATTGCATCTACATTAAAAGATCTTGTTAAGAAATGAACCTTTGCGTTGTTGTCCCTTCACAAATGCCGCATTACTTCCTCACGGTGCCTTGCTCCCTGATAATGCCATTCATGTTGAGGAGGGGGCTGTGGGTCAGGATCCTCATGCTGGTGGTAAGGGAGGTCAGGAGGAAGAGGGAGTCCATTCCTCTGTGCCATGTTGTGTAGGATGGCGCATGCAATGATGATCTTGCAGACTTTTTTTGGTTCATATAAAAGTCTGCCACCCGAAGTATCAAGGCAACGCCATCTACACTTGAGGAGGCCAATGGCTTTCTCAACTACAGAGCGCGCACAAGTGTGGGCATCATTGTAGTTCATTTCCTCTGCACTCTGAGGGTTTGAGAATGGGGTGAGGAGCCAACGTCTGAGGGGTAACCACTGTCACCTGCACAGTATAACAGATTAATTGTACACTAGGCTTGAACTGTTAGAAAACATATGTACATAGTTTTAACTTACCAAGAAGCCAGCCATCATGCATGGCGCCTGCCTCAAGTCTATTCCCTACACTGCTGTGCGCTAGAATAAACGAGTCATGTGTTGAACCAGGCCATCGTGCCACGACATTTGTCAGAATCATGTTGGGCTCACAAATAACTTACACATTTATGGAATGCACATGTTTTCGATTCACATAAATAAACTCATTCTCATGTGGAGCCCTTATAGAAATATGAGTGCAGTCAATTGCGCCGATTACATTTGGGAATCCGGACATTGCTGCAAATTGCCTTTTCATACTGGCCTGTTCTCCAACAGTGTAAGGAAACCTTATATATCGACTTGTCATTTTAATAATCCCTTTTAAAACAGCAGGCATTAAGGAGCTCAGGGATGGCTGGGAAATCCCAGACCTATGACAAATGAATAGAATACATTTTCAAAAGAAACTTTGTGCAGAAAATTTTTTGCATCGTGATAGTTGTATACTTACCTATCGGCTAACTCCCGCTGATAACTCCCGGTTGCTAAAAATCCTAAAACTGAAAGGACTTGGGTGGGTACCAGGATGGCGCGGTTTCTCCTAGTTGGCCTTTGTAATGTTGGGCCCGATTCAGCATGGCTCTAGGGAACCTAAATCGGCTGATTAGCCAGTCATTATCGTGGGCCAGGAAATCTTCATGGTCTCTAAACACTCTTTCCCTCCTAAGTCTGCCATTGACATAGTCCTCCAGCAATGCCAGTGCATCCATCATGCAATACTATATGCAGAAGTGTCACCGCAGAATTTATATGTTCACAGCGATCAGATTCAATCCTTTACACCTTGTCATACAAATCAGACAATGAGTGGTAAACCCATACACCTTGAGGTCATTAGAAAATGGAAGTTAAGGAAATTCAATTGATGTACTTTTATTTTATTATTTATTGCCTTTTATTTATTTAAATTGGTATTGTGAACATGCATGAATTTATGATTAGGACGCATAATGAGGATTAAAATTGATTTGTCTGTTTATTGTAATAGGGATCTATAAAGAACTTTTCAAGTTCAATGTTTCATTTCCATCATCTGGCGTCAGTCCCTCGACTCACCATCGGGTGTCGCCAAACTGCTCTATCTCTTGTTTTTATAAATCACACCTTTTGCGTAGGAAGTGGCGTACGCCTCTTTCAGGGCAGGTTTTGTGCGTACGCAATGGTTATGAATGAGGCCTCTGTTCTGGCAGATTTTGCTCATCTCAAACAAGCCTATTTTTTGAATTCGCGCACAGAGACTGCAGCACATACAGTATAAGAGCTTTACGGCGGACGGAGACGGTGATCGCGTCTACGGTCTATTCCTCTCATAAATCAATCGTTTTGCCTCGGAAGACTTGGAATATTAATAGTTTTTGAATAAATTATGACGGTAGTTGTATCTGCCTGTTATATCTTGTGGTTTATTGACACATGGTAGGTTTAGGGGCAGGGGTTGGGTTATGTGCTCATAAATGTGTTAATAATGTAATATAAATAAGACTGTCGTGACTGTTTACATTGAAATATCACACCCCAACATATATGCAATAATGGTAATGTGTTATTACCCAATATATAATTTAATCATGACGATAAAATTCCCAGTATCGCATCGGCATATTGACGCTAAGGGTTTCCTATTTAAAGCAACGGAGGACCCTGCAAGTCGAAAAATGACGCTAAAGGGGTACCTTGAGTGTCAAAAAGCGATGCCAGGTGGTCCTGACCAAGCTTCAATATGGGACGAGTTGGGAGTGAGAACGTGTTGGCGTAAAAGTGTATGGTTCAAATGACAAAGAACTGATGAAACAAAGGAACTTAAATATACATGGATAACAAACTCAAACAGATATGATGATTAAATCAATATCCATGGAAACAAACAAATGGTGAGAAGCTTGAACAAAGACAACAGGAAATAAAAAGCAATCTTAAAGTCCATGATATACATTACCAACCCCCATATAATTTTTTATATGATTACAAATTGAGACAAGTAAATTTTAAAATACCATAAAATCCCCTCAAATCTAAACAACTCTGCAGTAAAAACATTCATAATGTATATAAAAAAATACATTAGTATGCACACATTCCCATGAGTTATAATCTCTTTGATTTGCAGAAATAATCTTGAACTATTCAGTTATGGAGAATGCACAGAAGCGACACACACACACACACAACTAATTAAAAAATGAGTGGGAAATGTTACGGACATGGTAATGTTTTTTTTATTGATTTTTTTTTTTTTTTTTTTTCATCCAATCTTTGTTGCCCATGTAATGAGAATGATAATTAGCTTTATTGCCAGGTATGTTTACACATACGAGGAATTTGTTATAGTGACAGAAGCTCCACAGTGCAACAGAATGACAGCAACAGGACAGGACACAGATAATAAAACGAATAATATACAAATAAATGAAATAGACAATGTACAAAATAGCAAAAACACAATATATAATATAGACAATTATGTATGTATGATATGTGCAAATTTGAAATGTAAATAAGTATGTGTGTTAAATAAATAATGTATAATAGTGTTGTGTGTTCCACGTTTATTGTCAAGTGTTCATGAGATGGATTGTCTGAGGGAAGAAACTGTTCCTGTGCTGGCCGTTCTGGTGCTCAGAGCTCTGTAGCGTCGACCAGACGACAACAGTTCAAAGAGGGCGTGTGCTGGATGTGAGGGCTCTATAGTGATTTTGCCAGCCCTTTTGCTCACTCTGGATAAGTACAGTTTTTGGAGAGTGGGGAGGGTTGTACCAATGATTTGCTCAGCAGTCCGGACTACCCTCTGTAGTCTTCTGAAGTCAGATTTGGTAGCTGAGCTGAACCAGACAGTTATTGACATGCAGAGGACAGATTCAATGATGGCCGAGTAGAACTGTTTCAGCAGCTATGTCGAAGAGATGATGTTGAGGGTTTTTTTTTATTTGTTTTGTTTATTTCTTTATACTTTCTTTTTCTCTCCACAAATATTTTTGTTGTTTATGTTCTATATTGCATTTAGAATATGTTGTGATTTTCAGTGCAATATGCAACCTTTGGAAATGCATGGATGTATTGACTGATTTTACAATGTGGAGAGAAATAAATATTTTCATCAATGTACAGTGCTGGTCTTGTGTGTTGACTCAGACTAGTACAGTGGGGCAAAAAAGTATTTAGTCAGCCACCAATTGTGCAAATTCTCCCACTTAAAAAGATGATAGAGGCCTGTAATTTTCATCATAGGTATACCTCAACTATGAGAGACAAAATGAGGGAAAAAAATCCAGAAAATCACATTGTAGGATTTTTAAAGAATTTATTTGCAAATTATGGTGGAAAATAAGTATTTGGTCAATAACATAATTTCATCTCAATACTTTGTTATATACCCTTTATTGGCAATGACAGAGGTCAAACGTTTTCTGTAAGTCTTCACAAGGTTTTCACACACTGTTGCTGGTATTTTGGCCCATTCCTCCATGCAGATCTCCTCTAGAGCAGTAATGTTTTGGGGCTGTCGCTGGGCAACACGGACTTTCAACTCCCTCCAAAGATTTTCGATGGGGTTGAGATCTGGAGACTGGCTAGGCCACTCCAGGACCTTGAAATGCTTCTTACGAAGCCACTCCTTCGTTGCCCGGGCGGTGTGTTTGGGATCATTGTCATGCTGAAAGACCCAGCCACGTTTCATCTTCAATGCCCTTGCTGATGGAAGGAGGTTTTCACTCAAAATCTCACGATACATGGCCCCATTCATTCTTTCATTTACACGGATCAGTCGTCCTGGTCCCTTTGCAGAAAAACAGCCCCAAAGCATGATGTTTCCACCCCCATGCTTCACAGTAGGTATGGTGTTCTTTGGATGCAACTCAGCATTCTTTCTCCTCAAAAACATGACAAGTTGAGTTTTTACCAAAAAGTTCTATTTTGGTTTCATCTGACCATATGACATTCTCCCAATCCTCTTCTGGATCATCCAAATGCTCTCTAGCAAACTTCAGACGGGCCCGGACATGTACTGGCTTACAGTTTTTGCCTATTGCTTACACACTAAAACCGAACGCTTAGACCAAAGCCTCAATACCTAAACTTCTTGTAGCATACCTTAAACACAGTGTAACCATAGCTTAAACACATTGTCAACTTTGCACTTTGTTTGCAATTCAACAACACACTTATTGCGAAACACTACACACGTTTTCTTACATTATAGACACTTTGTTCAAAAACGAAATCACCTGTTATCATTGGGAAAACACTCTGTTCAAAATGCAAAACTCATCTGGCAATTGTAGGCACTTACATACACACCTGAAAACACTTGCACAGAAAACAGAACACCACTCGGTCTGAGCCTTAGCACTACAAATAGGCCTCAGGTAAGCCATTTTGAGAACTTTGCAAGCATGGAGGCAATGAGAGTCAGAGCAAGAGGAGGACAAAGAGAGAGAGGAGTCGAGGACCAGTGCGGAGACGTGTATCAGATGATGTCAGGGCTACTCTGGTGGACCATGTGATAAATCATGGCCTGTCCATGAGGGATGCTGGGCAAAGAGTCCATCCTAACCTCAGTCGCAACGCAGTAGCATCGATAATAAGGACATTCTGACTGGAGAACAGGTATATCTTCAAGTTTCTACTCCAGACTGTACCTACTGTATGTCACATGATTCTGTATCATATTACAGTATTACTGTACTAACTGTACTATACAAAAATGGGTAGTGCTGTTAACTATATGTAAAAGAATACCATTGTGATGTTACAGTACTGTGTACAGTTTGAAAGTACAGTATTTGAAAAAGAACCTAACCAATGACATCTTGTGGTTGAATTTTCTACAGAATGGTTGGACGACCTCCTCAAGGTGGAAGGGAACGGCTCTTCACTCAACAACAAGAGCTTGCCATCATTGAAATGGAGCGAGAAAATAATGCAATCCGACTTCGTGAGTTGCAACAACGCATAATTGCAAATAGAAATGTATTCAACAATATCAACAGAGTCAGCATTTCTACACTAAGTCGCATCCTGCAGAAACATAACTTCAGAATGAAGCAGCTGTGCAGGGTCACAACAGTGTCAAGGATCTGCGCCATGATTATGTGCAGGTATGCGTCACTTTACTTTACAGACTATATATCGTGATGTGGGAATGAGGGTTTATGCTGCCACCTGCCTTGCCTGTAGCTCGTAGTTTTTGTTTATACTGACCCAACCCAGCCCCTACTTGTGTGAAAATATAGACATTGTAGTTACTGTGTGTGTTTTCAGTAACACTATTCAATATTTTCTGTTACAGACAGTTCTGGATTTTGATGCCGGAGATCTATGTGGATGAGGCAGGCTTCAGTCTGGCCAAAACCAGGCGTCGGGGCCATAACGTAGTTGGACAAAGAGCTGTTGTAAATGTCCCTGGGCAGCGTGGGGGAAATATCACCTTGTGTGCTGCAATTAGTGTCCAAGGAGTCCTGTATCACCACTCTAGGTCCCTACAATACAGGACAGATCATTGCATTTCTAGATGCACTACGTGCAGTTGTGCAGGACAGACCACAGCAGCCCAGGTTTGTTGTTATCTGGGATAATGTTAGTTTCTACCGGGCTGCTCTGGTCCCAGATTGGTTCAACAACCATAACCATTTCACACTTTTATACCTGCCCCCTTACAGCCCCTTTCTAAATGCAATCGAGGAATTATTTTCTGTGTGTCGGTGGAAAGTATATGATCGGCAACCACACGCCTGCATGACTCTTCTGCAAGCAATGGAAGAGACACGCGGAGACATTGAGGTGGGATCAATCCAAGGGTGGATTCGGCACTCAAGGCGATATTTTCTCCGATGCCTAGCCCACGAGGACATCGCCTGTGATGTTGACGAGGTCTTGTGGCCAGATCCGAACAGAAGGCGGGATCCATAAGACCCCCAGCCCCCCACAACACGCACACATACACACACACACACACACACACACACACACACACACACACTCACTCACACGCACACATACACACACACACACACACAAAACAAGTATGTTACAGTTTTTGCCCGTTGCTTGAACACTATAGACCCATGCTTAGACTAAAGTAACACAACTTGAAGCTTTTGTTACCATACCTCAAACACATGTACCCATACCGTAAACAAAAGCGCTGCTTTGCACTCTAGTTGCAATTCTGCAACACATTTACTCCTTTATGCAACACACTTGGTCCTGCATACTACACTCTATTTCATACATAAGACACTTTGTTCAAAAATGAAATCTCAGGGTGCCATTTAGAAAACACATGTATCCAAAATACAAAACACATCGGGCAATTGCAACCACTCAAATACACACCTGAAGGCACTTACTTGCAAAACTGAACACCAATCAGCCAGCTACAAAAAGCCCTCAGTTTAGCCATTTCAAGAACTTTGCAAGCATGGATGGAGGGAGAGCAAGAGGCAGAGGCAGAGGCAGAGGCAGAGGCAGAGGCAGAGCAAGAGCAAGACGAGGAGGAGGACAAGGTCAAGGTCAAGGTCGAAGAGCCCATGCACGGACCCCTATTTCTGATGATATAAGAGCAACTTTGGTGGACCATGTCATCAACCATGGCCTGACTATGAGGGAAGCTGGGCAGAGAGTCCACCCACATCTAAGCCGCTTCACAGTGGCATCTGTAATAAGAACATTCCGACTAGAAAACCGGTATGTCTTCACCTCTCTACCTTCTACTCTACTCAGATGGTATTTACAGCACTGTACTACAGTATATCACATTACCACATCACGTGTACAGGGTATTGCAGGGTGCTAATGCTCCTTTTGCAGCCAAAGTGGTAGTTTTTGTGAAACATACCATGATTACTTACAGTATATTGAGATGTTTCAGTACAGTGTATGATACAGTATATACAGTAAAGTACTGTAAGAAAAAGACAATTTGTGGTTGCATTTCTCTAGCATGACTAGAAGACCTTCTGGGGGAGGACGCCAACGCCTGTTCACACAACAGCAGGAACTTGCCGTTGTGGACCTAGTGAGGGCAGACAATGCCATCCGTCTCCACCAGCTACGACAGAAAATACTTGCAGACAGCCAAGTGTTCAACAACATAAACCATGTGAGCATCAGCACTATCAGACGCATCTTGGGAAAACTCAACATCACCATGAAGCAGCTATACAGGGTCCCATTTGAGAGGAACAGCATCAGGGTCAAAGGACTTCGAGCTGAATATGTACGGGTAAGTGTAACTGTCCTTTACATTTACAATACAGTATTGGTGAAATCCAGTAGCAGCTGAATATGTACCATATCAGTACCACATGGATCCATTCGGAGAGCTACACAGGTACCTATGTGATGGGGTGAGGGTTCTGTATGTGTAGCACTGGAGTACAGTAATATGTTTTTTTTTTTTGTTACAGAGAATCTTGGCCATGGATGGAGCTGCACAGCCTCATGAATTCATTTTCATTGATGAAGCTGGATTTGACCTGAGCAAAACAAGACGACGGGGTCGTAATGTAATTGGCCAAAGGGCAATTGTGCACGTCCCGGGGCAGCGCGGGGGAAATATCACATTGTGTGCCGCCATAAGCCTTCGGGGGCTTCTGCATCATCATGCAAAACTAGGTCCATACAATAGCCAACATATACTCACATTTCTAGATGCTCTCCATAATATAGTTGTACAGAACAGACCAGATCAGCCCAGGTTTGTGGTGGTATGGGATAATGTCAGTTTCCATCGGGCTGCTCTGGTCCAGACCTGGTTCACCAACCACAATCAGTTTGAAGTGGTATACTTGCCCCCTTACTCACCATTTTTAAACCCTATTTTGCTTTTTTGGTTGTTTGAAAATGTGCCTCCTGAAAATATGCCTTCTAAATAAACAGTGAAAATCAAAGACTGCAGTGTTTTATATAAAGTAAACTAGTGTGTTCCCCCTGATCTGAAAGTGTATGCATATGATGCAAGTATGTGTCAATTTGTCATCAGAGTTACATTTTGAGAAAGGAATGTTAAGTTTTGATAGTAGAGTTTCAATTTGACACAGATGTGAATGGTATATTTCCCAGTGTTGTGTCATGTTTACTTGTGTGTAGAGTTTTGGCACAAATGTGTTCAAGCAACGGGCAAAAACTGTAATAGGGGAGGAGATTCCTACATCAATGTCGTGTTCAATAATGGAAGTACGACCAGGTGTATCAAGGAAAAGAGAAGGAAAGGACGTTATCACCCCAATAACGTAATTTCTCTTCCCCTTATCCAAATATGACAAATAACAAAGCAAATCAGCAAGGATTTGAGAGTTGTTAAGCCGCCCATCCACTTTTCCCTGAGAATGAAGATTCCCATCCTCATCAAGGTTGTCTGAAAATTCACCACACGTGCTAGAGGAAGAAGGAACAACACCCTGTTGTGCCAGATTCGAAGGATCACACGGTGTCACAACACCAACAGAAGCAGTACTCACTGGATCCACATAAGATTTTAACAGGTTAATGTGACAAACTTGAACTTTCCTCCTACGATCAGGAGTGCTCAACATATAATTATTATCTGACAGACGTTTAGCTATACTATAAGGACCAGTAAACTTAGCTTGACATGAGTTAGTAGGGAGAGACAATAAAGCCAGTACTTGATCACCCACTTGAAAACTCCTAGACTTAGCCTTTCTGTCAATAGAGGAATTATTTTCGGCTTGGAGATGGCGTGTATATGACCGCCAACCACATGCCCGCATGCCTCTTCTGCAGGCAATGGATCAGGTCTGCGGCGACATTCAGGTGACAGCAATCCATGGATGGTTTCGACATGCTAGGTGTTATTTTCTCCGGTGCCTAGCGGGAGAAGACATTGCTTGTGATGTCGATGAGGTCCTGTGGCCAGACCCCAACAGACGGCGGGATCCATGAGCCCACGTATGCAATTGCCATGATTTTCTGTGTTTACAGTATAGTGTTTTTCTATTATTATTATTTTTTGCTTGATCTGAATTCATGTTACTGCAATGTACAATATTGAGTATTTTGCTTTTTGGTTGTTTGAAAATGTGCCTCCTGAAAATATGCCTTCTAAATAAACAGTGAAAATCAAAGACTGCAGTGTTTTATATAAAGTAAACTAGTGTGTTCCCCCTGATCTGAAAGTGTATGCATATGATGCAAGTATGTGTCAATTTGTCATCAGAGTTACATTTTGAGAAAGGAATGTTAAGTTTTGATAGTAGAGTTTCAATTTGACACAGATGTGAATGGTATATTTCCCAGTGTTGTGTCATGTTTACTTGTGTGTAGAGTTTTGGCACAATGAGCTAAGTTTTGCAAAATGTGTTCAAGCAACGGGCAAAACTGTAATAGGGAGGAGATTCCTACATCAATGTCGTGTTCAATAATGGAAGTACGACCAGGTGTATCAAGGAAAAGAGAAGGAAAGGACGTTATCACCCCAATAACGTAATTTCTCTTCCCCTTATCCAAATATGACAAATAACAAAGCAAATCAGCAAGGATTTGAGAGTTGTTAAGCCGCCCATCCACTTTTCCCTGAGAATGAAGATTCCCATCCTCATCAAGGTTGTCTGAAAATTCACCACACGTGCTAGAGGAAGAAGGAACAACACCCTGTTGTGCCAGATTCGAAGGATCACACGGTGTCACAACACCAACAGAAGCAGTACTCACTGGATCCACATAAGATTTTAACAGGTTAATGTGACAAACTTGAACTTTCCTCCTACGATCAGGAGTGCTCAACATATAATTATTATCTGACAGACGTTTAGCTATACTATAAGGACCAGTAAACTTAGCTTGACATGAGTTAGTAGGGAGAGACAATAAAGCCAGTACTTGATCACCCACTTGAAAACTCCTAGACTTAGCCTTTCTGTCAATAGAGGAATTATTTTCGGCTTGGAGATGGCGTGTATATGACCGCCAACCACATGCCCGCATGCCTCTTCTGCAGGCAATGGATCAGGTCTGCGGCGACATTCAGGTGACAGCAATCCATGGATGGTTTCGACATGCTAGGTGTTATTTTCTCCGGTGCCTAGCGGGAGAAGACATTGCTTGCGATGTCGATGAGGTCCTGTGGCCAGACCCCAACAGACGGCGGGATCCATGAGCCCACGTATGCAATTGCCATGATTTTCTGTGTTTACAGTATAGTGTTTTTTCTATTATTATTATTTTTTTGCTTGATCTGAATTCATGTTACTGCAATGTACAATATTGAGTATTTTGCTTTTTTGGTTGTTTGAAAATGTGCCTCCTGAAAATATGCCTTCTAAATAAACAGTGAAAATCAAAGACTGCAGTGTTTTATATAAAGTAAACTAGTGTGTTCCCCCTGATCTGAAAGTGTATGCATATGATGCAAGTATGTGTCAATTTGTCATCAGAGTTACATTTTGAGAAAGGAATGTTAAGTTTTGATAGTAGAGTTTCAATTTGACACAGATGTGAATGGTATATTTCCCAGTGTTGTGTCATGTTTACTTGTGTGTAGAGTTTTGGCACAATGAGCGAAGTTTTGCAAAATGTGTTCAAGCAACGGGCAAAAACTGTAATAGGGGAGGAGATTCCTACATCAATGTCGTGTTCAATAATGGAAGTACGACCAGGTGTATCAAGGAAAAGAGAAGGAAAGGACGTTATCACCCCAATAACGTAATTTCTCTTCCCCTTATCCAAATATGACAAATAACAAAGCAAATCAGCAAGGATTTGAGAGTTGTTAAGCCGCCCATCCACTTTTCCCTGAGAATGAAGATTCCCATCCTCATCAAGGTTGTCTGAAAATTCACCACACGTGCTAGAGGAAGAAGGAACAACACCCTGTTGTGCCAGATTCGAAGGATCACACGGTGTCACAACACCAACAGAAGCAGTACTCACTGGATCCACATAAGATTTTAACAGGTTAATGTGACAAACTTGAACTTTCCTCCTACGATCAGGAGTGCTCAACATATAATTATTATCTGACAGACGTTTAGCTATACTATAAGGACCAGTAAACTTAGCTTGACATGAGTTAGTAGGGAGAGACAATAAAGCCAGTACTTGATCACCCACTTGAAAACTCCTAGACTTAGCCTTTCTGTCAAAAAGTCGCTGCATTTTCACTTGAGACTTAACCAATTTCTTTTGAGCTAAAGCTTGTGCCTCATGAAGTCTACGGCGAAACCCACTCACATAGTCTATAATGTTGTCGGGAGGCTTAAAGGTATGCCACTCGTCAGCCAAGACAGCAGTGGGTCCCCTTACCTCATGCCCAAACACCAACTCATTCGGACTAAAGCTGTGGCTCTCCTGAGTCACCTCACGTATAGCCAACAACATCCATGGCAGACCCTCCTCCCAATCCGCATCAAGTTCCACACAATATGACCTTAAAAGAGACTTCAAGGTTTGACGAAACCTTTCAAGAGCCCCTTGACTCTGTGGATGGTAAGCACTGGAAATATTGTGGGAAACTCCAAGTTGACGCAGGGCTTTTGAGAATTGTTTTGACATAAAATTTGAACCCTGATCGGACTGAATAACTTTGGGAATACCAAAGGTAGACATAAAATTAGTGAGGGCTTTCAAAATAGACTTAGTGGTAATAGACCTTAATGGGTAAGCTGCAGGATAACGGGTAGTCTGGCACATGATAGTAAGAAGGTAGTTATGACCAGCCCTAGACCGTGGCAGAGGACCAACACAGTCAATAAGCAAATGGTCGAAAGGGTTGGAAACCACAGAAATAGGCTGTAACGGAGCAGCTGGCACTTTTTGATTAGGCTTACTGGTAATCTGACATGTATGACAGGACCGTATATATTTGGCCACATCCCGTTTTACTTTAGGCCAATAAAACTGCCGCCTAATGCGGTCATAAGTTTTCCGGACTCCAGTATGACCAGCAAGTCCTTGGTGGGCCAATGTTAATATAGAATCTCTAAACGTCAGAGGGACAACAATTTGGATTTTAGGTTCCAACTCATCTTTATGCATGATCCCCTTCCTACAAAACGGCCATCCTCAAGAAAATATGATGAGGTCAGATCATTAGAACCCTTCTCAGACACTGTAGCAGAAAGTAGAGACTTAAGTGTATCATCAGTCTGTTGTGCTTTTATCAGCTCCCCTCGTGAAATCTGTAAAAGAGAAGTCAAAGAGCAATCACCCACATCACTAAAATCAGCACTACTCTCTTCAAGAGTGGACAACACCGATGTATCAGCCGTTTCCGTTTGGGGGATTGTAGCCAAAAGGAACGAAAAGGAACAACTGTGCAGCTCCTGTGTCTCGGAGAATACGAACTGGAACCATTTCCTCAGAACCTGGCAAAGACTCCTTCAGTGATAAAGGGTGTATAATCAACAGAGCCAGTAACACTTGGATCGACAGATTTGCCATAAGAACGAGACAAAAGGTTATCTCCTTCAAGATTCTCATCTAAAAATGTGGAAGTAGCAACTAAAGCAACAGGTTTTGAAAACTTTTCTTTCTTCTTAAGAACAGGGCAGTCAGAGATTTTATGGCCAGGCTTTTTACAATAAAAGCAAACCAAATCTCTTGAAATTACTGTCTTATTAGGACTACTAATAACAGCTGCCTTAGCACTTTGTTCCAACACGGCAGACTTTGTCTTAACTGGAAAAACAAACTTTTTTTTTTTTTTTTTGAAGCTGACTGAACTGAATGACCCCCGATGGGTTAACACAAACTCATCTGCCATAATAGCAGCATCAGAAAGTTTGCTCACCTTGTGTTCATTCAAATATGTAGCTAGAGCAGAAGGAACACAGTGCTTAAACTCCTCCAAAAGCACCAATTCTCTTAACTGCTCCCTAGTTGTAACTTTCATTGAAGTACACCATTGGTCAAACAAATTTTCTTTTTCCCTTGCAAATTCAACATAAGTGCAGTTGTCATTTTTATTAAGACTTCTGAATTTCTGGCGATACGCCTCAGGTACAAGTTCATAGGCGTGCAATATCGTAGACTTCACAATATCATACTCACCACTCTGTTCCAGTGTGAGAGCAGAGTAAACATCCTGAGCTTTACCTGTGAAAGCACACTGCAGCAATAAAGTCCAAAACTTTTTCGGCCACTTCAGAGATAAAGCAACACGTTCAAAGTGATCAAAATATTTTTCTACTTCCTTTTCAGAGAACGGCGGAACTAATCTCACATTCCGATGAACATCAAACACAGGTTCTCTTTGCTCATGCAACTGTTTTCGTACCAATGGCACATCAACTCCCAAAGCTTCCGCTTTCTTTGCTTCTAACTCCAACTCCAATTTCTTTAACTGAAACGTTCTCTCTTCCCGTTCTCTCTCCAACTCAATCTCCAATTTTCGTACAGACAACTGTTGTTCTAATTTCCTAGCTGCAAAGTCCCTTTCGATTTATCTTTCTCTCATAGCGTGATTCTCACGCTCAGCACGGAATTTTTCAGCATCTAAATACAATTGTTTCTCTTGCAGTGACATCTCTCGAAATTTCAGTTCACTTTCAACATCAATATCACAAGGAGAAAACACAGAAGAATCAATAGGAACAACAGACTTGGTTCTTACCTCTAAAACTCCTCTGTCAACAAGTGATCGCTTCAAAGTTGTCACCAACGTTTCTTTCAGTTTCTTATCTTGAGTAGTAAGATCAACACTAAAGTGCTCGGCAATTTGTATTAATTATCCTTTGTACACCTCTCGAGTAAAGATTCTGAGGGACAAACAAAGAAAGCACCGAAGACATCTTTGCACCAATTTACAACTAAATGTGACAACACAAACAAACAAGCTGCTCAAACACGTGAGATGACTGTATTTACTAGAACTACAACTCCCATAAACCACTGCTTCAAAAAGGACCTACGTCTGCCCGTTACGTAACCTACTCATTCACAAAAAACTTTCAAAGACTTACCACAAGTCAAAAACACATTGTAGGTACGTAAAAAAGGAGAAGAACGCACTAGAAATACGAACGCAATTATATGCAGGTTCACCTTTATAATCTGAGAAACTCTAGCTCCTATCTGAAAGAAAACACTAACTAATTCCTACCTAGTCTTCGAAGGTGTACCGGGCTCGGGGCGGCATTAAACGCTGAACTCTGTGACGATCAGTCTTTTAGACCAAAAGTCCGAAAGCGTACCCCCGACAGAGACCTAGATCTCCACCCAGGATAACCCTCAAAAACAAGAAAGGCAAAATAATTAAAATAAACAACAAAAGTGATCCGTCGGAAGGATTGTATACACAACCCAGCTGGATACACTCTTCCTGACCAGAGTTCTCATTCACAAAGGTGACCATTCACAAAAAAAAAAAAAAAAAACTAATTAAACCCTACTCACCAACATTCCTACACCAAAGGATCCCGGACGAACCTCCCAATTTATGTCACGGCCAGCTCGTTCCCAAATGTAACATAAAGAGGACCGCACAAGCAAACGAATATTTCAGTTGCAAGACTATTTATTAAGGAAAAAAGTTATTGGTTTCAGAAACAAAAATACCAAAGTCTAGGGATTTAAATAAATATAAACAAAACAATAATCCAATGGGGTAAAGAACATTGACAAAGAAATAAACAACAAAAAGAGTTGGAGCAAAAGATTTCTCTGGAGAACAACGTCCCTCAGAGGAAGTATCTTCGAGCAGATCAAGAACACCTTTTATACTCTCCGCCCATAACGTCTTTAATTAGTAGGGACAACACACATTGATGACACACCAACAGGCAGAAGAGGAAAAGACAGGGTCGTCACATACTTTAAAAAAAGTACCAGCATGTAATTACATCGCTAATTAATTTTTGTAGTTACCCAGTTGTATGCATTTTTGATGTTTAATTGTGTGATATTGGATGAGTTTCTTTTAAGTATGGCCTGCTTCAACCTTTTGAAGCGTGATATTTTTGAATTATGTGGACACACAATGGATGATAAGAAAGTAAACATGATAATAAAGAATTGAACATGACTTCATTTGAGTTCCAAAGATGAAAATGACAAATGAGTTTGAAATGGTTGAGAAAATTATGACACAATTATTATTTTGGGATAACTAACTTACCATTCAAGCTTTAATGATTTTGTAAACACCACAGAGTGTTTTTGCTCAAACCATTTGTCCCTAGACATTTTTAAAAGCTTAAAACTTGGAATCTCGTTACCAGTAGATGTGGTTGCATGTGGTTGCACATTTCCTAGCACAGCTCATCAGCTTTCATTTATTATGTATTTATCATACCTCCTCAAATGCAGTAAAATAGATCATAAAAGATGATAATGCACCCTCTGCATTATCAATGAAAAAAAAAAAAAAAATCACAACACTTTGGATTACACATATTATGGCAGTTTCTTGTCACATTTTTAATGACGTCTCTTATAAAACAACCTTTTTGTTGTTGTTGTTTGATTGTTTTGTTTTTGTCTTTTTGTTATGGCGAGTATGAAGAATAGCATAAATGAAATATAAAACTAAGCCTCATTTACCAAAAACTTTGAGTATACTTGACTCATGCTCAGCTAAAAGTACTATGCTGACTCTCAGTGCATTGTGGCATATATAAATTAAGCAATTATTTTTATTTTTGTATTTTTATTTTTTGTACTATTTTCTGTATTTATTTACATTAATATAATTAAATTAATTCGATTTTTACCATTGTTGTGTTTTCCATGCTGAATGTGGATGTTTGTGTGCAACACGGTAAAGATCACTTGCGAGATATTGTGGGGATGGACCCCAATAATAGTTTGATCACAGTAGCATGATGTTTGTGATACAGATGTTAGTAGTGCAATTTTAATAGATTATATATAACTTTACATGGCCACATAAAATGTGGATAGGGAATAATCTTGTTTGAACAAATTACTTATACTCATTTAAAAACACAAATAACTGTGATTTCCTGTAACACTAGATTTACAGAGGCAAAAAAGTTTGAAGTGCCTTCAAGCTAAATTATTTTAGGGGATAAATATTTATTTATGGGTCCATATACTTTTTACCATTTGAAATCCTGTCTGTAATGGAATAGAGAAATGGAAAGACTGCTCGTGTTTAAGTTTAGTTTACAGTTTTTTACGATTGCTTAAGCACGATTTTAAAAACAAGGCTCTTTTTGTCAAAACACAACACACAATTCCCACATCCAGACACACAAGTATCAGAACACATCAGATATTTTGCAAAATGAAGCACTTCATTCAAAACTTTACAATAATTTAACAAAACCCAATTTTGGCACCGTATGGCACACACATGGTTCATACAACCTGATTCTGTTTGAACCACTTACACACTGTGGTGCTCAATCTTAAACACATGTAACATTTCTACATTTTTCTAATGATATACTAGTCTGAGTTTGATTTTTTCAGAAATATTGTTAGAGTACAGTACATGATTGACCAAACACAACACACAAGACCAGCACTGTACATTGATGAAAATATTTATTTCTCTCCACATTGTAAAATCAGTCAATACATCCATGCATTTCCAAAGGTTGCATATTGCACTGAAAATCACAACATATTCTAAATGCAATATAGAACATAAACAACAAAAATATTTGTGGAGAGAAAAAGAAAGTATAAAAAAATGAACAAAACAAATAAAAAAACCCTCAACATCATCTCTTCGCTGCATCTGGCCATAGCACTTCAGAAAGACATAGCTGCTGAAACAGTTCTACTCCGCCATCATTGAATCTGTCCTCTGCATGTCAATAACTGTCTGGTTCAGCTCAGCTACCAAATCTGACTTCAGAAGACTACAGAGGGTAGTCCGGACTGCTGAGCAAATCATTGGTACAACCCTCCCCACTCTCCAAAAACTGTACTTATCCAGAGTGAGCAAAAGGGCTGGCAAAATCACTATAGAGCCCTCACATCCAGCACACGCCCTCTTTGAACTGTTGTCGTCTGGTCGACGCTACAGAGCTCTGAGCACCAGAACGGCCAGCACAGGAACAGTTTCTTCCCTCAGACAATCCATCTCATGAACACTTGACAATAAATGTGGAACACACAACACTATTATACATTATTTATTTAACACACATACTTATTTACATTTCAAATTTGCACATATCATACATACATAATTGTCTATATTATATATTGTGTTTTTGCTATTTTGTACATTGTCTATTTCATTTATTTGTATATTATTCATTTTATTATCTGTGTCCTGTCCTGTTGCTGTCAACAATTTGTCTATAACAAATTCCTCGTATGTGTAAACATACCTGGCAATAAAGCTCATTCTCATTCTCATTACATGGGCAACAAAGATTGGATGAAAAAAAAAAATAAAATCAATAAAAAAAACATTACCATGTCCGTAACATTTCCCACTCATTTTTTAATTAGTTGTGTGTGTGTGTGTGTGTGTGTGTGTCGCTTCTGTGCATTCTCCATAACTGAATAGTTCAAGATTATTTCTGCAAATCAAAGAGATTATAACTCATGGGAATGTGTGCATACTAATGTATTCTTTTATATACATTATTAATGTTTTTACTGCAGAGTTGTTTAGATTTGAGGGGATTTTATGGTATTTTAAAATTTACTTGTCTCAATTTGTAATCATATAAAAAATTATATGGGGGAGGGGTGGTAATGTATATCATGGACTTTAAGATTGCTTTTTATTTCCTGTTGTCTTTGTTCAAGCTTCTCACCATTTGTTTGTTTCCATTGATATTGATTTAATCATCATATCTGTTTGTATTTGAGTTTGTTATCCATGTATATTTAAGTTCCTTTGTTTCATCAGTTCTTTGTCATTTGAACCATACACTTTTACGCCAACACGTTCTCACTCCCAACTCCTCCCATATTGAAGCTTGGTCAGGACCACTTGGCATCGCTTTTTGACACTCAAGGTACCCCTTTAGTGTCATTTTTCGACTTGCAGGGTCCTCCGTTGCTTTAAATAGGAAACCCTTAGCGTCAATATGCCGATGCGATACTGGGAATTTTATCGTCATGATTAAATTATATATTGGGTAATAACACATTACCATTATTGCATATATGTTGGGGTGTGATTTTTCAATGTAAACAGTCACGACAGCTAAAGCTCTTATACTGTATGTGCTGCAGTCTCTGTGCGCGAATTCAAAAAATAGGCTTGTTTGAGATGAGCAAAATCTGCCAGAACAGAGGCCTCATTCATAACCATTGCGTACGCACAAAACCTGCCCTGAAAGAGGCGTACGCCACTTCCTACGCAAAAGGTGTGATTTATAAAAACAAACTTGACTGGAAAATTTGCGTACATGCACGCAAACTCTGACCCATGCGTACAGACTTTTTGGAGATAGAGCAGTTTGGCGACACCCGATGGTGAGTCGAGGGACTGACGCCAGATGATGGAAATGAAACATTGAACTTGAAAAGTTCTTTATAGATTCCTATTACAATAAACAGACAAATCAATTTTAATCCTCATTATGCGTCCTAATCATAAATTCATGCATGTTCACAATACCAATTTAAATAAATAAAAGGCAATAAATAATAAAATAAAAGTACATCAATTGAATTTCCTTAACTTCCATTTTCTAATGACCTCAAGGTGTATGGGTTTACCACTCATTGTCTGATTTGTATGACAAGGTGTAAAGGATTGAATCTGATCGCTGTGAACATATAAATTCTGCGGTGACACTTCTGCATATAGTATTGCATGATGGATGCACTGGCATTGCTGGAGGACTATGTCAATGGCAGACTTAGGAGGGAAAGAGTGTTTAGAGACCATGAAGATTTCCTGGCCCACGATGATGACTGGCTAATAAGCCGATTTAGGTTCCCTAGAGCCATGCTGAATCGGGCCCAACATTACAAAGGCCAACTAGGAGAAACCGCGCTATCCTGGTACCCACCCAAGTCCTTTCAGTTTTAGGATTTTTAGCAACCGGGAGTTATCAGCGGGAGTTAGCCGATAGGTAAGTATACAAAAATGTCGTGGCACGATGGCCTGGTTCAACACATGACTCGTTTATTCTAGCGTACAGCAGTGTAGGGAATAGACTTGAGGCAGGCGCCGTGCATGATGGCTGGCTTCTTGGTAAGTTAAAACTATGTACATATGTTTTCTAACGGTTCAAGCCTAGTATACAATTAATCTGTTATACTGTACAGGTGACAGTGGTTACCCCCTCAGACGTTGGCTCCTCACCCCATTCTCAAACCCTCAGAGTGCAGAGGAAATGAACTACGATGATGCCCACGCTCGTGCGTGCTCTGTAGTTGAGAGAGCCATTGGCCTCCTCAAGTGTAGATGGCATTGCCTTGATACTTCAGGTGGCAGACTTTTATATGAACCAAAAAAAGTCTGCAAGATCATCATTGCATGCGCCATCCTACACAACATGGCACAGAGGAATGGACTCCCTCTTCCTCCTGACCTCCCTTACCACCAGCATGAGGATCCTGACCCACAGCCCCCTCCTCAACATGAATGGCATTATCAGGGAGCAAGGCACCATGAGGAAGTAATGCGGTATTTGTGAAGGGACAACAACGCAAAGGTTCATTTCTTAACAAGATCTTTTAATGTAGATGCAATATCACACAAAACAATCCTTATTTGCTTAAGCTCATCTGCTATGACTGTAATTGCATTAATTGTGTCCCTCTGTGTCTGAAGGACAGCCTCAGTCAGCACGCGGCCACTTCCACCCGTGCCATGCGGTCATGGCGCACTCGTGCTGGGGACCTCCGGACATTCCACAGCCGCTGCAGACTCCGCACTGGGAGTCTTCTCACCACCCTGTGCTCCCATACCCTCTTGAAGAACTAAGACATAATAACCTATTGTGATATTTCTATTTTGTGTAATTGTACTTATGCAATAAATTATTTATCTAGTTCCCCTGTCTCTAGCATGTCTGTGTTTCCTTCCTTCTCACAAAAAATGCCGCACACACTGGTTTCTCCTATGATTGAAGCCAGCCGGGTCTCCAGTGGTGACAGATCGGGCGCACTAGGACTCCCACCAGTCGCAGACACGCTCTTTCGGTGACAGGCAAGCCTTTTTTTGCCCCCACCTTTAAGTCAGACCACTTTTTTTTGATGTCCGGAACGTCCTGTTGGCTGATCCAACTTCATTCACTGCAGCAGTGACATGTTGCCACTCCACATATTTTTTTTTTATTAGTAATGCCACTGCTGTGGCTACCAAACAAAATGACTTGTCTTTTGTCGACCTCCGTCACAAGAACCTCAATTTCGGTGTCTGAGAAATTCCGTTTCTTCGCCTTGGTCTCCATTTCTGCCATTGTTGGGCATAAAAAGCATTAACTTGCTGGCTCATTTTAAAATGCACGGCCATTCATGAGGTGATTTGCATGGACTATATATGGTTAAATGTGGGCGTGAAAAGGGCGGAATGTGAAATTTTTTCATGTGCGCAAATGATCAGGTAGGCTGTAATTTATAAAGCGAAAATTGCGTGCAGGTGTGCGTACACAAGGTTTTATAAATCTCAATTTTAGTTTGCGTACGCCATTATCAATTTTCTGGCGTACGTTTACTTTTAGTAGGAATTTTCTGCACTCTTTTATAAATGAGGCCCCAGATCACCGGTGATCACCGCGAGGTGCATGGCGGTTAGAAAAGTGTCCAAGTTACGTCCGCCTTGCTCTGATGTCATGCTGACATGTGCCAAAAAAAACTCTTGCGACGGCGAGGCGGCTGTGTCAAAAGGCTTGTTTGAGATGCGCCTCGCCTGAAATGAAGGTGAGAGTAGGCAGCTGCAGTGAGGGGAGGAGTGAAATTAACGCAGTCAAGATGGACAGTTCTGAGCTCTCGAAGTGGAACAGATACCAGTGAGATCAAAGGCGGATATCGCGTTATTCTCACTCATATGCTGTGCTGCTGATAAACATGATATAATTTCAGTTCTGTTGCTTTAATATGAATATAAATATGATGAACAAGACACTCAAAGTGCTTGCTATTTAATTCCATACGAAACGCGTATTTATCATCCATTTTTATTTGAATTCAAACATGTATTTTAGATTTTTATAGAAAATATGACAACAATCACGTCTCACACAGAGATCTATAGTGTTTGGGAATATTCATGCACAATTTAAATACATAATAGCATGAAATCAGATTTTAAAAATAAAACATTTTAGAAGAGAACGCAACATCACGGTTGTCTGAACCAATGAGCATTCAGCTGTGTCGACAGTCAGTCGTTTCCCATCATGCTTTTGATCAGCGCAGTCGGTGGAGAGCAACTGTGCGCGACTGCTCAATCCGACACAGCCGCCTCGCCGTCGCAAGAGTTTTTTGGCACACCTCAGCATGACATCAGAGCAAGGCGGACACTTTTCTAACCGGCATGCATCTCGCGGCGATTACCGGTGATCGGTTCTGCGCAGATTTTGCTCATCTCAAACAAGCCAAAATTGAGCAGTTGCGCGCAGTTGCTCTCCACCAACTGCGCTGATCAAAAGCATGATGGGAAACGACTGACTGAGACACAGCTTAACGCTCATTGGTTCGCTCCTCCCCTCACTGCAGCCGCCTACTCTCTACATTTCAGGCGAGGCGCATCTCAAAGCCTACTGTCGCCAGAAGAAGCCTTACATCAGCCTTGGTTGTGAAATTATATTGGCTCTTGTGTGTCTCGTGACCGATTGCATCATGCTACGGGACGGGAGTATGCTTTTGAAAGAGATGTGAGCGTGTTAAGGGAGCGGGATCATTTTCAGCGATTAAAACCTTATGTTTTATACTCTTCTTCGCATAAAGACTTTGTATGCCTTCAGAAGACTTGAAATGAAACTTGTAATGCTTTTATACTGCTTTATGGTCAGTTTTTGCAATAAATACCTGTGACTGCACATATATTACTTGCCTGTTACATGTTTTATATTGTTCAGAAGTGGGTAGTGAGGCTAAAAAAAAATTACGCTAAAGGGGTACCTTGAGCGTCAAAAAGCGACGCAAGGTGGTCCTGACCAAGCTTCAATATGTGATGAGTTGGGAGTGAGAATGTGTTGTTTACGCATGTTTGGATCTTTTTGTGTTGGAAATTGTTGGAAATGTTGGACCTGTCTTCATCTTTGGACTTTTAGAAATGTGACAGTATGTATGCATGTACTATTCTTTTTCCTAATTGTACTGTTGTATTTTACTATTCTTTTTTTTTTTTTTTTTTCACATTATTTTCTTTGGTGAAGATTGATCTGAATAGTATACATACATCATCAGTTGTAATGTCCAGTTTCCAGACATATAAAAGTTGGTGCTCTCAACTGTTATACTGACTCCAGTTCCAGGAACAAACATCTGCACTGATGTTTCTCCAGATATTGAATCTGGAGAAACATATTGAATCAGATAAACATATATTACCAGATATTGAATCAGATTCAAAATCTGGAGAAACATCAGTGCAGATTCAATATCTGGAGAAACATCTGCACTGATGTTTCTCCAGATATTGAATCTGCAGTCTGTCAGGAATACAAATACTAGAAATAAACATGAATCAGAAGGCTTACTTTGAAACTCAAATACATTTTTATTTTGCAGGAGGACATTGTATGTACACTGGTCTCACCCTGTAGCACTATACTTCACTTTGCCATCTGTTTGAGTTTGGTCTGGAATTTTCATGTTTATGGGCATCTGCTCAATAGCATTGTATACAATAAGTGCAAATGTATGCATTTACAAATTTGCCAAAATGCGAAAAAATAACAAGGGGGATAATATTGTAGAGTAACTCCCTTCTCCATTTATAATCATGGGAGATTGTAATAGTCATTTTTATGTGCTAGTATCCACTGCAACACAAAAGGAATGAGAATTTAAGATTTGGTCCAACTTTATATTAGGTGTCTTTAAATACTATGTTGTAATTAATAAAATAATGACTTGTTGGGTAAAATGTGTCAGTTGGGTTCAAGTTGAATTGTAAAATATTTTTTCTGCTATTATTCAAGATTCAAGATTCTTTTATTGTCACTATACTAAAAGTACAGCGAAATTAGAGCAATCCATACAGTGCAATCACACATAAAATAGTGCAAGCTAAACATCTCATTTAAATAATAAATAATAAACAGTAACAGCAAAACAAATATCTAAATTGCGACAAATGCTCTCAACGTCAAATGCAGAAATGTTAATTCATGCGTTTATGACCTCAAGGTTAGACTATTGTAATGCTTTATTGGGTGGTTGTTCTGCACGCTTGATCGACAAACTACAGTTAGTCCAAAATCAAGCAGCTAGTCCTTACTAGAACCAGGAAATATGACCATATTAGCCCGTTTCTGTCAACACTGCACTGGCTCCCTATCAAACATCGGATAGATTTTAAAATCTTGTTAATTACTTATAAAGCCCTGAATGGTTTAGCTCCTCAGTACTTGAGCGAGCTCTTATCACATTATAGTCCTCCACGTCCAATGCGTTCTCAAAACTCTGGCCGTTTGATAATACCTAGAATATCAAAATCGACTGCGGGCGGCAGATCCTATTCCTATTTAGCACCCAAACTCTGGAACAATCTACCTAACACTGTTCGGGAGGCAGACACACTCTGTCAGTTTAAATCTAGATTAAAGACCCATCTCTTTAGCCTGGCTTACACATAACACATTAATACGCTTCTATTATTCAAATCCGTTAAAGGATTGTTAGGCTGCATTAATTAGATCAACCAGAACCGGGAACACTCCCCATAACACACGATGTACTCGTTACATCGTAAGTAGAATGGCATCTACGCTAATATTTGTCTGTTTCTTTCCTATTCTGTTTCTCAGTCCGTATCCGGTCAGATGGTGGATCAGCACCAAGAGATGATGTCTACAGCCCTGATCGTCAGTGGAGACCAGGACACCCAGATGACCCCCAGAGACATATCCCCAGTGAAAACCTCGATTGAATACAATAAAACTAAAAAAATATAACAAAATAACTAAAATGTAATAAAATACCTAACTACATAATACTACTATTGTTAGAAATTGCAACAAAATTCAAATAGAAATATAAACTTTTGAACTGCGGGTTTCGTCTTATCAGAGGAGAACTGGCCCCCTGACTGAGCCTGGTTTCTCCCAAGGTTTTTTTTTCTCCATTCTGTCACAGAGGGAGTTTTGGTTCCTTGCCGCTGTCGCCTCTGGCTTGCTCAGTTGGGGACACTTAATTTCTAGCGATTATCGCCGATTTGATTGCACAGATAATATTTAAACTAAACTGAGCTAGACAATGACATCTCTGAATTCAATAATGAAATGCCTTTAACTGAAAATTGAGTGTTTAATCTTTTCATTATACATTACTGACACTCTATCCTCTAATTTGATACTGTTAAGTGCTTTGACACAATCTGTATTGTTAAAAGCGCTATATAAATAAAGGTGACTTGACTTGACTTGACTAGTCCAAGGCTTGGAGGCTGGAAGTGGAGACAGGGGATCCGCATGTCTGGGCGGAGAAGGAGACTGGAAGTCCCGAGGCGGCGTAACAGAGCACATGGCAGGCGCTGACTGAGGGTGAGCCGAGGGACTGACAGGCATCGGCGGAGATTGAGGCGAGGAACTAGCTGGTTTGAGAGAAGGCGCGAGAGGAAGGCTGGGAGGGAACACAGGAGGACATGAGCTGGACGGAACCAGCGGAGACACAGGAGATTCAGGGCTGGACGGAACCAGCGGAGACGCAGGAGATTCAGGAGCACAGGTTAGTACTTCTCCAAACCAGTCTATCAGGTCCATCTTGAAGATATCCATTAGTTCCTCTATATAGCTCCCAGAAACCAGCTCACCCGAGGACGGACGATGTTGCCGGCTCACGCACTTGGTCAGACGATGTTTGAGGCTCAGGCTCTGTGGCGATGATGGGCTCAGTCACAGCGGGCTCAGGCTCTCCGTCTGCAGAGGGCTCAGGCAGTAGCTCCGTATAGTGGGGTGACGGCTGGCTGGTCTCTGGTTCGAGAGTGGGGCTGGAGATATCCTCCTCTGAGGGGCAGACGGAGAAAAACAGTCCATTATTCTCCAGCACCCACTCCACACAAGCGGCGAAATCCTCCTTGGGACCGTTCGCTGGCAGGCGTGCCTTACACCGCTCGCTCAAGCTGGAGATGTAGAAGACGCAGAGCGAGCGGTCGGGGAAGTGGGTAAGGCACGCAGATCTAGAAAGTCCCTGGTATGGTCCTCCAGCGAACGGTCCATCTGCTCCAGGCACAGGAGTTGGACGGTGGGCAGATCCATTCCGGGAGAGGACCGAAAAAAAAGTAAACAAAAAGAAAAATGCAGCTAAAAAATTAACTCACCTTTTGATCTGCTATTCTGTTACAGTGTTAGCTAATAAAGTGCACGACGAAGGAGTAATATCCAAACAAAGTCTTTTAATAACAATCCAAACAAGAAACAGAAATAATCCAGGAGCGAGGGGTAGCAAACAAACAGATCAAATAAGAGAACACAGGCTTTAAATACTAGAAGTAATCAAGGGGAAACAGAAACAGGTGAGCTAATTAACTAATCAAGGGAACTAAGGAAACATTAACAATAAGATGTAAACTTGTACTAGACACACACACAAGTATATACAGAGGGTGTTGTTAACCTGTGTTGGTTGAGATGCCCCATCAGATTGGTGCATTACTCATTTTTTGTGTGTGTGTGTGTGCTGACAGCATTCAGCTCCCGTATAATGCTGGGGTAAAAGCTGTTCTTAAGTCTATTGGTCCGTGATTTGATGGACCTAAAACGTTTACCAGAGGGCAGCAATTCAAACAAATGATGTCCTGGATGGAAGGGATCCTTTAAAATGTTCGCTGCCCTTCCAAGTCAGCGTGCAGTGTAAAGTTATTTTATGGAAGGCAGAGGACAACCAATGATTTTTTGTGCCGAATTGATCACCCACTGGAGAGCTTTCTTGTCTGCCGTTGAGCTGCTGGCATACCACGTGGAGATGCAGTAAGTTATCACACTTTCAATGGCACAGCGATAGAAGGACAGTAGCAGCTGCTCTTGTAGACGGTTCTTCCTCAGTGTCCTCAAGAAATAGAGTCGCTGCTGTGCTTTTTTGGCCACTGCTGAAATGTTAGTGCTCCAGGAAAGATCCTCAGCGATATTCATTCCCAATAATCTGAAGGCCGGAACCCTCTCTATGTAGACCCCGCTAATGTGTAATGGTGTAAGGCTTGTGTTGTGATGAGCTCTTTGGTTTTAGAAGCATTCAGAGCCAGGTTATTTGCCATGCACCATTCTGTCAGTCTCTGAATTTCATCTCTGTAAGCTGTTTCATCTCTTCCCGAGATGAGTCCAACTACAGTCGTGTCATCTGCAAATTTGTTGATGGTATTGGTAGGATGGATTGAAGTACAGTCATGAGTATAAAGGACGTAGAGAAGTGGACTCAACACGCAGCCCTGTGGGGCACCTGTACTCAGAGTTAAGGTGGAGGAGAAATGGGAGCCTAACCTAACCGTCTGAAGGCGGTTAGTCGGGAAGTCCTTAATCCAGTGATAGACAGATAGAGAGAGACCTGAGTCCAGCAGTTTAGCTACCAACCTATCAGTGAGGACTGTGTCAAACGCTGAACTGCAGTCAATAAAAACCATCCTCACATAGATGCCTTGGTGTTCCAGGTGGAGTAATGCTGTGTGCAGGGCAGTAGCAATGGCATCTTCTGTGGACCTGTTGGTTCTGTATGTGAACTGATGTGGGTCAAACGTTTCTGGGACGCTGGCTTTGATGTGCTGCTGAACCAACCTCTCAAAACACTTCATAATAACTGGGGTAAGTGCAACCGGGCAGTAGTTGTTAAGACCACTGATGACTGTTTTCTTTGGTAATGGAATAATTGTTGCTGACTCCAGGCAGGATGGGATGGTGACTGTTGACAGGAACAGGTTGAAGATCTTTGTGAAGACTGCAGAGAGATTCTGCAGATTAAGGTGGGATACAGGTAAGGTTAGGGACAGGTTTAGTGGTATGGTTGGATTTAGAGGTAGGGTCAATAGTCAAATCAAGTCAATTATTTATATAGCGCTTTTTACAATGCAGATTGTGTCAAAGCAGTTTTAAAGTATTAGACTGGGAAAAAACAGTGTAATTATAGATGTAACATTAATTACAAATGTAATTGGAGGACACTATTTTCAAGGTTACACTTTATTTTAAGGTGTCCAAGTTACAGTGTAATTATACATACGTAATTATACATATACATAATTATATATAGGTACTGAGTAATATTATTTAACTACATGTATTTACTATATGGTTAGGATTAGGGTATGGCTTAGGGTTACTTGCATGTAATTATGCATAATTTATTGTTACTATAATAGTAAGTACATGTAACCTGTGTGTCACGCCCCTAGACTCTCTGTGTTTTTTTCTCCCCATGTGCTCTGTGTGACCCAGTTTCTGTTTCATGTTCATCATTTCATTTGGGTCAGGTGTGTCTTGTTAATTGTCTTCGTTTCCCCATGTATTTTATGCTGCCTTCACGTGCTATAGGAAATTTCCTATTTCCCACTTATGAAGTCGTGATTACAAGCTTGTCGTATTCAAGTGCTTTAATGTCGGAAACAATAAAATTAATCATCCCATTGGTTGACAATCATAAACATTCACCACGCTATACATGCAGTTTGCTGACAATTCTGGAATTTTGGTCAAATACATGCTTATTTCACTGCTTATAAAACATACAATATGCTTCGCATGATCGTTCATATCTAGCCTATAAATACACTACTTTAGCGACAAGACAAAGGGATGTAGTTGTTGTGAGAACAGCATTGACAGCAGCAATGGTTGTTCCCTCCACCATGTTTAAAGTTTATGACTCGCCCAACTCGGAAATCAAAATTATTTCAGAATTTCCCAGTCGTAAATACGACTTGAGAGGCCGTTCACGTCCGATTTCCGATTAGGAAACGATTATTTACGATAATTCCGATAGCACGTGAAGGCAGCATAAGCCCTAGTCTGTGCAGTCTATGTTTGTCAGTCTATGTTTGTGTGTCACTAGCCATTCCTTGTGTGGATTTACCCTGTTTTTGGGTTACTGTTACTCTGATCTACATCTCCGTCGTTCTCTCAGACACAGTTCGTGACAGAAGACCCGACTGACAAAAAAGAAAAAGTTTAACTGCGTGTTCCCCTCCGTTTGTTTTCCGTGTTTTTGTTTTTCCCCTATGGATACCCTTGCTGCCAAGTTCACCGCCCTAGCCCATAAGGACCTTCCCAGTTCAACCAGCCCGCCGTTTTAATGGCGTTTGACGACGCTGCGCTGAACTTACTGTTCTGGATCGGAGCAAATTACCAAATTAGTCTGGGACTGGCAAATTACCAGTCCCAGAGACCACTGGACTGAACTGGAGGGAGGCGATCATCCGGTGTCTGGAGAGCATCAGGCCCAGATCCAGAACACAGCCCAACCCAGAGCCCAACCCACCATCACCCCATTGTGCAGAGCCAAAGCCCGAGCCCACCGTGACCAAAGAGCCATCGCCAAATGGAGAGGCAGAGCTGAAGAATCGTTGCAGAACCAGAGCCTCAATTGATGTCAGACCAGGTGTGAGAGCTGGCTATAATGCACACGACATTGGATGAGAAAGTGGAGCGTTAGGGCATGGAGGAATGCCCTGCCCACTGCACCACCATTGAGGGTGAGCATAAACTGGATTTGGGACTGTTGGATGAGGTACTTTTGGACATTTTTGAGAAGGATTTGATAGACTGGTTTGGGGAGGTAATGCCCAGTTCTCCTGAGTCTCTGCTGTCTCCTGAGCTCCCTGTGACTCTTGTGTTCCCTCCCAGCCTCCCTCTCCCGCCTCCTCTCCTAAAACCAGTCAGTTCCTCAGCCCTATCTCCGATGTCACCTGGCAGCCCCTCTGCTCACCATCTGTGCAGTGGGATCACCGCGGGTCTGCCAATCTCCATCGGCATCATGGCTGGAGAATCCCCTGTCTTCGGCTCCACCTCGGTCCTCTATTGCTCCGGCTCCACCGCGGCCCTCTGGATTCCTGCCCCGCCTCAGTCGCCTGAGCCATCTGCTCCGCCTTGGCTCTCCGGATAGGTGTGACCCAGTTTCTGTCTCATGTCCATCAAGTCATTTGGTTCAGGTGTGCCTTGTTAATTGTCCTCATTTCCCCATGTATTAAAGCCCTAGTCTGTGCAGTCTATAGGCTTGTTTGAGATGAGCAAAATCTACGCAGAACCGATCACCGGTGATCACCGCGAGGTGCATGCCGGTTAGAAAAGTGTCCAAGTTACGTCCGTTTTGCTCTGATGTCATGCTGACGTGTGCCAAAAAACTCTCACGACGGCGAGGCGGGGCGAGGTAAAATACATGTTTGAATTAAAATAAAAATGGATGATAAATATGCCTTTCGTATGGAATTAAATAGAAAGCACTTTGAGTGTCTTGTTCATCATATTTATATTCATATAAAAGCAACAGAACTGAAATTATATCATGTTTATCAGCAGCACAGCATATGAGTGAGAACAGCGCGATATCGGCCTTCGATCTCGTTGGTATCTGTTCCACTTCGAGAGGGCAGAACTGTCTGTCTTGACTCGCTTATTTCACTCCTCCACTCACTGCAGCCACCTACTCTCGCCTACATTTCAGGCGAGGCGAGGCGCATCTCAAACAAGCCTTATGTTTGTCGGGTCCCTGTGTAACCGGTCCTACTCGCCCCGCTCCGAGCAGGATTCAAACTGCGGTCTCCGGCGTGGTAGGCGGGCACTCTAACAAGGAGGCTAAAGACCACGGCCTCTAGCATCAATCGCTAGAGCGCCTCTTGAGATCAGGGAAGGATTTTTGTGAGTCACCAGCCATTCCTTGTGTGGATTTACCCTGTTTTTGTGACCGTGTAACAAGGACACCTTAAAATAAAGTGTTACCATTTTCAAATATACTTAGCAATTGCTTTAAAAATCTGTCAACCTGAGATATTTTTAGACCTCTCTTGGAAAGTTTGGCATGACCTCAGTGGAAGACTATTTTCCAATAATACAACCATTAAAGGAAGAGCAGAAGAATCAAACATACCAAGATGCAAATTAAAAAAGCAAATTTGTACCAATTTCAAACCCTCTGTTATAAAAGATTTGCAAACAATACAGATGCTAGTAAGACCTTCAATAACACCTATCAAAAGCTAATACAGTTCCAAGAACATCTTAAAATCCAATATGTAGACAGCTTCTGTTGTTTGATGACAAATTCAAAGAAGCTGTTAAAGAGCAGACAGAAGCTGAAAGACTCTTCAGACATCCAATAACTATTAATCTTATCAAACTAAAATGAAGTAGAGCACAGGCAATGTAAAAAATAATTTGATAAAAAATAATAATAATAATAAATAAAAATAATAATAAAAAATAATAATAAAGAAAAGTTAGAGAATAATTGTTTCTAGCTTGACAACAGACAAACAATCTGTATTCTGATTCAAATGATGGACAAGAAAAGTGGTCCGCAAATACAACAAATATTTACCTACTGTATTCCAAAGGCAGAGAATAATCATAATGATACCATTATTATCATCCTATGGCTTTGACAAGTTGCTCATGCAGTGGGGTGGATGGTCAATGATCACCTGGTCTGGATACAAAAATTGTCATCTCTTGTAGCTCAAATTTTTAACAATGTATTTTGCTGGGGAGCTGGTCCATCTGGGATCTTTGTAAATCATATCAGAGCCCATGGATTGTAGTCCTCTGAGAAAATTGTTCATCAAGCACAGAGTTCCTACCATTACTATATTCTGAGCTCACCATCAAACATTAACCAGTGCAAGCTTTCCTAATACACCAGTTACCACCCTCAAATAATTTTTGTCTTCTTTTTCTATTTAATGGTGGAGTGCATGTCGCCATCTGCTGTTAATGCCCTGTCAGTTTTACATTCACCACAAAACTAAAAAGCTCTTGCTTGTAGTTTCTATGAAGCCTGCATTTATAATGCCCTAATATATTATTATTAATACAATACAATGAATGCATAATGCTTTATAAAAAATAAATTTTAACATTATAATCCATTGCTTGAAATATTATAAACAGCAGCTATGCTAATAATTCTCTATCTGCTTTTCTGTTTCTGCTGTGGGATAGGCATTCCGAGGTAACTAGAGATTACACGAATGTCAGTCTGGATCCAGTATCTTATGAAGATTTGAGAAGAACCAACACCTGAGAAGAGATGAGGACCTCAGATGATTGCAATGCTGAACTAAGATAAAAAGTTACCAAATTTTTACTTCATATGAATATAAATTTTAATATATTGATGTATATACATATATTACATCAGCGTATGGGTAACAACTAAACTGCAAAATGGTAAGCCATCAGCCATCTGTAACGTAACGCGTGTTCTCTAATAACGCGCACGACGAGGAGTAGAACAAATAAAGTCTCTTAATAATAATCCACAGAAGATTTCCAGGAGCATGGAGTAGCAAAACACATGTGGTAAACTCAATAGCAGACAAAGAATGATGGGAGAACACAGGCTTTAAGTAATAAACGTAATCAAGGGGAAACAGAAACAGATGAGGATCCAATTACCAGTAGGGGAACTAAAACTAGGTCAAACATGTGACAGAACGCCCCCTCCCGGAACGGCGTGGGCAAATATAGTCCAACAGAGGAGGGAGGGTGGGGGTTCTGGAGCTGGGCGTGGAGCAAGAGGAGGGCAGGCAATGGGAAAGGGGCAAAACCAAAAGTCAGTCCAAGGGGGAGTGGAGGGTGGGAGGAGCCAGAAGCAGGAGAAGCCAGGTGGTTATCCAGAGGCGAGCCAGGATGGCGGCGTCGACGGTGGGAGGAGCCATGGTGGAGAATGGGCCGACGACACCAGAGGGCCGACTGACGGAGACTGCGCTGCTGGAGAAGGAGACCCAGGTGGAACGGGGCAGACGGAGAGCCGGGGCGGAACTGAGGGTCCGGAGGGCCAAGGTGGAGCTGAGGGCTCAGGCTACTGAGGCGGAGGCAGGGATCCGGAAGACCGCGGTGGAGCCGGTGCGACTGAGGACGCAGGTGGAGCCGGAGGGAAGGAGGAGCCTGACAGAGCCGGAGGGATGGAGTGACGAGGCAAAGCCAGAGGAGTGGAGTCCCGGGGTGGCAGATGGTCGACGACTGACCAAGGCGGAGCCGGAGGGACGAGGGAGCCCGGTGGAGCCAGTGGGATGACGGGCACTGAAAAATGTCCTTCAGTTCCTCTACATATCTCCCAGAGATCAGTTGCAGCTCACCCGCAGTCGAAGGAGTGTGGGTGGGGCTTCCCTCCAAGCCCTCGAGTTCCACCAAAACTCCCTCGGCGACGGATGTTGTTGCCGGCTCACGCACTTGGTCAGAGGATGGTAGTGGCTCAGTCGCAGCAGGCTCAGGCTCTCCGTCTGCAGTATCTCCGTAGATTGGGGTGACGGCTGGCTGGTCTCTGGCAGTGGTGGAGTGGGGCCCAGTGGCGATATCATCCTCCACAGGGCCGACGGTGAAAGCTGACTCGTTGTGTATCAGCACCCACTCCACACAAGCGGCGAAATCCTCTTTGGGACTGTTCGCTGGCAGGCGTGCCTTACACTGCTCGCTCAGGCTGATGACGTAAAAAACACAGAGCGAGCGGTCCGGGAAGTGTGTAAGGCACGCCAGATCTAGAAAGTCCCTTGTATGGTCCTCCAGCGAACGGTCCGTCTGCTTCAGGCACAGGAGTTGGACGCCGGGCAGATCCATTCCGGGAGAGGACAAAACAAAACAATAAAAAAAATTAAACAGAAAGGGAAAAAAAACACCGCTTAATTAATGAACTGTTTCGGTCTGCTATTCTGTAACGTAACATGTGTTCGCTAATAACGCGCACGACGAGAAGTAGAGCAAATAAAGTCTTAATAATAATCCACAGAAGATTTCCAGGAGCACGGAGTAGTAAAACACATGTGGTAAACTCAATAGCAGACAAAAAATGATGGGAGAACACAGGCTTTAAGTAATAAACGTAATCAAGGGGAAACAGAAACAGGTGAGGATCTAATTAACCAATAGGGGAACTAAAGAAACTAGGTCAAACATGTGACACCATCAAACCAAAATGCAGTATAAAGATGCAAAACCAGTTCAAAATATCTATAGAGTACCCAGTATTTCAGACAGGAATATATATGTTGTATAACAGAAATGCAGTGATATACCAGTTACACTTTATTTTGATAGCCCACTTTAGACATTCTACTAACTATAAGTAACTTTGTAACTACATGTAAACTAATTCTCAACAATTTGCAACTACATGTCTAGTAACTCTCAGAGTAGACTGTTAGGGTAGGTTTAGGGTCAGTAGAATAAGTTGACATATACAGTGCTTGAAAAGTTTCTCATTGTCAGTATGTTGTATGTTGTGGACCCATCAAAATTAAGTGTTAGAATATATTAAGTAGACAGTCTACTAACACTCTAATGACTTCTAGTTGACAACTTCCAGTTGAAAAAAGCAATTACTGTGTTTCAGTAACAAAGTATTAAGGTCTCACTGTCTCAGGCCACTGGCAGAGGAAACACCGCAGTCTTTGAATGCTGTTATCTCTCTACAAGTGACATTTGGTGATGAGATAACATTACTATCAATTAAATACTAATAAGAATCATTAGATACATAGAAATATTGCCCTTAATGTGATTCAGTTTGATGATTTAGTGAGAGGTCTCACCATTTACATGTGTGACATATATGACCTCAAGCAGACATTTTAAATATATTTTAAACTTATCTGTATTTCCACATCTGTACCACTGTTTCTTCAACTTACTGCATTCTGCTTGTTGTTTTTGCTTCAATTTTCGGTCACACTTTATATTAGGTGGCCTTAACTACTACTGTATGTACTTACATCAAAAAATAAGTACAATGTACATATTGTATTGCAAAACACTTTTACTGATATTGAGGTGGGATATGGGTAAGGTTATAGGGACAGGTTAAGTGGTATGGGTAGGTTTAGGGGTGAGTTAAGGTGTAAGGGATGGGTCAACAGAGTAATTATAAATGTAATTACAGAAATTAATTACAGATGTAACTACACATAGGTATTTTTAAAAATATGAGTACAATGTAAAAAGATGTGTGTACACAATAAGTGCATTGTACCAAATGATTAATTTAAATGTAAGTACCCTACATAGTAGATAAGGCCACCTAATATAAAGTGGGACCCAATTTTCTTTCATCTGCTTTTCTCCTTTTTTCCAGATTCAATGCACAGACACAGTGTCAGGTTTTGCTATGTCACTCACTAACGATGCACCCATCTGCAGTCGTGAAAACCTCTTCTTCAATTTTAAGTCTATTTCTGTCTGCATAAAGTTTCAATGATGTCAGCCACATTGTCCATCTCAGCCAAAGAGTTGCAGCACACCTTGTAGCACTCAAACATAGTATTAAACCCACCAGGCTGCATCCTTGTTGCCAGTGTTGTATGTTTGTTTACCACAACTTCACTTGCATGAATACACCAACAACCCGAAACAATCCTGCCCCATGGTTGCCTAGCCCTCTCCTGCTTAAAGATACAGATATCATTTTAATATATGACAGTCATATGACAAACCCCCTCTAATTTACATAATTTGTATGTATTCAGCAATCTTTCTTAATTGTGATTAAACTGTTATAGTAAAAGTCCATAGCCGGTGCCCTATTTATAAAAGGAGCAAGGACTCTGAATCTCTCACAATCACCTTACACTCACAATATGTGTGACCAGACTGGTACCTGTTTGAGAATACTACATTTTTGGTGCCAGTGAGAAGCCAAATTTTTACAGCTTGCCTCAATGCATCAGGTTGGATTCCTAAAAGGAGAATATTAGCTAGATGACATATAGTTGACCTTGTGGTCGAAACTGTCTGCAGACTGCAATTATAGATGCATATGCGGTCTGTTATTGTGGGGACATTTCCATGCCCCTGAACATGACACGGCACAAAACAAAACGTTATTAGTTGCTTTACCTGCCAGGCACATGGCCTCTTGGACGGTCCTTGGCCATTCAAAGCAGCCATTATTCCTAACCCTTATGCCGTCAGTCTGGCTACGCGAGTAAATAAATGCTGTAAATACTCACAACAGCACAAAACACAGTAACATGCTGAAAATACATACAATGCGACCAAATACAGAAAGGTGCTATACAAATACTCACAATGCCACCAAATACAGAAAAGTGCTGTAAATACTCACAATGCAACCAATTACAGAAAAGCACTGCAAATACAAAACTGATGAAATACATTATTAACTGTGAAACGGTATGTTAGCTTGTTGCGGTCCCCTTGAAACATTTCCACTGTGGTCTGTGCTATTTGCAATGCTTTTCTGTATTTGGTTGCGTTGTGAGTATTTGCAGCACTTTTCTGAATTTGGTTGCATTGTGAGTCTTTGCAGCACTTTTCTGAATTTGGTTTTCTGTATTTGGTTGCGCTGTGAGTATTTGCAGCACTTTTCTGAATTTGGTTGCATTGTGAGTCTTTGCAGCACTTTTTCTGTATTTGGTTGCATTGTGAGTATTTGCAGCACATGTGTTTTCAAACTGATGAATATGTTTTCTTAATTTGCTTGTGTTTTGTCTATTTGCATGTGTTTTCTTTATTTTATTTCTGTTTATTAATAACAAACAAAACATGTAAAACATCCACATTATTTGAAAGAGTTTGAGTATATTTTCATCATCCGCAGGGGTGATAGAATTGACTTCATTATGTGAGATTTTAAAAGAACTGGTTCACTGAAACACACTGTTCAAAATAACTGATTGTTATTGACTTCTTTCAGTCATGTTACTTGTGGTATTGCCTCCATTACAGATAAATGATGATAAATGATTTTTTTTAGGTCATTATCTGACAGAACCACTCCTTTTTAAGTGATGCTTCCACACACAATTCCGACTATAAAAGGACAGTGAACAGCTCATAAACACCATCATCTACTGATGAGCAACATCTCCAGTCCTTTAAGTGGATCCACAGTCTGATTCCAGGTATGTTATTGTCATCCCATGTGTGAATGTGTCTGTATTGTTTACAGTCACTGTGAATATTTGTCAGTTATTGTTAAGATGTAGTACAGCTGTATACTTGTTGACACTCTAGTGTGCTTGTTTAAAGAGCAGAGATATTTTTAAAGTAAAAGTGTAAATTTGTTTAACATAATGCAAGGTGGTTTTCTTTATAAAAGAATCTCCATTTTAAGGGTTGTGTCCTTCACTTAGATGGTTGAACAGTTCATAAACTCCATCATCGACTGATTTTCAATCCTGTACGTGAATCTACACTCAATACACAGATTCCAGGTAATCTCCCAGGTATCTTTCTATTTCATGCTCATTGTGATAGTGAACTGTAATTGTTTGTAGTCTTTTATGGGTAAATGTAAATTCATGGTAAATGATGGTATGCATTGCAGTTTTTAGGTTTATCAAGCAATAATGTTAAAGTTTTACATAAGTTTCTTTATATACTGTTGTCTGATACTCAAATTATGTCTTGTTTTCTATTAGAATTGAAAAGTTGAATATTCTTTCAATATTACAGTGACCGGGAGGGGACATGTTCGGTTCAGTTTTGTCGTGGTCACGGCATTCTAGTGGGAACGTGATAATATGTCATGGCCACGAGATATTATTTAATATGTTGTGATCACAACAACACTAAGTAAACCAAACATGTCTCCTCCCACGCACCGTACAACATAAGTCACTGTGAGTAAACTTATTAGTAGACTGTTAGGTTAGTTAGGTTTAGCATGAGGGTTAGTATAATAAGTTGACATGTACAATGTACTGCTATTTGACATGTAGTTGCAAAGTTACTTAAAGTACTGTATATAGTTACTATGTGTAGTTATAATATAATATGTAAAGTGGACTATCAAAATGTTAACTTTTCAAACATCAGTCTTGAAATTCTTAAAAATTATGAAGTATCAAAAAAACAAAAACAGAGCTACTGTGTTAAACTATTAAGGAAATCAACCTACAAATGTCTTAATTACATAAGAGAAAAAATTCACACATTGATGAATTTGGATTCTGATGTGTCACTTGAATAGCAGAAATTAGATTAAAACAAGAAACAAGTGCATGATATTTTGATATATACTACTGTATGTTTCTTTACTATGTTCTTTAGGAAAACTAATGACTGGTTTGTTATTATTTCAGTCCTGCCTTTCAAGACTTTGTGAGACATGACAGAACCCAACAAAAGCATCAGTTGCCTTTCTATTCCTGAACGTAAAACATATCTCAAAAAGTTTGTTACTTTTCATGCTAGACAGTCCATGGCAGAATCATTATTTATCTGGGTTATTTCAGTCATTGAGATTCCAATCATGCTCTTAACTCTGTTTGCTTTGTGTGTTCTTATCAAATCTAAACGTATTGCTTCAGTTTATGTGATTAATTTGATTTTTTCAGATCTCATACAGATCATTTGTATATTATTATTCACAACCAAACTCGACTCAGCTGAACTGATGGAGGCATATGACTGTTTTTTGATTGCAGGTCTGTATTTTATGGCATGTGTTGCGTTTGAAAGATACCTTTTGGTTTCTCATCCTCACTGGTATAAATCTCACCATTCACTAAAACTCTCCTGCTTTGTTTCTTTGATTGTGTGGTTTGTGCCTCTGATCTTTTATCACCTGCCCGAATGTATAGCATGTTTTATCCCCTACCCAATAATAATTTTTTGTTTTGTTGGTACTTTTCGTGGTCTCTCTCACTCATCGTCACTTACTTCCCTTAATCGCAAATTAATATTGGGCAGTTTGTTTCTTGTGTTGTTGACTTACACATGTCTCATTCTCCCCTTTGTAATCATGGATTTTATTGATTTTTATACCTGTATAAACTGGATGAACATTATATTTAAAAAGGTTGATCTCTTTATACAGTGTCTCTTGTATCTGAACCCACTTGCTGACTGTTTATTGTACTTGTTCATGAGGGCTGATGTTGGTGATATAATGAAGTCTATTCCCTGCTGCAGTAAAACTGACAGACATCAGAATTCAACACGACTCACATCCATTACAAACACTCAACATGTAACATGATGTGCAGTGTTAAAATTGTTGAAGCACTTTGATGTAGTTGTGAAATGTTTGTTCACATCAGTCATTTTTAAATGTATATATATGTATGTACTGTATATATTCTATTTCTGGGTGTACGTGTACAAAAACAACACTTTGATCACATTTAAACAAATCAGTGACTGTTTGCAATATGTAAACAATATGTATGATTAATGAAGTTCTAACTGGCTAAAAATGTTCAATAGCTTCCTAAAATATACATTTTGTCTTTATTATCTGTCCCTGTCAGGTTTCTATGACCTAGACAGGCAACACTATGCAAAAAAAGTGTCATTTTGTTGGTTGCTTTGTTTCTCTTTATGTTGTGTCATGCTGAGTAGCTCTGCCAACAGAAAAATTTAATAGTCTTAAATTCCACTCCACATAGCTGTATATTAAACATCAAATATACATTGCAAGCAATTTTGTTGCAAAGTGCAGTAATTTGAACAAAATAATCGTTGATGTTTTCAATAATACAATCAGGAAGTAATCTGCTAAGGGTCAGAGATGAGTGTGTCAGAGTGATATTTATATTGCAGCAATATGCTATTAGATAATATAGGTTATGTCATGTGTGGCTAGTTAGCATCATGTATTCAGTTGTAGCCGATGCTGGATCATGTCACAGGTATTGTAAACTTCCCCTCCTCCCTTGTTATAATGAAATTATGACCGCATGCATAGCGTCCATCTTTGCTTCAGAGAGCACTATCACCTCTGCTGTCTTCACTGACTTCACTATTATTTTTTTTTAAATATATTTTTAATTTAGAAGTTTAACTAAAACCACAATTTTATTGTTTTAGTCCTTAACATGCGAGATGGTAATCACCAAGAAATGATTTCATTCTTAATTGTCTTCCCTGTATTTTTCCAAAAAATATTAATGTGACAGTGTGACGGGGTTGAAGACTAACACATTTGGCTAGTTAGTTAGCATCATGTATTCAGTTGTAGCCGATGCTGGATCATGTCGCAGGTATTGTAAACTTCCCCTCCTCCCTTGTTATAATGAAATTATGACCGCATGTATAGCGTCCATCTTTGCTTCAGAGAGCACTATCACCTCTGCTGTCTTCACTGATGCTAGCCAGGATAGTCTTCAGCTTTTTTTGAGCTGCAAATACATTCCAAGGGGGAAGGGGCGAATCTCCTCCCTCACCATTTGTTTCCCTACCCATGGGGATACAGACACACTTAAAAGCCACAATATACATAGAAAAGGACATTGGCTTTATTTATCCATAATCAAACTTCCCAAAATGTATATAATGTAATTCTGTGTTGCATGCATGTTCCTATGCTATATTAGCTTAGTTACAACTTTGTAGTTGCATAGTGGTGCCTTTAGTGCATGTACCCAGAATTATGAATTTATCCTTGCCTTAATGTTCTCCAACCCTGGCATGACTAGTATCGGTCTTCAGAAGAACCCAACAAAAGTTTCCAGCTCACTGCTAACAAACTCATCAATAATCACTGTTGTCTACATGCATCCGGACTCTTGTACATCAACAAAGCCAATGCAAGTAACCACTTTCTAACTATTTAGAAATGTAAGAATTGTTTTTTGTTTATTAAGGTGATTTTGAAGAATGACTTTGAAGAAATTCTTTCATTCTTAATTGTCTTCCCTGTATTTTTCCAAAAAATATTAACGTGACAGTGTGACGGGGTTGAAGACTAACACATTTGAAGGGATACATTGCCTTTAATTAGAATTTTTGGTTTTGTTTCTCTGTGATATTGTCCCCTTCTTTCCGGGTCAACATATCTGCATGGCCAACACTATCGTTCTGCAGCAAATGTGGGTGCAGTTTCTGATGTATGATGCCTGTTAAAGTTTAAGTGAACATCAAACATTCTATTTATAACAAAACTATGAGTTTTCATGATTTTGTTAAGTATATATTTACCTAAACCATGACCTTTTTTTTTTTTTTCATTAAAATTAATAAATGAAATAAATAACTCAACCATGTCACAAGTTTACAACCCAACAACGAGAAATACATATTGAAATACAAAATAAATATAGAAATACAAATAAATACATTATTGCCAAAAAAAATCACAGACACTATGCACATTTTGTTAATAATTTTCTGACTACAAACTCCGTGAAGTGCCTCTGGGACAAAACAAAATGCTTGGTTTAAGATAGATATAAGACATTATTTTATGCTAAAAATATTAATGCAATAATTATTTTTATTCATTATAATGGACATACCAAAGTATTGGGAAAAGCTTCTAACAATTCATTTTGGTAAAATATTTTATTCACAATAGAACATAGAGAACATAACAAATGTTCAAACAGATAGATTTTACACTTTTATCCACTAAATGAGCTCATTTCAAATTTGATGCCTGCTACAGGTCTCAAAAAAGTTGGTACAGGGGCAATAAACGGCTGAAAAAGCAAGACATTTTGAAAAGATTCAGCTGGGAGAACATCTAGAAACGAATTAAGTTAATTGGCATCAGGTCTGTAACATGATTAGCTATAAAAGGGATGTCTTAGAGAGGCAGAGTGTCTCAGAAGTAAAAATGGGCAGATACTCTTCAATCTATGAAAAGGTGCGTAAAAAGATTGTGGAATACTTTAAAAACAACATACCTCAATGTCATATTGCAAAGGCTTTGCAAATCTCATCATCTACAGTGCATAACATCATCAAAAGATTCAGAGAAACTGGAGAAATCTCTGTGTGTAAGGAATAAGGCTGAAGACCTTTGTTGGATGCCCGTGGTCTTCAGGCCCTCAGATGACACTGCATCGCTCATCGGCATGATTCTGTCATTGACATTACTAAATGGGCCCAGGAATACTTCCAGAAACCACTGTCGGTAAACACAAAAGAAGGTCAAAAGCATAACTGCATAACTGCATACGGTATGGGCAGCTTGCATGTTTTGGAAGCCACTATGAATGCTGAAAGGTATATAAAGGTTTTAGAGCAACATATGCTTCCCTCCAGACAATGTCTATTTCAGGGAAGGCCTTGTGTATTTCAGCAGGACAATGCAAAACCACATACTGCAGCTATTACAACAGCATGGCTTCGTAGTAGAAGAGTGCCTGCAGTACAGATCTTTCACCTATAGAGAACATTTGGCACATCATTAAACGAAAAATATGTCAAAGACGACCATGAACTCTTCAGCAGCTGGTAACCTATATCAGGCAAAAATGGGACCAAATTCCAACACCAAAACTCCAGAAACTCATAACCTCGATGCCCAGACGTCTTCAAACTGTTTTGTAAAGAAGAGGAGATGCTACACTATGGTAAACATGCTCTTGTCCCAACTATTTTGAGACCTGTAGCAGGCATCAAATTTGAAATGAGCTCATCTTGTGCATAAAACTGTAAAATTTCTCAGTTTAAACATTTATGTTATCTATGTTCTATTGTGAATTAAAATATTGGCTCATGTGATTTGAAATTCTTTTAGGTTTCATTTTATTCACATTTTTAAAAAAAACTCCCTACATTTCCGGAATTTGGGTTGTATTACAGAATCTTAGGGTTTAATAGGCATTTGGTCCGATTTCCTCCGATTGTCAGTCCTCCTTCGTGTGTCTTGTGTTTCCCACCCCTCTTGTGTCCTTATTTGGTCATGTTCCTGTCCTTCTTAAGTTTGATTTATGATTTCGTTCAGCTGTGTGTGTTAATTATCTTGTGTATTTAGTTCCTGCCTGTTTAGTTCCTTTTCGTCTGATCTACTCGCCGTGAGTCTGCTGGCTGCGAGTCTCTCAAGTCCACCGCCGTCCGCAGCTCTCTTAAGCCCGCCATCTGCGGGGATATCGACGCCGCCGTCTGCGTTTCCCTCAAGCCCGCCAGTCGTGGGGAAATCACCACTGCCGTCCGCGGCTCCAAAGTCAGCTCCAAAGTTCAGTCCACATATCACGGCCAGGAGTGTCGTGCCATGTCCCCTGAAGTCATGGGTTTTAGTTTTAGGTTGTGCCCACAGGAACAGTTTTGTAGTGGCCGGGCTGAGTGGACCGAGGCCAAGGCCACAAAGACCACCTACCATGGCCTCCAGAGATCCCAGATCTGCCATGGCGCCCCGTTACTGTCCGTTCTGCATAGCACCCACCCCCTCTCCCTGGTGGTACTGTTACAGCGCAGGATGTGCCTTCAGGGAGGGGGGAGTCATGTCAGTCCTCTGTCGTGTGTCTTGTGTTTCCTGCCCTCTTGTGTCCTTATTTGGTCATGTTCCTGTCCTTGTTAAGTTTGATTTATGATTTAAAGACTGTTTAAATCACAGATTATCATTCATGAGGAAATTATGTGAAAGCTAGGCTAAAGAGATCTTTAACCTAGATTTAAACAGAAAGTGTGTCTGACCAAATGTTTTCAGGAAGGCTATTCCAGAATTTAGTAGCTAAATGAAAAAAAAAAAAAAAACTCTACCTCCTTTAGCTGACTTCGATATCTTTGGTACCATCAAAAATCCAGAGTTTTGTGACCTTAAAGAACACAATGGATTATAACAGAAGAGCTGTTAAAGGGATCATATGATGTGATTTCATGTTTTCCTTTGTCTTTGGAGTGTTACAAGCTGTTTGTGAGATTTATAAGATATACTGTATAAGATCTATACACAGATATATAAGAGCTGTAAAGTTGCAAAGATTAAAGTCTCAAACCCAAAGAAATATTCTTTATAAAAGTTAAGACTCTGCCACGCCCTCCTAAAATGGCTCATTCAAACACGCCCCCACGTCTACGTCACGGTGTGGAAAGGTTCGCATAACATGGCCCAAACGTATACACAATGAAAGAAGGTGTAAATTGTATTCTCGCTGTAGTATTGTTGTTGCCGCCGCCATGCGGAGATGCTGTGTTTTGTTGTGAAAGTGAAAGTACTTTGTTTGACCTTCCAAATGAGTACACAACTAGAAATCAGTGGTTAAGTTATATTTACAACACTGTTCCAGAATAGTACAACGCAAATATTCGAGTGTGTGCAGAGCATTTTACGGAGGACTATTTCCTGAACCTGGGAGAGAGTAGCCTGCAATGTGAACACTATAAATGGCTGTGATGTGAACACTATAAAGTGGGGCAACGTCGCAAAGACAGTCTGGTGCTTCTGACTCACAGCCTGTAAGTACGTTTCGATATTTAAAGTGTTTGCTACTGACTTTTCAAACGAGAGTTTTGAGCAGTGTAGAGTAGTGCTTGTTTGGCGTTTCTACGATCACAAATGCAGACATGGTGTTATGTTTACGCGGCGCAAAGTGTAAAAATACCGTAGGAGTCATTATAATCAGTAATTATGTCCTCACTGAATGCAACAAATGCCTAGTTAATAGTGGGTTTTATTGTTTTAGTCTCGTCACGCACAGCATCACATACACAGCATCACAACATGGTAAGGGGCGTAATATTTCTGTCACATGCTTGGTGTTCGGCCAATCACAACGCACTGGATAGCTGGCCAATCAGAGCACACCTCGATTCACAGAACGATGAGCTTTGTAAAAATCGGTACATTTCAGAAAGGCGGAGCATAGAGGAGCAATAATAATGTACAGTATGTGGAAAATAATGTATTTTTGAACCTCGAACCATGTAAACATATTGCATTACACCAAATACACAATATAATGTTCTTTTTAGCAACATCATATGACTTAAACAAAGTAGCTAAACCCTTTGGGGCTTTATAGGCAAGTAAAATGATTTTAAAAAATTTTAGAGGAATGTAAAGTTAAAACCCAAGGACCAGATATGATGAAGAAAAATCAGGAGTCAGAGATTCAATGAATTGAAGAAAAAATGACTGAAGAAAATAGTTTACGATTTCATCAGCAGAAGTCAGCTTCAACACTCGTGAGGAGTTTGTAGGCCACTCTGCGTACACACTCAAAACACCAGCAATTATACTCTAACAGAGGTTACTAATTACGTCAATGCTAGGGTAAGATGGATTCTGATTGGCTGAAACAGATAAATTTAGAAAATCTCCACACATGGACATATAGTTTGAAGCATATCTCCAGTGATTATTTAGGTGACAAGCTATCAGAGGTCAGATGCAACAGGTCTCTCTGGAGGCACATATCTGCCACTGGACATCAGGGTGAGGCAAATGGTTACATAGACGAGAGACCCTAATGACCTCGGTGACATAAGTAGTTGTGACCTAGCCAGTCATAGGGACCCTGAGAGGAGTAAACAGAAACTCAGCTTTCTGTAAAGGATACTTCTACTAGTACATTGTAACTAATAACTTTATTTAATCAACTAACAACCTAGGAGGTTAAATACTGATTAATAACTCTATTAATAATTACTCAAGAAGGAAATAAATACATATTTTTATGAAGGCACCAATGGATCCAGGATTCCACTCCCGTTTTAGACCAATGTGGGGTCCCAATATGCCACGTCTGGTCTACTAAGTGAGGTCACTACGGAAGGCAGAGTGGTGACTAATGGTCCCCTGGCGGGTCACATTTGTCTCACATCATGTCATCATGGACATGCCAAAAACTAAAATTCCGGTCTCACGGCAGAGGCTCTCCCACCTTCCACTCACAGCAGGGCATCAATGTTATCCTTTGTTTGGCTTGCTGTCATGCTAAAAAAAAAAAAAAAAAAAAGATTATATATATATATATATATATATATATATACTGTATATATACTGTATATACAGGTGCTCGTCATATAATTAGAATATCACAAAAAGTTGATTTATTTCACTAATTCCATTCAAAAAGTGAAACTTGTATATTATATTCATTCATTACACACAGACTGATATATTTCAAATGTTTATTTCTTTTAATTTTGATGATTATAACTGACAACTAAGGAAAATCCCAAATTCAGTATCTCAGAAAATTTGAATATTGTGAAAAGGTTCAATATTGAAGACACCTGGTGCCACACTCTAATCAGCTAATTAACTCAAAACACCTGCAAAGGCCTTTAAATGGTCTCTCAGTTTAGTTCTGTAGGCTACACAATCATGGGGAAGACTGCTGTCTTGACAGTTGTCCAAAAGACGACCATTGACACGTTGCACAAGGAGGGCAAGACACAAAAGGTCATTGCAAAAAAGGCTGGCTGTTCACAGAGCTCTGTGTCCAAGCACATTAATAGAGAGGTGAAGGGAAGGAAAAGATGTGGTAGAAAAAAGTGTACAAGCAATAGGGATAACCGCACCCTGGAGAGGATTGTGAAACAAAACCCATTCAAAAATGTGGGGGAGATTCACAAATAGTGGACTGCAGCTGGAGTCAGTGCTTCAAGAACCACTACGCACAGACATATGCAAGACATGGGTTTCAGCTGTCGCATTCCTTGTGTCAAGCCACTCTTGAACAACAGACAGCGTCAGAAGCGTCTCGCCTGGGCTAAAGACAAAAAGGACTGGACTGCTGCTGAGTGGTCCAAAGTTATGTTCTCTGATGAAAGTAAATTTAGCATTTCCTTTGGAAATCAGGGTCCCAGAGTCTGGAGGAAGAGAGGAGAGGCACACAATCCACGTTGCTTGAGGTCCAGTGTAAAGTTTCCACAGTCAGTGATGGTTTAGGGTGCCATGTCATCTGCTGGTGTTGGTCCACTGTGTTTTATGAGGTCCAAGGTCAACGCAGCCGTATACCAGGAAGTTTTAGAGCACTTCATGCTTCCTGCTGCTGACCAACTTTATGGAGATGCAGATTTCATTTTCCAACAGGACTTGGCACCTGCACACAGTGCCAAAGCAACCAGTATATGGTTTAAGGACCATGGTATCCCTGTTCTTAATTGGCCAGCAAACTCGCCTGACCTTAACCCCATAGAAAATCTATGGGGTATTGTGAAGAGGAAGATGCAATATGCCAGACCCAACAATGCAGATGAGCTGAAGGCCACTATCAGAGCAACCTGGGCTCTCATAACACCTGAGCAGTGCCACAGACTGATCGACTCCATGCCACGCCGCATTGCTGCAGTAATTCAGGCAAAAGGAGCCCCAACTAAGTATTGAGTGCTGTACATGCTCATACTTTTCATGTTCATACTTTTCAGTTGGCCAAGATTTCTAAAAATCCTTTCTTTGTATTGGTCTTAAGTAATATTCTAATTTTCTGAGATACTGAATTTGGGATTTTCCTTAGTTGTCAGTTATAATCATCAAAATTAAAAGAAATAAACATTTGAAATTAATCAGTCTGTGTGTAATGAATGAATATAATATACAAGTTTCACTTTTTGAATGGAATTAGTGAAATAAATCAACTTTTTGATGATATTCTAATTACTGTATATGACCAGCACCTGTGTGTGCAGGCCCGTAGCCAGCTATGAGGTCACCGAGGTCCGAACCTCGGTAAATTTTTCATGTTCAAAAATAAAATTTGTTCTCTGAATGACCAATTTGCTATTAAACTCCTCATATGTCTGTATGTATAATTCAGTTTAGACAGTTTGCAAGAATGTTTAGCGTCCGTGGTATGAAAATGATCGCTGCGAGACGCTGGCGGAGTGAACGAGGCTTGAGAGAGTTGCGAGTGAGGACGCGAGCGCAGTCTCCGTGTTGCCAAATCCAGCTAATATGCACGTTTTTGACTTGTCTTTCCCACTTAATTTGACACTTTAGAAAGTTAATAATGTAGGACCTTGCGGTTTAGGGTCAGCGATATCTTTATCTTATCTTATTTGCAAAAGATTTGTAATATATTCAGTTTATTTTTATTTACTGATGGGCTTTTGCTCATCTTAATAGCAATATCTGGCAACACTGCATCGCCGTAATCACCAGTAATCAAAAAAGCCCATTTCTGACATTCGATAAGGGAAACGCAAAAAATAAAAAATAAAAAAATTCATATCTGTCAGAAACGTTATCAACGCTGTCAAAAACAGTAGCATTTAACACTAGTGCAGAGATCTTTAGAAAAAGTAGGTTACAGAATAAAATGAAATATGCAAACACTATGAAGAAGTATATGCCAAGTCATTCATAGTAGTTAAATTTTCACAAATCATGCTATAAACATTTATAAGAGCACTAGACAAAGTTATCAGCTACACCGCAATGGTTATAAATAAAAACTATAACAGTATTGTTGCATGTATAATAAACAACTGATAAAATTATCCACCCCATAACTATAGAAATGTATTAACAAATTTTGATGCAATAAATAGGGTATGATTTAAAAATTAAAATCCCTCCAAAACAGAGAAAACTTCTTTCTTTCACAAAAATTTCTGTCTATTTTAAAGTGTTAATAGTGTATAATGAGTTGTATATATAGGGGTTATTATAGCACAATTCTATAATAAGAGGTTATTATAGCATCCAATCTCCCCCCAACCATCCCCCCATCCGGACCTCACTAATTTTCAAAGCCTGGCTACGGCCATGTGTGTGTGTATATAAATAATTGGTATGGCAGCATTAGACTGAGGTCTAAAAGCAATGCGAAAGTGTTGTGTTACCCCCATCAATTTCATGGCCTGTTTCATGACTTCCCCTGTGAAGTGTGTACCCTGGTCTGAATCAATTTGCAAAGGCAGTCCCATCTAGGAAATACTTAATTCAGCAACGTTTTAGCTGTTGCATCTGCTGTGTAATTTCTCAGTGGAAAAGCCTCCATATATCTAGAAAATAAATCAACAATCATTAGAATGTACAAGAAACCCTCACTAGGTGGCAATTGGCCTATGAAATAAATTTGCAAATGTGTCCAGGGACCCTGGGGGCATGGGGAATTCCCAAAAGGAATCTTTGGCTTGTAAGGGGAGTTTACTTTGAGACACACCAAGCATCTAAAATTAGCGCAAGCATTTCTCATCCACCACGTTTTTAAATCACTGCAAGTAGCTTTTCAGGACCAAACAATGATACAAAGACAGTAATTCAGTGCAATCAGATGAGGGACACAAAACGATCATTAAATTTCCATAGTCCATCTGAATTATGTTGTGCCCTAATTTAGCCCATTGCTCAATCTCATCGGAATCAACAGAATACGGTTCAAAAATATCCCTCATTTGCACCTACTCCGGTGTAGAAAGAGACACTGCACTCATGTTTTTCAGTCTGTTTTGCAGCCTCCTGCCACAGCAGCGTCTGCAACCTAGTTTCTCTTTGCCTCCAGTGACTCTTCCTGTGAATGACCAGTGACCTTGACGACAGCTCCTGCTGTGGGTAGAGGACAGGCCTCAATGAGTTAAATGACCTGCTTTTAGTGAGAGATAGGAAGACCAGCAGTGGTCAGAAAGCCCCTGCATTTCCACACAGGTCCAAAATCATGCACAACTCCATAAGCATATCTGCTCACCCCTGTCAAACTGCAAAGCATGCATCAGAGTGACTAGTTCTGAAATTTGAGCCCCTCCACCTGAAAGATAACCACAGTTAACAGTGTCACCATGTTCATTCACAACAGCCCAGCCTGTAAGGCATTTACAATTTTCATTGAAGCTGGAAGAGTTAACAAACAGTTTCATGGCATTCGGCAGAGGTTCAGTATCAGTCTCAAATCAGCAGACACAGATGTTGCCCTGCCATGGAGGCAGGAATCGGAGTGGAGTTGTATCCCACTATACCGTAGGACATACTTCCAGGAACACGCTGGCCCAGGGCAGCGGAGTATGACTTGTCCCCCACCCAGGTTCACAGGTTTTCCTCCCTTCCGAGCTTCTGAGGGGCTCAGACAGTTCAGTATATTCAGACACATACTGGTGGCAGTAATTCAAAAGTCCCATTACCTGCATTAGACCAGTGATGTTGGGCTTAGGAAGCGCGACGATGGCCTTGATCCTTTCCAGGGTGATGCACTTGCCATGAACTCCTACGATCTTTCCCAGGTATGTAAGCTCCGGTCATGCTAGCTGAGCTTTCTGCAAATTGAGCTTGAAACCCCGATCACGAGAGCTTTCAAAACAGTCTGTTCAGTGGTCAAATGTCTATACAGTCTGTACACACTCAAAATACCAGCAATTATACTCTAACAGAGGTTACTAATTACATCAATGCATAGGTAAGATAGATTCTGATTGGCTGAAACATAGATAAACTTAGAAAACTTCCTCACATGGACATATAGTTCGAAGCATATGTCCAGTGACTTTTGAGGTGACAAGCCATCAGGGGTCAGACACAATAGGTCTCTCCCGAGATTTATATCTGCCATTGGATGTCAGGGGGATGGCAAATTAATGTTTCCTCCTTGGTGCCGTTTCCACATCCGCATCAGAACAAACAATTTGATTCTTGAACAAATCGCCCCTTTGAGCCATTTCTCAGGAAGTAATTGGTCAAGCCGGTTCACAAATCAAAATTTAGTTCTTGGTTGATGAAGCAAAATGCACATATAAACAGTAGCATGTTCGACTCAAAAAGAACGAATGATCTGTTTCAATCAACTGTCGAAATTTGTCGAGGATTATGGAGGACTCTGACGATGCTGACTATGTGTTATCACAGACTTGAACGAACCTGATTTTCAATGCAAGTTTCTTGAATAAGAAACAAAACATACCAGGAATATGCTTAAGAGTAGATTAATTAAATAGGCCTTCACTTTAATTAAAACAGAAAACCTGAAATTTACTATTTTTATGCATGCAGATTAAATTTGAAGTTGCTAAACTAAATCAATAATTTTACAAAACTGGTGTCTTTTATATACATTAGACATGAAGAACATATCCAAGTTTGTGAATCAGTGTCTGTAATGCACGCTGTAAGTGCAAAATGTTTAGGAAAATTATCCAATATGTAGTCTACTATTGTCGTATCTAACATGAAGGATCAGCAGATGAAACTGACAACATCATAAACTTAAATGAAAGACATTCATAGTAATTCCACTGTGTGAACCTATGAATAGTTTTTTTGTTGTTGTTGGTTTTTTTTTTTTTTTTTTTTTTTTTGAACCAGTTCATTGAACCAAACTTTTCAAAAGAACCGGTTTGCCAAAATGAGTCGGACTTTGTGTCACTATTCATCTGGCATGGAAAACGTATTTTTCTTAATTCTCAAAAAGGTATGGGAGAGAGGGTAGGGGAAAACTGTAACTAAGGCATTTCATCCTACCTAGGTTGGCCCTTGGTACAACAACTTACTGGAAGCAAGGCAGAAGAGATGGAAGGTTAGTAAAGAGGATAAGGCTACTCACATCCCCACTAAGCTTCTGGCCTCAAGAACTTGTCTTTGCTCAAAGTCTGGGCTGTGGGAGATCCAGCAATCTGTGTCTGCTCACCTCCCCTGCTGGGTTCTTGCTGAGGCCTCTTTGTTCTCTTTTTATGTGGTGGTTGTTGATTGTGCCTAACAGCCTGTACCTGAGAGGGAAAAAGGTGCACACATGTGTTGGAGGAGCTGTCCTTGGTCCCAGCCACCTGGCCAGGAATTTGCATTCATTGACTGGGAATAAAACCAGTACTTTCTCCTCAGCATGAAATTCTTGAATCTGTGCCCCTTTGTTGTATACCGTGCTGTTGTTGGGTCTGCTACATGTGTTTCCATACAACCAGCCAGATCCTTGCCATTTGGTCGTGCATCTGTTACATGCTTAATGATGGTGTGATGTCATGACGGCTGCAGTTCCCAACTTTTCTTGGTGAGGTCCAACATAAGAGTGTTGTACCAGTTCTCTTGCCACAGCTTTTGAGGTGGCTGATCGGAGTGGTGGCCTCCCAATAGGTGAGTGTGTGCTAGATACAAAACCTTAGAAGTACATGGCTTGGGGAGCAACATTTGTTTATAAATTACCCCCTCCACTGATCTACTCTATATAACAATTATTCTTTACCATGAAATTTGGATAACTCAGTCTACTCCATCTTGGCATTGGCCCTCAATAAACTGTACACTCTAGTGATGCAACAATACAGTTTGCCCATGGTTCAGTGCATACCTTGTGTTTTTATTTATTTATAAATTTTAATTTTAATTTTTTTATTTATTTTTAGTTTTTTTAGAGAAATTTGGATCAATTTATTGATTTGGCCATTCATATAGCCAATCTTGAGCATACCCATAGACCGCCCAGACCTTCACCAGCAGTGAATTCATCACCTGTGGAAGAACAAGAGCCCATGCAAATTGTACACACATCTAACCCCTGAGGAGCAAACTCGGAGAATCAGACACAGACTGTGTTTGTACTGTGGCCACACGTGACACTTTCTACCTGGTTTCATGGCATTTACGTACCTGGGTGCACTTTTTAGCGTGACACGAAATACGTACTAATAAGTACATATCACTGCAGTTTCCAAAATAAATGAACACTTTCACACAAATTTACAGAGTTGCGATTAATAATGCGTAATTTTCGCACAATTACTTATATGTGAATATCATGCTATGACTTCAAAACAATATTAATATGCTGGGAGATTTGAAAACTGATGCTTCTGAACGTTAGCATCGCACACATCCAGATTCATATCTATGGGTTTTCATAGTTGACAAGTTTGTTCGGTAGCTTACGGAGTATGGAGACGGACTTAGGATACGAGAAGCACCGGTTCGAATCCCGTGTAACTACGGTTTGACAAAGCAGTTAAAATCTGCATAAAAGGAAGTTCAAATGGTACTGTTGCATCAGCTAATACGTTTTTATATCAGTTTTGCATTTGTTAACACTATCGGGTAGGTTTAGGGCTGGATTTGGTGTAGGGCATATTTCCAACACGATAGAGCATTAACCTTTAGCGACAGTCCCCGGATATTTGAATTCTGAACCGCCGCAATACGTATCTGAAGCAACGTAATAAAAAAACAGCAATACGTACCAATACATAATTGATACGTATCTACATAATAAAAACGTGCCAGGGTTCACATATTGAACCTGTGTTTTAGCGCCACTCAGTGGACATTTCTATTTGAAACTGCGGCGAAACGTGCTGCAAGGTACGTAAAACGGTGTCGCACAAAAAGTGCGCAGATGTACGTATTTTTATGAGACCAGGTTGGACACTTTAGGGAAAATCGCCCCACTCGGCCACCCTAAGATGATCCATTGGCGGTAAGTATTTTGGCTTTTTTATTTTCCGAGTACACCTAGATTGTTAGTGCCAATAATTCTGATGTTTGCTACTACCAAATTTAATTCTGAGGCCCTGATAGACTCTGGTGCAGCAGGCAATTTTATTGATGTGAATTTCACTAAAGTACACAAGATTCCACTGATTCCTTGTACACCTCCCTTGACAGTGACAGCGCTAGATGGAGGGCCCCTGAGAAATGGACGTGTACAACACCTCACATTTTGAGAGAATTTCATGGTACTAATTAATATTTATGCAATAATTATGATCAAATTTTCCTATTGGAAATAATAATAAAAAAACTCTTAAAAAAATATTTTTTATTACTTTTCAATTATGGCAGTATTTCATGTTAAAATAGAGCCAATGCTTTTAAAATTCAATTTTTGAAGCCATCTGGTGGGAGTAAAATAAAAAAAATAAAAAACATTTGCAATTCCATGGTTTAACCAATAGATTCCTACATAGCTCTATATAAAAGCCTATAAATTCTCTAATTGTTTTTAGACGTATATACTTATTTTTATTAAGTTGTGGGTTTGGATATATATTTAGACATTTTCAAAGACAACTTTTTGTAAAGGTTTAGATTTTTATTTTATTTATTTATTTTTTAAAGTTGATTTAAAGCATCAGTTTTTGAATTGTTATTACTACAGTCAAACCTGAACACAGAGAAAGCATTTAATATGCACAAAATATTAAAATTCTATAAAAAGTAACAAAAATGAACAGGAATGTTTTTATCAGAGTTTAATCCTTCTGGGTTTGATCTGATTTCAACCTCTTATATCAGTTTTCTGAGTTGTTATAGCTATATGGTTATAACCATACCAATTTGAATGTGTATATTTGTGTATGTGTGTGTGTCTGTGTGTGTGTATGTGTCTGTGAGTGAGTGTGTGTATGTGTGAGTGGATGTCTGTTTTGACCTCTTGATGTTTCAGAGTGTAACCCCTTCCTTGCTGTCCACTTTTTTACTGCATTGTAGTTGAATTATTGCTTTTATTTTATATATTTGCTGTTACAGTCACACCAGTTCACAGGTGTGTGTGTGTATAACTGTGTGTGTACGCATGTGTGTGTAAGTGGATGTGCTGGTTTTGCACTCTTAATGTTTTAGAGTTTCAACCCGTCATTGCTGTGTACTTTTTTTCTGCATTGTGGCAGATTTGTAGATTGTACACACAAATTTGCTGAATTTTTGTCAGTTTCCCATTCATTTCCTATGGTCGGTCATTTTTGGCCGAAGAGCAAAAGTGTGACTATTTTTTTTACGACCACTTAGCGTGCTCGAATCAAGCCCTCAGTTTTTTTGTGTGTGTGTTCACATTCCAAATGCCATAAAAGTCACCAAGTTTCGTACCATTCTGATGAAGTTGTGATTTTTAAAAATTAAAAAGACCAAATTTTTCTTTGGTCACTTTTGAGGGACGGCTCCCCCTCACCAGCCGCTGTTCGCGGCCCACGCAAGCCCGCCGCTGTTCGTGGCCCGCCGCCATCCGCGGCTCCCTCTCACAAGCCGTCGTTTGCGGCTCACACAAGCCAGCCGCCGTCCGCGGCTCTCCCTAGCCTGCCGTCGGCGGGGAAATTCTGCTCTCCTGCGTCTCCGTTGGTCCCGTCCAGCACCGCGCTGTCAGAGCGCCCCCCAGTGCCTGCACCACGAAGGCGCTCCCAAGAGCCCGCGCTTCCAGAGCGCCCCCCAGTGCATGCGCCACGAAGGCGCACCCAAGAGTCCGCTCCCCCTGAACCCCAGCCCAAAACTACCTCTAATTTCCCCAGGAAAATTTTTGGGGGGGTAGTAGGGCTCCTGCCATAAACCAATGGAATTGGGGGTCCAGATTGCACTCTGGAGTACTTGCTTCTTTTCGCGTTGGTCTGAATGAAAATATAAATTCATTCCACTAGGTGCCACTTTTGGAGCGGTAAAAATAGCGGTTTCCCCGGTAACGCTGTACACAAGGCAGCACTGCACTCACAAAGGCTGCTTTATCAGGCATTACAGGCATGATGAAATCGGATCAATCGGACCAATCACCGCAGATTAGTGTAACACAAAGGAAAGGTTTGGAAAAATGAATCGTTGATCGAATCGTTTGTGAATCGTTGAGCAAGTAAGGAAAAATAAATGCATATTATAAGACAATGAAAGTGTTTTTTGACCGTACATGCATGTCAACCAGTTGTTGGGGACTCCCAAAAACAAAATATGAATCTTTCAGTACCCATAATAGGGGCATTTTAAGTTGGTCACTTTCATTTGAAATGACCCTTCATATGGCATCCATTTCCCATAGTGCCCTTCAAATTTGTAATTCACAATTTGAAAATACAAGAAGAAACAAACCTGCATGTGGATGCAGTGATGTCCAGTCTGCCTTCAACTGAGTGAAAATCAAACAACACAGTGCAGAAATGGGAGGATTTATGTGGCATGCAAAATAAACTAATGCCTATAAGAACCCATAAGAAAAGTGCAACTGTAATTGAATCTAAGCTTTTAAGACACAACTTTTGTCAAGGAACACAATGTTAATTAGAGGAAATGGTTTCTAATGACAGAGACCAAACCTCCTTTTGTCAGTGAGAGTGCAGTTATGATACTCAAGGGATGTTGAGGGAACACACTAATGGAGGTAATAGAGCCTCTCAGGAAGTCATAAAATCTTGAGTTAAATCCTTCAAAGTTTTAAAACAAATTACAACTGTTCACAATGATGCAATTCATTTAAAACCTGTGGATATGTTTTTTCTTCCCTTTTTGTATACAAATGACTGCAAACTGGCTTTAAATGTTAGCTGACATTCAACAAGTAGCCTACAGTTTTATGATTAGATAACATAACCATAACTATCTATGGAATCAGATTTGTGCCAATTAAAATTAATGTAATTTTTCAAGAAACTTATGAAAATATAAATTGAAACTGAATAAAATGTCTTTGAAACTAAAAAGAAAGAAAACATTACAGGGAAAATCTTTGACTTCATATTTAATATACTGCAGGTTTTGCAACTGTTTTCTCCTCTTTCATTCACTGATCTGTACTTACAAATGCTCTTCCAGAGTTTTCATTTAAGTTTCTGAAGTTTTCGTTTACGATTCTGAAGTTTTCGTTAGCCATTCTGGCACAAACTCTTGTGGGGGCGGGGCTAGCAGCGGTGTGTTCTCATTGGCTACTGAGTTTTTGATTGACAGCTTCATGACCTGGAAGTGAAGGCGTCAGTGTTGTTGCTTCAGTGTGGATGTGAGCGTCTGTTAGCGCTTCCTATTTCATTTTAATTATATAAAGTTTGGAGTTTTGTTTTTGAATTCAATCTGTTGCTACTACTCTGTCAACATAAGCTTTTAGGAGCACGAGAAATCAAACGCGAGAGAAAAAGAAGGTCATAGGTTTAATTACAGTGTATAATACTGGAACTATTGTATAATGTCCAATGTTCTCTTATGATATTTAAGTTGGCTTGAAAAAGATCTTACTGATCTACTATATAAACTTATTATTATTATTCTTCTGAGCCAAAATTTAAACTGTATCTCCTCCTAGAGCTTTCAAGCTAGAACCACCAAACTCACTCGGGTTGCTATATCTCTTCAGACTGATCCCATTGAAAAATCCCATAGACTTTCATTGACGGAATGTTCAAATGAGCCAAGACCTTGCAAGCTCCAACTGACAAACATTCAAATGTAAACACACTGAAGCCCTTTAGACTCAATCAAGCTTCCCTTCTATATACTATTTCTCAGCCTTTCAAACTCATATAAACTTCCAATCTATCTAATACTATTTCTAATCTGTCTAAATCATGCTAGCAACATGCTAATCATGCTTGAAACAATGCTAACATCATGCTAGTAACTTGCGAATCATGCTAACAACATGCTAGTAACTTGCTAATCATGCTTGAAACATGCTAACATCATGTTAGCAACTTGCTAATCATGCTATCAACATGCTAGTAACATGGTAAACATGCTAGAATCATGTTAGCAACTTGCTAATCATGCTAACAACATGTTAGTAACATGTTAATCATGCTAAGAACATGCTAGCATCATGCTAGAGACCTGCTGTAACTTTCTGATCATGCTAAGGACATTCTAGTAATATGCTAATCATGCTAGAATAATGTTAGTAACATGCTAATCATGTTAAAGACATGCTGGTAACTTGCTAATCATGCTAACAACAAGCTAGTAACAAGTTAGCAACGAGCCCGAGTACCATTGCAACCACCTAGCAAACCACCCCAAGTGCCATAGCAACCGCATAGCAACACCTTAGCAACAACCCAGGGTACCTTAGCAACCGCCTAGCAACACCTTAGCAACCACCCCGGGTACCCTAGAAACCACATAGCAACACCCTAGCAACCGCCTAGCAACACCCTAGAAACCACCCCAAGTACCTTAGCAACCGCATAGCAACGCCTTAACAACCACCCCAAGTGCCATAGCAACCGCATAGCAACACCCTAGCAACCACCCCGGGTACCTTAGCAACCACATAGCAACACCCTAGCAACCACCCCAAGTACCCTAGCAACCGCATAGCAACACCTTAGCAACAACCCAGGGTACCTTAGCAACCGCTTAGCAACACCCTAGAAACCACCCCGGTTACCCTAGCAACTGCCTAGCAACACCCTAGTAACCACCCCAAGTACCTTAGCAACCGCATAGCAACGCCTTAACAACCACCCCAAGTACCCTAGCAACCGCATAGCAACACCCTAGCAACTACCACAGGTACCCCAGCAATCTGTTCTTCTGATAGGCTGTATTGCCTTTAAAACATTCAAACTTTAAAACTATTTCACGTATTTCAAACTACTTCAAACTGAAAACCTTCAAACTTCAAGCTTTTAAAACTTTTACAAACTTTCTGGCTAGGCTTTTTCTAGCCAACTTAAAGTTTGTATCCAAACTTTACTATCTAATTGTTTATTGCTCTTGATTCTTTTGCATTGTAGGGTCTAATTAGGTTGAGCTGTTACATTTGAAACTAATACTATCCTGTGATATTCAGACGTCAAGAAAATCTCACTCCAACCAGGCGATCAAGCTTGTTTTATTACATATCCCACACAAAGAAAGTTCTTGCTGCCAATTGTTTTTATCATGCTGTTAATTTTGTTTAGTTATTTTATTTAGTTAACATCATCTAACATTTAAAATTGGAAATAAATTTTTAACAATCATCAACTCTTTCAAGTGTCACTTTTATAAACCAGTTGAATGAATGTGAATGTAAATGAAAATATGAATTAATTCAAATAAATGTAAATTCTTTATTGTCACTATAGCATATACACAAGTATCAAAGTGAAAGTCTTTGGTGCAATTATGTTGTGACAGGAAAGACCAGAATCCACAAAACACTAACTGCAAAGTATACATAATGCACAGTATTATTATTATAATTTACATTACTACACAAAATGCACAAGAACATAATATACAGAATATGTTTAAAATTCATTATATGTTTTAAACACTGCAATGATCCTTTCAACAGTTCCTGTTACAGTATAAGTTACAAAACAGGGAATGAGTATGGTATGTAATGGAGTGCAATATCAGTCTTTACAGGGATTTTTCATTCCAAAAAATGAAAATGCTCTCATTTACTCACCTTCATGCCATTCCAGATGTATATGACTTTCTTTCTTGACGCAAAGATTTTTAAGAAAATAATCCATCTCTGAGAATCCACATAACACAAGTGAATTGTAACCCATGCACATATGACAGTTGATCGGAAGTGATTGTTAATAGTCAAAAGTTTATATTATTAGTGTTTTTCTTATCCGTTGTTTCACTTCAAAAGATACTGATTTAACCATCTGACCTAACTAAGGTCAGATGGATTACTGTCACGGTCGCTGTGTGTGGTTTTAAAAGCATCTTTAGGACTCGCAGAGATGAAATATTTGCCTAAAAATCTAAATTTGTGTTTACCTGTCCAGTAGAAAGAAAGTACAGTAATATGCATTTGGGACAGCATGAGGGTGAGTAAAAGATGAGAGAATTTTTATTTTTGGGTGAACTATCCCCTTAACAATCATATGCTGTTGGTATGCCAATTCAAGATCAGCATAGACTAATAAGAATAAAGTGCAACCTCTTGTGTATTTGTGAACAGTGTTTGTTTTATCTAGAGCTCCAAAGAAATACAATTTTTTGCATAATATCAGGTGTCTGAAGATCAAGATCCCAGTCATTCAAAGGTGATGTGTCTGAACAAAATAAGATTCTTGTCTGATGAGGGCAATGGATCTCTGGTACTATCACTACATCCTCTGGGTCAGCATCAGAAGCTTATGGAAAAGTTGCTCCGCTCCCTGGAAATTGAGAAAGGATATATACAACAATACAAACTGCTTTGAACTCCCATGACACATTTCAAACTTAAAATATTTCAAACAAATAAATATATATTAGCATTAACTTTACCTAAATTCCTCAAAATTACGTACCATTAATCTTCTGTAATACCGTTGTGTAAGCATTAGATGGCTGTATAGGCCTATATAATCTTGACTGTGTAGCCTATACCCTAGTTGCTGGAAACTGTTTTCAGTCATTATTATTTGAATGTATTAGGTTTTGCATTTGGATATACATTTAGGCATTATTTTTTGTCAAAGTTTGTTTGTTTTGTCCCAATTTCAGTTGTTCCAATTTATAATTTACGAATATTCGGGATTCATATTTAAATAGCAATCTTTTTGTAGTTTAGTATTCAGACTCAAGACCATATTGTGATTTTATTAAGTGTAGAGCTGTACTTTTAATTAATCCATCCAAAATTTGCCAAGCTTTGTGACATCCCGCATTACACAGTAAATTCCATTTTGACTGGATTCCACCCTAAATTTAATTTGCAGATAATTCACAGACTCGAGTCCATATCGCAATTTGATTAAATGTACAGTTCTACTTTTAATTAATTATTAATCCATCATTTGAAACAGCATCAGAGCGGTGGTCTGATCTCTTTCTTTTCCATTCTCTGCTCTCTGACCTGTCAGAAGTTTTTCTTTTTCTTTTTAAACACTGTCTCGTCTCAATCTGACCACCTGAGCTTTGGTCAGAAGGTGCTCTGGATCTTTCAGTTCTGACGTCACTGTTGTCTTTGTGAGAAGGTTCAGGTTGTTCATTATCTCTGGATGTTTCTCCAAGCGATCCTGCAGAAGGGAAGCCTGACCTCAGAGAATCACATGAAAAACAGAATTAGACCAGTGGTCTGATCTCCTCCTTTTCCATTCTCTGCTCTCTGACCTGTCAGAAGTCTTTATTTTTCTATTAACGCCCTGTCGTATCTCAACCTGACAGTCTGAGAATTTGGTCAGCAGACGTTCTGGATCCTCCAGCTCTTGCCTTAATGAAGCGTTAGCGTTAGTTCTGGCAGGTCACGTGAGTCAAGCTTGCATCAGCTGATTCTCAGCTGATCATATCTACCTATAGGAATACAACACCTATCGCGGCATTCCTATATAAGCTCTATTCCGTATCAATCAGCAGCTTTTTTCGCTTGCTCAGGAGCAAATCAGACGGCGAATTCCATCTCTATGGGAAAGCTTTCAATCAGGAATTTTCAGGGGTTCGTTTCCCACGGAGTTCTCACCAGATTCAACAAGTTTGTGAACTTGAACGCGAATTCGCCGCGACTGATATAAGCTGATAGACTCGGAAGTGACCTGAGCAAGCACTGTTTCTCATAACGATATATCATTGACATAGACTCTTTGCCTGCAATGCCCGCAATTCATCGCTGAAATTGTGCTAATGTGACTGCATCAACAACACACTCACACGAGATCTGCTTTCCCCGCTGGAAGAAGCAACGATATCAAGGCGGGTTAAAGCATCCACGGTAAAACACCCCGGTCAAGCCAGCCGCAGTTCAGAAAAACACGGTCAAACCAGCCGCGATTGGAATTATGTGCGCGCGTGTATTACTATGATTACGGTAATTGCAGGACTAACACAGAGGGAACGCGTTTTCCATTCTAGACACCCAGAATTGAGATATATAATTGCATTTTTCGGGATTTTTTTGTTTGTTTTTTGTACATCTGCTTTAATATTCGTGTTTTTATTGGTCTGTTTGACGTTTCTGTTTTAAGCCTACTATATTCTTCTACCTTTCAAATCATTGCAGGATTCGTGGAAAAGGAGATATGGGACATTAATCGATTCGGAGGGGTATTAAGATCCCGTTTCTAATAAGTGGAAGATATGAACGGTCAGTTCTTATAGAGGACATCCCACACTATACGCACACCTGATATGAAACCATTTTACTGCAGCTTTTTCAAGATATGGTACATTATTACATTTTAGAGAGCTATAAAGACCCCATTTCTAATAAGTAGAAGAAATGATTGGTCAGTTCTTATATGGGACGTCCCATACTATATGCACACCTCATATGAAACCATTTTACTGCAGCTTTTTCAAGATATGGTACATTATTATATTTTAGAGAGCTATAAAGACCCCATTTCTAATAAGTAGAAGAAATGAATGGTCCATTCTTATAGGGGACGTCCCATACTATGTGCACACCTGATATGAAACCATTTTACTGCAGCGTTTTCAAGATATGGGACATTATTCAATTTAGAGGGGTATAAAGACCCCATTTCTAATAAGTAGAAGAAATGAATGGCCAGTTCTTATATGGGACGTCCCATACTATATGCACGCCTCACATGAAACCATTTTACTGCAACTTTTTCAAGATATGGGACATTATTACATTTTATAGGGCTATAAAGAACCCTTTTCTAATAAGTAGAAGAAATGAATGGTCCATTCTTATAGGGGACGTCCCACACTATATGCACACCTGATATGAAACCATCTTACTGCAGCATTTTCAAGATAAGGTACATTATTACATTTTAGAGAGCTATAAAGACCCCATTTCTAATAAGTAGAAGAAATGAATGGTCCATTCTTATAGGGGACGTCCCATACTATATGCACAACTGATATGAAACCATTTTACTGCAGCTTTTTCAAGATATGGGACAATATTCGATTTAGAGGGGTATACTTTTTACTGCAGCGTTTTACTGCAGAGTAATGTGCTGTTGTTTCATTTCAGAGTTCCGAAAACACCCCATTTCTAATAAGAGGAAATGGATGGTCAATTCGTATACGGGTCATCCCATATTTTATGCACACCTCATTTGAAAACAGCTTGCTGCAGAATTTTAGAGATATAATATTATTACATCACTAATCACATATGATCACTAATCAGCCAAAACCAACTGATCATGTTTTTTTCTGGCTTTTTTTTTTTTTTGTCATAATAAGAGTGTTTTGTAAACACAGATTTATAACAGCCAACAAAAAACTAATGTTATAAATTTAAGGGTCAAGAGCCCAACTAAAGCAAACACTGACCACAGTGATGGTGATGGTGACGTTTTGTGAAATGAAGCTAACATCTAAACCTCTTTTAATTCTCATTAAGCACTTGTTTCTGAGCAGTGTTAATCCCTGAAGGTCCTCCAAATAACATCGCCCAACCCTTTAAAGAACTCCACATCATGAGCATCTCGGGAAACATTGTGGGAACGTCATTGACGGGACGTCCTGAGAACTTTACCTTTCTAGCAGGGTAGATGTTGTTCATTCTAACAGTGCTTGTGAACTACTTTTTGTATTATTAATGTTCAGTATTCAAATCACATGTGAAAATTGACTTGGTGTAAATGTAGCAGTCAAGTTTTAATAAATATGTATATATATATATATATATATATATATATATATATATTTGTATTGCATTCATTTTAACTAGTTAAGAATAGCATATCTATGACACAAATCATGTGATTTATGACACATTAGTGTGTTAAATTTTAACACACTGCCTGTGTTAAGAAAAATAACACACTGGTTGTGTTAAAATTTAATTAACACAAAATGTGTTGTCCTTACCTAAACACACAGGTGTGTTAAGTTTCAACACAGGTTGTGTTGTTTTTAACACATCCCTTTTTTAACACACTAATGTGTCATAAATAACACAATTTGTGTCATAGATGTGCTATTCTTAAAGGTGCACTACTTAAATATTTGAAGAATATCAACTTGTGTTAAGAAGAATAACACACTGGTTGAGTTAAAATTAACACACAATGTGTTGTCCTTAACTTGACACACAGGTGTGTTCAAATATAACAGGTTGTATTGTTTTTAACACATCTGTTTTGTGTAATCACAGTAGAAAAGCAGTTGATTCTTATAAGTAATTTCCCATATTCTATACATACAGGTGCTGGTCATATAATTAGAATATCATCAAAAAGTTGATTTATTTCACTAATTCCATTCAAAAAGTGAAACTTTTATATTATATTCATTCATTACACACAGACTGATATATTTCAAATGTTTATTTCTTTTAATTTTGATGATTAGAGCTTACAGCTCATGAAAGTCAAAAATCAGTATCTCAAAATATTAGAATATTTTAATTTGAGTTTGAATAAATGACCATACCTACAGTATAAATTCTGGGTATCTCTTGTTCTTTGAAACCACAATAAGGGGGAAGACTGCTGACTTGGCAATGATCCAGAAGACGAACATTGACACCCTCCACAAAGAGGGTAAGTCACAGAAGGTCATTACTGAAAGGTGTGGCTGTTTACAGAGTGCTGTATCAAAGCATATTAAATGCAAAGTTGACTGGAAGGAAGAATTTGGGTAGGAAAAGGTGCACAAGCAACAGGGATGACTGCAAGCTTGAGAATACAGTCAAGCAAAGCCGATTCAAACACTTGTGAGAGCTTCACAAGGAGAGAACTGAAGCTGGAGTCAGTGCATCAAGAGTCACCACGCTCAGACGTCTTCAGGAAAAGGGCTACCAAGCCACTTCTGAACCAGAGACAACGTCAGAAGCATCTTACCTGGGCTGTGGAGAAAAAGAACTGGACTGTTGCTCAGTGGTCCAAAGTCCTCTTTTCAGATGAAAGTAAATTTTACATTTCATTTGGAAATCAAGGTCCCAGAGTCTGGAGGAAGAGTGGAGAGGCACAGAATCCATGTTGCTTGAAGTCCAGTGTGAAGTTTCCACAGTCAGTGATGATTTGGGCTGCCATGTCATCTGCTGGTGTTGGTCCACTGTGTTTTCTGATGTCCACAGTCAACGCAGCCATCTACCAGGAAATTTTAGAGCACTTCATGCTTCCTTCTGTTGACAAGCTTTATGGAGATGCTGATTTCATTTTCCAGCAGGACTTGGCACCTGCTCACACTGCCAAAGGTACCAAAAGCTGGTTCAATGACCATAGTGTTACTGTGCTTGATTGGCCAGCAAACTCGCCTGACCTGAACCCCATAGAGAATCTATGGGGTATTGTCAAGAGGAAGATGAGAGACACCAGACCCAACAATGCAGATGAGCTGAAGGCCACTATCAGAGCAACCTGGGCTCTCATAACACCTGAGCAGTGCCACAGACTGATCAACTCCATGCCACGCCGCATTGCTGCAGTAATTCAGGCAAAAGGAGCCCCAACTAAGTATTGAGTGCTGTACATGCTCATACTTTTCATTTTCATACTTTTCAGTTGGCCAAGATTTCTAAAAATCCTTTCTTTGTATTGGTCTTAAGTAATATTCTAATATTTTGAGATACTGATTTTTGACTTTCATGAGCTGTAAGCTCTAATCATCAAAATGAAAAGAAATAAACATTTGAAATATATCAGTCTGTGTGTAATGAATAAATATAATATACAAGTTTCACCTTTTGAATGGAATTAGTGAAATAAATCAACTTTTTGATGATATTCTAATTATATGACCAGCACCTGTACATCAGAGGAAAACATTTTACTGTATCATTTTTAAAGAGCATGCTTTTTTTTCAATTATAGAATTATAAAACTGTACATTTATGCTTTCTAATAAGTAAAAAAAAAAAAAAAAAATCAACAACCAATTCTTATAAGGGACCTTCCATAATATCTGCACCCTTTATGGGACATTATTTTATGGGACAAACATTTTACTGTAGCAATTTGGAGTTCAAAGTCAAAGAAATGTTTTTTTTCCAGTATTGAAAACTAGAAATATTATTTCAAATAAGTAGAAAAAGGCTAATTCTTCCAAAGTGCCTCCTACTATTTCAGCACACCTAATGAGAAGTACTGTGGCAGTTTGAAGTTGCATACATTCAAATACATTCATTTCTCCAATTTTGAAGCTTATAGACACATCAATTTAAATATGTAGATAAAAATAATGACCTTTGCATGCAAGGCACCTCCTACTCTATCAGCACAGCTAAAATGAAGTCACACACTGTCAGAACTGTCACACTATACACACTGTCGGAACACCTAATATGGAGTCTTTGCTCTGTAGCAGTTTGGAGCATGGATGGATCATAGAGTATGCCCAGTCTTGCTTCTGGAGATCTCACTAAAAGTTCAGCTCTAAACCTAATCGAATTATGAGTCAGGAACATTAGATAGTTACAGGCAGGTTTGTTGGAGCAGGACTGACACTGAACTCTGCAGGAAGGTATCTACTGAAACAGGATTGGGTACCCCTCATGTATTATGTGCCTTTTAAAAAATAGACAGTGGTTCTACTTATTTGTTTAAATAGCAATTTGTTGTATTTGTTGTATTCAGATGCATGCTATGTCCAGTACACATAGCCTTCTAAATCGAATGATGTGCCATATCTCGAAAACGTTGCAGTAAAATGGTTTCATATGAGGCATGCATATAGTATGGGATGACCCGTATAAGAACTGACCATTAATTTCTTCTACTTATTAGAAATGGGGTGTTTATAGCCCTCTAAAGTGTATTAATGTCCCATATCTCAAAAATGGTGCAGTAAAATGGTTTCATATGAGGCGTGCATTTAAAGTGTGTTCTGTTTAAGGACTGACCATTCATTTAATCTACTTATTAAAAATTAGGTCTTCATATCCCTCTAAAGAGTAATAATGTCCCATTTCTTGAAAACGCTGCAGTAAAATGGTTTCTTATGAGGTGTGCATTTAGTATGGGATGTCTTCTATAAGAACTGACCATTAATTTCTTCTACTTATTAGAAATGGGGTCTTTATACCCCTCTAAATCGAATAATGTCCCATATCTTGAAAACTCTGCAGTAAAATGGTTTCATATGAGGCATGCATATAGTATGGAACGCCCCATATAAGAACTGACCATTAATTTTGTGTACTTATTAGAAATGGGGTCTTTATGCCTCTAAATTGAATAATGTCCCATATCTTGAAAACGCTGCAGTAAAATGGTTTCATATCAGGTGTGCATATAGTATGGGATGTCCCCTATAAGAATGGACTATTCAGTTCTTCTACTTATTAGAACTGGGGTCTTTAAAGCCCTCTAAAATGCAATAGTTTCATATCAGGTGTGCATATAGTGTGGGATGTCCCCTATAAGAACTGACCGTTCATTTCTTCTACTTATTAGAAACGGGGTCTTAATACCCCCCTAATTCGAATAATGTCCCATATATCAAAAACGCTGCAGTAAAATGGTTTCATATCAGGTGTGCATATAGTGTGGGATGTCCCCTATAAGAACTGACCATTCATTTCTTCTGCTTATTAGAAACGGGGTCTTAATACCCCTCCAAATCGATTAATGTCCCATATCTCCTTTTCTACGAATCTTGCAATGATTTGAAAGGTAGAAGAATATAGTAGGCTTAAAACAGAAACGCCAAACAGACCAATAAAAACACGAATATGAAAGCAGATGTACAAAAAAACAAAAAAATCCCCAAAAAGTCATTATATATCTCAATTCTGGGTGTCTAGAATGAAAAGCGCTCTGAAAGCAGTTCCTTCTGTGTTAGTCCTGCAATTACCGTAATCATAGTAATACGCGCGCATATAATTCCAATCGCGGCTGGCTTGACCGTGTTTTTCTGAACTGCGGCTGGCTTGACCGCGGTGTAAAACCTGAACATTTAACCCTTTATTCATCTCTGAATGTCTTCACGAAGCTAAGCTAAGTTCTTATTTCGTTCTCATTGCCTTATGCTATGTTGGCAATTATGCTATCGTCAAATAATGCTTGTTAAGGCAGTTGTTCAGTAACATATTTGTTTGCTAGGCATGCTGTTGCTTTAGGCTCATTGGTTGTATTTTGTCACGCTGGTAACATTTACCCAGTAAACCTACCACAGCGAGGCTTGTTTTTAATGTTGTTTAAGGCTGTCTGATATGAAACAGGTTTGCTGCTTAAGACTCATCTAGTATTGGGAATTCTGTTTCATTAAACTATCCTATTTTTATTTCTATTTGATATGCTGTTGCTTTAATCAGTGTACCTGTAACGTGCTTGATACTTAACGGGCAGTATGTAGATTTTGCTACCAAAGGTTATTAATGCTAACGATTATCTGGATAAGGGCTACATGCTGTTGCCTAAACGTCGGGTATTGACCATATGCTGTACTGCATTAAAGGGGCATGCTGCTCTACTCAGCTGCTGATTAAAGAAGAGCACCCCTTCGCTGCTTCTCTTCTTCTTAAAGGGCATGCTGTTAGAAGTCTACGCTATTTCAGAAGGTCTTTGCTTTAAAGCTGTTAGGGTATTGGGATTTTGCTTGCTTTTAGGGCTTATCTAGTGCTCAGTATCATGTTTGCTGCTAGACCTGCTTGTTTCTTTAAGCTATTGGTTGTACTGCAAGTACTGGTACTTGGTAAATTTGCAACAGCAAGAAGCTAATATTTAACCTGTTGTTTAGGCCATCTGATTGTTCTCGAAATATGCGTTCTGCTTATGGCTCATCTAGTTATTGGGACTGCTATTTCCTTAAGTTCTCTGACTACTGTAACATGCTGTGATTAAGCAAGCAACATGCAAAGCTATCGAGTGCATTGGTAAGGATTTCTGTCTTCACTCACGTGGGTTGTCAAATTGAAGAAACGTAACATAACGAGCACAATGTCAATGGGAGATGACAACCTGTAAACTGATGAGTTGATTTGAGTTATTATATGTTGTTTCTATAGAGTTTTTAAATGGATGCTGAAGCTTTTAGGCCAGGTAGAATATGCGATCTCTCTGAACCGTTCATTGCTTGCTTCTATGGCTGCAGTATGTGTGTTTGCTGCAAATTAGGCTCGTTAAGCCCTAATTTGTCAGGACTTGTCTTTCTGATATTCCTTGCTGAATCAGACTTAAATGCACTTAAATATCATTAAGTACATTAATGATATCTGCTTTGTTCTGTTCTGTTTACCCTAGGGGGGTTATTATTGTTGCTCTCCCTGCTCATTCATGACAGGGCATGAATGGATGCCCATGGATGGGCAGGGAGTTTTTGCACAGAACAGAACCATACCGCCAAACCAAAACTTTATGCTAAGTATCTATCATTTGACGATAGTGGTCCTGACAGAACTACTGTTGACCAGATTTGAAGGTCCAGGCTGTTCATCATCTGTGCTGGATTCACTCACAGATGTCTCAGGTGGGGTATTAATATACGCTGGATACAATCCAACTTGCACACTCTCACCTGATGCATCTAATCTGATGGAACAGTAATCTGCATGCCAGTCCATCATGGAGAACAATCGATTGTAGCGAGTCAGTGGCTCCTGAGAAATATATGCGAGAGCACTTCGAACCAAGTTTAAAACAAGTCGTGCGTCTTCAGCATTGTAGCGACTTGTTATGCATATTGGCAGAGGATTTATCCTCCGCTCATCCTCGACTCTAATTGTTGTGTTAATCACATATTGTGGCCGAAGTTCCACCAAAAGTATCTCATCCATATCATTGAACTGATTGCCACCTGCAGGGACTTCATCATCAGAAAGGTCACCTTCGGCCATTTCAACTATATATTAATGTACTGAACTACAAACAGCTATTTTATCAGTTACTGCTATTATGATTATTTGATTGCTTCTAATGTCCTCATTTGTAAGTCGCTTTGGATAAAAGTGTCTGCTAAATGACTAAATGTAAATTATGAGCCTCTGAGGTGCCCCTCCTTTAGCTTCTGCTTTGAATCCTGGCTGTGATGTCATCAGTGCTCATTTGCATAATACCCATTTGAAAAACAACAGCTGTGAATGTTCTAAGATACATTAATGGGCTCTATGCACAAACGCTGCTTATGTGTTTCCGGTGGAATCTCAGCCAGTGACTTTACCTCCGCATAGCGCTATAAGGAAGTGTACTAGCGGCAGAACTCTTTCTTGATGTATTGTAAACAACAAATAATTAGTATTTTCTTAAGTATTGTTATAAACATAAAATATAACATCTCACTTGTTATTGCTTCCTGAAATTTTAAATATTAACAGCCCAAGACAGTAGTTTCCCCAAATATTGTTGTGTCCCATAATGCTATGGAGCTAATTACTCACCTTATTCCAGAATATCCGTTTCAGCACAATGCCCTTAATACAAGCAAAGGATTGAAGCCTAAACACTAGAGACATACTTTTTTATTCCATTTATATATATATATATATAATCTCTGTGTGTATGTGTTACGATGTAAGGAGGTCATATTCAGAAACCACTGAAACCGAAACTAAATCACGTTGAAACAGGAAGTGAAGTAAACAGAAGAGAATGACAAAATACAGGTGCTGGTCATATAATTAGAATATCATCAAAACGTTGATTTATTTCACTAATTCCATTCAAAAAGTGAAACTTGTATATTATGTTCATTCATTACACACAGACTGATATATTTCAAATGTTTATTTCTTTTAATTTTGATGATTAGAGCTTACAGCTCATGAAAGTCAAAAATCAGTATCTCAGAATATTAGAATATTTACATTTGAGTTTCAATAAATTACCATCCCTACAGTATAAATTCTGGGTATCTCTTGTTCTTTGAAACCATAATAATGGAGAAGACTGCTGACTTGACAATGGTCCAGAAGACGAACATTGATGCCCTCCACAAAGAGGGTAAGTCACAGAGGGTCATTACTGAAAGGTGTGGCTGTTTACAGAGTGCTGTGTCAAAGCATATTAAATGCAAAGTTGACTGGAAGGAATAATTTGGGTAGGAAAAGGTGCACAAGCAACAGGGATGACTGCAAGCTTGAGAATACAGTCAAGCAAAGCTGATTCAAACACTTGTGAGAGCTTCACAAGGAGAGAACTGAAGCTGGAGTCAGTGCATCAAGAGTCACCACGCTCAGACGTCTTCAGGAAAAGGGCTACCAAGTCACTTCTGAAGCAGAGACAACGTCAGAAGCTTCTTACCTGGGCTGTGGAGAAAAAGAACTGGACTGTTGCTCAGTGGTCCAAAGTCCTCTTTTCAGATGAAAGTAAATTTTGCATTTCATTTGGAAATCAAGGTCCCAGAGTCTGGAGGAAGAGTGGAGAGGCACAGAATCCATGTTGCTTGAAGTCCAGTGTGAAGTTTCCACAGTCAGTGATGATTTGGGCTGCCATGTCATCTGCTGGTGTTGGTCCACTGTGTTTTCTGATGTCCACAGTAAACACAGCCATCTACCAGGAAATTTTAGAGCACTTCATGCTTCCTTCTGCTGACAAGCTTTATGGAGATGCTGATTTCATTTTCCAGCAGGACTTGGCACCTGCACACAGTGCCAAAGCAACCAGTATCTGGTTTAAGGACAATGGTATCCCTGTTCTTAATTGGCAAGCAAACTCGCCTGACCTTAACCCCATAGAAAATCTATGGGGTATTGTGAAGAGGAAGATGCGATATGCCAGACCCAACAATGTAGAAGAGCTGAAGGCCACTATCAGAGCAACCTGGGCTCTCATAACACCTGAGCAGTGCCACAGACTGATCACCTTCATGCCACGCCGCATTGCTGCAGTAATTCAGGCAAAAGGAGCCCCAACTAAGTATTGAGTGCTGTACATGCTCATACTTTTCATCTTCATACTTTTTAGTTGGCCAAGATTTCTAAAAATCCTTTCTTTGTATTGGTCTTAAGTAATATTCTAATTTTCTGAGATACTGAATTTGGGATTTTCCTTAGTTGTCAGTTATAATCATCAAAATTAAAAGAAATAAACATTTGAAATATATCAGTCTGTGTGTAATGAATGAATATAATATACAAGTTTCACTTTTTAAATGGAATTAGTGAAATAAATCAACTTTTTGATGATATTCTAATTATATGACCAGCACCTGTAATGGTCCACATAACACAACATAAACCTGACAATAAGATCATTAGTATTGTTAGCCTATATATATATATATATATATATATATATATATATATACAGGGTTTAAAATGGCACATAGACTCCAGGGCTCGACATTAACGCTTCATTAACGCCAGACAAGTAACATGATTAAAACATCACTAACCAAAAATAATTATGTAATCACCAAAACGCAAGTATTATTCTGATTTTATTACATTTAGAGTAAGTGGCGAATAGTGGATATAGCTGTATATAATGCTATTGACAGTATAAGGTTGCGCTCGAGGAGAAATCAAAACGCGCAACACTAAGAAACTCAGTATACTGAGGTAAAAATTCAAAATGGAAAGTTTTTATATTTAAAATACAGTTAGTTAGGCAACATCACTCAACGTTTTCACAATTACGACTGTTTAATAGTTCTATAAACAGTTCAATGAGAAAATACAATAATATTAGGTCACTTACATTTTACCACAGCGCATCTCAAAGCAACCATCCGATTCATTGCTGAATGATTCAGTGTTTTGAACGAATCGGTTGAGTCAAAGTTTAATTAGCTCATGCATAAACATCTGATGAATCTGCCGTTTGAACGAATCGTTTGAATGAACGACTCAATGACTCACTCATTAAACTCTCACTACTGGCACCTACTGGCATTTTAATTTAGTTGAAAAGTATAATTTTCACCATCATTTCTTGTTTGTATATAACATTTTTGTTTTTAAAGAATCTCATAGTTTAATGTAGTTGTATTTTTCAGTGTAAATAATTTAATTTGACAACGTATAGATAATAACAATCACATTATTATAATTGAATTCATAGATTAAATGTAAGAATTTGAAATTAAAGTTAATGAGATTAATGAGAAAATGCCCTCTATAAAAGGTAAAAATAAAAATAAAAATTGCCCTTATAGAAAAGCTTATAGAAAACCGATGAGAATATTGCATTAGAATAAATCATATTTGCAAAAAAACAAAACACACATAATACATATTTCCATTGTCCTCATTTGTAAGTCACTTTGGATAAAAGTGTCTGCTAAATTGTTAAAGTACTAAATGTGTATGTGTGTATATATATATTTGCTCGATGCCCCCCATTCCTCTGCGGTTATGCTCCTCAATAGCGCGCTATTGCGGTTATCGCGACAGCCCATATTGAATTATTGTCCAGCCCAACGCTCATCAAATTATTGGTATTTGCTCCATTTTTAATGCCCAAAAAAGGCATGTCTTAAAGCAGGCGGTAATTTGCGCTGCTCTTGGTAGACTGTATGGAAGTTTTTGTAAATTGCACTGGTCATTATGGAAATCTGGCTGCGTCTGTTCTTTAATGTGTGCATTGTCAGTAAATCACACGCAGAATTTTCCCTCCCATCAGTGCTTTTATGGAATGCTAATTTGGCCTGTTTAGTAAATCTGGCCAGAGGGCTCTTGAGTGATACCCCAGTAATTACTGAAATTGACAGATGTTTTCTTTTCTTTTTTCTTTTTAGTTACTCTGCATTCTTCCTTGATGTGTGGTTGATGGTCTTTGGTCTTGAGAGAGTCTCAGGACAGAAAATGTGTTCTCTAATAAATGTTGTATTAGCTTGTGTTAGGCTGTGACTCATTTGCAATGAATGTGTTTTTGATTTCCTCCGAAAAATAAATTAATGCTTTTTACCTTGAGTGGTAGATGGGTGTTCTTCCCAAGTTTCCAGCTGGTGGTATGCAAGATAGTGATGGGAAGTTCGGATCTTTTTACTGACTCGGACCTTTGAGTCTCGTTCAGCAAAATGAACGAATCTTTTTTCGAGTCATTTCGATCATTTTAGCAAAATATTATTAAGATGTTACGTGCTACTTCCCTAACACATCTACTACTTATGCAAACGTTGATCACACTACAAACAATACAAAACTAATGCTATAAGAAACAGAAAAGATTAATTCATTGTTTACCTGGGTCTTCTATTATTAGCTCACCTTATCTGACAAGTCTTCGGGTTTGAGTCGTTCGTTCATCACGTGACAGCCTCATAGCTAAACCTATGCAGTCAGAGCCGGAAAGAGAATTGATTAGTTCATCTCGAGTCTTTCGTTCTTTTGTCACGTGAAGTGACAGCATTGGACAGATAAATTAGTTAATTTACAAGCTTCCTTACAAACGGGTGCATAGTTGTTATTATTATTATTATTATTATTATTTACTCTTACAGTTACGTGATGCGTTTCTGGTCTCAAATTGTAGCTTTTTAATTACAGTTTATAAATGTGAATTTCTGTCATGATTCTTTTCCATAACACTGAATGTGGTAACAAAGGTAATAAACTAAAGAGTTGGTTATTATTATTATTATGATTAAGTATTTTCCCCTCAGACTGAATAGGTTTAGCTTATGGGGCTGTCACGTGATGAACGAACGACTCAAATCCGAAGATTCGAAACAGGTGAACTAATTCAGTGCAGAACCTATAGGATGTTGCGCATGCGCGACTGAACGAATCACTCTCAGAGATGACTCGTTCTTCCCGAGTCACATTAAAGATTCGTTCAAAAAGAACGAATCGTTCAAGAACGACCCATCACTAATGCAATAAAGAAGCTCTCTCTTAAATGAGCTTAATTGACATTACAATAGGTACTCATTCTACTGATGCAACTGAATTGTGCTCTCTTGCTTTGTATTTTAGCTAAGCTTTACATTCTTGCTTTAAATAAACACATTTTCTATAGTAACCCTAGATGAAATGCTACAGTATTTACCAAAAGTGAGACATTACGTGATGTTCTTTCTTGCTTGGCACTTGAAGGTCTCAGCACAGAAAATGCATTATCTGATGGATTGTACAAAAAATGCTGAATTACCTAGTCACGGTTCGATACGATTTCGGTACAACAGTAAAAAAAAAAAAGAAATCTACTATGCTCAGTTTCTTTTCATTTATTTTGAACAGACAGTTGTGCAAATTACAATTTTTTACATGTTATATAAAATCTGTTTTGTTTTCATTGTGAGTGTACACAAATAAAAGCAGACCTTTATACAGTGATCATTGAGACAAGTGTTTAAAGTTGATTCTGCTGGTATACGGAAACAATTGAAGTGATCGCGCCGGAGCGCGCGCACACACACACACAAACAAACAAAAAAACGCACATCAATTCCAGCATTGCTAGCATTCCATTGTTAACAGAATTGTTTATCCAATGGTTTATTTTCTTAATTATTTAAAAAAAAAAAAAAAGTGTAGGCCTATTTTTTTGTTGTGAATCTCCCAGTTGAGGTACAGGATGTGAAAATTTCAGATAAATGTTCACGTTATATATTTTGGTTGCATTTGTGAGTTTAAATAGTATTTAAATAGGTATATAATATCATAATATCGAAATATCGATCGATATACTCCTGTATCGAATTGAATCATAATTGTATCGTAGAATTTTGAGGTACATTTACATTTACATTTAGTCATTTTGCAGACGCTTTTATCCAAAGCGACTTACAATTGGGGAATACATAAAGCGATTCATCTTGAAGAGGCAATCCGACAAACGAAGTGCTTGTAACTCCAAGTCTCAGGCATTGTTTAAATAAGTACAAGCTAGCAAGGGAAGGAATAAATAAGGAGAAAGAGTTTTTTTTTTTTTATAAGGTGAAGTCAAGTAGTGTCGAAAGAGATGAGTTTTCAGCTGTTGCTTGAAGATTGACAGGGATCCAGCACTCCGAATATGGGTGGGAAGATCATTCCACCAGCCAGGAATGGTGAACGAGAATGTTCTGGAGAGTGATTTTGAGCCTCTTTGTGATGGTACCATGAGGTGTCGCTCACTAGCAGATCTCAGACTTCTGGAGGGGATGTAGATTCTTAATAGTGAGTGCATGTAGGCGGGTGCTGAGCCTGTGGTTGTTCTATAAGCAAGCATCAGTGTCTTGAACTTGATGCGAGCTGCGATTGGTAGTCAATGCAATGATATAAAGAGAGGTGTGACATGGGCTCTTTTGGGTTCCTTGAAGACCAGTCGTGCCGCCGCATTCTGAATCATTTGTAGAGGTTTGACTGTGTTTGATGGAAGTCCAGCCAGAAGAGCATTGCAGTAGTCCAGCCTAGAAATGACAAGGGCCTGGACAAGAAGTTGTGCAACATGCTCCGTCAGAAAGGGCCTGATCTTTCTGATGTTGTGTTGTGTGCAAGATCGAGCAGTCTTTGCAATGTGGTCTTTGAAGGTTAGCTGGTCATCAAAGATTACACCAAGATTTCTGACTGAAGTTGATGGGGTAATTGTTGATGAACCTAACTGGATCGTGATGTCATGCTGTAGAGTTGGCAGGAAAAGACAAGAAGCTCAGTCTTCGCCAGGTTGAGCTGAAGGTGATGTTCTTTCATCCAAGCCGAGATGTCCGTGATGAGAGGGTGGAGAGGAGTATCTGATGATTGACAGTGTCAAACGCGGCAGATGGATCCAGCAGAATGAGGACTGATGATTTGGAATGGGCTTTTGCAATTCGCAGGGCTTCAGTGACCGAAAGAAGCACAGTCTCAGTTGAATGGCCCCTCCTGAAACCTGACTGTTTAGCGTCCAGTTTGTTGTTCTGTGAAAGAAACAATGAGACCTGGTTGAAGACAACACGTTCAAGTGTTTTCGCTATGAATGGAAGGAGAGAGACAGGTCTATAGTTTTCTATAAGAGAAGTGTTTAATGTAGGTTTTTTGAGCAGTGGGGTTACCCGAGCCTGCTTGAACGCAGTGGGGAAGATGCCTGTGAGGAGGGATGTGTTGATGATGTGTGTGAGTGCCGGTAAGAGCGTGGGAGAGATTGCTTGCAGAAGGTGCGAGGGGATTGGGTCAAGAGGACATGTTGTAGGATGGTTGGAGAGGAGAAGTTTGGATACTTCAGCCTCCGTCAGGGGATTAATTGGTATCGGCCAGTGTGGTCCAACCTAGCTATCGGTATCGGCAAAATCCACTATCAGTCGACCTCTAGTAACAGCCCAAATGTCTTATAATAACTGACTGATTAAATTGAACTCTTATTAAAACATTTAACAAGTTTAAGTTTGAAAATGATGATAATTCATATATATATAAAAAAAAAAAAAAAAAAAGTAAATATTAGCATTTTGTTTTTAAGTTTACTATAAAATAATTGTATTTGTATTTAATACTCTTTTTTAATTTAAAATATAGTAGTATTATTAGGGGTGTAAATTGGATGGTTTGTCACAATACGATATAGATTCTCAGACCCAGCGATACAATATTTGCTGATACCTCAATCAAGGATACAATTTTATCTCTGATAGTATCGATCTTGGAAGTGAAGTAGTTCATAAAGTCATTACTGCTATGCTCTTGGGAAATGCCAACACCTGTTGATGCTTTATTTTTCGTTAATTTAGTCACTGTATTGAATAAATACAGAGGGTTATGTTTGTTTTCTTCTAGAAGAGACGAAAAGTAATCAGATCTAGCAGTTTTTAATGCTTTTCTGTAGGATAGGGTACTTTCCCGCCAAGCTAAACGAAATACCTCTAATTTAGTTTTCCTCCAGCTGCGCTCCATTTTCCGGGCTGCTCTCTTTAGGGCGCGAGTGTGCTCATTATACCACGGTGTTGGACTCTTATCCTTAATCTTCCTTAAGCGTAAAGGAGCAACCGCATCTAAAGTGCTAGAAAAGAGAGAGTCCATAGTTCCTGTTACATCATCAAGTTGTTCTGAGCTATTGGATATGCTGAGGAACTGAGATAAGTCAGGAAGATTATTTATAAAGCAGTCTTTTGTGGTAGAGGTAATGGTTCTACCATTTTGTAACAAGGAGTTGGCTTTACAGCTTTAGCTATATGGAATATACAGGAGACTAGATAATGATCTGAGATATCATTGCTCTGCTGCAAAATTTCAATGCCACTGACATCAATTCCATGTGACAGTATTAAATCTAGAGTATGATTTCGACAATGAGTAGGTCCTGACACATGTTGTTTAACACCAATAGAGTTTAGAATGTCTATAAATGCTGATCCCAATTAATCTTTTTCATTATCAACATGGATATTAAAATCATCAACGATTAGGACTTTATCTGCAGTCAGCACTAACTCCGATAGAAGATCAGAAACTTCTTTAATAAAGTCTGGTGCCCTGGTGGCCTGTATACAGTAGCCAGTACAAACATCACAGAGGATTTATCATTAATACTTGTTTCTGTGGATAACGTTATATGAAGCACCATTACTTTGAACGAATTATACTTGAAACCCGACCTCTGAGAGATACTGAAAATATTGCTATAAATTGTAGCAACACCTCCCCCTTTACCTTTTGGACGCGGTTCATGTTTGTGACAGTAATCTTGGGGTGTAGACTCGTTTAAAGTAATGTAATCATCTGGTTTTAGCCAGGTTTCTGTCAGACAAAGCACATCTAGTTTATGGTCAGTGAACATATCATTTACAAAAAGTGCTTTTGAAGAAAGGGATCTAATATTCAATAAGCCAAGCTTTATCATGTGTTTATCTGTATTATATCAGTTTTTTATTTGTTGACCATCAATTAAATTGTTACTATTACTTTGGTTTGGATGTTTTCTGTATTTTCTAGTTCGGGGAACAGACACAGTCTCTATAGTGTGATATCTAGGTGAAAGAGTCTCTATGTGGTGAGAATTAACTGACTTCTGTGACGTGAGGCGGCTAGCAGACGGTAGGTTTAGCCAGTCTGTCTGCTTCCTGACCTGGGCCCCAGTTAGTTAAGTACGAACTCTAAGACTATGTGCCATATTTCTAGAGAGAAGAGCGGCACCACCCCAGGAGGGATGAACATCATCTCTTTTCAACAGGTCAGGTCTGCCCCAAAAATTCTTCCAATTGTCTATAAAGCCTATGTTATTTTCATAGCAAACTATGAAAGTTATTTCAGTTTGCTAATGTTAAACGAAGAAGCTTTAAAATTTAAAAATGTAGCTAACTAGTAGCTAATAGTGAATGTTGAAATGAACACACTCTAACAAGGAACGATAATTCGACAGTTTTCATTAATGCTACTAATGGACTCATTGACTTAAGTTATTGTCACCATTTAATTTCAACAGTCATGCTTAAAGATGGTCATCTTTAAATATCTACACAAGGCCATAGCATTAAAATTACATACATATGGATATTGTATGTGTACTCACACACTTTATTTGCTTGTATTTTTTAACACTTGATAATTATCTAATCACAAAACAAAAAAAAAAAAGTTAGTCACACACTGTGATTACATTACAGAAGCGCAGCGCTGCGTCTAGGAGAACTCAGAGGTATCACACACACACCAGACGCTTTGCGTTCAAATCAAGTGGCGGTCTAAAACAATTTATTTAATCCCCAAACGGACATAAGTTTGCTTCAAGAATGAACAATTGTGGCATTAATGAAAAAAACAGAGCAAGTGGAAAGAGAGAGCGCGATCTAATACAGCTCTCTTTGAAGCATACAGACTTTATTAGAGCCACAGAAAGACAAATATTTTGCTGAAAAATGTACAATACATAATTTATAGCCTAGGGTGAAGTCATTATGTACATTCACAACGATTTGGGACAAATATAATGTAATTTAATAGAAAACTATGTGAATGGCGCTCTGTTCCGCGGCAGGATTTTCTGTAGGCTGTATTTAAATGCGAGTTTCCCACTCTGTGCAGCTTGCAGTGTCACATGTCAAAATAAACAACACATGCTGTCAGTGATTTCCGCCTCTAGAGGCCGCTCTCGTACTATATAATGCCAGCGGACCCTTCTCAGCCACTCCAGCAATGGTTGCAAACCGGAAAACTATCGGCATGGATTTTTGCCGATAACCGGTGCCGATTAATCGGTCGACCTCTAGCTGTTACCAAACAAATTAAATCAATATCAACAAAATTCATCTTTGCAATGCAGAGGAAACACAGAAGCTACATCTGAAGGGGAATAGATATATTTACCCACTGTTTAAAGCAGCTCTGAAGGACATGGAATGCTTTAACCTGCAGTTACAAATGAATAAATAATGTTTTGATGCATAAAACATTGAATACTGATATTTGAAATTATGTTAAAAAATACTGTAAATGTGAAATTAAAACCACCAGTAGGTGGCATCAAGTCTCTGTTAATAAGTCATTGCGACTGAACAGAGTCATTTAAATGGATGATTCATTCAAGAACGAACGTCTCAGGTTACATATGTAACCATGTTTCCCTGAGTAGGGAACGAGACACAGCGTCCTCTAGGGGTCGCTATGGGGAACACCGTCAGCGTGACCCGTGTCTGAAGCATATATACAAAAACACCACATGTTGGCTGGCGACAGCCTATGACGTCACTACCGGCACGACCACAGTATAAAACCCAGCCACACAATAGCAATAGCTTAAGCTTTGTGCTTTTAATATAAAACAAAGTCTCAGCTTTCAAAATCAGTTTTATAACGAAACACAAATTATGTGTCTTACAATAAATGTGATTTTCAAGATCTTTAATGTGGCGTGACAGATCGCTGTATTTATGTGAATAAATTCATTAAATTATTGTGAAAATTCCACCACCTGCTCCGCAAAAACGTCCCAAACTTTCATTCCTCACATGTAGCCTGTTTAATTAAACAGCAATAAAACGTTCTAAAGGTTGAAGTGGACTCAAATTTGTTAACATACGTTATATTGTTGTCTTTTCTGCTGTAAACGTTAAGTGACTATTCACAAACTGTTTTATTCATGGTATACTGTAAATGAGGACATAATATTTAATGTCTTCCATTCATTATTTGTAGCGTGCCAGCCAACCAGTAATCACAACAATTTTGTGCTTTGTTGCATTTACACACAGCTCAGCTTTCAAATTCTGCCGGTTTTATAACGAAATACAAATTATAAATGTGTTTTTGCTCTTTATTTCAAGTTTATAGCAAGATATAAATTGAAGGAACATCATAAGGCATAAAAAAAAAAGTTTAGCCTAATTTATAATGAAAATGTCTCGTCGTTCGTTATTGTAATCGTAAAGATGATTGACTCGCATGCCGCTTAACAAACAAATTATTGCAATATAGCCTACATATTGTTTGTATTTCGCTATAAAACTGACAGATTTTGAAAACTGAAATTTGGAATATCTCCCGGTGCTCCCAATCCGGGCTATCTGCATGAGCAAAAGGCTAGAATAGCCTATCTCAAAATATTATAACTATATAATCTTTATTCTCAAAACATTTCGACTTTATTCTCGTAGTGTTTCGACTTTATTCTCGTAACATTTCGACTTTATTCTCGTAGTTTCGACTTTATTCTCGAAATATTACGACTTTGTTCTCGTAGTTTCGACTTTATTCTCGTAACATTTCGACTTTGTTCTCCTAGTTTCGACATTATTCTCGAAATATTACGACTTTAATCTCGTAATCTTAGATTTTTTTTTTTTTTAACGAGGCACTAAAACGCCGTGGTGGATTAGAGTTTACAGCTCATGAAAGTCAAAAATCCAGTATCTCAAAATATTAGAATATTTCCTAAGATCAATCAAAAAAAGAAAAGTTCAAGTTCTTTAAAGTACGTTCATTTATGCACTCAATACTTGGTCAGGGATCCTTTAGCACAAATTCTAGCATCAGTGAGGTGTGGCATGAAAGCGACTGTTTCTCATCTTTCTCTTGAAAATATCCCATAGATATCATGTGGGGTTCAGGTCAGGCATGTTGGCTGGCCAATCAAGCACAGTAATATCATGGTCAGCAAACCACTTGGAAGTGGTTTTGGCACTGTGGGCAGGTGCTAAAGTCCTGCAGGAACTCAGCATCTCCATAAAGCTTGTCAGCAGATGAAAGCATAAAGTGCTCCAAAATCTCCTGGTAGACGGCTGCATTGACTTTGGTCTTGATGAAACACAATAGACCAACACCAGCAGACATCATGTCACCCAAATCATCTCTGACTTCAGAAACTTCACACTGGACTTCAAGCAGCTTGGATTGTGCCTCTCCAGTCTTCCTCCAGACTCCAGGCCTTGATTTCCAAATGAAATGGAATATTTACTTTTATCTGAAAAGAGGACTTTGGACCACTGAGCAACAGTCCAGATATTTTTCTCTTTAGCCCAGGTAAGATGCTTCTGACGTTGTTTCTGGTTCAGAAGTGGCTTGGTAGCCCTTTTCCTGAAGACATCTGAGCGTGGTGACTCTTAATGCACTGACTCCAGCTTCAGTCCACCCCTTGTGAAGCTCTCCCAAGTGTTTGAATCAGCTTACTTAACAGTATTCTCAAGCTTGCGGTCATCCCTGTTGCTTGTGCACCTTTTCCTACCCAATTTCTTCCTTCCAGTCAACTTTGCATTTAATATGCTTTGATACAGCACTCTGTGAACAGCCACTCCTTTCAGTATTGACCTTCTGTGACACCCTCCATCATTCTGTGGAGGGTGTCAATGACTGTTTTCTGGACCATTGCAAAGTCAGCAGTCTCCCCCATTATTGTGGTTTCAAAGAACAAGAGATACCGACATTTATACTGAAGGGATGGTAATTTAATGAAACTCAAATGTAAATATTCTAATATTTTGAGATACTGGATTTTTGACTTTCATGAGCTGTAAGCTCTAATCATCAAAATTAAAACAAAAAAACTTTTGAAATGTTTTACTTTACTTCAATCAACTAAAAACCAAGTCAAAAATCTTGGGGTGTTTCTGGAGACAGACCTTAGTTTAAGTAGTCATGTCAAAGCAGTAACTAAATCAGCATACTATCATCTCAAAAACATTGCAAGAATTAGATGTTTTGTTTCCAGTCAAGACTTGGAGAGACTGGTTCATGCCTTTATCACCAGCAGGGTGGATTATTGTAATGGTCTCCTCACCGGCCTTTCAAAGAAGACCATTAGACTGCTGCAGCTCATCCAGAACGCTGCTGCCAGGATTCTGACTAGAACCAGAAAATTTGAGCATATTACACCAGTCCTCAGGTCCTTACACTGGCTTCCAGTTACATTTAGGATTGATTTTAAAGTACTTTTACTCATTTATAAGTCTCTAAATGGCCTAGGACCTAAATACATTGGAGATATGCTCACTGAATATAAACCTAACAGACCACTCAGATCATTAGGATCGAGTCAGTTAGAAATACCAAGGGTTCACACAAAACAAGGGGAGTCTGCTTTTAGCTATTATGCCGCCCGCAGTTGGAACCAGCTTCCAGAAGATATCAGATGTGCTAAAACATTAGCCACTTTTAAATCCAGACTCAAAACTCATCTGTTTAGCTGTGCATTTGTTGAATGAGCACTGTGCTGCGTCCGAACTGATTGCACTATGTATAATCACTTTCTATTCTTAAATGTTTTACATTCTTTTAAGATCAATTTTTAAATCACTTTGTTTTTATTGTTGATTTTTATTATTTTTAATTTCTTATTATTTTTAATGACTATTTCACTTCCTTTTATGTAAAGCACTTTTAATTACCATTGTGTATGAAATGTGCTATATAAATAAACTTGCCTTGCCTTGCCTTGCCTTACTTGTAATGAATCTAGAATATATGAAAGTTTCACTGTTTCACATAGAATGAACTTTTTCACGATATTCCAATTTTTTGAGATGCACCTGTACATGCATGCAGTGTTGGGTTTAACGTGTTACAAGTAACATGATTACATTTTAATTTACAAAAAAAAAAAAAATATATATATATATATATATATATATATATGTATATATATATATTATATATGATACTTTGTCAAATAAGTTACGCCAGTTACTTTTTCACATTTATTGACTGACAGATCGCATTTTGAGAAAAATCGGATGTGCAAAGTACAAACATGCACACAATTATAATGATTCTGATTGTTTGAATGGATTGAGTGTCATGCTGAATTCTAATGTCTGTCTGTTCTACAAAAGCAGTAAATAGACTTCATTTTATCAGCCCTTACGAACAAGTACAGTAAACAGTCGGGTTTAGGTCCAGATTGTAAGAACGTTTTAGGTTAACCTTAAAGGGGGAAAAATTACTCAACCTCGAGTCATTCCATTCATTTTAATTTATAATTTAATGTATTTGTTATATTAGTGTTTTATTCATTATTTGAAGTTTTTCATTCATATGATTTATTCATTTGCTATAACTGTAATGTATAGTTTAATGCATTTATTGTTTCTCGGTCTGTTTTTATAATACATATTTGTTAGTTTATTATAACTTAAATTTATAGTATAATTCATTTAATATATTTCTGTTGTGTGTGTATACAGTGGGGCAAAAAAGTATTTAGTCAGCCACCAATTGTGCAAGTTCTCCCACTTAAAAAGATGAGAGAGGCCTGTAATTTTCATCATAGGTATACCTCAACTATGAGAGACAAAACAAGAAAAAAAAAATCCAGAAAATCACATTGTAGGATTTTTAAAGAATTTATTTGCAAATTATGGTGGAAAATAAGTATTTGGTCAATAACATAATTTCATCTCAATACTTTGTTATATACCCTTTGTTGGCAATGACAGAGGTCAAACGTTTTCTGTAAGTCTTCACAAGGTTTTCACACACTGTTGCTGGTATTGTGGCCCATTCCTCCATGCAGATCTCCTCTAAAGCAGTAATGTTTTGGGGCTGTCGCTGGGCAACACGGACTCCAAAGATTTTCGATGGGGTTGAGATCTGGAGACTGGCTAGGCCACTCCAGGACCTTGAAATGCTTCTTACAAAGCCACTCCTTCGTTGCCCGGGCGGTGTGTTTGGGATCATTGTCATGCTGAAAGACCCAGCCACGTTTCATCTTCAATGCCCTTGTTGATGGAAGGAGGTTTTCACTCAAAATCTCACGATACATGGCCCCATTCATTCTTTCATTTACACGGATCAGTCGTCCTGGTCCCTTTGCAGAAAAACAGCCCCAAAGCATGATGTTTCCACCCCCATGCTTCACAGTAGGTATGGTGTTCTTTGGATGCAACTCAGCATTCTTTCTCCTCCAAACACGACAAGTTGAGTTTTTACCAAAAAGTTCTATTTTGGTTTCATCTGACCATATGATCATCCAAATGCTCTCTAGCAAACTGCAGACGGGCCGGACATGTACTGGCTTAAGCAGGATTTGAGTCCCTGGCGGCGCAGTGTGTTACTGATGGTAGCCTTTGTTACATTGGTCCCAGCTCTCTGCAGGTCATTCACTAGGTCCCCCGTGTGGTTCTGGTATTTTTGCTCACAGTTCTTGTGATCATTTTGACCCCACGGGGTGAGATCTTGCGTGGAGCCCCAGATCGAGGGAGATTATCAGTGGTCTTGTATGTCTTCCATTTTCTAATAATTGCTCCCACAGTTGATTTCTTCACACCAAGCTGCTTACCTATTGCAGATTCAGTCTTCCCAGCCTGGTGCAGGTCTACAATTTTGTTTCTGGTGTCCTTTGACAGCTCTTTGGTCTTGGCCATGGTGGAGTTTGGAGTTGGACTGTTTGAGGTTGTGGACAGGTGTCTTTTATACTGATAACGAGTTCAAACAGATGCCATTAATACAGGTAACGAGTGGAGGACAGAGGAGCCTCTTAAAGAAGAAGTTACAGGTCTGTGAGAGCCAGAAATCTTGCTTGTTTGTAGGTGACCAAATACTTATTTTACCGAGGAATTTACCAATTAATTCTTTAAAAATCCTACAATGTGATTTTCTGGATTTTTTTTTTCTCATTTTGTCTCTCATAGTTGAGGTATACCTATGATGAAAATTACAGGCCTCTCATCTTTTTAATTGGGAGAACTTGCACAATTGGTGGCTGACTAAATTTTTTGCCCCACTGTATATATTATACTATTTGTTATTTAAGAATGTATTTATTCATGTTTTCATTGCAACACTAGTGTGTGAATCACATTGTCTTTTAGTTGATGACCCCTGTCTAGTAAACAGGCGTCAGGATCATGGACGCCCAAGTCTTGATGCACACGTGGAGTGAAGGCAAGCCTGGTTTTAATGTTGGTGGTTTTAATGTTGTGGTTTATCAGTGGCTCTGACCTGGCTTAGAGGAAGATAGGAACCATATCTTTGTGGCAGTTTTTCTGGTGATTAAGGGAAAATAGAAGACTTGTTATTTTCCCTGGTTCAATATGCTGCTCTTGAAAGAAAACAGCTGTGCCTGGAAAAGATGTTCTATATCACCTCTACATAAAAGATGCAATCTTGTTTACGTGAAACAAATCTGAACTGAGCAATGACAGCAACTCCGGGATGAATTTAAAATGGAAAATCCAGGATCATGTCAAATTATTAATAGTAAAATCCAGGTAACTGAGTAACCCACAAGAAGAATGGGAAACAATTTTCTGCATAACAATGCGGACTTTTTTCATGGACGTGGAAAGCACTTGGTCCTAAACATTACTGGAACCGATAGCCTTGTGGGTAGTGTGTTGATACACATTGTGATAGTGGTTTTGGCAACCCAAGTTCAAGACCAACAATGGTTCCTGATTGTCCACTCTACTATACTAATAAAAATGCAAAATTAGGAACATATTGTTACTGCACATTATTATTTAGCAACATTACCAGTGTTTCCAAGTCTGCTGTTTTCACACGTAATTGGGCTACTTTTATACTGTTGTCATAGGTTGTTTTTTTAGTCCGTGGGTTGAAACAAACCACTGACTGGGCTAGTTTTGATTAGGAACTGAGCTGTTTTGTTACACAGACCTGGCAACCCTGAACAATACGCAAGAAACTTTGGGAGGGTTTCAAGAAAATCCTCTGCTCTACAATGAAATATACTGCTGTATCTTTAATGTTGTGGGCCTATTTTTTTTTGCCAGAGGTCCTGGACATCTTGTTCATATATGACATCATGGTTTCTATATAATATAAATATCAAAAGATAAAAAAAACCTGACTGGACAGACTTTTTTTTTTTTGCTCCAAAAATCAGCATGATTACAATTGTGTCCATCAAGATAATCTTCACAAAATAATGTAACTTTGACGAATTTTGAAGCCTAAATAAAAGAGCCAGAACTGAAAAGCTAAACTTAGGCTATAAACGAACTACAGCACCACGGTCGCTCGCCTTCAGCGTCACCACCACCGCGCTCTCGAGAACTGTTTCAAACTTATTTTTAACATGTTCAGAATTTTAATCCACACTACATGAACTGTTTCATATAAACTGGAATAAATACAAAACTAGAGCCAAACTAAAACTGAAATGAGACATTAGTAATAAATAGTATAGTGAATAAATGAAGTAATTTATTCACTATACTATTTAAAGCACGTATTTCTGTACATTTCGAAATAAGGTGCATTTAAAAGTGAATAAATGCTTGATTAATATGAATATTTTAATTAAAAACGTATCCCCGCGTATTTAATCTTTTAAAAAACAGCAGAGTGAGCGAGTTTTTGGATATGGTAAGATTAAACTTATTTTAGTGAACAACGTACCACATTTCAGCTATCATTTTGTTAGGGTGGGTACACAAAATGTTATTTTATCCTTGCTTCTAGGAAATCCTCAATCTATATGCTTTCTAACAGCTTCATGTTGCCTTAAACATTTAATTTTAACGTGGCTTTAAGCACTATGCATCATTAAAGTTTCACTTTAACCACGTAAAGCCGGTAAATGTGGTGTTTACATGTAATAATCGTAATATGAGTTTACCTTACAGTACGAACCCAGAGTCTGTATCAGTAGGAAAGCGATAAACTCGAGCATCTTCCATCCAAAGACTTGTTGCATTAGGGGCAAATCAAAAAAAAACATTGTCGAACAAAAATATAAAAAGCGGGAAACTATTCATTGGTTATTCTAAAAATAATTGTATTACAAATTATACTGCAACTGGAAAATACTAAATTGATAAACTGTTCGGCGTGATGACGTTGAATGTCTTCGACAGCGCCTGTAGTCCCATTTAGCAACTTGTTAGCAACCGTCTTTTTTAAGAAACATAACAGTTTTTAAAAAATCACGATAACTGGTGTGTTTTATGTCGTAGACTAAAACGTGAAAGTATCTTGAGCTTGTGTGAACTACGGACCTTATTTAAGGGATTTTACCAAAAGACGTTCTTCGTCTTCAGTGACTGTTTTGTTTGAAGCGTGTATTCTACAGGTAAGAAGCGATTTTCTACTATGGCAAGCACTAGCAAGGCGTTTAAGAGATGTGTGCATCGGTGTCGTCGTTATTTGACACCTGATGACACACACAATCTTTGCGTCTTTTGTTTGGGCGAGGAGCACGCACGCAATGTGCTCGAGGGGGCAATCTGCGTGCACTGTGAGCTTTTTTCTATGAGAAAGCTCCGCTCTCGTCTGTCTCTCTTTTCGAGGAAGGAGGGACAGCCGTCTGCTTCCCGCGGCTCAAGACCCACTGCTGCTGAGGCACGGAGGAGAATGAGCTCGTGGGGCTCGCAGGCGGAGCTGGCTCATGAGTTAGAGAGGGGGCTTTCCCTATATATAGCCCAAAAGTTTTGTGGCCGCTTCTCTGGAGGGCTTACCAGTTTTTTAGGCCAGTGGTCGCTCTCCAGAGTTCTGTTATTCAGCCCTATGCTCTCCTTGTTGGTCGAGCTGGCGTTGCTCCCCTCACTATTGAGGGTCACTTATGAGCATGCTGCTCCCATCTGAGCGTCTGAGATTCCTCTCATGCTGAGAGTTGAGTTCTCCGCTATCCAGAGCTATGTTGTTGGTCGAGCTAGCATCGCTCCCCTCACCATTGAGGGTCACTTATGAGCATGCAGCTCCCTTCTGAGCGTCTGAGTTCCCTCTCATGCTGAGAGTTGGGTTCTCCGCTCCCTCAGAGCCATGTGACCCTATGCTCTCCTTGTTGGTCGAGCTGGTGTTGCTCCCCTCACCATGAGGGTCACCTATTGGCATGCCGCTCCCTTCTGAGTGTCTGAGTTCCCTCTCGTTCTGAGAGTTGGGTTCTCCGCTCTCCAGAGCTATGTTTGTTGGTCGAGCTAGTATTGCTCCCCTCACCATTGAGGGTCACCTATGAGCATGCCGCTCCCTTCTGAGTGTCTGAGTTCCCTCTCATTCTGAGAGCTGAGCTCTCCGCTTCCCAGAGTTCTGTGAGTCAGTGGTTGATCTAGCATTGCTCCCCTCACCATAGAGGGTCACCTATGAGCATGCTGCTCCCTTCCGAGCATCTGAGTTCCCTCTCATACTGAGAGTTGGTTTCTCCGCTCTCCGGAGTTCTGTCATTCAGCCCTATGCTCTTCTTGTTGGTCGAGCTGGCGTTGCTCCCCTCACTATTGAGGGTCACCTATGAGCATGCTGCTCCCATCTGAGCATCTGAGATTCCTCTCATGCTGAGAGTTGGGTTCTCCGCTCTTCAGAACGGTGTGTCAAATCCATGTTATGGTAAGTGTGTACGCTAGTCTCTGTGCACTTTCTGAAAGCCACGTTGTGGTAAGATCGCACACCAAGTGTTTTGCGATCTTTCTAATATCCTGTATGGTATGGGTTACGCGCTGCGGCTTCGTGCCCTTTCTTTGAGTCGGTCAGGTCCCGGTTTTCACCTTGGGCCCCACTCTACCTATGTATGCCCAGTGATACTGACTTGAACAGGGTGTTGCTACGAAGGATCTGTTGAGGCAATTCCTTCAGTGAACTCATGCAGAGCAAGCAGTAGCCGCTGGGTGACAGGCCAAGACCTAGTTACTATCCTAGGCGCTTGGTCGTATCCCCTTAAAGGAATCTCTGCTTCTGATTCCAAGGTATGTATGATTCTGGAGTATGCAGCTCAGGTTTTTGGCCGAAGGGGATAATGTCACTGACAGCCGTCGAACCGTCCCAGAGGCAACTCCCTTAGCTGGGTAGAGTTGGTACTTAGTGCCCGCCTTTTTGTGCTTGGCTTGCACTCCCCTCAGCATGGTGGCGTTGGTATTCCGTTCCCCATAGCGACCCCTAGAGGACGCAGTTCGAACTGAACCGAGTCATTTAAATGGTTGATTCATTCAAGAACGAACGTCTCAGGTCACATATGTAACCATGTTTCCCTGAGTAGGGAACGATAGGGATGGCTGACGCGAAACTGATGTTTCGACACGGTGTCGAGATCCCAAAGCGCAGATGTTTCGAAACACTGCTCCGAAGCGTGATTCGAAACACTCATGTCACGTGACTAAGGCGATTCGAAACAACCATGTCACGTGACTAAGGCGATCGAAGCATCAGGGCGTGTCACAAGTGTTTCGAGACTTGGCATACCTGCCGAATCTGCGTTTGATTGACAGGGTCGGTAACAAATCACACAATCGCACATCTGTCTCAACCTAACTCCCACAAAGTAGAAAAGTGGAGTTAATGCATATTCACTTCTTGGGTTTTTGTGAGAGGATTTTTTCAAAGGCTGGAGAAATTATATGTAAAAAAAGAAGTAGGCTAAGTCCATCAACAGCAGAACAATTAATATTTTTAAATAAAAATCTTTATATGTAAAAAAAAAAGTGGCTTGATGTACTTTATTGTATATTTTTCATTACCAAAATAACACTTACTTATTCACAAAGAGTTCATTCAGACGTCAGACTGATGTTTCAACACATTACAAGAACAGAACAATAAAAACACATTTTAATTGTTTTTTATAATTTTGTCAAAATGACTGCGTCACCCAGGATTCGAACCCAAGGTGACAGCATTCCAGTCGAACACACTAACCACTCCCCCAAATCAATTGGTGAATCAACTAACACAACATACGTTATAAATCGTCAATTCGCTTAACTGTTTCTTTGTCGACGCTGTTTCAGAGCAATACTTGAAAATGACCACTAGGTGTCACCGTAGAGACGGGTGTCGAAATGTTTCGAAGCTTCGACACATTTGCTTCGACTGCTTCAGTGTTTCACGAAGCCTCGCTCTGCCCACCACTAGGGAACGAGACACTGCGTCCTCTAGGCTCGGTGCCATGCTTCGGACGCAAGCTTCAGACGAAGAAGTGAATGACGTATTTTTGTATAGTTTTACTTTACATGTAATGAATCTAGAATACATGAAAGTTTCACTGTTTGAAATAAGTTACAAAAAATAATGAACTTTTTCACGATATTCAAATTTTTTGAGATGCACCTGTATATTGTTCTCATCTATGAATTTGTGTACAAATATCCATATTTAAAACTTTATAAACCATAATCACTGTTGTACACACGTTTACGAGAGAGTGGAGCTCCAGCGGAGGACGTAGGCATAAGCTCTGGTGAGAAGTGACGAGCACTGAAGCACAGAGGAGAGAGCAAAACAAAACACCAGTCATGAATTAGAAGTACAAAACGAGGATTTGTAAAGAAAAATGTCAGAGGATTTCAACATTAGCCAAAAGGAGACTGGTTTTCCTTTGCTGTAAACAAAGCTTGGTTCTCATAAAACTAGCAAAAGCACTAATTTTCATTGACTTCAAAAGGCCTTCATTAACCCCCACGTGAAGCCATGTGAAGCACTTTTTATAATGGATGGATGCGCTTTATTGGAGCTCAAAATCTCAACACCCATTCACTGCCATTATAAAGCATGGAAGAGCTGGGACATTTCTTAATATTATTCTGACTGTATTCATCTGAAAGAAGAAAGTCCTATACACCTATGACGGCTTGAGGGTGAGGAAATCATAGGGTCATTTTCATTTTTGGGTGAACTATATCTTTAATGCCAGACATGAGATAAAGGAAGAATACACATTTACAAAACACGAGATAAAAGTCTAACATGAATAATTAGGAATGTACATTGGAAATTCAAAATTAACTTTACACTTCTTTAATTTTTTCTAAAGTAAAAATGTACAGGTTTAGGTTTTTTCCTTTGATAACAGTGACATATCTCCTTCATGATGCTTAATTATATGTGACCTCGCCTGATTCCACTGAACAAATGTCTTTCCACATTTATTGCATCCAAATGGTTTTTCACCAGTGTGAATTCTTAAATGTTCTGCGAGATGCCAGCTCTTAAGGAACCTTCTGCCACAGAATATACACGGGTAGTTTCGATCACCTTGGTGCGAAAGCATGTGGTTTTTCATGCTCTTTTGACGTCTAAATGGCCTGTCACATATCTTGCAATGAAAAGGAAATTTTCCAGGGCCTTGAGCAGAGAGACTTAATCTAGTAGATTGCCGTGAGTTTGCATTCACATTTACACTGTCCGGCTGCAGAGTTATTTCCACATGGGAGAGCCGTGAGTTCACTGGATCTTCGGTCTGATTCTTTGCTCGTATTTCTGTAGGGATGGAAATGTGCACAAATGTGACCCTGAACCACAAAACCAGTCATAAAGGTCTTCTTTTTTTTTTAAATTGAGATTTATACATCATCATGAATAAGCTTTCCATTGATGTATGGTTTGTTGGGATGGACAATATTTGGCTGAGAAACAACTATTGAGGGTGCAAAAAAAAATCGAAATATTGAGAAAATCACCTTTAAAGTTGTCCAAATGAAGTTCTTAGCAATGCATATTACTAATTAAAAATTAAGTTTTGATATATTTAAGGTAGGAAATTTACAAAATATCTTCATGGAACATGATCTTTACTTAATATCCTAATGATTTTTAGCATAAAAGAAAAATCTATAATGTTGACCTGTACGATGTATTGTTGGCTATTGCTACAAATATACCCGTGCTACTTATGACTGGTTTTGTGGTCCAGGGTCATCACAAATGTGATTACCGATTAAAAACACAATGTTGATATGGGTTACTATATAAGGCAATATAACTGCATTCTCGGGACTAAAGCCCCAAAATATAATTTGTTTCACTTTATAAATATCTCAGTGACTCAAATATTGAGTTTATTTTTCTTTTACACCCAAAGCAATCACATTGTGACTGGGGTGTATTCCAGAAAGCAGGTTATGTGACATACCCGGGTATGTTTGAGAATAAGTGAGCGGATAACCTCAGCTTTCGGTTCCAAAATCGGCGGTTACTTTCAGGGTATGTAAGTAACCATAGCAACTTGCTCTCTGAAGATAACCTGCTCTGGAGCAGGTTATGTTCCAGGGTTAGTTCACTTCAGCGCTATCAGAGCATGACAGATAGCACACAATATTATATATTATTACAATACAGTTATGTATATAGCCTACTATATATATATATGCTATTTTAATGATAAAGCGCTAATATAAGTAATAAATAAGGTTTGCCTATATATTGCTCTAATATGGTTATTATATTTTATTGGCATATATAACAGTTATCTGTATAAATTATAAAATACTATTATGGCAAGGTAATGCTTAATTTATTATATTAGCCTATATATATATATATATATATATATATATATATTACATTTTATATTATCATCTCATACATGGATCGGCATTTTCTATAATGTATTTCTATAATAAAAATACATATCTGATATGACTTAATATATAATTAGCATCAAACAATATAATTCTTATTCTCAAGGATTAAAGATTAAACGGGAAAAAATTAAAATGATTGCAAAACCATCAATTAGGTGGCGATATGAACTAAGCATAAGGCCAACATGACCTTTGAACAGAAGAAGAAGAAAGAAGCAGTATGGCGCGCTTATTCTTAGCCTCCGTTTCCATAGTGACTCGTCGATTCGTTGCTCTGTTGAGAATGTCTCGAGTCTTAACCAGGAACATACTCTGAGTTGAATGAACTTACTCCCGGACGCGTTTTTGGAACCACATACCTCGAGTAAGCAATGTTTGGGGTTAATCAACCGAAAGTCCAGGGTTTATCTGACGGTAAGTTAACCATGCTTTCTGGAATACACCCCTGGAGTCACAGGGATTACTTACTTTTTGGAGCATGAAAGTTTCAAATGGGTGGATAAATACCAGGTTAGGTTTTATGGATAAATAAAGAAATAGTGTGGTAATCACCTGTATGGAGTCTCTCATGTTCTTTCAAGTAGAATTTCGATTGAAAACAACTCCCACATGAATCACAGCAGAATGGCGTCATGTTCTGGTGCACCAGCATGTGTCTCTGCAAACTTCCTTCGGTGCAGAAAGACTTGCTACAAATTTTGCATATTGATGTGTTCTCGTGATTTTTAATTTCCTTTTGTACCTCCTCATCAGAAGTTTCAATGTAAAGTTGAGGAGAAGGAGGGTCTTGTTCAGGAACTGGAATTTCATCATCACAATCACTGCCAGACTGCACTGCAGATGAGTTTGATTCACCGGTCTGATCATCACACCGCTCTGACTTAACCGTGATGGATGACTGAAGATCTGCATTCTTCAACATCACATTTGGCAGAAGTGAGAGGGACTGATCAGGTTCCTGCCATTTAAAATCTTCAGAAAGGGGCGAAGTACTAGTAGAAGCTTCATGAGTCAAAGGCTCATTGGGCATCACAGTGGCAACCTCCACCTTTACTTGTATTTCTGAGAGCTCTGAACCCACTGGACCTTGCAGAACTCCATCTGGCTGAGTATCTGTTTGACATGAAGCACAAAATTAGTCACCCACACAATTCACAATCCATTTTACTTTGGTAAAGGCTGGAATACATTACGCAACTTTTTCAGACATATTTTTCCCCCGATTTGCAATCTGGGGCAGATCTGCAGAAAACTGTAAAGAGTATAATGGGAAAAGACTTGGGTATTGTAGCTTCATAGCAATGCAATGAATAGTTGATATAAAAATAATAAAAAAAAAAACGGTTGACTAGTAATTTCCAACTGCTGAATTCTGAAAAAAAAAAAAAAAGTATTTATTGGACCAAAAACTTGTAGCCTAATAGCTGGCTTGATGTCTGCTCTGTCAATTCTTCGTCATCAGTTAGGAACCTAGATGTGCTATTTGATGAAGCCATGTTTCTAGCCACGTATGGCGCTAGAGATGGGCTAAGAGGGCTGAAGCCCCAAATGTTTTTATAACTAAAATAGCTTTGTATGCATCATCACTAAGCTGTCATACACATATTTATATATATAGTGTATAGAAGCCTTCATGTTTAATTAGGCTATACATGGCTTAAAAAAAAAAAAAAAAACAATATAATTGAAGCCACTTAGCCAATGTAAATAATAAAAATATATATATATATATATACACACACACACACACACACACACACATACTGTATATATATATATATATATATATATATATATATATATATATTTATTTATTTTTATTACTGTGTCCCATGTTTTCTGACAGATAAATGGATGTCTCTGGGCTAAGCCCAGGATATCTACTCACCCTAGAGCCACCCTCTTTCTAGCATTTGTAAAACCATTCATGACCTCAAGGTTATTATTGTAATGTTTTATTGCGTGGTTGCTCTGCACGTTTATTAAACAAACTCCAGCTGATGTGTTCAAAACAACTCGTAGTGTGTGATCCTCGGTCATTTTGAGTGTAAATCTGAATTAACAAAATCAAAACATTTCTGAAAAACCTGTTGTATACAATCTTCTACAAGCCCACTGTCACCTGAATGATAGTTAATACTTTTTTAGCAGGTAAAAGGCCTTTTAATATGATTCAAAAAATGTCCAACTTCAGGTACACGTCTAATATATATATATATAAGTAAGCATTAAGAATAACTTTTATATTGTTACTAATATTTCAAGGTGAATATTTACTAGACTGCAGCAAGTTAGGTTTACCTGATGAACCCATGTTAAAATATATAGTATTTGATCCAACAGGTGAGAAATGTGTATCATTGTTCCATTGCATTACATTCTGGCCCACAAAATTAAATATACTATATTTATTTATTTTAAACTAAATCTACTTTTTATTTTGGTCATAAAACTAACCATTTAAATAATTTAGGCTACTAAGAGATATTAAGAGATATAAAGTAATGAACTGATTTTTTTTTTTTTTTTTTTTCCAAGTAGTCTATTAAACTGTTAAAATTTAAAATATCATTGATCAGAACTTTATTTTTCTGGCCATATAAAAAACAACATCTGCAACAAAATGCATTTTTCTTGTTGTTGTTGTTTTCTCAGTTTGCGGCGCTGAATAAAACTGAGATGAGCTCCATATTTTGTTTCAGTTATTATTTCTTCACATGTCAGGGGGTTCAATCATAAAATAAAAAAATATATAAATATAAAAGTAATAATTATCATTTAAATACAATTTATATAATTACTGGCAGTCATTATAATAATAACAACTACGTGAAAGCAACACACTTAGGTTTAGGGTTCATAAATATACAGCTTATCCTCACAGACCGATTACCATGCATATAACATGGTTATGTGTAAAGTATTTCAAATAATTCCATATTACTACCACTGTTCATGTCTAAAAAACAGCGCGTTATTTACACGGACCATGAAAATGAGAAGAGTTTATAGTGAATGTTTGACTGACCGTGGTGTGTTTCAGTCAGTGCGCTCCTCAGACAACAGTTCTCCTGCCTCAGGCGCTCGAGCTCCTGCTCATATTCAGTGATATTGTCTTTGAGAGCGTTAAATATTTCTTCAGCCACTGCTGTCATGCGCTTTATTAAAAACGAATGAATAGACACAAGTCCCATCTTGATCTTTCTTTTTCTTTTTCTTGTTCTTTTTTTTTTTTTTTTTTTTTTTGTTGTTACAAACTCCTTCCTCCGTCTATTTTCTGCTTCTGCTTCTTCTTTTGATGTTTTACTGTGGCTGGCAAACCAGCTAAAACGCTGCATTACCGCCGCCAACTGGACAGGAGTGTGAAGCGTTGACAGAGAGGAGAAGAAAAGCACTTGCCGGATTTGAAAATTCATAAATCCTTCCAGTTAAACCGCTTGTTTTAAGATGAATATGTATATTTTTGTTTGTCCCAGGGAACAAATGAGAGAGCCTATTGTAATATAAGGATAATATCCCATTTATGTAAACTTTTCTCTTTCTTCTTCATGCCTTGCGATGCTCAACTCTTCTTGACCAGAAATGCTGTTTCATGTTTCTGTGTTCCCTTTGTGTTTAAACTGATTTAAACTTGAGGAAATGGGTGATTATGGTAGCCTATAATAGATATGCTATAAATTTGTCTCATCCTAGTTTCCTATAGGCCTGCTAGGCTATATGTTGCCTTCTTTTCTGTTCTTATTATTCTGTTTTTATTTTTCTGTACTTTCTCATCATTACTTGAACATCTACATCCGAGTGATCAGCTGCTTGTTTTGCCAATCTGTCAACCATTTCCTTGCCATTCCAGATAGGCCTACACCTGAAAAAAAAAAAAATTACTTTGTTTATTTATTTATTTTTTTGTTGTTGCAAGTTTAAAAGGATCTCATATATTAAATATTTACTTGATTTAGACTGTCCACTTAAATTGCTTGATAAAACTGAAAATGAATCCTAGCGCAGGACACCATTGATAGGTTTTCTATCCTCGGTCAAAGGAAGGGCTAATATAGCCCTTAATATACTTAATAAACATGTTTGACCTGAAGAACATCCTTAGTTTCATGTGCAGTTCTAACACATATCATTGTTACATAAATTACTGAATAAACTCTTTTGGGACAGATATATTGTGTTTCATTCATTCATTTGTTCATTTATTAAGTCTGAGATGATAAACTCTAGAAATATTTACTAAGGGCGCACACTTGGCAACGCAACAGTCAATCAATATTTCTGTAATGCTCACTATTTGAGCATTTTTATTTGCTGTCCATCCAAAATTAGTTTAAGTAACTTACCTTAGAGTAACTGTCATGTTACTCCAAGGTTTCCACATAATTATCATGTTATATGTATAATTTCGGGTAGTATATGCTGTATTAACAACAGGCTGGAAATATGTTTTTTTGCCTCTCATAACTTGACATTATAATAGACATGATTACTAATTAGTGCTGCTGTCAAACGATTAATCGCATCCAAAATAAAAGTTTTTGTTTACATAATAGCCTATATATGTGTGTACTGTGTATATTTATTATGTATATATAAATACACACACATAAAGTATAAATTTATATTCATATAATTTATATTATATATAAATATATTCAATCTATAAACATAACATATTTTTTCTTAAATATATACATGCATGTGTGTGTGTATTTATACAGTATATACAGAATACATATACACAGTACACACACATATGTTATGTAAACAAAAACTTTTATTTTGCATGTGATTAATCTAGATTAATCGTTTGACAGCACTACTAATTATCATATAATGATTTTATTTAAGTGGAATTTCTGTTGTTTGTTTTTTGAATTTCTGTTTAAAGGCTTAGCTGCAAAATCTTTACTAGCACCTCCCTGTTTTTGCAGTAGAAAACTAATCTAATGCCTCTTGTCACCCAGATACTCAGAGAGATCTGCAAGGTCCGATGGGTTCAGAGCTCTCAGAAATACGAGTGAAGTTGGAGTTTGCCACTGTGATGCCCCATGAGCCTTTGAGTCAGGCCTCTTTCAATACTTTGCCCCTTTCTGAAGGGGTCTCAGGGCAGGAATCCCCTCTGTCCCTCTCACTTCTGCCAGAGAATGAAGATAGTGGTGGCATAGATCCGCAGTCATCCATCACGGTTAAATCAGAGCGGTGTGATGAACTTCTAGTAACTGATCAAGAGCCGTCATCTGTTCAGCGTGACCTTGAATCCTTTCAAGGGGTCTTACGAAGGCAAAGGAGAAAACGCCAGGATGCATTATGCAAGATTTGGGGCAAGCCTTTCAGGAACACAGGAAGTTTGCAGAATCACATGTTAGTACACCAGAATGAGAGACCTTTCTGCTGTGGATTGTGTGGGAGTCATTTTAAATCCAAATACACCTTGAAAGAACACGGGAGAATCCATAAAGGTGATTATCGCTACAGCTGCCCGAAGTGTGGAAGGGGTTTTTCTCGATCAAATCATGTCAGAGATCACCTTAAGGCAGCTCGCTGTTATCACTCTTCATCCTCCAGAAAATAAATACTACATGAATACAATATTAGATACTCTAATGTGCAAATTAATATATTAAAGCAAACAACAGAGAACTCTGCTTTTCATCCAAAGGATCTGATTTAAAATATTAAAGAATATCTATCCGTTCAAATTCTGGTTCAGAACAAACAGTCTGGCTACCTGCGTGAATAGAATTTAACATGTTTTTAAAGATTGAAATGCAAATATCGGTTGCATGCATGATGTTAGTTTGTCTTATCCATTAAAACAAAAGTCAGCTGTGCCTTGGTTTTATTATACTTAATTATAAGCAATGCAAATAAGTGCCTCATCAGTTTGATGTCTGTATTGAGTTGTTGGATTTCAGAAATGGCTGTATGTGAAGCTCTAGTTCTGTGATTTCTTGGTCAAATTGTTAAATAAAAAATAATAATCCACATGTTTTCCAATGCTATGCAGCTGTACATGGAAAAAAACATTCATTATTACAGTTTCAAGTGATGACAACAGTGATTCTGTTATGTATTCTGTTATATCTTCTGTTGTACCTCATGGCAATTCATATATGATCCACTATAGCATACTGTGTTAACGAGAAAAAGTTGATATCTAAAATTAACATAAAGGATATTGTGGTTGTTTCAGTTTTGGCATAACAAACACAACGACATTGTATTAAAATGTAATAAATCTGTTCTTAACTTTGTCATATGTGTTTGTTAAACTAATGATTTAATGCTCAAATGGAGTCTGTTGTGCTGCTGAGAGGTTTGTGTTTGTAGCTCAGTGTACCTTCGCTTTTTATTGAATCTCTACCTTACTTTCAATCCCTTTTGTCTAAAGTGATAATATATAACTTAATTCCCACCATATTTCTGGTGTTATCTTTCAAACTAATTTAACTAATTTGATCGTTCGCCTTTAAAAACCGCGAGTGCAGCTTGTTAGCCGTTAGCTTGTCACTCGCGGTTCCATTTGCATTTCTATTCGCGCCTATTATTATTTTATTTTTTCCTCGCTCCGTTTTTCACGAGCTCATCAAACAACAGTGGTAAGTGGTAAGTTAAGTTGGTATCATTCATCAATCACGGTGAGTAATGGCTTCTTCTCCTGCTATTGTTGTTTGCACTGTTTGCCACATGTATAGTTTATCTGTCTCTGTCAGCAGCGAGGGATTCACATGTGATAAATGCAGGGAAATAGTTAGGCTGACAGAGAAGGTTTTAGAACTAGAGACACGCATCCAAACTTTAGTTGAGGACAGTAAGAATGTGAGGGCTGTAGATACTGCTTTGGATGCGACTAGCTCAGGGAGTCCTGTACATTGTTCGGTTTCGGTTGAGCCCCTGCAGCAGGGCAACTGGGTGACAGTGAGGCGGCATAGTCGCGGGTCAAAACACCACTCTTCCGTTCCGATCAGAACATCAAACAGGTTCTCCCCACTCGGTGATGCACCCACTGAGAAACCTGACGAAAGTGCTCTAGTTATTGGCGATTCTATTGTACGGAACGTGAAAATAGAGACACCAGCCACCATAGTCCATTGTTTACCCGGAGCCAGAGCGCCTGACATCTTGGCAAATTTAAAAGTGCTGACTAATGCTAAACGTAAATTCAGTAAGATTGTTATCCACGTCGGCGCTAATGATGTTCGACTTCGCCAGTCAGAGATCACCAAAAATAATGTTAAAGAGGTGTGTGAACTTGCAAGTACGATGTCAGACACTGTAATATGCTCTGGTCCGCTCCCTGCTTACCGTGGTGATGAGATTCATAGCAGACTGTCATCACTCAATGGCTGGATGTCTAAGTGGTGACCGCAAAATAACATAGGCTTTATAGACAATTGGAAGAATTTTTGGGGCAGACCTGACCTGTTGAAAAGAGATGGTGTTCATCCCTCCTGGGGTGGTGCCGCTCTTCTCTCTAGAAATATGGCACATAGTCTTAGAGTTTGTACTTGACTAACTGGAGCCCAGGTCAGGAAGCAGACAGACTGGCTAAACCGATCGTCTGCTAGCCACCTCACGTCACCAAAGTCAGTTAACTCTCAGCACATAGAAACTTTTTCACCTAGATATCACTCTATAGAGACTGTGTCTGTTCCCGAACTAGAAAATACAGAAAACATCCAAACCAAAGTAATAGTAACAATTTAATTGATGTTCAACAAATAAAAAACGATATAATACAGATAAACACATGATAAAGCTTGGCTTATTAAATATTAGATCCCTTTCTTCAAAAGCACTTTTGTAAATGATATGTTCACTGACCATAAACTAGATGTGCTTTGTCTGACAGAAACCTGGCTAAAACAAGATGATTACATTACTTTAAACGAGTCTACACCCCAAGATTACTGTTACAAACATGAACCGCGTCCAAAAGGTAAAGGGGGAGGTGTTGCTACAATTTATAGAAATATTTTCAGTATCTCTCAGAGGTTGGGTTTCAAGTATAATTCGTTCAAGTAATGGTGCTTCATATAACGTTATCCAAAGAAACAAGTGTTAATGATAAATCCCTGTGATGTTTGTACTGGCTACTGTATACAGGCCACCAGGGCACCATACAGACTTTATTAAAGAATTTTCTGATCTTCTATCGGAGTTAGTGCTGACTGCAGATAAAGTCCTAATCGTTGGTGATTTTAATATCCATGTTGATAATGAAAGAGATTCGTTGGGATCAGCATTTATAGACATTCTAAACTCAATTGGTGTTAAACAACACGTGTCAGGACCTACTCATTCTAGAAATCATACTCTAGATTTAATACTGTCACATGGAATTTTTGTCAGTGGCGTTGAAATTTTGCAGCAGAGCGATGATATCTCAGATCATTATCTAGTCTCCTGTATATTCCATATAACTAAAGCTGTAAAGCCAACTTCTTGTTACAAATATGGTAGAACCATTACCTCTACCACAAAAGACTGCTTTATAAATAATCTTCCTGACTTATCTCAGTTCCTCAGTATATCCAATAGCTCAGAACAACTTGATGATGTAACAGGAACTATGGACTCTCTCTTTTCTAGCACTTTAGATGCGGTTGCTCCTTTACGCTTAAGGAAGATTAAGGATAAGAGTCCAACACCGTGGTATAATGAGCACACTCGCGCCTAAAGAGAGCAGCCGGAAAATGGGCGCAGCTGGAGGAAAACTAAATTAGAGGTATTTCGTTTAGCTTGGCGGAAAGTACCCTATTCTACAGAAAAGCATTAAAACTGCTAGATCTGATTACTTTTCGTCTCTTCTAGAAGAAAACAAACATAACCCCGGTATTTATTCAATACAGTAACTAAATTAACGAAAAATCAAGCATCAACAGGTGTTGGCATTTCTCAAGAGCATAGCATTAATGACTTTATGACCTACTTCACTTCCAAGATCGATACTATCAGAGATAAAATTGTATCCCTGCAGCCGTCAGCTACAGTATCGCATCAGATAGCGCACTATAGACCCCTGAGGAACAATTCCACTCATTCTCTACTGTGGGAGAGGAAGAATTGTATAAACTTGTTAAATCATCTAAACCAACAACATGTATGTTAGACCCGATTCCATCTAAACTACTAAAAGAGCTGCTTCCAGAAGTCATAGATCCTCTTTTGGCTATTATTAATTCATCATTGTCATTAGGATATGTCCCCAAAACCTTCAAATTGGCTGTTATTAAGCCTCTCATTAAAAAACCACAACTTGACCCCAAAGATCTAGTTAATTACAGACCGATCTCAAATCTCCCTTTTCTGTCAAAGATACTAGAAAGGTAGTATCCTCACAATTATATTCCTTCCTAGAGAAAAATGATATCTGTGAGGAATTCCAGTCAGGATTTAGATCGTATCATAGTACTGAGACTGCTCTCATTAGAGTTACAAATGACCTGCTTCTATCATCTGATCGTGGTTTTATCTCTTTATTAGTTCTACTGGATCTTAGCGCTGCGTTCGACACTATCGACCACAACATTCTTTTGAATAGACTACAAAACTTTGTTGGCATTAGTGGAAGTGCCTTAGCATGGTTCAAATCGTACTTATCTGACCGCCATCAGTTTGTAGCAGTGAATGAAGAGGTATCATATCGATCACAAGTGCAGTATGGAGTGCCTCAAGGCTCAGTACTAGGGCCGTTACTTTTCACGCTCTATATGTTACCCTTGGGAGATATTATCAGGAGACATGGTGTTAGCTTTCACTGTTATGCTGATGATACTCAGCTCTATATTTCTTCGCGCCCGGTGAAACACACCAAATTGAGAAACTAACGGAATGCATAGTCGATATAAAAACTGGATGACGAGTAATTTTTACTGCTAAATTCTGAAAAACAGAGGTGTTAATTATCGGACCTAAAACCCCACATGTAATAACCTAGAACATTATCTAACACTTGACGGCTGCTCTGTCAATTCTTCTTCATCAGTCAGGAACCTAGGTGTGCTGTTCGATAGCAATCTGTCATTTGAAAGCCATGTTTCTAGCATCTGTAAAACTGCATTTTTCATCTCAAAAGCATATCTAAATTGCGACCAATGCTCTCAACGTCAAATGCAGAAATGTTAATTCATGCTTATGACCTCAAGGTTAGACTATTGTAATGCTTTATTGGGTGGTTGTTCTGCACGCTTGATCAACAAACTACAGTTAGTCCAAAATGCAGCAGCTAGAGTCCTTACTGGAACCAGGAAATATGATCATATTAGCCCGGTTCTGTCAACACTGCACTGGCTCCCTATCAAGCATCGGATAGATTTTAAAATCTTGTTAATTACTTATAAAGCCCTGAATGGTTTAGCTCCTCAGTACTTGAGCGAGCTCTTATCACATTATAGTCCTCCACGTCCGCTGCGTTCTCAAAACTCCGGCCGTTTGATAATACCTAGAATATCAAAATCGACTGCGGGCGGCAGATCCTATTCCTATTTAGCACCCAAACTCTGGAACAGTCTACCTAACACTGTTCGGGAGGCAGACACACTCTGTCAGTTTAAATCTAGATTAAAGACCCATCTCTTTAGCCTGGCTTACACATAACACATTAATACGCTTCTATTATTCAAATCCGTTAAAGGATTGTTAGGCTGCATTAATTAGATCAACCGAAACCGGGAACACTCCCCATAACACACGATGTACTCGTTACATCGTAAGTTGAATGGCATCTACGCTAATATTTGTCTGTTTCTTTCCTAGTATGTTTCTCAGTCCGTATCCGATCACATGGTGGATCAGCACCAAGAGATGATGTCTACAGCCCTGATCATCAGCGGAGACCAGGACACCCAGATGACCCCCAGAGATATATCCCCAGATATATCAACCAAAAATAACAAAATAACTAAAATATAATAAAATATCTAACTACATAATACTACTATTGTTAGAAATTGCAACAAATTAAAATAGAAATATAAACTTTTGAACTGCGGGTTTCGTCTGGTCAGAGGAGAACTGGCCCCCCGACTGAGCCTGGTTTCTCCCAAGGTTTTTTTTTCTCCATTCTGTCACAGAGGGAGTTTTGGTTCCTTGCCGCTGTCGCCTCTGGCTTGCTCAGTTGGGGACACTTAATGATTGATTTGATTGCACAGATACTATTAAAACTAAACTGAGCTAGACAATGACATCTCTGAATTCAATAATGAAATGCCTTTAACTGAAAATTGAAAATTGAGTGTTTAATCTTATCATTATACATTACTGACACTCTATCCTCCAATTTGATACTGTTAAGTGCTTTGACACAATCTGTATTGTAAAAGCGCTATATAAATAAAGGTGACTTGACTTGACTCACATAAATAGTATTACAATCACACACACAATGTTGCCTCATTTTAATATAATCTTAATTTGTGCACACTTTATAATATTCCTGTAGCTCGGTTAGTAGAGTGTGGTGCTAGAAACACCAAGGTCATGAGTATGATTCAGAAAGGCAGAACTTAAATAAAAAAAAAAATAATGCAGTGTATGTCTCTGAATAAAAGCATCTGCCAAATGCATAAATGTAAATGTGAAGCAGATACCGGCTTTGTTGCAAACCTAGTGATCTGCCTTTTTTTAAGGCAACATCCTAACGGAAATGAAACCCCATAAGCAGACTTAAATGTGTCTAGTGTGCTTGGATTTGCGAGCAATTCTTAGAGCATCTTAAACATGTTGGTATTATTATAAATCTCAGTTTTCTCCATGAACCACTAGGTGGAGGTAATACTTTAAAATTGGTTTCTCCACCTGGTGAAAATAAAGGGAATTTTACTGGGGAGTAAGTGCTGTCAGGGTAGATTCATATTATATATAAACAGGTGCTGGTCATATAATTAGAATATCATCAAAAAGTTGATTTATTTCACTAATTCCATTCAAAAAGTGAAACTTGTATATTATATTCATTCATTACACACAGACTGATATATTTCAAATGTTTATTTCTTTAAATTTTTATGATTATAACTGACAACTAAGGAAAATCCCAAATTCAGTATCTCAGAAAATTAGAATATTACCTAAGACCAATACAAAGAAAGGATTTTTAGAAATCTTGGCCAACTGAAAAGTATGAACATGAAAAGTATGAGCATGTACAGCACTCAATACTTAGTTGGGGCTCCTTTTGCCTGAATTACTGCAGCAATGCGGCGTGGCATGGAGTCGATCAGTCTTGTGGCACTGCTCAGGTGTTATGAGAGCCCAGGTTGCTCTGATAGTGGCCTTCAGCTCTTCTGCATTGTTGGGTCTGGCATATCGCATCTTCCTCTTCACAATACCCCATAGATTTTCTATGGGGTTAAGGTCAGGCAAGTTTGCTGGCCAAATAAGAACAGGGATACCATTGTCCTTAAACCAGATACTGGTTGCTTTGGCACTGTGTGCAGGTGCCAAGTCCTGTTGGAAAATTAAATCTGCATCTCCATAAAGTTGGTCAGCAGCAGGAAGCATGAAGTGCTCTAAAACTTCCTGGTATACGGCTGTGTTGACCTTGGACCTCAGAAAACACAGTGGACCAACACCAGCAGATGACATGGCACCCCAAACCATCACTGACTGTGGAAACTTTACACTGGACCTCAAGCAACGTGGATTGTGTGCCTCTCCTCTCTTCCTCCAGACTCTGGGACCCTGATTTCCAAAGGAAATGCAAAATTTACTTTTATCAGAGAACATAACTTTGGACCACTCAGCAGCAGTCCAGTCCTTTTTGTCTTTAGCCCAGGCGAGACGCTTCTGACGCTGTCTGTTGTTCAAGAGTGGCTTGACACAAGGAATGCGACAACTGAAACCCATGTCTTGCATACGTCTGTGCGTAGTGGTTCTTGAAGTACTGACTCCAGCTGCAGTCCACTCTTTGTGAATCTCCCCCACATTTTTTAATGGGTTTTGTTTCACAATCCTCTCCAGGGTGCGGTTATCCCTATTGCTTGTACACTTTTTTCTACCACATATTTTCCTTCCCTTCGCCTCTCTATTAATGTGCTTAGACACAGAGCTCTGTGCACAGCCAGCCAGCCTCTTTTGCAATGACCTTTTGTGTCTTGCTCTCCTTGTGTAACGTGTCAATGGTCGTCTTTTGGACAACTGTCAAGTCAGCAGTCTTCCCCATGATTGTGTAGCCTACAGAACTAGACAGAGACCATTTAAAGGCCTTTGCAGGTGTTTTGAGTTAATTAGCTGATTAGAGTGTGGCACCAGGTGTCTTCAATATTGAACCTTTTCACAATATTCTAATTTTCTGAGATACTGAATTTGGGATTTTCCTTAGTTGTCAGTTATAATCATCAAAATTAAAAGAAATAAACATTTGAAATATATCAGTCTGTGTGTAATGAATGAATATAATATACAAGTTTCACTTTTTGAATGGATTTAGTGAAATAAATCAACTTTTTGATGATATTCTAATGATATGACCAGCACCTGTGTATATATATATATTATCCAGACATGGCTTCCTGTTTCACCGAAATATAATTAGGAGGGAAAACAAAGCCCAAATTCCCTTAATCATCCATCACAATGAGAAAAACCAAAGAATATATTTCTGATGTGCAGCAAAAGATAATTCAGCTTCACAAATTAGTGAAGTGGCTTTAAGAAAAGAGCTAGAGCAGTGAAAATTCCCATTTCCACCATCAGGGCAATAATTAAGAAGTTCCAATCAACATAAAATGTTAAGAAACTGCCTGGAAGAGGACGTGTGTCCATATCGTCCTAATGCACAGTGAGAAAGAGAGTTTGAATGGCTAAAGATTCTCCAAGCACCACAGCTGGAGAATTGCAGAAAATAGTTGAGTCTTGGGGTCAGAAAACCTTTAAAAAAAACATCAAACAGCACCTAAATCACCACATGTTGTTTGGGAGGGTTTCAAGAATAATTATCCTCGCTCATCCAAAAACAAACTCCAGCATATTCAGTTATCAGACACGACTGGAACTTCAAATGGGACTGGCTTCTATGGTCAAATGAAACTAAAAATGAGCTTTTTAGCAGCAAACGCTCAAGATGGGTTTGGTTAACACAGGGATAAAAAGTACCCCATGTGTACAATGAAATATACTGCTGTATTTTTGATGTCGTGGGCCTATATTTCTGCTGGAGGTCCTGGACATCTTGTTTTGACACATGGCATCATGGATTCTATCAAATACCAACAGATAAAAAATCAATAAGTGACTGACTCTGTTAGAAATCTTATAATGGGCCATGTTTGGATCCTCCAACCGTACAATAATCCAAACACAAACCTCAAAAACAACACAAAAATGGGTCACTGAGCACAAAACCAAGCTTCTGCTGGCCATTCCAGTCCTCTGACCTGAACCCTGTAGAAAATGAGTGGTGAACAAGAGAAGCAGCACGAACATGGAGCTGGGAATCTAAAGGGTCTGGAGTGATTCTGGATGAAGGAATGGTCTCTGATCTCTTGTCAGGTGTTTTCTAAACTCATCAGCCATTATAGGAGAAAATTTAGAGCTGTTAAACTTGCAAATGGAGGTTTCAGAAAGTATTGAAAAAAAGGGTGCAGTTAATTGTGGCCAATGTGTATTAGAGAAAAACATTTATTTCATAATGATATTTCCCCCCTTTTTAAATTCTTATTATCTAATGAAAGGTTAGATTTTTGTGACTTTTTTTAAATAAAGATTAATTTTTTATAGGTATATAGGCTATATAGTGATTGTCAAAATCAGATTAAAAATATTTAAATGTTTAAAATATATGTGTATCTTTTTGTTGGTCTTCAACATAAATCACTGAGGTATTGAATAAAAGATTAAAAGAAGGATTTCATGAATGGGGTACTTTTTTAACCAATCATTATAGTAGACTTAATTATAATAACATTTCTCTTTCCCTACAGTCTAGAGTGACTGGACTGATCACTCTCCCATATGAAAATTATCAAACTCACAGAACTCTACTAAATTATATCTCCCTGATCAGGGCCTTTGTTAAATTGATTAGTATTTGTAAAGTCCATCCCACATTCTTTGCATGGAGATGTGGTAGCTACAGTGGGGCAAAAAAGTATTTAGTCAGCCACCAATTGTGCAAGTTCTCCCAATTAAAAAGATGAGAGGCCTGTAATTTTCATCATAGGTATACCTCAACTATGAGAGACAAAATGAGAGAAAAAAATCCAGAAAATCACATTGTAGGATTTTTAAAGAATTAATTGGTAAATTCCTCGGTAAAATAAGTATTTGGTCACCTACAAACAAGCAAGATTTCTGGCTCTCACAGACCTGTAACTTCTTCTTTAAGAGGCTCCTCTGTCCTCCACTCGTTACCTGTATTAATGGCATCTGTTTGAACTTGTTATCAGTATAAAAGACACCTGTCCACAACCTCAAACAGTCCAACTCCAAACTCCACCATGACCAAGACCAAAGAGCTGTCAAAGGACACCAGAAACAAAATTGTAGACCTGCACCAGGCTGGAAAGACTGAATCTGCAATAGGTAAGCAGCTTGGTGTGAAGAAATCAACTGTGGGAGCAATTATTAGAAAATGGAAGATATACAAGACCACTGATAATCTCCCTCGATCTGGGGCTCCACGCATGATCTCACCCTGTGGGGTCAAAATGATTATATGAAGGAGTGGCTTCGTAAGAAGCATTTCAAGGTCCTGGAGTGGCCTAGCCAGTCTCCAGATCTCAACCCCATCGAAAATCTTGAAAGTCCATGTTGCCCAGCGACAGCCCCAAAACATTACTGCTCTAGAGGAGATCTGCATGGAGGAATGGGCCAAAATACCAGCAACAGTGTGTGGAGACTTACAGAAAACGTTTGACCTCTGTCATTGCCAACAAAGGGTATATAACAAAGTATTGAGATGAAATTTTGTTATTGACCAAATACTTATTTTCCACCATAATTTGCAAATAAATTCTTTAAAAATCCTACAATGTGATTTTCTGGATTTTTTTTTTTTCTCATTTTGTCTCTCATAGTTGAGGTATACCTATGATGAAAATTACAGGCCTCTCTCATCTTTTTAAGTGGGAGAACTTGCACAATTGGTGGACGAACAGGCCCACATATACTGTCTTTATGGAATTTCTGTCTGCACCTATAATCTGTTCTCATCAGGCAACATTACATATTGTCTGTCCATGCTGACCTTGAAACCTATTTATAACAGTCTACTTACTAATGGAACAGCCATTAATTACAAAATTACAAAACATCTTTACCTATTCCTATTCCTAAATCGTGGCCTAATGGTAATCCAAAGGTTGCGAGTTCGAGTCTCGGGCCGGCAGGAATTGTAGGTGGGGGGAGTGAGTGTCCAGCGCTCTCTCCACCCTCAATACCACGACTGAGGTGCCCTTGAGCAAGGCACCGAACCCCCAACTGCTCCCCGGGCGCCGCAGCATAAATGGCTGCCCACTGCTCCGGGTGTGTGTTCACAGTGTGTGTGTGTTCACTGCTGTGTGTGTGCACGTTGGATGGGTTAAATGCAGAGCACAAATTCCGAGTATGGGTCACCATACTTGGCCGTATGTCACTTTACTTTCACTTTCACTTTCACACTATTCCTGCATCATGTCATTACTAACATACTTGTCACTTAACGTGTAAAATACCACAGTAAATACAGAATGCCTCCTTCAGTGTTTAACTGGGAGATGACAAAATGTGTTAAATCTAAAAATGAAAATTCTGTCATTGTTGACATTCATTTGGCAAAATGTAGAGGCTGCTGTTTTATTTTAGACAAGTGGGACAGTAAGCTACAGATATTTAATATTACTCCACATCCAGTGTAGTCATGAAAAATTATCTTTATTTTCACAAATTAAAAGAGTGCATGACAGCTGGAATGGCACGACAGTTGTGAGGTTATAGAGATCTCAGAAGAAAACATTCACTAAACAAACATTTTAATTACGAAAATTAAGAAAAAGTAAGAAACCGGCACTTTCCACTTCAAGCATTGGGTCAAACGCAAAAATACATTGGTACAGGCCAATCATACATTTTTTAACTATTTCCTTCACGGTTTTGTAGATTCTTATTTTTTCCACATTTTAACTGTGTAAGGGTAAGAAGGCATTTAAATGTCTTGAAATACAGATCATTGTAGTTTCTCAAATTGAGATAGTAATAACTTGTTTTTGCAGGTGCAATGGCAAGATTGACAAGTGGCAAACTGATAAATGTGGGTTGTAAAAATATGAGCTCAACGTTCTCTGACCTAATGTTTGACTGAATGTGTGAATGTTGGCATGTTTGAATAATTGCCATTTTTCTCAGAAATTCCGAAAGAAACAATGCTATCATACCAACCTATTTAAGACATAACATCCATTGTGAACAAAAAGATACTAAGATATATTCTTTCTTTCTTTTTGGTAGCAAAGTGACCAGTCCTGAATAAGAAGGTGAAACATCTTCTTCCTCATCATCACTAGACTATCTGATCCCATTCTTCATCACTTCTGGTTTTGACAGTGTCCCTGGGTTACAGATAGAAGCCAGATGCTTAAATGCTGGTCCAAGGTCTGAGAGCATCTCACGATCAAACTCATTCATAGGCAGGTCTATGGGGTCCAGGTCTACAAATTTATCAGAGTTGTCCTCAAGGGCGTAAAGCTGAGGTTCATAATCAAGCAATTCATTTTCTAGGCACTGTATTGAATGGAGCCTCTGAAAGTTGAGAAAGAAATATGTTTAGTCAATAAATGAATGTTGAATTAATCTGTTGCGTGTTTGGGTGGAAACCTGAAGGCAAATGTACCTGAGAGAGCAAGCTTTGTAATGTCGAGCGGCTGATGAAATAGGTACCCTGTCTTCTTTGTGAGCTCCTCCTACTAAATGTTGAACCCTAAGGGTGTAAGAAAAACCCTGTATATTACTGATTTTAAGATTTAATGAGTTCCACTGAACAGTAACAAGTTCAGAAGTTTCACCTGGTAGCGGTTGTCACTCTGATACTGTTTCCACATCCATGTCTGTTTTTTAAGAACAGAAGACAGTACAATAAATACTGAACTTCCATTTTTACGTTCAAACGAAATTTTATTGGGACAATTTCATACATGCACCGTTGAACTGCTGTATTACCTCACTGGAATGACACTGTGATCTGTCTCTAGACCAGCACTCATCCATTTGAACTGGGAGACTGTGAGTGGCTATATTTTTGCTAGATACCTGTAATCAACAAATAAAATGAATGCAATACAATGCTTTTCAGTGTAAAGAATGACAGTTGCTCTAGAAGTATTTCTTCGTGTTTCCAAGATCTAATTTTGAAACAAATAGAGATGTTTAGCATACCCTCTGAATGTCTGCTGTCTGTTGAACCCCATTATCGATAAGAGTTGCTTCCTTTGAGTTACTAACAGATGTCTTCTTTAATAGAAAAGTCGGGACCTTTATGAATGTATATAAAATAGAGTAGAACATTCATTTGTTATATTTGTATTAAATGTCACTCTGAAAGTGCCATTTAGCTTTTCATAAGAAATCTTAATTTAATGCATTACCACACAATCAGTGCCAGGGTTCTCGATGTTAGAAGGCAGAAGGGCATCTTCTAAGACATTGTCTACTTGCACCAGAGACTTCACAGGCCCACAAGAGCAAGTAAGAGCCAGCAACAGACATGCTAAAAGGAAAAACAGTTTTCAAAAATTCATGGGGAGTGCTTATTTTAGTATTATTTTTTGTGTTTTTAACAAGATGAGAAACAACAGAGACTTGGAAGTGTTTAATGTTCAGTTATGTTGATGGAAATTTAGAACTATTTCAATCAGTCTTGCTAACAGTTGGCCATAATTCAAACATTTAACAAAAAATATTTAAAGTTGTCATGAAATCACACAAAATCACTTTGCAACTACTTCATTTGGTCACATCAAAATAACTTAATTTGTGAAATTTGAGAAACAATTTAAAAAAATTGATGTTTCTTAGCTATCCTCCTGCCCCAATAATAGTAGGACACAGGATAGGAAATGCGTTTCTCAAATCATTTTATAGGGAATTTAACAGAATCCTGTGCTCACCCAAAACCATCAGCGGGGCAAAGATGGTAATCCCTATCACGCTACTTCCCGCTTTATGCTGTGTGTTTCGCTGCATCAGACAGTTCGGTGAAACCGCACAATCACACGCAGCAACAGAGAGGTTCTGGAGGACAAACCTGCCCTGTTTATCAGCGATTTTCACAACCAGCGTGTACAGACTGGCATGAACGCTTTTATCCTTCACCAAATGCACTGTGTTTCCTAAAAGACAAAGCAAAAAAGATGATGACCATGTGTTTTACATCAGAGCTTAGTAAAATCTAACCTAATGCTGAGAACACTGTATAAGGTTCTATATTATGCACTATATAAAACACAATGTTGTTGTTTATACTATTATTTACCGTGACTGGGGTCAAAGCTCCATTTTTCCTTATGATCTCCCATAATTTCAAAACTAAACGGATCGCTGTACGGATCTCCATCAAGGTCATAGGCTGTGATCTCTGTACTTGACTTTTCATCAGACTGACAGACAGAAACCAGGTTCTCCTTTAAAATAGGGACATTGTCGTTTTTGTCTTCAATGTGGATCTGAATGGTAGCAGTGCTTGTCATTGGAGGATGGTCATCTGGTGTGAAAAATCAGAGAACAATTGAAAATAATACTTCTATAGAGATGATAACAGTTTTAGTAAACTATGTAGGTTTTGTCTCTTTCTACAGCCCAAGACGCTGAAATAGGCTCCAGCATCTCTGAGACCCTACATAAGACAAGTGGTTTCGAACTTGGATGGATGGATGGATAGATGTAGTCGTTATCAGTTATTTGCAAGCTAAATGCAAAACAATTATATTGTATTACCCATCTCTGTCACAAGGACAGTGACTGTATAAGTCCCATTGGTCACATGACTTGACTCTCTGTCCAAAGACTCTTTTACAAAGATTTCCCCAGTTGTTTTGTTTACTCTGAACCAGCCTGCAGGATCTTGTTCAATAGAATACCTGGTGCGAGAGAAAATAAATTGTTTATTATTAACAAACATACTGTCTGGATTCCCCATATGGAGTGGCAACAAAAGTATTTGGACACGTTTAGATATGTCACTATATTAAATAAAAATATCAAGCATATCATGGTCAGGCCCCATGGTTTGGTATTTTATAAAACACATTACAGGACACATTTTAACTATGGCTTTATTGTCCAGATATATTTTGGAGCCAAGTGATTCTGATGATTGAACACATACTCCAGTTTGTGGGGACGTCCCTTGTCAGGATCGACTGCTGTCACTTTGTCTACAAAAGCTCCAACAGCACCGTTTTCTTCCAAAATTACTTTTCTTACTGGATCTGGGAAGAATGGAGGGTCATTGGTGTCTTCTACAGTAATGGTAATATTTCTAGAGGACGGTTTTGGTGGATTTCTGATGATTGTCCAGAGTCCATCTGCAGGTTTCTCTTTTATCTCACAAGAGAAATAAGGCTCTTCGTTCTCTACAAAGATGGTGAGTTTTTGTTCTGTGTTTTCTTCATAGTCTAAAGGCTGGCAAAGAATTGCATGAAAACAATACACACAATATCAGTATAGCAGGTAAATTTATTGCATGACAGGCATTTTTACTGAACATATGTCATAATAGCAAGACTGTGAATTTAATGATTTCACTTAATTAGAATAGATTTTAATGAATAGCAAAGACATCTGAAATGTTCATCTAACTTGTGGAATTACTGAATAATAACACCATGAATTACAATAAGGATTAAAGGTGAATATAATAACACTAGTACCAACATGCTGCTTGGGTCCTCACCCTCACAAATCTTTCACTTCGTAATATATATATATATATATATATATATGGTTTACTCAAAAAATCTAAAGACATTAAAGGGGTCATGAACTGCCTCTGTTTTTTTAAATTATTATTTTGTACTGTTCTCTGAGGTCCAAAAAACATAATTTAGAAGTAATAAGCTATTTTCTGTCCTATTTTTAACCCCCCTCATCAGAACGCTCTGTTTGAATAGGTGTGGCGGATTGTAGACTCGAAAGTAAACATCCACTGCTATGATTGGCTAATAGTTGTGTATGTTTGAAGTGTAAATTCCTCATAGATGGACACTGCTGTGATTTAGGTCAAAAATGCATAAATAAATACTCAATACATATCAAATGATCTAAGAAGAAGAGACAAAGCAAAAGTGACCACGTAATGAAAACCCTTACTCACACTTGTGTAGTGCAACATTACTGTCAGATCAACATAGTCGGCACAGCATCGTCTTTTAGTTTCAATCTTTTTGAAAATCCAATGTCGAATTGTAATCGAATTGTGCCTTGTTTGTAAACTAATCCATGGTCAGGTGCGGACAGACCATCGGGAGCACCGTGGGATGATGATTCGCGTTGGCCTGCCGGCTGATTTGGCTCGCTGCCTTATGTTTTTTTTTTTTGTACCCAATGTACTAAAGTGATTTTTTTACGATTTTGTCATTCGCTATAATGTCATTTATAATGAACTAATTTTGGCATTTAGGCAATTTGTTTTAATATATTTGTATGAATTATAGGTTTGTTAAATTTTGGGCATTTAAGCCATTTTAAGAGAAATAACAACATTATGTGCAAAAAAAATTGCAATGAGGTGGTTGTTTTGCAACAAGATGGACACAGTTCTGTTTATAACAGTAGACCTGCAGGTAAAGAAGTGACACGTACACGAAAAAAGGGAGAGACAGAGATATTGGAGAGAATGAAGAAAAGAAAAAGGGAAGTGAAGGTGCTGTTCAAGAGAGAACATTTATTTTCCACGGCCCCAACCAAAGATTTAGACCATTGGTCTCAAACTCAATTCCTGGAGGGCCACAGCTCTGCACAGTTTATCTCCAAACCCAATCAAACACACCTGATCCTGCTAATCAAGCTCTTCAGGATCACTAGAAACTTCCAAGCAGGTGTGATTTGGAGCTGGCTGGAGCTAAACTCTGCAGAGCTGTGGCCCTCCAGGAATTGCGTTTGAGACCACTGATATAGACCCTTTTATGTTATAGTCATACAAATAGGCTAATAGGGTTGTCTGTGTTTCAGAATTTGTTGTGGGTGTACGGGATGGCCTGGATGAGTTATTTCCCAGCTTAAATTTTTGTCCCAGTCAGCCCCTGTCCATGGTAAAATGAAGTGAAAAAAGGACCAAGTTCTTACTTACATGGTCTGGATCATTAAATATCCATTAAAAATAAAGTTCATTCACTCTTTCCTAACGTTGGGATCAGAAGGAAGATAACACAAACACTGTTTTTCCATAGCTTGCCACTGCACAGCGTCTTGTTGTCTTCAGAGCATTTTTATAGTTTGGTTTCTGCGTAGACCTGCACGTTCGCCTCTCTCGAAAACACTATATGCGCGAATCGATGGGAGGGGCTTAACAGGCAGTGATGTAGAAGCAGGCGTTGATCTAAAGCTGCGTAGACGGTGCTTACAATGACCTCTTTTGGTTTCTCAGTTCATGACCAGTAGCGTGTTTACCCACCGCGCAAAGCATGCAAATATGTGGGTCCCTGCGAGTCCGGGGGGATTTCCACGATTTCTCCCGAGGGGGACCCAGCCAATCAGATTAACGTGCTCATTACCGTTTACCTATATAACTAGGACGTATTCAATGAACACTGTGTCTGCATGCTCAGCGTGTCCTCTAGATCTGCTACAGGGATCTTCCCCTCAGCAATAGCAGCATGTTGCCTTTTAATTTTATGAGCTGAGCATTTAGCAGAAGCAAGTCTACTTTCTTTGCAGCAGATCTAGTCCGCCAAGACCAAACCTATACACATTCTATTTAACAATCTGAAAAGTGACTGAAATGTGTCTTTTTTGTGTAATCTGTGGTCAAGACAAAAACAAGGTGGAGAGTATAAGATGCAGTAAGATGCCCAACGGGGCAACTGTTGTGCATTTTACCACATCTTACCCTACTAATGACCTATAAATGAGTCAATATCCCTGAATAATTTATTTCTGCTTTGTAATGAGATTAGTGAACATAGCATGACATTTACAGAATAGATGCCTAGAGAGTGCAAACATACCTTAACCACTGTGAGGATTCCATCATTGGTGTCTGGATCAGTGTGGATGGCAAAGTGGCCACATTTATCCCCTTTTATGGAGTATCTGACCCTCCATGCAGCAGAGGGACGCGTGTCAGCATCAGCTGTATGTATTTTGAGAGGTGATGTACCATTTGTGTCTTCCATCACATTAGCTGAACCCTAGTGAAGTGGGAAAATGTAAAAACAGTTCACCCAAAAATGAAAATTCTGGTAACATTTGATAATATATTTGGAAGAATGTTGGTAAACAAACAGTTGCTGGTAGCCATTAACTTTAACTGCATGGAGAATATATATATATATATATATATATATATATATATTAATGGAAGTCAGTGACTTAGCAACTGTTTGGTTAAAAGCATTCTTCAAAAAAATCTGTTCTTCAACAGAAGAAAGAAAGTCATGCAGGTTTTCAACAACATGAGGGTGAGTAAACGAGTAAACTATCCCCTTAACATTTACCGTTTGCCCTGTGACAACTGGTAAATGGTTGTTGCCATCCTGAAGGTTGACATTTATGGTCGTTGTGCTTGACAGCTTTACAACTCCACGGTCCTTTGCTTCAACTGTTATAGAGTATTTATTAGCCACCTGAAAAGAAAACCAGTTAAACTTCATATGCATAATAAAAAATTCAAATTTTAAATAACCTGGCAAATGTCAAGATATTTTACAGGCATGTTTTCACATGTTACATGAACAGTGAAACTGGACTGTGATGCCTGTTGGTCTGTCAGGCACAAACATGATAGCTCATGTCTTTTTGCTGCAAAATCCCAATCCTAGCATGACACACTGGCTTTAAAGGCATGCATATGCTATAGGCTATTGTATGTTATGCACTGTGCAAGTCACAACAAAGTAACTATTTCTGTACTTGAAAATTATGCATTCCTTGGGCTTTTATTTTACCTCATAATCAAAGCATCCTTTGAAAGATATTGCACCACTTTCTTGGATGTAGAATTCCACATTCTTAGTTGTTGGAGTGACAGAAATGATTTTGTAATCAATGGTGGAATTCGGAGTTCCTGGTGCGTCCTTATCAATTGCTAAAACACCTACAATAAAAGCACCTGCAAACAGACAATATAAAGAACATGACTTCATTTCTTTAAGGAATATTTATTCTGAAAATTCAAATCTATTATTTGCTCATCGTCATGTTGTTCCACTTCCATATAACTTTTTTTTTTTCAAAATGAGAAAATCTAAATACTTTACTAGTCACTCTTTTCCATACGATTACAATATATAGGAACTAATTATGCTTCAAAAATGATGCAAAAGCAATTTCCTGTATCCTAAACAGTAGCACAAGCAACACTAAGGTCATGAATTTTAGTATTTTTATAAGCCATTAACTGCTGCTACTGAATCAATTAAATAGTCATTTGAAGTGGATCAAGCAATTAATTGAAAAGATCTGAAGCCTTAAAATCAGACACTGTTACTTATGTTGGGGATATCACGATTTTCAATAAATAACAAATTTAAGTTTTGTCACACGAAGATTGTATGGCATCAAAAAAACCTGAAATATAGCACACAAGTCATAAGGACCACCTTCATATTAGGTTTCATGGTGCTCTTTTTAAAAAAAAAAAAAAAAAATTATTGTAATTGTATGGGGAGCAACCAATTAGTTTAAAATATTGTGTTCCACATAAGAAAGTAAGTTGTATGGGTTTGAAATGACATAAATGTGAGTGAATAATACATGTTTTCCCTTTAAAATCTCAGTGAAGTATACATATCACATATTTTCGATTACAAATTCATATTTTGAGGGCTTATAAATAAAAGCCTATTGATAAAAGCTAAATTTCTTTTTATAGTGTTTCTTCAACAATAGGAGTATTTTTTCATGAAGGTTAATATAATAATTATAGATTCAGATTTTTTTTTTTTTTTTTTAATCATAGTAATTTTCAGATAACTTTACAGACCTAGACTCATAATCTTAACATATGTAAATCAGTAATAAGTTTCATTATTTATGCAATCTTGGTGATACAGAACAAATATATTTCAGTAATTGTTGTGTGAAATTTACATAAAATATTACAGTTGTCCCATATGAGACATACTGATTAAAAACAGAATTGAATGTAATTTCTGACAAAGCTGTAATTTTGTCAGATTATGCAAAAAAATAAAGCAAACAAAAAAAAATCTAATTGTATTTGCATGTATTTATGATGCTACAAAATTCAACTGTTTAGAAATTAATTTCCACCACTATCATTTCTATTTCAGAATCAGTGGTGATTTCAAATGTGGCAGAAATGACCAATTACGGCAGTGAAGCTGGTAGACACATTAAACTAGTCATAATGTTAAAAAAGCAACAACTCTGTTTTAAGGGAGTTTAAATTCTAAAAGTCGAGACCAGACATGTCCATAATTGAAGAAACAGCCATATCCACCTTATTTTTCAATGCGGAAGTAAGCTGTTTTCTGTGAATGTGCAAGACTTCCGGTTCATTAGCCGCTGTAGGGGAAATAATGAAAAGAATAACAAAGTGCAATAAGCGGTAAAACTGTTTGCATTACAAACCAGTGTGTTCATAATTAAGATAATACATTAAAATAAAATGGTAAGACACCAGTTTGCAATATCAAGCAGCAAAACGAGCTGTTTTGTGCAGCTAAAAATAGCTGGACGCCAATGACACCGGAAGCCAGAAACATTACATTTTCCCGCTCTTACGGGAAAAATAAGGTGGATAGGATTTACAAATTAATGTGCAGTAAATCAAATCTGAAATACACCTAATTACAGTTGATGAAAATTCAACAATTCTGCAATGATACTGACCTTGTTTTGCTGCTTCGTTTACAGTGATATCATAAACCCTCCTCTGGAATACCGGCGCGTTGTCGTTGATGTCCAGTATGTTGACCTCCATGCCTAGTTGTGTATCTATGGCCAAGTTGGACTTATTTCTTGCTTGGAAGGTCAGCTTTGAAAGGATTGATGAAATTAGTTCCAACCTGCCCTTAATATTACTTACTTACTTAATCCTCTTCGTCCCAAGAGAGACATAAGGTCACAAGTGAGACATAAAGGCCTTAATATTACCCATATCTACTAAAAAATCTGATTCCACCTACCATCAGAACACTGTACTGCTCATAGTCGATTTTCCGGTGGACTTTAATGATCCCTGTGTGTGGATCAATAGACAGGACACCCTTTGGGTCTTCATCCACACCTTTGCCTTTTAACTTGAACTCCACTAAATAGCTACGGTCCAGTTTAATCTAGAATTTGGCCAAAGAAATTTGGTCAGGATGGCATGTTTTACAGCATCGTGGCACCTTGTTTGCGATATTTGATAATTTGTCATTAAACTGATACTTTTTATGCAAGTAATTTAATGTCGTTTTTAATAAGATATTCCATGTATACTGTGAAATATTATTAATTACAATTTGAATTAAGTTTTCGGTAACACATTATAATAACTGCACACTATGAATCATTAGTTACGCATTAGTAAATAGTCAGTTCATCCTATATAAAGCATTGTCCCAACATTAGTAAGCAGTTTATAAATACAGCTATAAATGTTTTGCTCTTGAGCATATCTATAATGTTTAATAATTGTATTTTCATACTTTGCTAATGATCGATTTATCATTTATAAATTATTACGTTATTTACAAACCAGTTATTACAGAGGAGTTGTCAGTGGTTCATAAGATCATTTAGAAAGTGTAAGTAAATGATTAGTAAACTATTTAAATGTACATTTATTTAGACACATGAGTCTTATAGTTGCTCAGTGTGTTAATAAATGCTTTATTAACACATATTCCTGCAGTAATTCATGATTAGGTCAGGTAGTTATAAAACATTTAGTAGTTGCCAGCCATCTATTTTTGTGAGCTCATCTAAAGTGAGGACAATTTATACCTTTTATCGGCTGAGTTATCTTCCAAACAGAAAAGTTAAACAAACATAACAGAGTAATACAGAACACAGAAATATTTTTTCAAGATGCAAAAAATGAAACTGTACAGCTGTACACTTTATAAAAAATGAAAAATAAAAAATCAAGAATACACTTTCTTTTTTTTTTTCTGTATCCCTCTGTGTTGTGTTTGTTCCATTTATTCTGTTTGGAAGATAACTGAGACTTTAAATCTTCTTTGTAATAGATATGCTTATAAATCAAGAACAAGGTATTTATAGCTGTATTTATAAGCTGTTTGCTAATGCCTGTTAATGTTGGGGCAATGCTTTATAAAGGATGAACTGACTATTTACTAATGCTTACCTAATGATTCATAGCGTGCAGTTATTGCAAAGTGTTACCAAGTTTTCTATTTTAATATATTTAAAATGGCAGCTTATTCCGGTGTGGGTAAAGCTGATTTTTCAGCATTACTCCAGTCTTCAGTGTCACATGATCCTTCAGAAATCATTCTAATATGCCGTTTTGGTGTTCAAGAAATGTTTGAAAGTGGTTTAATATTTTTTTCTGGAATATATATATATATATATATATATATATATATGAATTTTTGCAAAAATTTAGAATTTGTTACTCTATTTTTTGATCATTTTAAGGCATACATATTACCTCAATAAAATATCAATTAATAAAAAGAAAGAAAGAAAAAGAAGGAAAGAAGCACAAAGTAAATTTATACAAAATAAATACATTTGTCTTTCTGTCATTCCAATTCAACATCTTCTGGTTTGTGGCTAATTTAATTCAAATTTACATACAAGCTTTTGAAGGGAGTTTTAATTGAGAATTTTTCTCAACCAAGCCAGCAACAAACCCAGATCTTTAACCAAAATGATATACCACTCCAATCAAATTGTTTTGCATTATTTCATTATTTAATACCCGCAATCCATTATTTGAGAGAAATGATATTTACCTGCCCCAGTACGTAAGGGAAAGGCCCCGGGTGTTCCTCTACAATGTCAAACGAGTCTATAATCCAGGATCGTTTATGGCGTCTGAGAGGCTCTGTGCTGCACAGACAGATCATTCCCTTTCAACAGAAACCGTGTGTTATTTACTGCATGGCTTTAAACATGTTACATGAATTAAGAGCAGAAAAAAACCTAAAGCTAAGAGAAATGTTTCAAATGCATCTCACCTAGATGATGTGAACATGATGCAACAGCTTTGCTTTACCACTAAAAATGCCATTCAGTCATTAACATTTAGATCATTTTTAGTCATTTCAGCCATGAAGGCAGAGTCAAAGGACATATTTTTTGCATATTTTTGAGACAGTTTGAGCTTGCAATGTATGTTTACCTGAGAGGATTCAAAGTTGTGAAACAGGTTTGGGAAAGGCTATATATTAGACTCTCCTTTGTTGCTGTTTTTCTCAACTGACCCCCAGAAAAGAGCTCGATAGGCACTCATGTTACAGAAATACACGTATAAAAGCACAGACTTTCATAAAATGTCTAATAGTAATAATTATAGTATTATTCAATCGCTAATAATTATATTATTAATTCTACTGCACAGAGTACTGATTATGTTTGAGGTCCCAATAATCACAATATCAGAACAAATACAAAGAAATAAACAATGAATCAATGGTTTTGACTAAATTTAGTTACATTTTAATTGTATTTTTGTTTTTTCCAAGTAATAAAAAATCAGTATTACTGAATTAGGTAGTGTAGAAATGATTTAGAATTAAGTTAAGGTAGAAATAATTACATTTTTACCATTAATTTCCTTTGTAAAACAATGTAAAAAGTAACTTACAGCAAACAAGCAACATAATAAAAATACATTTTTGATTACAAATTTCTCTGAATCTTGAATTAACCTATTGAATAACTGTGACAACAATACAAACTGTACTTACCACAAGCACCAAGTAGGTGAACATCATTGTAGCCATAATAATTTCAGTTCGTAATATGAGGAAGAAAGCTTTAACACTGGAATTTCATGAAGTCTCACGCTCAGACCTGCGTCTGCCTTGAACTGAGAGCACAATCACACTGGTGTAGTGCAGACGTACAGGTAACTACTCCCCAGGGCAGTGTTAGTTATGCAGTACCAGTTTGCAGTGTACATATGAAGACATTATAGAGAGAGAGAGATTATATGTTTCTATAGGAGGAGAGAGCAGATAAAAGGAGAATTATACCACAAAAAATAAATAAATAAATAAAAATAGTATGTTTAATCAGATGTTTTCCAGTACAAATCTCTACATATTCTTACAAGAAGTTAAAATTATTTAAGACTTAAATAAGATTTAAATAAGATTGTGTGAAATAACATTTTCAGAAAATATACCTTTAAAAAATAAGCTTATATTTCTATCCCACTATTGTTTTAAGCATAAACCTCATGCACATGTTGTTAGGTTAAGTAGGTTAAGAAGAAAATATTGCTGTAAAAACAAATACAAAAAACAAAGCTATTTTGTTTTTTTTACTGCATTTACCCATTATTAGCCATCAACATGGATTCAAATTACATCCAAACCTAAATTAAAGTTCCTAAACTGCAGAAGCAGTCACTCAAGCCCAACCAGGTGTCAGTCAATCACCAGTTCAAAGGTCACACATACCTGCGGTCATTACCAGCAATCCTGACCACGAGGTGACCACCCTTATTTCACTTCAATTACAGGTAGTTCCAGGGCCGCTTCTGGCCAAATGGGTGCCCAAAGCAGAATTGTATTGTTGTGCCCCCTCGCCCAAATATTATGGATGTTAAAATAAAAATAAAAAATAAAATAAAAAACACAATAGGGGTCAAAATAGAACTTTAATAAAATATAAAAGTAAATAAATAAATTGTTTTGTTATTTACAAATTATTTTAGCTCTAGACAGTTACCTATGGCTATTATTTTATTAATACAGTTGTCTGATTGATTTTATAGTCTCAAGCATTCAGAAATAACACAAAAGAAAATTGAGCGGTTCTACTATGATAAAACCGTGCTTAATTTTTGTAAGAGTTGTGATGTCCATATGGAGCCAAAAATGAACGATTAAGTGGATATTTGAATTAGCCTAAATGTTTGGTCAATATTAAGGGACTTGATCGTTCTGTAAGTGTATTACCAGGCCTTTGGCTCCCTTTACAGGCATTTGTAACGATATGTAATGTAAAAATCTAAATTGTTTTTTTTTGTATTACATTATGTATTTTAACAGTATTTTTCAATGAAACCATACAATTATTAAACCAATCATTATCGCTTCATTGTTTTTATAAAATGCATTTAAGTCATTTTAATTAGGTCTGTTTTTATAACCACAAAAAATATTATCTTAATACTTCTTTGTAAACTATTATTTGAAGTAACAAAACCATGGTTAATTTGTGGTTACCATCCATGGGTACAAGAAACATGATTTTTGGTTTTATTCGTAGTAAAACCTTGGCTAGTTTTCGTAAGGGAACATGGAAAGTCAGAATATTAAATGCGTTGTTGGTGGTTAAATTATTACAGACATTAAAACACGTTATTAACGTCAACAGCCAAAAAAGTTACATGATTATGAATGTAGGCTGCCTAAAAGTGATGCACGAGCTTCATCTTTTTTTTTTTTTTTTCTCGGCGCCAGATTGCTGATGTCTTTTCAGGGGCATAGCTGTCCATCAATTATGATCATTTGCGGCAGTACTGGGTAGTTCACACACACAAATTAAATTCAACAGCAAACAGAGACCATACCTGTCAAGCTCCAAAAAAGGAGCTTTTGCACCATATCCAAGTACTTTGAAGTCATGCAAACATACATGTTGTGTTTATTGATGTCAAGCCTGTTCAGTGCCCAATTTGTGAAACCATAAAATTGATGCAAATTACATTTCTGCTTATTTCTACTTATATTCTTTTGATATACCACAATTTATGGTTTTATAAGATGCATAAATTCTTGATTGGATCCTTTACAAGCGGCACTCCTAGCCCTCCATGCGTGTCACTGACTGACATGAAAATCCTCTTATCATCTCAAATGTGCCTAACCCTTTATATAATCAACTATAACATGCCAAAAAAAAACAGCTTTTGGCAGCTCAGTTGTGTTTTTAACCTTTTCTCTTTTGTTTGTCTTTGAATAACATTTGCTTGAATGACATCGCACTACATTCCTGTCATGAGGGTTTTGGTCGTGAACGCTACGAGCAATCACATTAACAGACTGCTGTTCAGGAACGTACTGTCACTTTTTACAAGTACACCTGCTATTTTTACAGGCCTAAATGTGCAGTCTGGGGTGAGTTTAAAATGATGTGGAAATGTTTGTTATGTGAGTTTCATAAATGATGTGATGTGAAAACTAATTAAAACGTAATGCAGGACAGATGACCAATGCTACGTTAACATTTTAATTGTTACTGTAACTGCATTTTTAACAATTCTGATGACTTTACTACTATACTGAAACGTAGCACATAAGCATATGGAAAGAGATGGTGCATCAGAACTCTTTACTGATTTAAAGAGAGTATAGTAGTATTAACCTCTGGCAATTTCTCATTCATTAAAATTTTGGAAATAAACAATTTAATTTTCACCCATACACTTTGGTGGCATTTGGCTTTATTTGGAAAGCAAAGAATAAGGTTCTGTGGACATCAGAAGTGAGAACACATTCCCAACACGTGGTAAAAAAAAAAAAAAAAGAATAATACAGATCTGACGTTCTTAAAAAAAAAAAATCTGACACAACCAGTTTTAGTGTCAACCTCACAAAAACTGTCAAGAGTGGGTCATATTTCACCCCAAATCAAAAGAAATATTAGTTTTAGCTTAAAGCAAATGAAGCCTGTTGATGCTGTGAAACAGTGGGTTGTGCAAATGCTCACAAGTCAAGACATGTCAAAGAACACCCAGGTTTAATTCCCCAACATTGCACCCCTACTTTATAGTCTATTGTCCTGATAAAGGCGAAGAAGTACAAGAAAACTAATGCTCATCAGGATTTTTTTTTTTTAATTTTAACAGTTTTCAAAACAATTAAGCACATATTCCTCTCAAATTCTCATTACTGTAATAAAAATTCATAAACTTGTTTAATAGTTTATTTACAGCAAGCTAGTATCTGTTGTATTGCCTTCTATGTTGTTTTAAATAAATAAAAATTTAAAAAACGAAAAATCTAATAATCTAATAAAAATCACCATTAAGTTACAAAAGAAAATCCCCCCAAAAAATACATGTAAAATAATGTAAAGATGCAAAAAACTTAAATAGTTAGCTCACCTAAAAATTCAAATTCTTTCTCCATCTACTCACCCTCATGCCCTTCTGATCCCATAAGACTTTCATTCATCTTCACAACACAAAGTGCACGAATCCAAAACTTTTAATAATCTACAAGGTCGTAAATGTTTCATGAAACTAGTCCATTTGAATTGAACCATTTAATCCAAGTTTTTTGAAGGGATGCAACCACTTTATATAGAAATGTTTTATGTAAACAATGGCTGACACAAATACATAAAGCACATCCAATATGACAATCCCAGATACGCAAATGTGCATGTGACAGGCAAGAACCCAATGCAGTTTATTCACATCTCAGCTTCCTTGTTTACCATATTTGATGTGCTCTATACACATTGATAAGAAAAAGTCAGACACCTAAATTAAATCTGTTTATCATATAAAGCAATTGTGACTTGAATTAAACTGCTCAATTCATAAGAATTAATTTTACGATGCCTTTTTGACCTTTTGCATCTTCAAACTTTTGCATGGTTTCTTATGGTTTCATGGCTTCTTATATCTTAGGTTTCATTAAAAATATCTACATTTGTGTTTGTAAGATGAATGAAAGTCTTGTTAAGAACCACATGAGGATGAGTAAATGATAACAATTTTCATTTTTGGGGGGGTGAACATTCCCTTTAATGTTATACAGAAGAAGCTTAATTTTCTTTAAGCAAAATATAATTTTATATTTATATATTATAAATGTTTTCATGTGACTCACCACCTTAATTCAAAATGGTGATGCATTTAGTCTCTCTACAGAGCAGTATCAGTCTTTGTAAAGAGCATTGCAAAATATTGGTGATGTGTATATTTATAAACCTATATTGCCAGTGCAAAAGATACAGTAAAATGTTGGTAAGATGCAAGTGGCAATACAAAAATGCAGGTCTGTCAAAGCGTGACACTCCCAGTGTGACGAAATAGGGGCCTTAAATGAGTTGAATTTCACAAGCATTCACAAAGGTCTTTGGTAGATTGATTTATGGCTAAAACCAGTCAACCCACCCATGAAACAGTCTCAACCAAGACATGTTAGTACACTTCCCAAATGGTCAGTAATTAATGAGAAGGCAGTTTATAATGAGAGAGAGCAGACTGGTCTTTTGTGGCATCGTTGGCTGTGGCCGCACCTGTTCGTAACAGGCTATCTTCATGCACGTCTTCATCATCTGATTGGACGACAGGAGTGTTTGATCCGTCCTCATTGGAGGCCTGACTGTCACAGGTGGAGTTGGAGGAAGTGGACAACATACGGGATTTGATCTCACAAGGGTCAGAAATTCTCAAGGACACGTCATTTCTCCTCAATCCATCCTCTTCTACATCAGTGTGGCCAAGAGCTGGAAAAGAAATGGCTGTTTAATTTACTTGGACAAAACTGTTCACTGTGGCATTTTAACTACAAGGGTAGAAGATCTGAACTACATGGCTTCAACATACAATGAGTGACAGCTTCTCATGACACTTCTATGAAAAATGTTTAACATTAAGAGAGTTTTTACTAGAAAGTAGTCTGTTTTCTCTTTAATGACAATGCTACAGTGCTCTAAGCCATTTTATGCAACAGCACATAGAAATGTTCCTATATACCTGACAGACAACTCTGAAATCTCCTGAGAAATCACACCTGTCTCTGTCAAACCCTTCAAGCCCTTTTCACACTGAAAATGTTTAAATTGCTGCCGTATTTTCTTTTCTTTGAACCAGTTGAGCGCAAAACCCCACCTCACAGCCGATACTAGAGAAACCCGTGTCAATACACAATTACAAGTCATCTGCACAAGTTCATTTCATTATCTGATGTAATTGCTAAAGAGAACCAGACTCTTTTTTTTTTTTATTCCCTGACCATTTTCAAGCGACAGCTGAAAACTCATCTCTTTCAACACTATTTGACTTCATGCTAAATTTAAAAAAAAAAAAAAATGGTCTTCTCTTTATTTATTCCTTCCCTTTCTAGCTTGTACTTATTTGAACAACACCTGAAACTTGGTATTACGAGCACTTCCTGTGTCTGTTTGCCTCTTTAAGATGAATCGCTTGATGATTTCCCCAATAAGTTACTTTGGATAAAAGCGTCTGCAAAAGGAATAAATGTAAATGTTTAAACGCTCAGACATACTATAATGAAATATTTGTTATTTATGTTTCTTGCAAAAAAAAAAAATTCTTCAGAATACATTGACGTTTAAATAGCTATTAATGGAATCTATACCACCAGGGATTAACAGGGCCATTTTAACCAGCCAAACCAAACCTTGGTCTTTGCACTATTACTAGTAGTGTGTGTGTGTGTGTGTGTGTGTGTGTGTGTGTGTGTGTGTGTGTGTGTGTGTGTGTGTGTGTTAATCCCCTAAAACAGTTAAACACGAACCACACCCAGCAAACAATTCTAAATATTTAATTGATCATGTAATTACCTTTTTCACTCACCAGCCAATTTGGCTATTATCAGCCATTCAGAACTTCTACAAGCAAAATACCAACAATTATATTATATTATTATAAACAGAAATCGCTGGTTTAGATTTATATTTAAATATGTTTATTATTAAATCTGATTCAGAATCATTGAATTGAAAGCTTTGAGTCAATCATTGTCTGAGGATACAATAAAGATAGTTTAAAAATATGTTTGTTTGTTTGTTTTTGTAATTACAAAGATAAAAGTCTGTCTGCATCCCGCTGATGGATAGGTTTAGAGGCGGACCTTCAAGTTTGCTTTTCTTTTAAAAATCGTAAGTTTTGGTACAAACCACATTGTATGAATCATCATACAAAATTGCCAACTTGAAAACCGCTGATTTTTTTCACGAGATCAGGTTAGTCTGCACACCACATACTAAAAATATGATCTTATTGGCAGTAACTTTATCACTTCCAGCAGTACTTCGCTTTCAGTGAGGATAGAAAAAGTACTGCTTTGCATACTACAGGAAACCTTTTAGGAAACCGTGTGCTTGGTTAGAAAACAATGTACATTTTTTCCCCTGCCATGGCAATTTTCAACAACAAAGTGACATGAGCAATGGAGACTACCAGCAATGCTATGAAGTTCTACTACAAATACCATAAGGAAATGCAGACAGTGGATCATATCACCTACCACCTGATACTGTTGTTGGATACTGAAGTCAAGCAAGAACACCAACCGGCAACCTATAGAAATATAGAAACCTGTTGACTGCTATTTAGACTGGTTTGGATATGTACCTGGAAGAGGGGATGTCAGTGATCCTTCCTCTCCGCTGGCACTGAAGAAGACATCCAAGGCCTCCTGATCAGAGATGTCCATCAGGTCCATCTGCTCTAGCATATCGACGTTCACCTCCATTGATGAAATACTTCCCAAGGGAGCTGCAACAGGAGAGTCAGACATGAGATACAAACACAGTTATTAGAGGTGAATATGTTGTATTTGGCTACTTATAATCTTATATATTATTATAAATATTTGTATATTTGTATTATTATGTATTATTATAAATATTTGGGGAGTATATTTGTAGCAATAGCCAAAAATACACTGTATGGGTCAAAATTAATTTTTTATTTTATGTCAAAAATCATTAGGATCATGTTCCATAGTAAATTTCTTACCAGAAATATATCAAAACTTCATTTTTGATTAGTAATATGCATTGCTAAGAACTTAATTTGGACAACTTTAAAGGCGATTTTCTCAATATTTAGATTTTTTTTTGCACCCTCAGATTCCAGATTTTCAAATAGTTGTATCTCGGTTAGGATCGGACAATATTTGGTCGAGATACAACTCTTTGAAAATCTGGAATCTGTGGGTGCAAAAAAAAAAATCAAAATACTGAGAAAATTGCCTTTAAAGTTGTCCAAATTAAGTTCTTAGCAATGCATATTACTAATCAAAAATTAAGTTTTAATATGTTTACGGTAAGAAATTTACAAAATATCTTCATGGAACATGATCTTTACTTAATATCCTAATGATTTTTGGCATAAAAGAAAAATGGATAATTTTGACCCATACAATGCATTTTTGGCTATTGCTACAAACATACCCCAGAGACTTAAGACTGGTTTTGTGGTTCAGGGTCACATATATGTATGTGTATATGTACATATATGTATATTCATGTAAACAGATATGTATCAATAGTTTATAATAGTTTTAAAAGACTGTTTAGTAAAATACAGAACTTCTGTCAAAATGTAATATTTTAACACTGTTAAATTGTTATAACATTATATGTAATTATAACACACACATACATATATATATATATATATATATATATATATATATATATATATATATATATATATATATTTTTTTTTTTTTTTTTTTAATAAAAGAGTCCCACCCATGTATGTGTGTGTTTAAACTCACGTCTCTTATAATCTATCTGCAGGTGTGCAGAGGAAAGGTAGACATCCACATCGTGTTGAAACACCTCCTCAAAGAATCGTTGTCTCTCTCTCAGCCTCATTTGCTGGGTCGAATCTGCGTCCGGGACTCTCTGCGCATGTTCTGTCTCAGCTACCAGAAACAACAGACAGTCACTTCACTTACAGTTTATATCAACATCAGAATATTCGCTCAAACTACATGTGTACACTTTCATGAAACAGTTAGTTAGTTCTAGTAGAATAAAGAAGAAGCTGCATTCTACAACTCCTATAAAAAAATACATGAATAATATAAAATTAAAACATAAGAATAATAATATTTCCACCAGCAGGGGGCATAAGTTACCACTTGAAATCTCTACACTCACTAAATGTTTTCAGTTTGCGTCTCCTTACATAAATATCTAACCCTGACCCTAACACAATTCATATGTCCATAACCTCATATCTTATATTTTAAATGCAAATCAAATTCAGACCTGTGGTTCGAAGTTGTTGTTGTTTCTCTAAATTAACAAAACGTCTTGAGTGATGTTCATTTCAGCCAATACAGTAACAAATAAGAGTGCCCGAATGAAAAGAGAAGATGAAAGTAACACAATTAGAAAGAGAACATGGTGTACTAAATGCTACACTAAGACAAAATAAAGAAACGTGTAGAATAAATGAGAATGTGTTAGAGATATTATGAACATCTTGTATCTGTTGGTTCAGTACGGTTGATTACTCACAGGGCTGATAACCCTTCTTTACTAAAGCCTCATTTGACAAGCTAGAATGTAGTGTGTATTAGACTCTTAAGAATATAATTAAGTATAGGATGCCATACAAACATTTGTGTGATTTTCTGACAAAAAAAAAAAAATGCACTAAAAGAAGTCACATCAAAACACATTTATTTATAATATCACAGTATTCTTTTTTATTTTATTTTATTTTTTTATTTTTTTTTAAACTTTGTGTCATGTACACATATACTGACACCTTGAAACATGGTACTGCCACTGCTTTATTGAATGGCTAGTAACGTGAAAGCAGGCAAACAGAGATGTTAGTCATTGGTCTATATGCAGAGACCTCTCAATGTGTGGTAGCTCATGCACAAGGATCTCCAAATAGACAATATGAGTCATCTGCCACCCTGACCCCAGGAACCTAATAAAATCATGAACAGCCAGTTCTGAGCAAAGCAATGCTGGCCAACTTCATTTCAGCTTCCATCAGATGCAGTACGGTAATATAATCACTTAATAGAGGCAGTATATTAGTAGACCAGAATCATTATGTTTTTTTTTTTTTAATTACACAGAATCTCTACAGTGCACACAAGCAATAATCGAGCTAATTATGGGTTGCCAGTATGACATGTTCAGCCTGACATTTGTGTTTCACTGTCCTTGAAAAGTGACACAGGAGCACACATCAGCTCAACTGAAATAACAGCCCTAAAGCTTGCACCATGGCTGTAACGTGTTTGAGAATAGCATTCTTTTCCTTTCACAAGTCATTAATACATCCAGACTCACAGAGACAGTGTCCCGCAATTCAACCATAATTAGAAGGCACAGGCTGAGCCTCAAATAATTGGATCTGCCTTTTAAACCTGGTCTAAAATAGGAATAATGTAAAGATTATCTGGAGTGTGCTGCGAGGGCTGAGGGCATTTTCAGCTGCTATCAGACGAGCTGTAGAACAGGGCCGTCGTCTGAGTGGGATTAATATGAACACTGCCCCAGCATTTTCTGGACCACTGATTTTTTTCAAGACCAATATATATGTTGCATATGTGATTTTTGTTGATTATCATATCTGATAACCCTTCATCAAGCTTTTATGAACCATATAAAATGATTTAAGATCATGTAGAGGTCATACTCTTGGAGAAAAGAAACGCCTCAGTTTTGTTCAGAGACCTAAACAGAGCAAAAACAGTGCATATGCTGGTACTTATATGCCCAAAAAGAAATAAGAATTTTTGATAGCTTGTAATATTAATCTTTATAACAGTATAGCAGACTTCTTACGCACTAATCTTGCATTTACTATATAAAAATAAGTAACAATTTTGCACACAAAAAAATACACATGTACAACCTGAGGGTGAACAATTTAGAATTATAAAAGGCCTTTTATTTGCTAAAATGTGTGGACAAGTTTTGATCATGTTTATAATTTAGAGGCTTTAAAAATTTACGCATGAAATATGCTACAGTAGGCTTTATAAGGTTAAAGAACCAGTGCAACTTTAAAACAGACCAGGCATTCAGTACAGTGTTTATTAACCATATCTTTAGAATGCTGGAAAATGTACATTCACACAATATATATATGAGTAACTTTCCAAAACAAACTGCCAACTCGTGTTTGTATTATAGACAGTGTGTATATCATCCATCACCCATGTTTGAGAAAATGTCTCACATCACTCCAAACCTGTACGCATTTCTTTCTATTGTGTAACACTTTCAAAGACTTCAAAAAAAAAGTGAGTAAACAATGAATGATGAAAGATTTTTTTTTGGGTGAACTACCCCTTTTAGACACTACCAAAAAGAATGATCACAAATAGAATCTCTTTACTATCTAAATTATTTTTCTAAGATAGCAAAACCTTTTGGAGAGCCTGGGTAAGACTGTGATGACTGCATGTCTTGTTTTTATTTCCGTTTAAAGAATTCATGAGTCATCACATTTGACAGGCAAACTGCCACAGTAGGCAGTTGTGTAAGGTTTAGATGGGGTCATTCTCTCTGGCCTGGTGGCGGCAGTGAGGATGATGGGAGGCATCCAGGGGCCACAGCACTGTCACTCTGAATAACTTATCAGATCTGCACTAGCTGACCACCACAGAAAGGGCAAAGGGGAAGCTAGATGTCCCATTTATGTTTCCATGTTTCCATCTGACAGCACTGTGTGACTCAGCACAGTGTGTGTAAGCAGGTGGGCAGTACATTGAAAACGTAATATATATTTGTGATGGTTTACCTGCTATGTAATCATTTTAATTCTCTTTTTGTAATGTGCTTACATTGGATTAGTTGTGTCATTTTTTTAACTTGCAAGAATGAGAGGTTGTTGTAACATATCATTTAAAAAGTTTGCTAACTGTCAATTTCAATGAACCAATTCAACAAGCGTATCAAATATCAAAGTCATCCATAAATATAAAAAATAAATATCTAATGAATAAATATCAAAGTTTCGGGACTGGTTAAATATTAATAATGTTATAAATGTTCTTGTCATTTGAGGAGTAACATAAAGAGTCTTGGAAATGCATATGCAACTTATGTCTTTAAGTTGTTTATTTGCCAAAAACTATAATTTTCTGCAAATCTTTGCCAGTTACGAAGGGATTTGGATGAGTCGATCCACAAAAGCTTTGGCGCCTATGCTCTATATGAATCGTCAATGTTCATGTTTTCTCAAGCAAAAAAAAATAAAAAATATTTAATCCACTTAAATCACATATTCTTACACTTTTTGACATAGATAAAATATGTTGAAGGTACAAATTATTTTGGAACATGCAAAAGCAAAAATAATCAAAGAGAAAATTTCAGAGCATTGTTATGGTTCCATTTGTTTTTCTGATGCTTAAAAATCTTGCGTGTGTTTTGTGTGTGTGTGTGTGTGTGTGTGTGCACCTGATATTTCCTACGTTACGGGGCCAAATGTCCTCAAAAAGATAGTAATACCAGTAAATTTTGACCTTGTGGTAAAATTTATTTGGTCCCCATAAGGAAAACATCTTATAAATCATACAGAATTATTATTTTTTTTTTTAAATACCTGTAGTTTTGTTTGTAGAGTACAACCTGAATTCCGGAAATGTCGGGAGATTTTTTTTAATTTGAATAAAATGAAAACTAAAATACTTTAAAATCACATGAGCCAATATTTTATTCACAATAGAACATAGAGAACATAACAAATTTTTAAATGGAGAAATTTTACACTTTTATCCACTAAATGAGCTCATTTCAAATTTGATGCCTGCTACAGGTCTCAAAAAAGTTGGCACGGGAGAACATCTAGCAACTAATTAAGTTAATTGACATCAGGTCTGTAACATGATTAAACATGATAAAAGAGAGGCAGAGTCTCTCAGAAGTAAAGATGGGCAGAGGCTCTCCAATCTGTGAAAGAGTGCATAAAAAGATTGTGGAATACTTTAAAAACAACGTTCCTCAATGTCAAATTGCAAAGGCTTTGCAAATCTCATCATCTACAGTGCATAACATCATCAAAAGATTCAGAGAAACTGGAGAAATCTCTGTGCGTAAGGGACAAGGCCGAAGACCTTTGTTGGATGCCCGTGGTCTTCAGGCCCTCAGATGACACTGCATCACTCATCGGCATGATTCTGTCATTGACATTACTAAATGGGCCCAGGAATACTTCCAGAAACCACTGTCAGTAAACACAATCCACCATGCCATCTGATGGCAACTAAAGCTCTATCATGCAAAATGGAAGGCATATGTGAACATGGCCCAGAAACACTGTTGTGTCCTGTGGGCCAAGGCTCATTTAAAATGGACTGCAGTCCAGATCTTTCATCTATAGAGAACATTTGGCGCATCATTAAATGAAAAATACATCAAAGACGACCACAAACTCTTCAGAAGCTGGAAACCTATATCAGGCAAGAATGGGACCAAATTTCAACACCAAAACTTCAGAAAATCATAACCTCGATGCCCAGACGTCTTCAAACTGTTTTGAAAAGCCTGTAGCAGGCATCAAATTTGAAATGAGCTCATTTTGTGCATAAAATTGTAAAATTTCTCAGTTTAAACATTTGCTATGTTATCTATGTTCTATTGTGGATCAAATATTGGCTCATGTGATTTGAAAGTCTTTTACTTTTCATTTTATTCAAATTTTAAAAAATGTCCCAACATTTCCGGAATTTGGGTTGTATATAAACTATTAATTGTTCTCAACCTCCAAACCTCAAAAAGCAATTTATTGTTCCTTAGAATTCATTCTAAAATGATCAGTTTAATTATTCCAGCTGCTGTTAGACGAGGTTACACAGATATACCCACACCAGATATAGCTTGCTAGCTGGGACTCCTTCTGTATACAGACATGAAGTAATGATGCAAAGACAAATGTCAGCAAACTCAGAAACCAAACTGATCCACCCAAATTTGAAAACATTATTACAAGCTCACCATTTGGAATCAGGCTAAGGTAACGATATAGTTTAACCCAAAAATGCAGGTTTAAGGCTTATAACAAATAAAAGCATACATTTAGAAAACATATTTTTTCATTTCATGTTGTATTGTATAGAAACACATTCCTTTAATCCTGCAGAGACAAACTAAGATTGTAGCAGGAACACAGTAGGACTAAAATAAATCCTTCACCTACAGTGGCATTCTAATATCCAAATGTCAAAGCATTCAACACATAAACTTCAACTTGCCTCTTTGAACCCTGCAGGGATCTCCTCTTCCATTTTTCCATGACCTTGTCCAAGTTTAATATTTAAAAACGTACACCAGTGTTTATATAAAAGGTTGAGAAGGTTGAGGCACTTAAAACTCGACAGACTTGCCATGAATGGATATTGCATAACTGCGGTGCTATGGCTTCGTCCTTGACATCTGCCATGCTCATATTTGCGTGTGTGCATGTGTGTGAAAATTAAATGATGACTTGGTGCTTCTGAAATAACACAGGGTTAAGTGCTTTGCTCAGGGGTGCAGCTACAGTGTGTGTTTTATTCTCTGGCATTCCCTTCCAGTCAAATCGCGTTTTCTCTGACGTGATCGAGAAAGGAGCAAGTCAGGGAAAATGTGATTTGACTGAGCTATTGTCCTTAGAAAACAAAATTTTGCTGCCCACTGTTGCACTTAGCGAAATGCCAGTGCAGTGGGCATGGTGTTTATTCAGGTCAGCTGGCAGAACTGGCAGAGCTCATGAGTGTTCCTGACCTGTGGGTCACATATCAATTTGTAGGCAGCAATAACTGCATACTGCTCATTTTATGTTCTCTTTATATTATTTTTGGTGTGAGCAAATGCAAACACTGTTGTATGGACATAAATGATACCTCAAATCATGCAGCTTGTTTTTCTAAGCAATCAGACTTATAATTTGGGTCCAAGTCCAGCTCACTCTCATAACAACCCTTTTGAAAAAGAAGGACACTTTAGCATAAAGAATACTTATTAAGGAAATAATGTACTTTAAAAGAATACACTTTTCAGACATTTAACTGCATGTTATTTACAATTAAATGAAAGTGTATATTAGTTTAAATTTGTAATAAATGCTAACAGTTGAACTAATGAGTGCAGTTTTTGACCATGATAAGTACATCATTTTAATATGTACTGCACTATACTAACATTAATTTATGTTAAAGTATATGGTAAAGTACTTAATTTTAAAAAATGTAATATCAAAGAATGCACTAGAGGGAAAATTATAATCAAGTACTTTGCATGTGCTTCAGTATGATAGTACGTAAAATAAGTATACCTTTTTAAAGCACAACAAAAGTCATTAAAGTAAAACATTTAACATTATTACAAAGTATATTTTTAAGAAACAGTCACATGAAGTGGTTATCTTTAAGTACACTTAAGTGGCTTTTATTTAACTTATTTAAAGTACAGTTTTTTATTCTTGTATTTAAAGTAGACAGCAAGAGCACATTTAATCAAATTAAGAACACTTTTTTCAGAAGGGAATTTATAATCTTCTCTGGCCCCTCTGAGGGTAATGTTTATGGGTAGGGTTAGGTGTGGACCTTCATGGTGCTGTTTCACCAACAAATTGTTCAAACTGTCATAGATTTAGACTGAATAAATTCATATGAAATTTTCAACTTGTACAATACTTCAATCCTCAAACTCCCATGAGACTGAGTTTGTGGGTCCTTTGACCTGTGCCATTAAAAAACACAGAGAACACTCAAAGCAACCATCTAAGTACACCCTAGAATAGAGGCAGCCGTCCCCGAGGGCTACCCTCCTGCAGACAGTTCCATCCCTGCTTCAACACACCTACTGTTATTTGCAAGTTAATCCTGAATATATTGATTAAATTTACTCTTAAATTTAGTGTTGTAGTTGAACTGTACAGGAAGGAAGCAACTACATAGAAACACTCTTGCAACCACCTAGAACCAGTACCGGGCCGTGGAATAGTTACTACCGGATTGCAAGATCATTCTGGGAAAAAAGGTTTATAGATATGACACTCATATTTACTCAATATATTTATTGTGCTAACAACTGTTCTAATCATTATGTATTTTTGTTTGCTATATGCGATTGCTATGGAGTGCCACCCCCCTCCAGCCATTCAGCAAGAATATTTTCAAAACATAACCAGTCCGTGGTGTAAAGGCCAGGGGCTTTCCGGGGCTTTTCCGACGGTAAAGTTGCCCCCGGTTTGCGATTTCTGCCGAGAGTAGGGGTGTTTTTGATCGTGGACTATAAAAATGTCTCCACGATTTGCTTTTTTGAAGAAATATCGTAGTATCGTACTTCAGCGCGCATTCTATCAGCTGCAGTTCTGGCGCTGCCGTCTCTGTACAACGCCACGTACATTCAGTGTTAACTCAGCGGTGGAGTTACTCTCACGGGACACTGCACTTATTCGCAGTCACCAAAAGTACATTATCTGCATCTGCTTCAAAGACTTACTGGTTAAACATTTCATTCGTGTGCTGTTCTGACGAGCGCCTTCTCTGAGCACATACACCCAAAGCGCGTGCTCTAAAAAGCCCGTCAAACAGCGCCTGATTACTGAAGTTATGTTTTGTGCTAATACTGTCAAAACACACCAGGTTTATGTATAGACTCAGTTGGTTATGTCTAAAATGAAGGTAAACAGCTGAGAGAAACACATGTGTGCCTGTATATTAGATGCGTGCAGGTCTTAAAGGGACAGTTCACCCTAAAATTGTAATTTTGTCATTATTTACTCACTCACATGTTGTCCCAAACCTGTATTAATTTCTTTCTTGTGCTGAACACAAAAGAAGATATTTTGAAGAATGTGGGTAACCAAACAGTTGCTGGTTCACATTGATTTTAACAGTAGGGAAAAAAATACTATGGAAGTCACTGTAGACCAGCAACTGTTTGGTTTTCCACATTCTTCAAAATAGCATTTATTTTCAGCAGAAGAAACTCGTTCAGGTTTAAAACAACTTTTGAGTGAGTAAATGAAGGTATAAAAATCAAACACTAGCTTTAATTTTGGGGTGAATTATTCCTTTAATGTTAATAAAACACCAAACACAAAGAGAAACATCACTCAACATCATCTTTGCTCTCATTTTTTAATAACAAAGATAAAATAATGACAACGATTTTTATCTTCACCTACTTTGGCCTAAATATCCGCCATACTTTTTTATATTTTGTTACCTTGAAAGGCTTTGTCTTTATAATAGGGAAATTAGTTTGGCTATACTGCTCAAACAACTTGGAAAATAGAAAATCCAACATGACAATGAATTGTGATAATATTGTGAATCGTGATATTTCTAAAAAAAAAATCGTGATATTTTTGCCATATCGCCCACCCCTAGCTGAGGGGGACCAAACCCATACAAACCCAGATTGTGATACATTTATTACATATGATGTTTTATTAACAAGGTTCAGGAGGAGCATGATCAGATAATCAGTCTGGCCCAGGTGTGCCTCGTCAGCTAATCACCTTAACAAGCACATCAGGTGTATATATACAGCCAACTCACCTCTGTTCTATGACAGTTTTCCAGCACTTGGTTTTGCTCCTTTGCTATCATTATCACAGACGCATCTTTCTGGACAACGACGAGACCTGGACTGGGGATTTTTCGTAAACCCCCGTCGCAATCTGCAAGTCCTAAACTCACTCTTTTTTTCAGCCAGTCACCGCCGGCCAAGCACCAGGCTTCATCGTGGCCAGCGCTCTGCTCGACCAGCCACACGCTCTCCACAATGCCGAGGCTTAACCTCGCCTCCACCAACATCCTCGCATCTTTCGGCCATTCCAATATATCCTCTGATCGGAAGCGGTCAGTATTTGAGCCAAGCAAACGCTGATTTATTCCGACGAACCATTCTCACGGAGGGCAAACAAAGCGGATCTGTGCGATCCATTCGTTACACTGCAAATTAGCCAACCTCACTCCTAAATCCACTCCAGCCGCAAAGGCGGCCAATAGATCAAGCAAAGCCTTACTCATCACCATCATCGTCCCGCACAAGACCCGGCTCTCCTAGAGCGTCCGGTCGCATGCAGCAGGCCTCAAACGAGCCTGGGCCGCACCCCAGTTCTCACTGCAGCAAAACCTTCGCTCCGGCTCTACTTTTCACCGCAGTTCTTCCGGCCGCAGCTCTGCATGTAGCCGGACCTCCAGCTCTCGTAGCAGTCAGCCTCCGGTAGCAGCGCAGGCCATGTTGCAAATAAACTTTGGGTAAAGTCACTAAAGCCAGGTTGTTTGTTGCTAAAAGTTGTTAAACAACGTAATGTCATTATGGATGTCGATGTCATTTTGGTAACCTTGATGCAAACTGCGTAGATCACACAAGGAAATTACTCATTTCTGTATTTTACCACTATTTTAAATTACACATCACTCAGATAAAATGTAAAAGATTGTTTGAACTTAAATTTCTGAACAAAAATTGTTAAAAGCCGTCATGTTTTCGCCTGTTACTTCTAATCCCTCTTTCTTTTTCAGTGGTCTCCAGCTCCCACAGCACACGCTAGCGTGAGTCTGCCTCCACTAGCTGCACAGGCTTTTCAGGATGTCATAAACCCCACTCCTGTGGTCTACAATAGCGGAAGGAAGCGTGAGGCTGCCTCCACTTGTAAATCAGGCCCACACATCTCGGGCTTTTCCTCCTGTTTCTAATGACCCCTTTTTCTTTTCAGTCGCCTCCAGCTCCCATAGCAGACACTAGCCCAGAGGCCGATTTAAAAGTCAGGTTGCCTCTGCTGCAGGGCTGTCAAATAAATTTGAATTTTGAATACTTGTCGAATCCAAAATAAAAATCCTCATTCGAATACAAAAACGATGCATTCGCATTTTAGGTGTGTGTGTCAGGCAGCCTCATCAGTGGCACACAGAACGCATATTTCGCACATTTTCTAAAGTGACATCACTTTTAGACTCTCATCTCGCACAAGAGAGAAGCATGTTAGAAATGTATGTAAAATGTCTAATTGGCTCTCATCTCTTTGTATTAAACCACGCATACATGATGCTGTTTTGTTCATCATTGTTTAAGCAACTTAATTCTTCATATTTGGTTCATAAAGATTATGCACTTTTTCACAGATAGTCATGTTTTATTGCTTTAATAAAACTGCATTAGTAATATTTTGCTCCATGTGGCCTCAGGAGAGAAGCCAAATGCTTTTTCCCCCTTACTGAAATTATGCCTTTCAAATTCGACTAGAATTCTAATATTGATATTTAGGTGGAAAATTCTAATTTAGTCTTTCAGCCATTTTGACGGCCCTACTCTGCTGTCAATTGTGTCCCATGCTCCTTTCCCCCATAGCTCCTTACTTCATTCAAAATAACGTTGTCTTCCAGATCAAGTTCCGGCTCCCCTCGAGATTCAAGACGCAGCAGGCCATCAGCAAGCATGGGCCACGCCCCAGACTCGGCCGCTCCTCACACCGCATTGCCTCTCTCCTCTTCTCAATAAATCACTGTGGCGCCTTCAGCTACAGCGCCACACACAACGTTGCCCGATGGCTTGGCTTCCCAAACTCCTATCCTTCCTTCTACCTCTGGCGGCAGACGCTAGCGTGAAGCTTCCTCCGCTAGCCACTCAAGCTCAGCCACCTTACACTCACCCTTTCACTACTCCTTTTCCCTATCAATGCCAGCAGCCCCTGCTGCAGACATCCAAGTAGGGCATCATCAGCCAGCAACGCAAGCTTACTGGCCTTCTCCCTCATTTCCTTCTACCTCTTCCTACATGCTTCCCTACGCACCAAAGGCTAATCCGTGCGTGAGGCTGCCTCCGCAATGGTTTCGGCCCCTCCCTATCTTCCTTCTAACCCTTCTCTCCAATCTAAACCCCAGTACACTTCATTCACTGCAGTACCACTACCTACCCCACCGAATGCTGCAGCTCAGGTCTCAGATTCTTGCAGAAATGCAGAGTGCTGGCTCCGGAGGAGGACCCTTCGCCATCCCCAGTTCCTCACTGTTCTCAACTCGTTTCCCTATAACACATCCTTCAAAGCCTCTCCTCGACGCATCACTCAATTCTTCCCTCCAAGCAGGTTTACCCAGTATCATCCATTCATATCCAACAGCTGATCCAAGCTCTCGGTCGATGGTCATCAGATGCCTTCAAGAGCTATATCAGGACCAATAATTTTCACAAAGAAAGCCCATCTAACTCTGATCAGTTTAACTTCATGCTGCCACTGCAGTACCCTGCTCATTTGATACCGCCGCTGCAGTGCCCCACTTAATTTGACACTGCCACCGCAGTGCCCCGCTTAATTTGATACCGCCGTTGCAGTACCCTGCTCATTTGATACCGCCGTTGCAGTACCCTGCTCATTTGATACCGCCGTTGCAGTACCCTGCTCATTTGATACCGCCGTTGCAGTACCTTGCTCATTTGATACCGCCGTTGCAGTACCTTGCTCATTTGATACCACCGTTGCAGTACCCTGCTCACTTGACACCACCGTTGCAATACCCTGTTCATTCGATCCTGCCGCAGCAGTGCCCTGCTCATTTGATACTGCCGCTGCCGTGGGCTCTCCCTTCCGGTGCAGCAGAGCTGCGGCTCCCTCCGGTCGCAGCGGGAGCCCTCCATCCATCGCTTCGAGCCCCATGACTCACTCAGCATCAGACAGGGCTCTCCCTTCCGGTGCAGCAGAGCCGCAGCTCCCTTCGGACGCAGTGAGAGCCCCTCACCCGGCCTTCCGTCGTGCTCCTCATTTCGCCTTCTCGCGCAACCTAATTTTTCTTCACGACAAGCATATTTTGGGGGGCTACTAACAATTTTCTCTCCGGCTGCTGTCCCATGTCATTAGCTTCTTTTGGGGAGTTCTCGGGGTTCGGGCTCTATCCCAAGCTCGGAGCCCTCCCTCCGGACAGCACGCCAAATATGCTTACTAATTGCTAAATCATATTATATGTTAGTGCGAACTCGTGAAACTAAGTATAATTCAACTCTCGGCTCATATTTACTGATGTATCGCTGGAGACTTATATAAAAGTTATAATTCAACTTTATTTGGAGTACTACTTGTGCACAATGCACATTTCATAGTATTAAGTTTAAAATGTGTTGTAATGTCACTATTGATGAGGACTGTATGGTCTTTGAATAATACTGGTCTTTAAATTTAAAGTGTACCTGAAGTATATTTTCAATAGTTCCACTGTAGCACAATCAAATATACTTCAGTATCTCTTTAGTTGGACTTCAGAACTACTTCTGCACAAAGTGCATTAAGTAAAAAATTAACTGTTGCAATTTAGCAGACTTTAAGTATACCAGTTTAGTGTACAAAAAGTACATTTACAGGGTATTTTTATTAAGTACATAAATACGTAAATGTGTTTGTAGCATACTTAGCATGAAATTAATTACAAATGCATTTTAGTGTGTTTATTTTTCACTAGGACACTTTTGCAAAAGACAACAATGTTGATTCAGTGTTGATGCTGCAAGATGCGATTTAGCTGTAAATCAGCTCAACAAAAGACAACAGTACCATCGTCCAACTTAATTACCTTCAAATTTCGTCATCTGATAGTGTCAGTCAATGGGCCATATCAATAAATTACTGAAAGTTAAGTGTCTTTCAGACCCCAGCTAAGCAAGCGAGAAGACCACAGTGGCCAAACTCCATCAGGTGACAGAAATAAAGAAATGGAGAAACTAGACTCATTTGGGGCACCTGTCGTCCTCTGGCCTAAGTGCTTGAACACGGTATGATATTAAACGAGTTACATCACACTGGAATTAGATGGGAAAGGAAGAGTTGTAGTGTGTCCATCAGGTTGGAAAATATGAGTCATGTAGGTCCCATAATTGATCCGCCAGTGTTTTCTAATAGGACTGAATCAGTGATTAATTTTAAGTGAATGACTCCATCATGAGGCTTTCTGACCCTGTCCAAAATCATCCAATAAGATCATTCATAACTCGAGTAAACAACCACATGAGAATGAGATCACTCTATTTTTCTCTTCCTCTCTCAGTCGCAACTTTTTCTGGCATCCATCCCCCTTTTTCAGACTGTGTTGTCCATTCACACAGCAGTAGGCCGGGAGGGGTGAGAAAGACTTGTTAGATCAAAGCAGAAGAAAGGCGGATTGTCTGTAAGGACTGATTTGTCATTCCCTCCATACAAGACAAAGCTCTGTTTCCACCACACCCCACCCCCAGCTTTCTTTGTCACAGTGGGTCTCGCACTAAAGCATTCTGGATTATGATCCAGCAGAGTACCGGAAAAGGCACAGCAATCCATGCAGGCCCTCTCAGAGTCATGCCAACAGTCCCAACCCTTTCAGACACAAGTAAAACCATCATGTAGGTCTTGAGTTGAACAGATCTTGGCCTCTCATTCACAGGAATGTCAGTTTGTATAAATAGTCATATGTTTGTTTAATTACTTACCACAGTAGGAATGCCTAAACCACACATCAACTTCTTCCAGGCATCTCACCCAAAACAATGACATTTTTCTTCTAGGAGACGACTTTCAGAAGCAATTACGGACCAAATAACAACGTTAAAAAAAACAGTCCACCACATCCCTCTGAGGACAGTTTAAAAACAGGACATGGGAAATGAACTTTCCAGATGAATGAGTTAAAAGTTCATGTGTTAAACCTCAGGGACTAGAGAGCAAAAGCCTGATTTACTAACTAAGAAACCATACCTTAAAGGGATAGTTCACCCAAAAATGAACATTTTGTCATTAAGTACTCACCCTCATGTCGTTCCAAACCTGTAAGACCTTCTCTCATCTTCAGAACACAAATTAAAATATTTTCATGAAATCCGAGAGCATTCTGACCCTCCATAGACAGCGATGTAACTGACACATTCAAGGTCCAGAAAGGTAGTAAGGACATCGTTAAAATAGTCCATGTGACATCAGTGATTCAACTGTAATGTTATGAAGCTACAAGAATATTTTTTTTTTTGTGCACAAAGAAAACAAGATTAATGACTTTAACAATTCCTTCTCTTCCGGGTCAGTCTCCTCCGCTATTCACGAGAGTACCACAACGCATTACAATTGAACCACTGATCTCACTATTGGACTATTTTAACAATGTCCCTACATTCTTCAAAATAAAGGTTCCAAAGGAGGGTTTTTGCAAGGATGCCACAGAAGAACCAGTTTTGGTTCCCCAAGAACCTTTCAGTGAACAGTTCTTAAAATAACTTTTTTTCTTTTCTTTCTTGGTGTGAAGAACATTTTAATAATCTAAATAACCTTTTTTCCATTGTAAAGAACCTTTAGTGGAATGAAAAGGTTCCATGGGTGGTAAAGGTTCTTTGTGGGACCACTGATATCTTAATTTGTGTTCCAAAGATGAGCGAAGGTCTTTCGAGTTTGGGACAACATGAAGGGTGAGCAATTAATGACAGATTTTTCATTTTTGAGTGCACCATCCCTTTAAATACAGATGCTGATTTCTCCCATTGAAGAATGGTTTTACCCGCTTTTGACAACAAATATGGTAACTTTGGATCAAAATGGCCTTTCTGGTGGTTTTGAAAGAAATGGGGATTTCAAACCCACAAACGAAAAGGAGTGAGATCTTTGGATGAAGGATGTGGTATTCAGCTGTCATTACAAACTCTTAAAGGGATTACTTCACCCAAAAAATGTAAGTTCTATAATTTACTCACCCTCATGTCATTTCAAAACCACAAGACTTTTGTTCATCTTCAATGCACAAATGAAGTTTTGAATGAAACCTGAGAGATTCTGTCCCTCCATTGAAAATATATTCCACCAAAATGCTTCAAAAAATTCATGAAGAAATCGTAAAAGAATTGAGTGGTTAATTATGTCTTCTGAAAAGGCTTGATCACTTCTTCATGTATAAACATTGATCAAAACACATTAAATATGCTAAATGGAAGCACAAAGAGCTTTCTTGACAGTACATTATGTTGCTGTATTCATAGTTTAGCATGGCCTTGACTGCCTTCCTGCTTTTATAAAACGGTTCTACTATATATTAAAAAATATGAAGGAAACAAATTTTCATTAAAACAGTATTTAATTGATTAAGTGGCGTCGTTCTGCTAGCTTCCTTGACATAACAGAACTTTGCTGTGCAACAAAAATGAAGATCTACTATGGTGAACAAGTGTTTTGTGTCATAGCTGTTAGCAGGGATTTTTACACAACGTTTTTGAAACTAGTTGACTGTTTTATTCAACGGGTTTTAAGAACACCCATCAAACATAGTAAACTCACTATAACACACAACTTCAGATTTCTCTTTCACTTCCTGCTTTATTTGTCAACTATAAGGAATATGTTACCATAAGTATGTTAGCCTCAATGCTAAAAATATAGCCTCAAAACTCCATAGGATACTATAGGGCACACATATCCAGGATGCATAACAGTGTTAAAATTAAATGTTTACGGCCACAAGTCGTTGCAAAGCATATAGCTTGAGGATTTTCTAGAAGCAAGGCCCACCCTAACAAAAACATAGCTGAAATGTGGTACTTTATTCACTAAAATAAGTTTAATCTTACCATATCCAAAAACTCGCTCACTCTGCTGTTATTTAATAGATTAAATGCACTAAATTTAATTGAATAGTACATGGAGACACGTTTTTAATTAAAATATTCATATTAATCAAGGATTTATTGACTTTTAATGCACCTTATTTTGAAATTTTCAGAATACATGCTTTCATATTTTTCTTTAGTTATGATTTAAATTTATTCACTAACGTTACACTGTATTACTAATGTCTCATTTCAGTTTTAGTTTGGCTCTAGTTTTGTATTTATTCCAGTTTATATGAAAAGGTTCATGTAAATTAGTGTGGATTAAAATTCATAAACAAACTAAATCCTTTTCACTGAACACGTTAAAAATAAGTTTGTAAAAGTTGTCGGGAGTGCGGTGGTAGTGACATTGAAGGCAAGCGACCGTGGTGCTGTAGTTCGTTTATAGCCTAAGTTTAGCTTTTTAGTTCTGTGCTTTTATTTAGGCTTCAAAATTCATAAAAGTTGTATTATTTTGTGAAGATTATCTTGATGGACAAAATGTGTACGTTTCATGAACTGTGATTGAACACAGAGCTTATTTTTTCCGATAATCCAAAAGCCTATGGACAAATCCTATTGGCTTTTTGTCGAGGGAACCAGTTTCATGCTAACAGCCGATCCGCCTACAAAGTGGCTATCCTGGGAAAAACGGGACGTCTGGTCACCTATCCCTTCGGCTGCTGAGGCCATTGTTTCAGATCGCTAGTTTGCATTTTGGTAGCCTAACCGTCCACTGCGGCTGCCATACTGAGACTAAATATGCGAACGCCCCTCATCCGATTGCAATCCAATGATGGGGACGCACATTTTGAAAGACAAGACAGTTTTGGATGTCTGGTAGTCCTCAAATGATTTAATTCTAAATTTATTATTCTAGTCCCGTCTCGTTTTGTTATCGAAGACGCGGCATAAATTTAGTCATATTTTTTATCATCAGATATTAGTTTTAGCTCGTCAACGTCTCGTCTTAGTCACAGAAAAAAGGTTCGTTAACGAACATTTTTCGTCGTCGTCTTCGTTGACGAAATTAACACTGATGTATAACAACAATGAATACATTTATTGAACAAGTAGTAATACTGATGAAATTCAAAGCAATGTATTATAGGCCTACCTATGCATCTTACAAGGAAAACAGCTGATCTTGTGTCCATGTACTCCTTGGGTCATCACGGTTATGTAACACTAAGTCTCAAGCACAACGTGATGATGTCACAGGCCTGTTATAAAAGATGTCATGTCTACCAATGTCATGATCTGTCAGGTCATTTGCATCTGCCGCTGTTTGTTAGCTTTACTGATCTCTGACCTGCTGCGCTTTCACAATGCCATCCATCAAACTGCAGACACAAGCATTAGTTCACATCATGTTATGAGTGACGTTAAAGGTACCCAAACATGTTTCCAAACAGAAACTTAGAGGAACAACATGCTTCTCTTGGAGCCATGGGCTAGTAGTTAACAAAGATCCATTGACTGACTGAGCTGCGTTCATGAGGGTAATCGTACTTTCAGTCTGGTAAGGTTTTCCTGATCCTGCTCCCCCTTTTCACATCAACATTTCCTGTCCAGTCTGTACACATATCAGTTGCAAAAAGTTTTTAAAAAGCATCTCTGACTTAAGCAAGTACATATGAGGTGAGGTCATGTTTTAGTAATCTTATTACTCATTATATTTGGGTTCATTATGCCATGGAAGCCGTACCAAGGTACAACCTAGAAGAGTCAAAATTACCAAACAGGTGTGCACATCCCAAACACCCAGAACGGGCTCAGGTGCAGGACAACTAAGAAATTTAAACAAAAAAAAGAGAGTGAAATCCGCACACTGAAAATAGCTGCTCAAAATGAATTTATTAATAGCAACATTTCGACCCTCAGGTCTTCATCAGGCGCAACCTAGAAGAGAACATTTTAATAAAATATGTTTTTAGTTATACGTTTTTTTAATGTTTTTTTTTTTTTAAACATGTTAATTACATTTCCTGTAATCACAATAATACATTTAAATTAACTTACAGATGAGTTGTATTAAAATATAAATACATTATATATATATATATATATATATATTTAATGTATTTATATTTTAATACAGCTCATACAGCTCACCTGTTTGGTAATTTTGACTCTTCTAGGTTGTACCTTGGTACGGCTTCCATGGCATAATGAACCCGAATATAATGAGTTAGATTTTTGTGAATTTTTTGTAATACTTTTAAATACAATACTTTTGGATGACTATATATATATATATATATATATATACAACACTCATTTTCTACAGGGGTCAGGTCAGAGGACTGGAATGGCCAGCAGAAGCTTGGTTTTGTTCTCAGTGACCCATTTTTGTGTTGTTTTTGAGGTTTGTGTTTGGATTATTGTACGGTTGGAAGATCCAAAGTCAGTCAGTCACTTTTTGATGTTTTATCTGTTGGTATTTGATAGAATCAGTGATGCCATGTGTCTAAACAAGATGTCCAGGACCTCCAGCAGAAATATAGGCCCACAACATCAAAAATTACAGCAGTATATTTCATTGTACACATGGGGTACTTTTTATCCCTGTGTTCACCAAACCCATCTTGAGTGTTTGCTGCTAAAAAGCTCATTTTTTTGTTTCATCTGACCATAGAAGCCAGTCCCATTTGAAGTTCCAGCCGTGTCTGATAACTGAATATGCTGGAGTTTGTTTTTGGATGAGCGAGAAGAATTTTTCTTGAAACCCTCCCAAACAACATGTGGTGATGTAGGTGCTGTTTGACAATTATTTTTAAGGTTTTCTGACCCCGAGACTCAACTATTTTCTGCAATTCTCCAGCTGTGGTCCTTGGAGAGTCTTTAGCCGCTCAAACTCTCCTCCTCACCGTGCATTAGGACGATATAGACACACGTCCTCTTCCAGGCAGTTCCGTAACATTTTATGTTGATTGGAAATTCTTAATTATTGCCCTGATGGTGGAAATGGGAATTTTCACTGCTCTAGCTCTTTTCTTAAAGCCACTTCACTAATTTGTGAAGCTCAATTATCTTTTGCTGCACATCAGAAATATATTCTTTGGTTTAACTCATTGTGATGGGTGATTAAGGGAATTTGAGCTTTGTTTTCCCTCCTATTTATGTTTCTGTGAAACAGGAAGCCATGGCTGGATAATTGCATGTTCATAATCACCCTGGAGTGCTCAAAATTGTAAATATGAATGGAAATATACTTCAGAGATATTTTACTCATAAGAATTTCTAGGGGTACCAATAATTGTGTTCAACGTGTATTTGAGAAAAACATTAATTTCATAATGAGATTTTCCCCCATTTGCAATTGTTTTAGTTCAATGAAAGGTCAGATTTTTGTGATTTTTTAAATAAAAGATCAAAAGGATTAATAATGTAGGTTTATTTTCAGAGCCTTCTTTGATCATATTTACCAAGGGTGCCAATACTTTTGGCCATGACTGTATATATATATATATATATATATATATATATATATATATATATATATATATATATATATATATATATATATATATAATATTCTTAAACAAAAGAATTAGGAATTGCTATTATCACAGTTTAAATAAATAACTTCATAGTGGAACCATCTGTTAACTTTGGCTCTTGGCTTCAATCCTGTTTGGCATCCAATTAATTTTCTTACTATTGTGAAAATAATACAATTAATTACATTTAAGTGTCTAGTATTACTAGAGCATATTTCTGAAAGTTGGACAATATAACAAAAGCATAAACAGTTACTGTATAAAACAGAAATCCCCTGTCATGCCATGTGTCGAATCTACATGCATATCTGTGGTTTCCTAAACTAACTGAATTATTAATAGTGGGAGTTGCTTTTGAGTGTGTGCGGAATGCGAGTTTTAGAAATAAGGAAACAAAACCCAGAAAGCAGCCCAAATCTCTCCAGCGATCTGACAATGAAGTCATTCACACACACTAACCTCCTAGACACATTTAATTCAGCATCTCTAGCTAAAACAACCCCCAATTCAGCTGCTGTTTCAGAAAAACTAAGATACAGTAAAGTACCACAAAGAACAGTGTGAGTGGAACACACTAAGAGGAATTTCTAGTTCTAGAGTCCACGGGATGAATGACATGAAAATGAGTCATGAGGAAAGTATGAAACAGGGAGTAGAGAAGTCTGTGCTGTCCACCACAAGGAATGTTATCTTTTTTCTCAGATGTCATTAAAACAAGTTCCTAAAGTAAGTAGATGAAATGTTTCCTTGTAACGCCAGTGAAATTTCTTACCATTTTTACGTTATCTTCTCCCACCATTCGATTTTCTGGATTTCCACATATTTTTACATTGATTACTTTCATATCTATCTATCTATCTATCTATCTATCTATCTATCCACCTTCATTCCATTTTACCATGTGGTCTTTTGACAAATCAGAAATATTATCATAATCATTAGTCACACAAGCCAAGACGATTAGTAAATTCCTAGACAATACCAAGACAAGTACAATTCCTGTAGAGTCATTCCACAAAACCTGAATGACACCATCTTAAACATCTGGGGTGCAAATCTCTAAATCTCTTTGACAGACATGGACATTTTACTCATAATGTGAGCAAAATTGAAAGATAGTGTGGCAAATTCTCCTGTGGCCAATCTAATTTCTAGTCTCAACCTCCAAGCATGTGTGTGTGTGTGTGTGTGTGTGTGTGTGTGTAACCAGTGAGTGTGGGAACTTGGATTGTACCCACAGTCCATCTGCTAAAAATGGCAGAAAAACAATCCCATTTAGAGGGATTTCAGTCAGGGTACACACAACAAATCTAGAACCAAGTACGTCTTTGCTCTCTAAGCTTTGGCAGGTCCATCAAGTCAATCTGGCTCTTTAAATGTTTGGTCAAAATAATGACTGAAGCCCCTTAAAATAGAAATTCTACATAACACAGTAGAATAAGAAAACTAAGCAAAACTTAGTTTATTAATGAAATCCCTGCAGTCTACACAGGAAACTTTGATAGACTAAAATAAAACAGAGCCACAGCTCAGACCGTTTTAGATAATCTTTCCTTATTCAGCCAAGGAAGTGTAGAGTACAAATAAGGGAGGCCTATTTAATGGTATCATCGGTGATACTCCAGTGAAAATAACAGGTAATTTGTTTTGACTTACATTCTCATATGTAGATTATGTGAATGTTTACTTTAGTAAACAATTACAAAAATGCCTGTTTTCTGTAGTAACAATCTGACAGTAACGTTGTGTGTTGGTTTAAAACATAATATAATATTTGTTTTATATATTCCATCAAACTTAAATCCCAATACCAGCGTTTATTAAAATACATAAATAAGCAAACAAACCAATCAGCTTCATCACAAATCAAGGCAAGTTGTCACAGGTGTTTTATTTATTTTTTTATTTTTTTAATATAAATAATAATAATAATTAATATAATTATGGTGGTTAAATAATGTGTACTGCAAGTACAAAATGTACTATTGTACAATATGCTTCATAATCATTTTACTATAACAGGTTGGCATGTTTAATAACAGTGAAAAGTTAAAACTTACTGGGCAATGAAAATGGAAATGTTCAACAGCTGTCAAGACTTTAAGGTTTGTATCTTGCAAAAATGATAATCAAAAATAAACATACAATGGGAAATATTCACTGGGGTAATAATGTGACAACTAGCCCCGGTCTTTCTAACACATATTCTTAAAGGACACAATGATTCGTCTGTTAATTAATGACTGGTCATCTGTCATGCTTGTTGTGAAGACAAGTTTAAGAAGATAAACAAAATAAGTCGACTAAAGGTGAAATACTCACACGGCAGACGTTTGTTATGGAGATTCGTCCCCTTTGAGCTCATGACTCCAGAGCGACAGAGATGCACAGCTGTAAAACTACCAGCAGCTTCAGTCAGTCTACCGTCCCGGAGCAAGACTGGACTCTAGCACAGCTCATCTCCCCCCTCTCTCTCTTTCTCTCTCTCTCTCTGTGAGGCTTTAGGCTGTAGATTCAGTAGTGCACGTCCTCTGCAGCAGTGCCAGTGGCCGTATCTCCCTGCTCAGACCCAGACCTCAGGTCTAGGGCAAGTGGATCATACCAAATCCACCCTTGCGGGAGGAGGAGAGCAGAATTTACAGATGGGATCAGACAGAGGAAGGAGGGAGGGGTTATGTAACGACAGAGGAGGTGCTAAGAAAACTAAAGCCAGCTCCTTCTCTTTCTTACATGTCATTCCATGAAAGGAGAACCATGTTTCTGTAACATCTGATCATGTGCACTTAAACACTTATTCATTTTTTTTGTGTATAAGTTTAACTTGAGAGGTCCAAAATGCCCTCACTAACATAATGAAACCTGTTGATTACCAACTAGTGACTTCACAAACTAAATCATGTTTCCATTTAAATCTAGTGTTTTGCACAGGTTTCTGATTGGGGAATACAAAATATTATTAACCTGATATAAAAAAAAAAAAAAAACTTTTATGAAAAACTAACTCAGAAACACTCTGGTCACTCTCAAGTTTATGAGATGTCCTGACTATACAGTGAAACAAATGTGTGTCTGTGTGTGTGTGTGTGTAGTAACTCTACACTCTAGGTAGTAGAAAAATAACAGTCAATATATAACATACACGTCAGTTTCAATGCTGTTTAAAAAAAATAATTATGGAATATGTACCAATATGGAGTATGTAATGCATTTGCTTGAGAGTGTGGAAAGCTGCAAATTAGACAAAGAGTTTTTAAGTCAAGTCACCTTTATTTATACAGCGCTTTATACAATACAGATTACGTCTGTATTGTACAGGAAAAACATGTGCTGATAATGCACAAGGACAATAGAAAAGTCAATTTGTCAGTTAAGGTCAGTTCATTTTTGATTTAATGATGTGATCATCCAGCTCAGTTCAGTACTCTTCAAACAGTGTCTGTGCAATCAAGTCAACAATATTGCCAGAAATGTGTCCCCAACTAAACAAGCCAAAGGCAACAGTGGCAAGGAACCAAAACTCCATCTGTGACAGAAATGGAGAAATAAAGTAAAATATAAACATGATGATAATAATAATAATAATAATAATAATAGTAATAAAAATAAAAGCAGAAAATTGTATTTGGACCACTTTCAGCTGCAGTGCATATGATCATGATTTGTAAGTAGAGCCGTTTTACTTTTTCTTTTTTTTTTTTAGGTTTGGGGGATTTTTTCAGTGCATTTAGCCTAGTTTTAAGATTACATACAAAGCGCCATCTAGTGGCAATTAACCAAAACCTGTCAGATCAGGGTGTGTATTTATTTATTTTAAAGGCTGTCTTTTATTCCAGCCCAAATATATACACTTTAGATGTGAAATGCAACACTTAAAAACTGAGACAATTTTTAATTGTGGTACATTTACAGTTAGCAATTGCCCTTTGTGTAAGTGTTGTCTGAAGACCCACATTCTAACTATATATCTAAAATATCTCTTAAACTTTAAATGGCATCACTCAAGTAACCACAGCAGCATCCAATAGATACACATTAAGGAAATAGCGAAATGCAAACCAAATCACAAAAACAATTCTGTTTTACACTGTTTCGTCTGAACATTCGCTAACCACTGGTGACAATATTGTGCATGTGAGGCTGAGAGGATCAGAATTGAGGTTAATGTTTCTCTCCGGTTTAGTACTGAAACTGCTCTTCAACTGTCCTCTGAAGATACACAGCCTCAAAAGTGCAGCTGAATGTCTGTTGCGTCTGAAGATTAGTTTACCACAGCTGTAAGAGTGTGTGGGATGTGTGGAAAACATGATTCTATCAGCATTAGTTCTTTCTAAATGTCACACATACACATATCTATCTTTACAATCCAGACTGACATGCATGCAATGTGTGTGTTTGGAGGGCTGTGCGGTGTTCTAGAGCTCTCATATGACTCAGACAGAGAATCCTTGTGACTGTGTGTGTGGGCTTCACTTCAGTGTTTGTGGCCTCAGCATGTCACTAACGTTTCAAGTGCAAGCAGAATAAAGCAAAAGTGCAGACGGGTTACCCTGATAATATTAACACGTCTGACTGTTGTTTGGATCTAAATTTGATGGGTGAAAAACAATGTAAAATGTGACCCAGTTAGGAAAAACATGTAATGAAATGATGTGAAGTACCATCAGTTAAAAGAAAGAGTACTTTCATGAGATCTGTTTTGCATAAAATGTAATCATATTCTGATGTACAATTATATGGACATAATCTTCAATGTAATTGACGCCCACTGATGTTATTAAATGTGAAATATATCATTTTTGCACCAATAACTTTACGCATTTGGTGGACACTTACTCGTTTTATTTATTTATTTATTTTTTAACAATGCATTCAGTGTATAACATTTTTATTAGTACATGTGCTTTCTGGAAAACCACATAGAACAGTAAACCACATAGAACACCCTAGCAACCACCCCGAACACCCTAACAACCACCCCGAACAGCCTAAAAACCACTCAGCACACCTTGTTACCCCATAACAACACACTAGTAACTAACAAGAACACCCTAACAAAAACTCAGCACACCCTAGCAACCACCCCAAACACCTTAAAAGCCTCTCAATACACCCTAACAACCACTCAGCACACCTTGTTACCCCATATCAACCAAGTAACCAACAACAACCACTCAGGACAACCTAAGAACCACCCAGAAACAACCGAACAACCACTCGGAACACTTTGTTACACCATAACAACACACAAGTAGCCAACAAGAACACCCTAGCAACCACCACAAACACTCAAAAAACCAATCAGCACACCTTGTTATCCCAAATCAATACACTAATACTCAACAAGAACGCCCTAACAACCACTCAGAACATCTTGTTACCCCATATCAACACACTAATAACCAACAACAACCACTCAGAACAACCTAACAATCACTCAGATCAACCTAACAACCACCCTAACATAACGGCTACTCAGAGCACCCTAATAACCACTTGGAACACCCTAACAACCATTCAGAACAACTTTAAAACCACTCAGTTCATTTACATTTAGTCATTTAGCAGACGCTTTTATCCAAAGCGACTTACAAATGAGGACAATAGAAGCAATCAAAACCAATAAAAGAGTAACAATATGCAAGCACTATTACAAGTCTCGGTTAGCCTAACGCAGTACACATAGCAAGGTTTTTTTTTTTTTTTTAAAGAAAACAGGTAGATAGAATAGGAAAAAAAGAAAGCTAGGGTCAGATAGATACAAAGAGGACTAATAGACACAAAGAAGATAGATAGATAAAACAAAATTAGAATAGAGAGTGCTAGAGTTAGAGGGTCAAATAAAGATGGAAGAGATGTGTTTTAGCCGTTTCTTGAACATGGCTAAGGACTCAGCTACTCGGATTGAGTTGGGCAGGCCATTCCAACAGGAGAGAACAGTTAATGAAAAAGTCAGTGAAAGTGATTTTTTGCCTCTTTGGGATGGTACAGTAATGTGTTGTATGCAAGCTTCTAGAGGGCACATAAGTCTGAAGTACTGAATTTAGGTAAAGGGGTGCTGAGCCAGGTGGTTTTGTAGGCAAACATTAATGCCTTGAATTTTATGCGAGCAGCTATTGGTAGCCAGTGCAAATTGATGAACAGAGGTTTGATGTGCGTTCTTTTCGGCTAAATATTAATCTTGCAGCGGCATTTTGGATTAATTGTAGAGGTTTGATGGAACTGGCTGGAAGACCTACCAAGAGAGCATTGCAGTAGTCCAGTCTGGACAAAACAAGAGCTTGAACAAGGAGTTGTGTTGCATGTTCCAAAAGAAAGGGCCTGGTCTTCCTAATGTTGTATAAAGCACATCTGCAGGACCAGGCAGTTTTAGCAATGTGGTCTGAGAAATTCAGCTTATCATCAATCACAACTCCAAGGTTTCTGGCTGTTTTTGAAGAAGTTATGGTTGATGAGCCTAACTGGAAGGTGAAATTGTGATGAAGTGATGGGTTTGTTGAAACCACCAGCAGTTCTGTCTTAGCCAGGTTGAGTTGAAGGTGATGGTCCTTCATGCAGCAATAAATGTCTGTTAGACATGCTGAGATGCGAGCAGCTATCGTCAGATCATCATGATGGAATGAGAGGTAGAGTTGAGTGTCATCAGCATAGCAGTGATATGAAAAGCCATGTTTCTGAATGTCAGAACCTAGTGATGCCATGTAGACAGAGAAGAGAAGTGGTCTAAGAACTGAGCCCTGAGGCACCCTAGCTAGATGTTGCGACTTGGATACCTCACCTCTCCAAGATACCTTGAAGGACCTATTTGAGAGGTAAGACTCAAACCACTGGAGTGTGGATCCTGAGATGCCCTTTCCCAATAGGGTTGACAGGAGGATCTGGTGGTTGACCATATCAAAAGCAGTGGACAGACCCGGCAAGATAAGTAATGAAATCTTGCAAGCCGCTCTTGCAAGTCTTATGGCTTAAACAACTGAGAGCAAGGCAGTTTCGGTCGAGTGTCTACTTCAGAAGCCAGATTGGTTGCTGTCCAGGAGGTTGTTTTGTGTGAGAAAGGCAGAGACTTGGTTGAACACAACTCGTTCAAGTGTTTTTGCAATGAAAGGTAGAAGGGAAACCTGTAGTTCCCTAAAAGAGTTGGGTTAAGAGTGAGTTTCTTAAGAAGTGGGTTTATACAAGCCTGTTTAAATGCTGAGGAAAAAACTCCAGTGTGGAGGGATGTGTTAACGATGTGAGTGAGTGTAGGTACAACTGCAGGAGAAATGGCTTGAAGGAGATGAGATGGAATAGGACCAAGCGGACAAGTAGTAGGATGACTGGAAATGATGAGTTTAGAGACTTCTGCCTCAGAGAGTGGAGAGAAGGATGTGAACGAGCATGCGAGAGTTAGGCAAATTTGTTATTAATTTTGTTGTGATAGCAGTGGAAACATTAGCGGAGAAGTCAGAGAGGAGTGATCGATATGAATTAAGGTCAGTAGGATTTTGTGATTTTCACCATACCCTTTCTGCAGCCCTGAGCTTAGAACCTTTTCTCGGAGAACATCAGATAGCCAAGGGGCAGAAGGGGTGGTACGGGCTGGCCTGGAAGATAAAGGGAAGAAAGTGTCTAAACAAGACGTCAGAGTGGAACAGAAAGAGATGATAACTGTTTAGGGGGAGGAAGCGAAGATGAAACCATAGCAGATAGCCGGGAGGGTGAGAGTGAGTGTAGGTTACATCGAAAAGTGACATGTGGAGGGGTATGTGTTGTGTCAGGAATCATTTTGAGGTTAAGAGTGAGTAGGAAGTGAGCCAAGGTGTGCAGTGAAGTAACCAGAACATGATCAGTGGAGCAGTGTCGTGTGTAAATAAGGTCCAGTTGATTGCCTGATTTGTGAGAAGACATAGTTGACACTCATTTGAGATCAAAAGAAGTAAGCAGAGTGTGGAAGTCTGCAGCCTGAGGTTTATCTAGGTGGATGTTGAGGTCTCCAAGTATAACTAGGGGAGTACCATCCTCAGGAAAGGTTGAGAGCAACACATGTAATTCTTCCACGAAGTTACCTAGTGGTCCTGGAGGTCGATAAACAACTACAAAATGGATTTTAAGAGGGTAGTTAATAGTGACCGAATGTGATTCAAAGGAACTGTTGATACCCAGAGATGGCAAAGGAGTAAATTTCCAATTATTAGAGATGAGCAGACCAGTACCTCCACCTCTTCCAATGAAACGGGGGTTTTGGAAAAAGGAGAAATTATTGGAGAGTGCTGCAGGTGTAGCAGTGTCCTCTGCTTTGATCCATGTCTCTGTCAGGACCATGAGGTTTAGCCTTGAATGAGTAATAATGGAATTAATGAAATCAGCTTTGTTGACAGTAGACTGACAATTCCAGAGATCAATAGAAAAAGGTTTTAAATTTCATTTTGCGGGTAAATATTGGCTTGGGTGGGTGGACAAAATTTTAGCTGGTTTTTGATCAGTTTGGCAGTTTTCAAAACATATACAGATGCATCTCAATAAATTAGAATGTCGTGGAATAGTTCATTTATTTCAGTAATTCAACTCAAATTGTGAAATTCGTGTATTAAATAAATTCAGTGCACACAGACTGAAGTAGTTTAAAGGAACACTCCACTTTTTTTGGAAATAGGCTCATTCTCCAACTCCCCCAGAGTTAATAAGTTGAGTTTTACCGTTTTTGAATCCATTCAGCTGATCTCTGGATCTGGCGATAGCACTTTTAGCATAGTTTAGCATAGATCATTGAATCCGATTAGACCACTAGCATCGCGTTCAAAAATGACCAAAGAGTTTTGATATTTGTCCTATTTAAAACTTGACTCTTCTGTAGTTATATTGTGCACTAAGACAGGCGGAAAATGAAAAGTTGTGATTTTCTAGGGTGATATGATTAAGAACTATACTCTCATTCCGGCGTAATAATCAAGGAACTTTGCTGCCGTACCATGGCGCAGCAGGTGCAGTGATATGCAGCGCCTGAAAGTAGTCCCCAGCTGGGTAGCTGGTTATAATAGCTGGGGACTACTTTCAGGTGCTACGTAATATCACTGCGCCATGGTACGCCAGCAAAGTTCCTTGATTATTACGCCGGAATGAGTATAGTTCCTAGCCAAATCGGCCTAGAAAATCGCAACTTTTCGCCGGTCTTAGTACACGATATAACTTCAGAAGAGTCAAGTTTTAAATAGGACAAATATCGAAACTCTTTGATCATTTTTGAACGCGATGCTACTGGTCTAATCGGATTCAATGATCTATGCTAAGCTATGCTAAAAGTGCTATCGCCAGACCCAGAGATCGGCTTAATGGATTCCAAAACGGTAAAACTCAACTTATTAACTCTGGGGGAGTTGGAGAATGAATCCCTATTTCCAAAAAAAGTGGAGTGTTCCTTTAAGTCGTTGGTTCTTTTAATTGTGATGATTTTGGCTCACATTTAACAAAAACCTCAACAAATTAGAATACTTCATAAGACCAATAAAAAAAACATCTTTAGTGAATTGTTGGCCTTCTGGAAAGTATGTTAATTTACTATATATGTACTCAATACTTGGTAGGGGCTCCTTTTGCTTTAATTACTGCCTCAATTCGGCGTGGCATGGAGGTGATCAGTTTCTTCAGAACTTCATTCTCTATGGGGTTCAGGTCTGGTGAGTTTGCTGGCTAGTCAAGCACACCAACACCATGGTCATTTAACCAACTTTTGGTGCTTTTGGCAGTGTGGGCAGGTTCCAAATCCTGCTGGAAAATGAAATCAGCATCTTTAAAAAGCTGGTCAGCAGAAGGAAGCATGAAGTGCCCCAAAATTTCTTGGTAAACGGGTGCAGTGACTTGGAAAACACAATGGACCAACACCAGCAGATGACATTGCACCCCAAATCATCACAGACTGTGGAAACTTAACACTGGACTTCAAGCAACTTGGGCTATGACCTTCTCCACCCTTCCTCCAGACTCTAGGACCTTGGTTTCCAAATGAAATACAAAACTTGCTCTCACCTGAAAAGAGGAATTTGGACCACTGGGCAACAGTCCAGTTCTTCTTCTCCTAAACCCAGGTAAGATGCCTCTGACGTTGTCTGTGGTTCAGGAGTGGCTTAACAAGAGGAATACGACAACTGTAGCCAAATTCCTTGACACGTCTCTGTGTGGTGGCTCTTGATGCCTTGACCCCAGCCTCAGTCCATTCCTTGTGAAGTTCACCCAAATTCTTGAATCGATTTTGCTTGACAATCCTCATAAGGCTGCGGTTCTCTCGGTTGGTTGTGCATCTTTTTCTTCCACACTTTTTCCTTCCACTCAACTTTCTGTTAACATGCTTGGATACAGCACTCTGTGAACAGCCAGCTTCTTTGGCAATGAATGTTTGTGGCTTACCCTCCTTGTGAAGGATGTCAGTGATTGTCTTCTGGACAACTGTCAGATCAGCAATCTTCCCCATGATTGTGTAGCCTAGTGAACCAAAATGAGAGACCATTTTGAAGGCTCAGGAAAACTTTGCAGGTGTTTTGAGTTGATTAGCTGATTGGCATGTCACCATATTCTAATTTGTTGAGATAGTGAATTGGTGGTTTTTAAAAAAAAATTGCAATTGTTGATTGCAATTTCACTTTTTTAACGTTAGTTAGTGTGTAATGTTGCTGTTTGAGCATAAACTATATCTGCAAAGTTGCAGTGCTGAAAGTTAAATTCAAACAGAGATATCGTCTTTTAAAATTCTGGAAGTTTAATGCCTACAAAAATGGCTGGTAAGGGACTACAACGAACTACTTACCGGGTCTGATCCGTCACTGACCCAGATAAACCCCGCCCTCGGGAACATGTAAGGAAGGGGGCGGGGCCATGCTGTGCTGCTTTAGAGAAGAGGAAGAGAAAACTAGGGGTGCACGTAAAAATCTATTCATACATGAATCGTGATTCTGTCTTCTAACGATTCTAATGGATTCACAAGTTTCCAAATTAATGTTCTAAAACAGCCGTTCTTAATACTGTTCCTCGCGTCGCCCTGCTCTGCATTTCTCTCTCTCTCATTCAGATCGTCAGATCAGCTCCAACAAACTGTTCCAATTATACATTTTCACATAGCAATGAGAAGCGTTATACATGGACGCGTGTGCGGTTGCCCTACTGTATTAAAGCTTTAATCAGAATAAAATCGTATATTAAAAGCTAACATAAGCAGAAGCATAATAACAGCGTATCTAAAAGTATGAGACAACAAACAAACAAACATACCATTAAGAGCCGTGCTTGCACAGGTTCTGCGCGATCCTCTTCACTAATATCCTCTGCGTCTCAATCGGGCTCAAATTGATAAGCAATATAGACAACGCCATTGTTTACAATACAACCGGAGCACATGCCGCTGAGCTGAGGGGCGGGACATTTAGACGCACGCTCGGCGGTTTAATGAATCAAAACACACTGAGCCAGCTAACCAATCAGAGCCCATCACGTATTTCTGAGGGAGGGGCTTCATAAAAACAGGAAGTAATCGAGGCGTTTGTCAGAGAAGGGACAGAGCGGTGTGGAATAAAGGTAAATTATATGAAAAATAATGCGTTTTTAAAAAAACGAAACATGAACACATGATAGACTGCACCCCATAAACACAATCAAGCCTAGAAAAAAAACAGTAAACCATCCCTTTAAATGTGAGCCAAAATCATTACAATTAAAAGAACCAAAGACTTAAACTACTTCAGTCTGTGTGCATTGAATTTATTTAATACACAAGTTTCACAATTTGAGTTGAATTACTGAAATAAATGAACTTTTCCACGACATTCTAATTTACTGAGATGCACCTGTAAATTGTATAGGCTAATTTGTTAACGAACAAGCCCAAGTGTGCATATAGCCTACTGCATACATCCAATCAGTCATCACAACGTTACTAAACACACACGCCCAATATCTGGGCTGCGTTCAGCCCCGAAAAAACAGTGCAAAACGTTTATTAAACGGAAACGGTGATGTGTTGAACACCTTGTTCTGATGACACAAGTGTTGCAACTATGGCAGCTGAGAAGGCCATTCTTTGTGTTCTTTTTGAAGAATTTTCAGAGCCTGATGAAATCGGTATAAATACGTGTTTAATACTGCAAAATACGCTCGATGTTACAGTCACTGCCCTTGCTGTCCAGAATAAAAGAGAACATCCCGATCGAGTAAAGGGATTTGTGGAAACTGTGGTTCCTAATGATTGTGATCCAACATTTGCCTCACATTTCAGATGAAGGATAATCCACTTCTTACCTCCGTACAGTGTTATGATCTGACCTTATTATTTTTATTGTGAGTATTACGCTTATCATTATTGCTGATCACTGTTGTTGTGCTATGATATTGTAATATTTACCATCAGAGGAGCAAACGTTTATGAAAGTGTCACCCACAATACAATAGCAAAATATATAAATATGTAGTATTTTTATGTTACATTAATAAGTGTCTAGCACACCTTCCTAAGGAAAAGATATGGACCAGAAGACATTGCAATTACTACATGATATTTAGACAGACTTAAAGAAGTTCCAGATCTATACTTGTGCTCTTATTATTTCGCCTTTAATGTAAATAAACATGTGCAAACAATATACTTGCTCTTGTGAATTTATTTTGATGTTAATTACATTTACTTACAAATTCATCATCATCATGTAACATATGCTATGTTACTATAAAACTCTTACGACAAACATGTCTTCTAATATCTTCAGTTGTTGTGTATACCGAGCTGCAGCGGACACATATTAAATGACTTCACTTGGACCCATTGTGCGAGCAGTCTCTTTAATACCGCGTGGTTAATATACAAGTTTCTGCTGATTGGGCTGACATTTGACACACCCACCAAACAAGAGAAAACCTATCTCAAACCCTGTTGCATACCGTTTCCAGGAAACATGTCATTCAACCCGGAAACCATAGCAAAACGTTGGGCACCGGTGTGAGCTTGAACGTGCCCCTGGTGCTGATGTTGACGTCGCGGCCACACTTTTAGCCAATCACTAGGGATCAGCATACAGACGTGATGATTCGTGAGTGACGGGTTTTTAGCGCAATAACGGATCTGATTTTGAATGCATTACTGTAAGTGTTCATAATGCTTAAATATAAGTTCGATGGTAAAGACTGGAGTGTGTTTTAACTCTTAAAACGCGAATTACACCTGTTGAGGGAGATGACACGAAGGTTATGTCACTGCAACTCCGAAATCAGAGCACAGTTAAATTATTTAATCAAAATCTATTCTATACGATCCTGTCTTTTATCTTTGAAACGGTCCAGATTGGTATATCCTTTAAAGCTGCTGGACTTGTTAGTTTTGACTGTGCAAAGTTCTATATTATGTTCAATATGAACCTCACGAAAGATTAGTTCTTTGTGAAATTATAGAGCGACACGGAAGTAAGAGCATTATTGTTGTTGTTAAATTTTTTTATTGTCGGATTATCATACAGAATGACACATTTTTGACTGTCATGGTGTGTGCATAAACGAGTGTGAAATACCTATAATTACATTGCTTATTCTGATCACTTATATTAGGCACTTTTTTGCATTTAAATTCTGACTGTTGACATTGAAAATGATGCATGTGTTTTTCGAGGGTATCGGTTAATTTCTTGATTGCTGTTTTGTCAGTGTCTGCTTGCATATGTTAAATCATATTTGGTAGTTCTCTTTAATGTATTTTCCCCGATTTGATCAATGGGAAATTTATCTAACATTATATTTATATTATTTTGTCGACATTATTTCATTATGAGGAGTTAAAAATGGTTCTTATCAACCTTGATTTACATTCTATCACATTATTTTGACAGTTAAAGTTTTGGGTGGGAAATCGTCCATCCAATCTGGCAACACTGTTTGCAAGTGGTAGTGATAGTAGGGATCTGGAAACACATAGTAAGAATTGGTTATAAAAAACTGAAACAGTAGTGAAACAAGTTGTAGGAAAAAGGACAAATAAAAAGCAATACTTATGTCCCTGCCCGGTTGAGTCGATGGTCTTTATACTCTTCGGTCTTCACACGAGGGCTGCTGCGAAACTAAGCTTTTTATACCCGTCTAACAAAACACTAATTGAATTCAGCTGGACACACTTTCCTGTTTATCACAACAAATGGCCAAGCAAGCGCACAACACTGACAAGGTACGCAATACAGTACGAGACCAGACGCGATTTCAGCAAGTCTTAACACAGTAACAAAACAAGCGTTTCCTAGCAACAACAACTGCACTAAACACTAATCAAGACAAGTAAATACACTTACGAGCTGCTTTTAACTAACGAGCGCTTGAACACACTTTCCTATTTATGACAACAAATGGCCAAGCAAGCGCATGACACACTTACAAGTACTCAGAACATAGTTACCCCATATCAACCTAGTAACCAACAACAACCACCCAGAACACCCTGACAACCACCCTAACATGAAAACCACTCTGAATACCCTAACTACCACTCAGAACACCTTGTTACCCCATGTCAACCTAGTAACCAACAACAACCACCGAGAACACCCTAAAAACCACTCAGAACAACCTAACAACCACTCAGAATGCTCTAACAACCACCCTAACATACTGTAACTACCGCTCAGAACAACCTAACAACCACCCAGAACATTTTGTTACCCCATTTTTAAAACACCTTAACTGCATAGCCGCATACCAACAACTGCAGAGAACACTCACAACCACACAGCAACATCCTGGAAACCCCCATAAACTGCATATGAATGTAACAACAAGCACTCACAACAATATCAGCTGCATAGCAACACCCTTGCAATGAGACACTAAACCCTAGCAACCACTTAGCAAAATGCTAAGAATACCTTAGCAACCATAAAACACCTTGACATCTTCCATTGCAGCTGCAATACAACATGCAAAAAAAGTAATCAGAACACTTTATCAACTGCATGCACAGCAACACAAAAGACACAAAACCCTAGCAACCACAAAGCAAAGCTCTACTAACCACTTAGAACAGCTTAAAAACCATATAACAAGACTCTGGCATCTGCCCTCATAATAACACTTTAGCAGCCACATAGTAACATCATTCCAACAGTCCAGAACACCATAGATACAATCAGAAATCCTAGCAGCTTTAGAAATGCATTAACATTATTGCTGGGCGATCTGGCTATGTAGAGTGGAATTTTTCGAGCAGAGTTGGATCTAAGATGTCGTCTCTGGGTACCAAAGAGCGTTCCTCAGGACCGTAGCCCTCCCAGTCAACGAGGTACTCCAGTTTACCACCACGACGCCGGGATTCCAGAATCTCCTTGACTCGATAGATAGCTCCTTCATCCAGGATTAACGGGAGAGGGGGTTCCTCGTCTTGGTCAGGCCCTGTGGAGACAGGAGGAGAGAAGGGTTTAAGCAGTGATACGTGGAATGTTGGGTGGATTCTGTATTGTGGAGGTAACTGTAACTTACAGGTGACAGGGTTGATGCGTTCCAGGATGGTGAAAGGGCCAACGAATCTGGGACTGAGTTTCTTGCTAGGCAGGCGTAGTTTGATGTCCCTGGTTGACAGCCAGACCTTTTGCCCTGGTTGGTAATTGGGGTTTGTCGATCTTCGGACGTCGGCTGTCATTCTCTGTCTGTGCACTGCCTGCTGGAGCTGATGGTGTGCTGCGTCCCAGACTCTCTCGCTCTCCCGGGAACCAGTAGTCGATGGCGGGGACGTCGGATGGTTCACCTGACCAGGGAAACAGGGGAGGCTGGAAACAGAGTACGCACTGGACGGGAGTGAGTCCAGTGGATTGTTGGCGAAGCGAGTTTTGGGCGTACTCGGCTCAGCCTAGAAACTGGTTCCAGGAGTTCTGGCGACTATGGCAGAAGGTTCTCAGGAAGCGTCCCACTTCCTGGATCTTGCGCTCGGTCTGCCCATTTGACTGTGGGTGGTAACCGGAGGAGAGACTGACGGTCACACCTAGGAGGGAGAAGAAAGCCTTCCACACTCGTGAAATGAACTGGGGTCCTCTGTCTGACACGATATCCTCCGGGATGCCATAGTATCGGAAAACGTGATTGAATAGCAGTTCAGCCGTCTGGAGTGCTGTGGGAAGGCCAGTGAGGGGTATGAGACGACAGAACTTGGAGAATCGATCAATGACGACTAGAATGCAAGTGTTTCCATCCGAAGCTGGTAGGTCGGTGATGAAATCAACTCCTAGGTGTGACCAGGGGCGTTGAGGTATGGGTAATGGATGGAGTTTGCCAGCTGGGAGATGACGGGAACTTTTGGAGATGGCACAGTCTGGGCAGCCTTGCACAAACCTTCTCACATCCCTGGCCATATTGGGTCAACAGAAGCGGTCTCGTAGCAGCGAGAGAGTTGCGTTGGCCCCTGGGTGGCCAGTACCAAGTGATGTGTGGGTGGTTTGAATTAACGGAGTTCATTGGGTTCTGGGAACATACTGAAGATCTTGAGGGCAGCCCGGCAGATTGGCGGGTGGAGTGGTTGAGGCGAGTGGTGGAGTGGTCCACTGAATGGGGCTGGCTATGATTTTGGGATGTAATATGGTTTTGGGCTCATCATTGTTGTTGTCTGGGTTGTGGATCCGGGATAGAGCATCTGCCTTGATATTTCTGGTACCTGGTCGGTATGAGATCTTGAAATGAAACCGGGTGAAAAATAAAGCCCATCTTGCCTGTCTTGGGTTGAGTCGTTTAGCGTCACGGAGATATTGTAAATTTTTATGGTCAGTTAGGACTAGGAATGGGTGTTTGGCCCCCTCCAACCAGTGCCTCCATTCCTCTAGGGCGAGATTGATGGCTAACAGTTCCCGATTACCAATGTCGTAATTTATTTCCGCCGGGCTGAGTTTGAGAAAAATAGGCGCATGGATGGAGTTTGGGAGGCTTCCCCTGCTGCTGTGACAGGACGGCTCCTACACCTGTGGTGGACGCGTCTACTTCCACTACAAATGGTAGTTCGGGGGCTGGGTGTGCGAGGAGTGGTGCGCTGGTGAAGGCATGTTTGAGATTTTCAAAGGCTTCTAGGGCTTTCGGGTTCCAGCTGAGGGTTTTGGTGCTTCCTTTGAGCAAGTCTGTGAGTGGGCTGGAGACGGAACTGTAATTGGCAATAAAACGACGATAGAAGTTGGAAAACCCTAGAAACCTTTGAAGTTCCTTGATGTTGGTGGGAGTGGGCCAGGTGGTGACTGCTTCCACCTACCCCTTGTCCATGCGGACGCCACGGTGGTCAATGATGTATCCAAGGAAGTGAACTGAGGGTTGATGGAAAGTGCAGTTTTCGGCTTTGAGATACAATTGATATTGTCTGAGTCTTTGGAGGACCTCTGCAACGTGTTGGCGATGGTCGGCCAGGCTCCGGGAGTAGATGAGGATGTCATCTATGTAAACGATCACAAAACGATTTAAAAACTCCCAGAGCACCTCGTGCATAAATCCCTGGAAAACTGAGGGAGCGTTGACTAGCCCATACGGCATCACCCGATACTCATAATGGCCGGTAGGGGTTATGAAGGCGGTCTTCCACTCGTCTCCTTTTCTTATGCGGATGAGGTTGTAGGCGCTGCGGAGGTCCAATTTTGTGAAGATGGTGGCGCTGTGTAGTTGTTCCAAAGCTGCTGGGACAAGGGGAAGAGGATATCGATACTTGATGGTGATTTCGTTGAGTTTCCGGTAGTCAATACAGGGGCGTAGGCCACCGTCCTTCTTCGCAACGAAGAAAAAACTGGAAGCAGCAGGGGAGGTAGATGGTACGATGTATCCTTGTTGTAAAGCCTCCTCAATGTACTCCTCCATGGCCTTTTGTTCTGGTGGTGAGAGGGGATAAATTCGTCCTAGTGGTACTGGCTCACCCGGAAGGAGGTCAATCGCGCAGTCCCATGGCCGGTGTGGTGGTAGCTGGGCAGCCCTCTTCGGACAGAAGACGTCTCTAAAGTGGGAATAACAGGAAGGGATGTCGATGGATAAGTTTTCAATGGAAGTTGTGTAGACTGATATCTGTACCGGCACTTGACAGGTAGGTTGAGGCAAGTTTGGGAAGCAGTGAGGGAAGCACTTCTCGCCCCACTTTAGGACTTCTCCTGTCCTCCAAGACAGATGTGGATCGTGCTGCACCAGCCACAGGCAACCCAAGATGATGTCCACTGTTGAACCCTCCAGAACCAGCAAGTAGAGCTCCTCCCGATGTAATTGACCAATTTGTAATTGTACCGGTCCCGTACAGAGGTGGACGGAGCGTCGTGTTAGTGGTGTACCAGTTATGGATTGGACTTTATACGCATTCGGCATGGTCGAGGTAGGGAGTCAGAGCTGCTGGAGGAGCTTCCCTGAGATGAAGTTCCCCGCGGAACCAGAGTCGAGGAGGACGGTAACTGAAAGGACACAACGAGCAGTAAGCAGAGCATGAGTGGATAGAGGCTTCAGCTTAGGAATGGTGGGAAGTACTGAACTCACCAGGACTCGTTGTGGTCGTAGAGAACACTCCAGGATGCGGTGTCCGTTATCTCCACAGTATAAACACAAACCCTGGTTAATTCTCCTTTGGCGTTCTTGCAACGATAAGGGACTCGAGTCAGATTGCATGGGTTCTGGAGGATCGTTAGTCTCTGGTCGGTGAGGAGGAGGAGTGGCGATGGATCCAGAGAGCAGGACCGAATACGGTTGGAACATCGGATGGCTAGCTGGATAAATTTCTCCAAACCGTAAGTGTCATCATACGCATGATGTAGACGTAGGCAGGGGTTTAATCCCTGTCGGAAGGCCGTGATGAGCGATGGCTCATTCCATCCGCTGGCAGCTGCGAGGGTTCTGAATTGTAGTGCGTATTGATGGATGGGCGTGGTACCCTGACGAAGTTGGTACAGTTTTTCACCCACAGATGAATCTCCTGGAGAGCTACTGAATACCTCTTTGAAGTGGTGGATAAAGTTCGCAAAGGTGTGGGTAGCCAGTGAGGGAGGTGACAACAAACGCCATCTTGGCTTGATCCGTGGAGAACACGTGGGGATGTAGATTAATCGTCAGGGTACACTGCATTGTGAAGCCATCGCATTCCTCCGCCGAACCAGAGAAGGGCGTTGGTCGGGCCATGGGACTGGCGAATACAATCGGTGAAGGAGTGCTCGTTGAGGCGTGAGAGGGCTGTGGTGGTTGTGGAGCTGGTGGTGCCGTTGGTGTGGGCGGTTGCAACAAAACCTTCAAGGAATCCACCAGCTCTTGAAAGGGGTCCGGAGTGCTCATCCTGTTCATGTATGTATACGGTACGATCTTCTGTTACAGTCAGGTTCGGACACAGAGGTAAGTGGTGAATCAGGAATGACGTTTTATTGAACAGGTGAAGCACTGCAATGTGAAAAGGTGATTTAGAGGTGAGTAGATGATCTTGAAGCGTGTTTCTCAGTGAATGATGAGGAATGATGACAGAGTTCTTTTCCTGCAGTGTGTTCGGGATGACAAGACGAGGGGATCCGTCGAGACACACACTCTGACGATTGACAATCTATGAAGACAGGACAACACAAGGAGGTAAGGTACAGGAGGTAAGGTACAGGAGGTAAGGTACAGGAGGTAAGGTACAGGAGGTAAGGTACAGGAGGTAAGGTACACAAGGTAAGTAGTAATCTTGGAAGGATATAACGCTGGGTAGTTAGTCCAGCATTGAGAGAGTCCACGTTGTAATGAACAAGATCAGACAGAGTGGTGTTGTTGGTGAGGATCTTTATAGTGTGTGTTGATGAGGCTGTGATCAGGTGCAGGTGTGCGTGGTTAGTACTCTGGTGAGGTGGAACACTGTGATTGGTGGGGCCTGACTGATCCGTGACAGCAACTGCCCAGAGCACACTAACAACTGCTTAGCAATGTGCTAACAGCCACACAAACACCTTAACTGCACAGGAACATCCTGCCAACCATAAGAACACCCTAGCAATCATATACTCAGAAACTCAGAAAGCCTTAGCAACCTAGAAATTTACATTTCTGTAAATTTGTGTAAATAACAGTGTAAAGCTGTAGCTACATACACTACAAAATACAATGAAAAGAGCAACTTTTATGGTATGTGTGTGTGTGTGTGTGTGTGTGTGTGTGAGAGAGAGAGAGAGAGAGAGAAAGAGAGAGAGAGAGAGAGAGAGAGAGAGAGAGAGAGAGCATCAGCCGTCAGACAGAGTTGAGAGGAGAGTGGGAGAAACTGAAAGAGAGTAGGAGGAATGAAAATAAGAGTTTATATGCAAGTCAGCATCACAACTGGATGCACAGCATTTCAACAGCACAGACCTTTATGTTATGTAAAGCAAGGGGTGTCTGAAGGTAAGGTCATTTATTTGTTTTATTGATGTGTTTGGTGTGCAGTGGCACTTTTCTATATTTGACAGTTCCTTTTACATAGTAAAAAATGTGCAATTTATTAGAATTTTGTTTATTAATTTTTTTTTTAATTTGCAGTAATGTAAATGTAATTAAGCACAAGTTATGTTGTTATGAAACTACTATTTAAAAAGCTACATTTTCTTTCATTTTTCATTTCATAACACTTTTGCTTTCATAAGTCAGCCTACATTATTTAATTTGCATAGAACTGCACACTTGTATATTTAGCTTTAGAGAGAGCAGTACAATAATACCACCTCCTCTTTAACAATATGCAAGGCATATTGCTGTTATGTGCTATAGACCACTGATAATTATTATAATTTTTTTTTTTGTTCTTTTTTTTTTTACAATTTAAAAAATTTTAGAATTCCTCTTGAACTGTTTGGCCAAGAATAGTTTTATCATGCTTTAGATGGGCTGCAGAACTGAGGTGAATTCTTGGATCGTTCTGCTCATTAGGCTCAAATTCATTTTTAGCATCATGACATTCCATGACAAATATTCACTTTTTGAATAAAAATATATATCTGCTGTCCCACAGAAATGAGCAATTCTTGTATTTGCCTATCACTTCAAATTCAAATAGTGTTAATCTTCTGTATTATTATTATTACCTGAAAAATGTATATAGATTGAGGGCTATAAGTATGACATCATTAGTCATTTCATTTGAATAAACAGCTGGGGGATTTGAATAGGTAAATACCTCTTTCCACAGTTCATTCCTCAGGTGATAGTGTGATAAGCATAATGTCTTTCTGACAGCGTGGGAATTGAAAACTTCCGTAAGTCTAGCACTGAATTTGGGGTGAAAATCGAAATAAATGTTGTAATGGACCAGGTGCATCCCATTCAGAAATGAGATCAAACAAAGATTGGGTTGAAGTTTTCATTTCATTTCAAAACGGTGTGTATTTGTAATCTCTCCTACTTGCCATGGTTATTTTATTCTTGACCCTCGTGAAAGTCAAACATGCGCTGTTATTATGGAAAATTTGTTGCCATAGAAACGCCCTGACTGGAGGGCAGACTGAAGTTTGTAGACTAAAAGCTGGAGTGAGGCAGGTCGTCTGGCGCTGAATGCTGTTATTAGTGTACCATTAAGCTATCAAATTGTTAGCAAAGAGACACTTGGAAAGTATAGAGCACATTTCTGCAGGGTTACACTTGAACAAAAAAAAAAGAAATTATATTAGCAGTTAAAGGAAATATTAAGAAAGCGCCATAAATTAAGCAGCTTATTTCGAATGAAAATTAGCTACATTACCTTGATAGTACTAATCTTGAAGTTATTGAAAACAATATTATGTTATTGTTTTGCATAAAAAACATGAAATCATTATTATTTTTTCTTTTTGGTTTAATTTCTGAGTGAAACAGGATATTCAGTGAGAGAAAATGTAGGACGAGGCTTGATTTTATCCGGCAATTTGAATCGTGACAAGTATTCTATATACTAGAATGGAGTCGAGTGTTTGGAGGGAAGCAATAGGCCTACAAATTAAGGGGATCAACTGTAGTTACCCAGTCTTTGGCATATACAGGACCTTGGAAATTTTTACCCTTACAGTCCTCTGACGAGTCCACACTTTGGTGACCTGATGCATAGACTGCTGAGAGACTACTGTGTGTGTGGTTCATTTCGGTCAGTTTCATTGGCTTATACAACAGTGGTCTTAGACTTTATACTGACACCTATTGGCGTGCATGCAGCATTGCACAAAAGGAGCTTCACAATATTTCTATTGTAGAAATATAATATTTGCATGCATAATGCCCCGCAATATTTATTCATTCCACAATCAAAAGTGGTGCCCAGCTGGTTATTTAAATGTTACATGTTTACTTAAAATAAAGGACGATGTTAAAAAAAAAAAAAAGTGCATCTTACACAGTGTACAATGAAGAAAAAGCACAACATAGTAAACATTATACATTATAATATACTGCATCTTGAAACTAAAAATGTTCTTTATTTATTTATTTATTTTGCAGTTTGACTTAAATACAGCAAAACTGCTGCTTAAAGCTGGGTTTTGCTACAATCATATCTAACATCATCTAATTTACACTTTTTTCTTTTCTTTTTCAGAAACCACCCAATAGTACCCCAGTCAATATGAAGCTACAAGTCTCCTTTGAGTCCTAAATCATTTTCCTCATCACAAAAACTATTAGCACCTTACTCAGCTGAACTTTAATCATCCAGCAAGTGTTTATGCCCTCAAAATATCTTCACAGCGTTTTCTGAAAACATCTCATATGGTCTCATTCTTCCCCATAAGCAAATTTCCACCATAAACAATGCAATGTTATTGACATTTCGCCACAACTACTAAACAAGTCGTTTTAACTAGAGAAAGAGGACAGCACAGCATTTATGTCAAATTTGATACTGCACGATCTTTGTTGTGCTCATGGCAAAAAACACAAGTTCCTCCTCAGTCTTCGAAAAATGGGATTCCGTACCAAATGAACAGCCATCCGAGCCCATTTTTAAAATCCCTTCACCCTTTTGGAATCAGGATTTAATCTACAGAAGATCTAGACAAGTACGTGAATCCACACCTGATGTTGTCACAGATGGATTTAACATGTATACTTACAGGTGTGATTTAGGCCCTGTCACAAGCCCAGACCTCTCATGTGTCATAGGAGCAAATCAGATCCACCCTTCACCGAGCCTGAACTCTACTAGCAGTAGGTATTTATCACCTTCATCGAAATTACTTGTCAGTGACCCAAATGCGCTGCACAGTATCGGAAGGGGTACTTCATACTGGAGTTATTTAACTCCAGAAGTAGGACATGGACTTGTCAAAGGTTTCAGAAAGCTGCATAATCCACAAATCGACCCACTGCCGGCTTCATATTTTTATAGAGGGTTTGTTAGGGATACTCTAAGAAGAGATATTCCAAATGAGGAAGTCAAAATGTGCATGCAAAAAGAGAGACCGAGATATTCACATTGGTACCACGAACCACAAAGTCAGAGAATCTGCTCTAAAAGAGATCGTGGGAGACATTATGAGAAAAACAACCCACTGCTAGGTTCTTTATTACATACAGATTATAATAAAGAATATTTTAAACACAATATCAAGTACAACCATCACCAGCCACTCAATTTGAACGACTCTACTCATGCTGTGCCTGAAGAATCACAGCGGGAAAGTGAAACGCAAACAAGAAAGGAGCTCCCCCTGTTGGTCTGGAGAGGAGAAGCAGAAAAACACAATCTCCAAACAAACACTAGCTCACAGTCTAAATCCTCCTCTTCTGCCCTTTGGGTTCTCCGTCGCTTTGCAGAAGGCACTTTGGTTGAGCTTGAGGGCGGCCGGCTGAAGCGGGTGGAGGATTTAAAGATGGAGGATATGGAGCAGTGTGCTCAGTTACATCCTGGGCTGATGCTGAAGCGTTTCACTGTGTTGAAGATGATTCCCTCACACACCCCAACGCTCTCATGTTTATGTGTAGAGATTGAGCATGACCACTCAGAGGTAAGAAATAAAATACTCCTGATATGCTGCACTTTGGACTTTGAAGGAATCATTAAATCTTACTATTCAGACTTTCTGTAAAACACACACACAAAAAATATGTATCCTTTCTAGGCTATTTTTGTGTTTTGAACATAGTTCTGTCATGACAACTCTCAGAAAAATTAGTATGATAATATACCTGGCAATGTTAATGCGTTTGGTCATGGCGAAATAGATCTGATACACTGCTGCTGGTGCGGCGGCAGAGCGAGTACCAAGACTTGCTTCTGCCAATACATCCACAGGCATGCTACTGTGAGCATGTAAGAAATACTGATGCTGCACATATAGCTTACATGAAATTACCTCGTAGCAGATCTATACAGGTGGAGCTGGGGAAGGTGGAGGGTTTCTGAAACATGTTGCAAAATACTTAGCAAACACTGGCTGAGTGTTTGAATGTTGAGCAGCAAGCTCATTGGCTGCTGATGCACCATGTGAATAATGATTATATCCGATTGAGTTAGAACCTATCGACCTGTGCCATCTAGAGTTTCATGCCAGAACTTTGTATTGAATGGAAGGATATATGAAATATTTGCATTGGTACCACAAACCACAAAGTTTTAGAATCATGAGAGACATTATGGGAAAAACAACCCACTTCTATTTTCTTTATTACTTACATCCTAATAAAGAATATTTTAAACACAATATTGAGTACAACCATCACCAGCTGCTTGATTTGAACCATTCTACTCATGCTGTGCCTGAAAAACCAAAGCAGGAAAGTGAAAAGCAAACAAGAGAGGAGCTCCCCCTGCTGGTCTGGAGAGAAGAAGCAGAAAAACACAATCCTCAAACAAACACTAGCTCACACTCTAAATACTCCTCTTCTGCCCTTTGGGTTCTTCGTTGCTTTGCAGAAAGCACTTTGGTGGAGCTCGAGGGTAGCCGGCTGAAGCATAAATTAAATTACTATTAACATAAATGAAATTACCCTTAGCAGATATATACAGGTGGAGCTATGGAAGGTGGGGGGTTTCTGAAGCATGTTGCAAACTACCAAGCAAACACTGGCCAAGTGTTTAAATGCTGAGCAGCTAGCTCATTAGCTGCTGACTCAACAAAAACAGGGAGGGACATAAGGAATAAATTATGCCACACTTGTCATTTTCTGGAGAAGTATGACTTTAAAATATTTACATTTTCTCTGCAGTTGTCACTAGAGGTGAGTGAAGGGCTTCCCTTCTTCGTTTGTGGTCATGGCTGGTCCTCCTGTAACCCTCAACATACAAGTCAAACCTGCAGACTACAATGCCGCCAACTAAAGGTGGGTGACATGTGCCTGGCACTGACGCATATGGCCGCCTCTTCATCTCAGCCTGCCAATCAGAGCCTAGCTGAAGTGAGTGGAGATCCTCCGGCCCCAAAGTGTCATGCCGAAAATAACCCCACACTGCAGAAAAAACATCAGTCACGAAAGAGACACTTCACAGCTCCTGAACTCAGGGAAATTTCCAAGGTACACAACATTGAAAATTGAGCAACTAAATGCTAAGTCATATATTGTAGAATTTTATTGAAGTTTTCACTTACTTTTTTTATTGTACATTGTAAATACCATGTTTTGCAAATATAAGTGTGTACATAGTAACTGCAATGTTACCAATTCAATTACACTACCGTTCAAAGGTTTAGGGTCAGTGAGTTTATTTATTTTTTTAAATAAATAAATATTTTTTAAAGACAATATTTTATTTATTAAATTGGTCAAAAGTGGCAGGACATTTATTTTTACATTGCTAGAAATAAAATCTATTTAAAATCTATGCATTTATTTTACACTTTACAAGTGTTTTTTTATTTACAAGAATCCAGCAAAAAAATGTAATTTTAATAATTTACACAAAAATACTAAGTAGCACAATGATTTTTCAACATTGATAGTAATAAGAATTATGAAGGATCATGTGACAGACTGACAAGACATGAAGACTGGAGTAATGGCTGCTGAAAATGTATTTTTGATATAACAGGAATTAAATCTTGAAAAATATTATAATTAAAAAAAACAATGCAATATAATAACATTTCTCGATATTACTGTATTTTGATCTAATCAATGCAGCATAGGCGAGCAAAAGAAACTTCCTTCAAACATTAAAAATTAATTAATTAATCTTACAGACCCCAAAACTTTTGAACAGTAGTTTATTTTGTCACAAAATACATATCAGACCTCCTTAAAACATTCTTACAACAACTAACAACCAAATTGGATATTACAGTAGTTATTTTTGCAGTCTATAATTTCCTGTATGCACATACACTGGTATCAAGAACATGCTAAAAACCCTGTACAATATCTGATATTCAACTTTTTGACACTGGACTTCATGGGCTTCTGTTAAAATTGGTGAAAAATCTATATACCTGTGTACTTCTAAAAGCTGACAAAATAAACAGCATATATATGCAAATAATATTTATTTCCTGTTCATGGGTGTGTGTGTGTGTGTGTGTGTGTATATATATATATATATATATATATATATATATATATATATATATATATATATATATATATATATATATATATTTATGTTTTGTCCAATAATATGCTGTCTAGAATGGAAATAGAAATTGTTATAAATTATTTTATTATAGAATAAATTATTTTAGAAATGCATTATTATACATTTGAAAAAAAAAAATATGTTGTTGTAAAAATACCACCTGCTTCCAACTAGCAAATCATGGGCTAAGTTTAGAATATATGTTTCCATGCTACTTTTATTTTCTGTATTATAGCATAGTATGCAACTCATAGATCTAATAAATAAACCTGACGTCAATCGATTTCATAATAATGCTGCTTTGCTGCAACAAGACCTCTCAGATGTATACAACTTCATGAGATAAGCAGAAACCACTTGCTGAATTAAACATGCAATATAATGAGGGCATGCAACAATAATGTAGCATACTACTGTTTAAAAGATTTGCATAATGCATACTGTTTTACATCCTATTTCTGAACAAGGGATCTGTGTAATGCCTAGAGAGTTAATCATTAACATTCTCAGGTCCAAGTGGAAACCCTCCCATAAAACAACGCAAAACATAAATTCTTAGAATATTTGCATTTGCATTGTTTGATTAATGAGAAGGGGTCATTTGGGATTTTCTTCACAACATAGAGAAACAAACTGTATGTTTTCTCAGTTCTCTAACCATCTGGTTTTGAAGGCCATCTTTTCCACCAGCGCCTCTTTGACGCTAACGCACAGCTACAATGTCGTATTGTATCGATGTTATTGGGAACAGCTGCACGGGTCACATTTTCGTCTGCCAAAATCTAACGCACCTGCTCCTCTTTAGACAGTTTTATTCATTTCATTTTATCATTTGATTTATTCCTAATGTTCAGATCATAACCAATTGCTCTCTCCTGATACCGCCCACCTGCTGGCCTGGCCGCTCTTCACAGGCGAGGACAGGCTAAGTGATGAATCTGATACTGCTGGTGGACACATACTGCAATACTGACCCTTGAGATGACCCACACACATTCACACTCTTCACAACAAAGGGTTCATTCACTAATGGTGCATACACGCATATATGTACGTAAATCCTGTGTGTGAACATTTTAACACATAATTAATCAATATAAGGTGTGTTTTTGTGTTTCAAAATGTTGCCTCTTTCACAATAATTTGGTCTTGTGCAAGATCTGAAATTTATAGGCTACCTTAGACTCCAGAAAGATCCCATCCAATTTTTTATGTTTACTCTTATTTGTTGTCTGATTAAAAATTACTTAAATCCTTGCTTTATTTAGTCTTATGAAAATAATTGTTGATGTATTTCAAGTTACATGTCACATTATCTTGCAGTAGTTATAAAAATAGTAAAATTAAGCATTTCCTTTTCTTTGTTTTTTTTTCAGTGACCTTTAGTTAGCAAGATAACAGCTTAGCCTATTAGCTTAGCATAGCACTAAAAGCACTTATGATTAGCTAAAACAAGATACCATTAATAACACCACAAGTAGTAAATGAGACCAAAAGAGAATAAATTCACAGAAAATAAATAACCAATTGCGCTGTAAACACTGATCTTGACTCTTCTGAAACCCTTCAAAAGCCAAATACAGGCACATGGGCTTTTTATGAACTGAATGACTGATACTGCTAAGAGAAAACACGTGTTCTTTCATGTATGTGACGAAACCAAAGTGATTCCAAGGCAAAATTGAGTTGCATATTTTCCGCAGACCTGTTTAATCGAGTGCTGAACATCTGTGTAAGGGTTTGTTGAGTGTCCTGAAAGACTGAAATTAAAAACCATTGCTTTGACTCACTGTAACGGACACCCATCATTTGCATTTCTATTTCACATCTCGTGCAAAAAACAGTGGGTCTAAAAGTCTACAACCACGTGGAAATTCTGTGATTCATCATCTAATTTAAACCTGGAAATAACCCGAATTTTAAACAAAGGGACATTATGATGTAAAACGAAAAAAAGATATTCTGAATTCTTCCATTGAAGTACATAAGATGCTCAAATTTTTTCCCATTCCCGGTCATTTTAACTCACATTGTTATGCTTAGTTGTTAACAGAAGAAGAAAAAAAATTAAATAAGAAAATCCCCAATAGAAACATTTTTACTAGTGGTCTCAGATAAGTTCAAGATAAATCATGGCAGGAATTTTCCAGGAATTACTTCAGTGAATTCATGCCATCTTATGAGTGGTTTTTGTAAAGAAGTCTCCATAAAGCAATCCATTGCCTTTTTCCTGATCAGTCTGGTTAAATCTCTAAGGCCAGTTCTTTCTCTCTGCTCATGTCCTCTTTGATATTCCAAACTTGGCTCTCTGTGCAGAAATGAAAGCCAGAACACCACACACTTGACTCAGCTGTGGTCAACCTCATACAGTTCCAGGAGTTTTGAGTTTTAAATGAAAATGTATGCTTTGGATGTACACTCCTCTAACAAAGGAGTCCAGTTTTGCTCCAGTAATGAGTCTCTTTCCTCTCTGGCTCTTGAAAAGTATTTGCATCCCTTATTTTTTCCAGGGCATGCGTAGTAATTAGTGGCATCCGCAGGCTCTGACGACCATGTTGCGGTACTTTTTCAATATTACGTTGGAACTATCATCAAAGTACAAAACAGAGATTCCATGTAACTGAGTAGGAGCACAGCAGGGCTTCGGGACTGTGTCTGGGTTTATGAAATGGACCTAGGATAAGCAGAGAAACATGATTTGACATGATTTCATTGAAACATAATTATAACTAGAACATAAGTATATAAAATACTGAATAGTCGAATTAAACTAATGACCATCAAACTCCTCAGAGAACTCTGCAAATTATATACAGTTTGATGTTATTGACGTGTTGCCATATTCGATTTGGGCTCTTGATCAATCAATAGATTTGATTTTAGAGTGAATAACCAATTCATTTTATTCTGTTTTGGATCTCATTGACTTGTACGGACAAAAACGGGCAAAACATTTAACTATCATTATATAAGAAACACAATCATGTGAATTTGATATTACATGGGGGTCAGTTAAAGAAGACCAAATTTTAGTTTTTGGGTAAGCTATTCCTTATCCAACACAGAAAATGACTGTGGTACTCACCAGTGTCTGTACAATAGCATGGTTTGTGGCATTCATATAAGAGTTCAAGGGGAACACACATTCCCCCTCACAGTAGTACGCAGCGTAACCCTCTGGAGCAATGATCCAGTCCTGGAAACGCAAGGAAGATGAGAAAGTTTAGAGGAGATAAAGGCACGCAATGAAAGAGGAGTCTAAAACAGGAAGCTGATCACAGTACCTGCCATCCCAGATCTCTAAAGCTGACATAGAGTTCATGCTTCTTGCATCCCTGTTTGGGGTCTATACTGGCACCCTCTGCATAGAACAGGAGGAAGAATAAATATGTAGCACTTTTGTTAATAACACGTTAATAAACTGTATGTTTATTAAGTACGAAGCTATATATTTCTGGTAGAAATTAAAAAGCCTGAAAATGAAATTACAGCAATGAACTAACACACAAAGTTAGTAAAAAGTGTCACCTGCGGCCTCAGCTGTCTTCAAAGCCACCTGGCTGGGCGCGACACCAGCTTTGGGGGTTTTAGAGCGGTGGTGACCCCTCTGTTTGTTTCCTGATGCTGAGCGAACACTACGGAGATGGATTCCTGACGCTTTCAAAAACGCCACCATAAATGGCTGCTTATTCCGAGGTCCAGTGCTGCCCACCAAACCTGCTCTCCTTGGGTTCATTCTTTCACCTGCAGAGGGCGACAGTGAGTTGCATGATATTCTGTCCAGTTAGAATACATAGTTAGAATACATAAAATTCTGAAATTCTAAAAATCATGTCATTCCAATAATTTGAATAATTTTTCAACTGTTTGGGTGTCCAGAAAATCACTGGAGCCCCCTGACGTTTCTGATGTGAATATCTACTTTTGTGTTTCAAAGAATAAAGAAATGTTTGGAACGACATGAGGGTGAGTAAACGATTACGTTCCTATCCCAAATGGCCATTTGACTGTTTAGGATGGTAGTTTGGCAGGTTGTGTTATAAAGATCTCTTAATATTTGAAGATGCTCACCGTATGCGGTTTCCAGAGAGAGCTGCAGTCCCAAGTTCTGACCTGGGTTCATAACCCAGCGGTTAGTGGTGACCGTGAGGTCAAATACCAGCCATCCCTCTTCTGCCGCCCATACCACTCGTGAGTCTAGCAGGTACAGCTCCCTACAAAGAGATCATATATGGATCAATAGCTCTTTACTACAAACGCAAAAAGTGGATATGATCACTGAAACAATAAAAAAAAACACCTAGGTTTTACATTAGTGCTCTTTACCCATGCTAAACCCAAAAACGCAATGCTAGAATGTTCTGGGATTATTGGTCTAAGTCTACGTTTCATATTGAAAGTAATGGTGGGGTCAATTTCATACAATTTAATGGATAAAAAAGGTCAATTGTCTGTTGTCAATAATGCATAAAGCACAGCTCACACAGAAATAACTTTCAAACTGTTGGTCAACGCGGCAAATCCTAAATGTGCTGCGAAATTTGCATGGTGAAAACTTTTGATCTAATGTGAAATTCCTGATTGTGTAGATTCCCATTGAAATGATTACATTTTGCAAAAAAATTGTCAGACAAAGTAAATATGACCACACATTAAATGTCCACTACAGTTAAATAACCCTCAGAGAGACTTTCACTTCAGTGGTTTAAAAACACCTTGTTCACATAATGTAGTCAAATTTGAGCTACTATTAGCATCACTGAGGTTTTCTCTGCAGGCAAGTTTACAAACTGCAGAAATGAGATGCGAAAATGCCATTGCATGCCAGGACTTGTTGTCCTTCTCAGATATAGATATCACAAAATAAGCTCTACTCCGTGAGATAAGAACTTGAGGTCTGGCTGATACGAGCCATGAAATCAAAAACAACTGACACTGCAACAGGCAACAACATGTTCCCAAGACAGCATCAAAGTTCGCTCTCATTAAATGGGATGTTTCAGAGATCAGATTGTCCTCCGGTGATGAAAACAGGGCTTCTGGATGGCTCTCCAGAACAATGACTTGACTTACAGGTAAGATTTCAGACCTTGAGGCCAACAAGACTAGGTCTTTATGTTCCTCCTGTCTAGTCGCCTTGCTGTCTGTGCGCATCAACGGGGCAAACCGTCTCTGCATGACAATAGGAGAGGTGCAGGAAGGATGATTCACAATGGGTGGTCTTCACAGGGAATGTGTGCGTCGGGGGTGGATAATGCTTTAGTGTGCATGTAATTTAGAACAAGCAATGGAGACCTCAAGAGAGACAGTCTGTCTGAGCATGTCTCACCTGGAGGACTTCTTCAGGTTCTCTGCTTTACGGACACAATCAGAAACTTTTCAAGGAGGTGTGATCAAGGATGAGGGAATGAAGGGGAAATCATTTTGGGTGGAGGAATGGGGTGTTTCTCCAGATGTCCAAGGCGGAGAACCTCCCTTCCACTGAGGACTTTGCATCTCAATAATTGACAGTAATGGCTTTGTAATGGCGGCTGCTCTCACTGCTTGTTAGCGGCCACACCGTAAATCAGATTGAGGAATTCTGTGGGAGCCCTGGCACTAGACATGGGCAGACAAATCAATGTGTGTGTGTGTGTCCATCCCTCCTACATTTAGGCTAAAAAGTGTGGGTGGTGGCATATGTTTCATTTCAGACATTTCACTTTGTTTTTTTATTATGCCTGCTGGCCTTTGCATACTATTCTTTAAAAAACCCAACCAACTATAACATACCAAAGTCATGAATTAGCTTTTACATATCTGAAAAATTATATCCTTGACTTACACAATAAATAACCAAACCATTAAATGCCAAGGGCAAACAGATGCACATCCAAAGTCAATGTGAAAAACTTACTTTACTTGCATAATCGGACCTATTTTAGAGTATAACAGGGAATTAATTTGATCATGAAAGTGGGTGTTAGGTACCACAATGGACCAGGAGGTTGGAAAGGAGCGGCTGAGATGGGATTTGCAAAGTCAGCTGAAAAGTTAAGCAATTAATTACATTTTGGAATATCATGAGTGATTGAATCATTCACAGTTGAACAAGTAATGTTCTGTATGATGTCAAGGACTGAACGGCCAAATACAATTATTTTTTTTAATGTATTTTATAATGACATACCTTTTGGGCTGCTGTTGGAGCACCTGGAACACACTGACAAGGAAAGTCTCATTTTCATAGCGCTCGTGTATGAAGTCCTTGTAGATGCGGAGCTCCGCAGCTGTCACGGTTTCTCCTGCCGGTATGCGGGACAGGTCAAAACGAAACTCTCTGTGGTGCTGATGATAGAGACGGAGGTCTTCATCTAGATCCACTACAGAAAAGGGGAAGATAAATTTAATGGGCAGTATATACTATATTATAGTAATGTATCTGTCCTTAAAGAAAAAGTAATCTCTATTATACTTTCATCATTCAAATATTATACATAATTTATTCAACCAGCTACACTCTTAAAAATAAAGGTGCTTAAAATGTTCTTCAAAGCGATGCCATACTGTATAAGAACCATTTTTGGATCCACAAAGATCCATTCAGTCAAAGGATCTTTAAAGAACCATCTCTTTCTTACCTTTTTTATAATCTGGAGAACCTTCTTTCGCCACAAAGAACCGTTTGTGAAACAGAAAGGTTCTTCAGATGTTAAAGGTTCTTTATGGAACCATTTAGACAAAAAGGTTCTTCTATGGCATCGTGAAGCACCTTTATTTTTAAGAGTGTACTTTATTATATTGATGAAGTTTTTAAAAATGTTTTTTATAATTTGTGGCATTTTGGCCACAAATGTCTTCTTCAAGTGCATGTCTCCTTCACAGCCGTGTGGTTTGCAGCCCATTATTAATAGTATCTTATATATAAACCAGCCAGTTGAATAAAAGGCTTTTAATATTTTGAAGTGTGACATTTTTGGATCGTATTTTTCCCTATTAGAGAACCTTCAGATATATGTAACAGAACATCTGAGCATAATGAATTTAATTACTTAAATATATTTTTATTATGTGATTGGAATTTTACATGGAAAATTTCTATGAATCTGTGCTTGCTTATATTGTGTGCAATATATTTCTAGCCTTAGGATGTAACATTTCCTGCCTCGGCTAACTGTGTGTGAGACACATGTGTGAGCTGGTTAAAAAAATCATCTAAATTTGCTTTGGTCTGAATGCAAACTGCGAGCTTTTCTTTTGTCTCATTTGACTTTACAGTACCGTTGCCAACCAATGAGCGCACACACTGACACCACAGCATAAGTCACTGTACCAGACTTCATTCTGTCAGAAACGCTGTGGAGTCACACTGAGCGCTTACGCTTGATTGCCTCACCCACATCACTGTGTCCAAAAAAGAAATGTTTGCTTCCATAAGCCGGTGATTGATCTGGGCGCTGGGTACCCCGGGGACCGAAGCTGGGGGAGAAACCACAGGCTCTGCACCCACCCACCATAGACTTCAATCACACACATGTGCCAACCACAAGAAAAGCTCTGTTAAAGGCCTGGCCCGGAAACCAACGGTGCCCCGCATATACATATACGTAATGGATACACATGCACGTTCAAGCTGTATATTGGTGGCTCCTCGCTAACCTGAGAGACCTGTTAACTGTGGTAAAATAATCTAATTCCGGAGGAGGAAGAGGTCTTGAGTAGCATCTGGCTTGTCCCAAGTATTCCAGACATGGTTGACCACATCTGGGAGAAGGTTGTCCCTATCCTGCTGAAAAGACCAGTTGGGTAGTGGATGCTGGGATCACCACCAGGCTTCTCAAGCAGCTTCACCAAAGAGGCCAGCTTGAACAGCACCACTCCAGCATAACCAGCATGAAAGTTCAAACTGTTCAAAGCTAGTCTTTTTAATAGTCTAGGCCTCATTTCCTTTTTTGTTGGCATCTTAATCTGTGTTAATCCACGTACATAAACAGCAAGAAAGACTCAAATAAAGTATCTCAATGAGTGCAGAGGAAAAAATTATAATGAAGTCTCGGTCAACACTGACTTAACCCCTGTGTTGTATCAACCCAGCCCAAACCCAGCTGAGCCGATCCTCAGAATTTCCAGCCTGATGGTGGCATAAACATTTCCTGGAGGTTTCGTGCAGCTTTTACAACCAATCTGTCATCCTTGAGTTCCACCCTTCCACCCAGTCCAAGCTTTTCAAGTGACCTCCTGCAGGTATGCAGGGAATCTGTTATTACGATTCCTCTTAATTTTATGCACATCCTGTCTGTAAGTTCATGACTGTCTTTTCCAACTTCTCACTGTCTTGCGAAAGCATGATTATTGGGGGAAGCACTCGGAGAGGAAGAACTCTGAGGCATGCACATACTCAAAATAGCGAGTCATTTGTTTGACCGCAATTAAACAGTGGAAAGGAAAACATGGGTATTTTATGAAGGCAATAATTGTTTGTAAGGTTTGGTGTGTTTATGTGAAAGGCCATATGATGCAAAGATCAGATATGCATGCCGCACCATGTGCTGTGTTTTAACACTTAGCTCTTGATCTGAGGACTGGAAAGAGGGCCAATACACTTGGCAGAACAAAAAGTTTTAATTGTTATAATCTCTGTTGAGTAAAAACAGTCATTACACTCACAGATGCAAGCGTAAGCCTTTTCCGCTGTGGGATATGGACTATCAATCAATTAAAGATTTTAATCAAATTAATTACGGCAATTAATCAGTCGGTTGCATTTTATTGCGTATACCAACATTTGGCTACAAAAACACATAAATGACCATTCAAAGATTTAAAAGTGTGTTTACAAAAATGGACCTTAGAAGTCAATAACAGGATGTTCTATTGTCTAAATTCCAGGCTGAATGCTAAACATCAGACAATGAAAAGTGTGTTTTCTGAGCGGGCTAAAAAAACTAATTGGAGGTCTAATCGGCTTTTGGTGCCGAGGCTAGAAATCTGATAGAAGATCTGCTTACTTTCTTTAAAATCGGCTTATGAACATAAACAGGTGGATTTGTACGCTTCTTGTTGTGCATGCGTCTACACTGAGTTTAGAGTTCGCTGGAATTTGGATTAACAATTCACATAAGCAATCACTATTTGTTTATGTTTAGTTATGGTAATCTTGGTTGACTTTTATCTTATATAGACCTTATGTCCCATGTCAAAAACTTAATTCAGCTCTTTTAGTTTAAAATCTACAAGGCCAGGTCTTGTAAATGATTCCCGTAAGAAAGACTGTGGTGGATTTTTACCGTTTTCTTAGTAGGAGCATCAGTATTTGTGTCAAACTCCGATAAACATGGAAAACAGGAGTCATTTTTACCAAAAGCTGCACTATAAGGTCACAGCCAGGTTACTGGAAACCACAACCTCTTTGCAAATTAAAACTAGAAAAGTAGCAAACTTTGATGACAAAGCATTGTTTAAGAGTTGAAAAGTAAAACCAGAACTTGAAAGCAAAAACCTGAAGGTCATACAGGCCTTTTTACACCATAATATGAAAAGGAAAAAGTTTGTCAAGACCGATTTGAATTGTTGGTCTAAGAAAGCCTTGCCTGGAAGTTTAAAACAGTTTGAAGGTTATATAAACATTGTGTAGTTTGATACATGAACAGTTTGAAATTTGAAGGTTATATAAACCTTTAGTATAGTTTGAAGAGAGATTTGAAGGGATGCATGTATAGGAGTATACTAAGGTGGTTTGCTTGATATATATATATATATATATATATATAGATAGATAGATAGATAGATAGATAGATAGATAGATAGATGTTTACTACAGGCATGCCAATATTGACACAACTCAACAGAGGGAGGAAATGTCTCTGCCAGTCATCAAAAACAAAACTACACCTGCCCGATCACCCCGTCCAACACAGATTCCAAACACATAAACCTGCCCTCTCATAAAATGTGTAAAACTTTTGATGAAATTCCCAAGAGGTCAGCCAACATAAACTGCAGCTGTCATTTGTGCTGGAAGGTATTGATGCTGTATGGTGACTTACAGCGCATTGGAATACTAAAAGACAATATAAAGACAGGAACTGGGTTTAAGAAATGCTCAAGGAAGTCAATGGCCAGATCATGCCTTTCCGAACTTAATAAATACACACACTTGCAAAAATATTTGTATCATTAGTTTCACACAGCTGCATTCACATCCACATCTCGGCCTACAATCAATGCCCAGTCATTCAAATATTCAGCATCTCTTTGGACCACACACACACACACACACACACACACGTAACACACACTAGAAGGTCTAGTCTTGAAACCAAGAGTGTTTGGATGATGTATGTGACCCTCCATGTCTACTGCCCTCAGCGCTCTTCAAAAATGCCTCCCTAAATCCTAGTCATGCGAAACAAAGCCCCATTAAACCCCGTGTCTTAGAGATTTGAGGGGATTCTGTGGAAGCTGGATATGTGCTTGCTGCCATTATATTTAACTGTGTTGAGCAAGTCAATTTAGAAAAGTAAATAATAATAAAAATAATAAATCACATTTTCTCAATCTCCCGGAAATGGCAAAAATTACTGCAAAACACACATTATTTGTGTATGAAATGACTGATTGACAGCTGCGAAATAAAAATGAATACATTTATATAAAAATCAGTTTAATAAATTTAAATAAAAATAAACACATTTAGCTGCTACTAAATTTGGGGATACATTTTCTGAGCTAAAATATTAGATATGAACTATGATTACAGTTTTTTTCAACTGCTTACACACATTTTCAAAACTTTGAAACAAATCCAAGAATTGCACACACAAAATGCACATCTCACATCTCTCGCAAAATGAAGCACTGAACTCAGAATATCACAAACACATCTCAAAAGCAAACATTTGCAAACAACATAATATTCATTCCTGATAGATTTTTGTGTTAGATAGAGAATTGTGTGTTGTTTTTAAAAAAAAAAGTGTTTTGTGAAATTGAAAACTGAGTCAAAGGCCGAGAATTAGCGTATGGTTTTGCAGATTCGGTGTGTGGTTCTGGTGTTTGAGTGTCAGGTTCCAGAAATTGTGTGACAAGTAAAGATTCTGTGTGTAAACACTTGAAAAAAAAACTGTAATAACATACATAATTTCATTCCTAAATGTAATTTAGAGTATAAAAATTTAAAACTAATTAACAACAAAATAATCCCAATGACTGCTAGTACCATTTTAGCATAAAACACTCTTTTTTAACAACTATAAGAATCGAGAGAGAGAAAAAACAAGAAGGTTCGTCATTGCCAAAGAGACATAGTTCTCAAGAATACAGCCAAAATGATTTATGATAAGAAGAGGGAGAATGATGGAATCCACCAAGAAACAGATAAGATCCTCTTTGATAAACTGATTAAAGTAGAATCTAACATGAATCATGTTTAAGAAATCCCATTAGCAATCCATAGACACATCTTTAAGACCTTTTTTTATATATATATTATTAAAGAAGACTGTATATCATAAGGTGCTCACCCAGATTGACAAAACTCATCACCATGTCGGCATCACTGAGAAAGTGACTGTCCTGTTGGGTCAGCATCGGGGGTCCAGGGGTGGTGTACGCCGGTTTATAAGAGTCCTCCAGGATGGCGTTATTATACAGATCAAGCATGAACATGGGAGCCGCGGTGTGCCTCTCCTGCAGGAGCGGACGGGGCCGCTGCGGCAGCCCGAGGATGGAGAGGATCTCCCGCTGCATCTCCCTGCGCTCCTGGCTCTTCAGCCGCCGCTGGAGGAAGCTGGACTGAATGTCATTATCCAGACTGAAGTTTGCTTGCATTGCGTCCGCGAGCGCGCTGCAACCACACACCACTATCAAGCTGAGAGCAGCTGCACTGGAATCATATTTAATAAAGATAATAAAGAATAAATCCTGAGCTGACAGTAAGTCTTGCTACTTCGTTTGATAGATCACAAAGTTGAGTTGACTGTGTTTAATAATCCAATCCTGAGGTAAGCACACATCCAGCATGATGTGTAATGTTGCATTGATGGTCTCACGCTTTAAATAGCCCGCTGCAGCTCGTGGGTGGGGCGCGCACACATGGGCTGTCTTTTACTACACAACAACATAAAACTACTAGTTTGCTGGAAATTATGTTCTAATTAGTACATACACATTTGTATGTCACGAAAATTAACCATGTTTTATTATAGTAAAAGTCTAGTAACCATGTCTTTTTGGTCTCTTTTTTCTTCTCCAGATTGATTAACCAGTTTTACTACAAATAGCTACCATGAGCATTAACCATGGTTTTACTACAAATAAAACGAAAACACCATGGTTACTTAAACCATAGTAACCACAAATTAACCAGGGTCTTGCTACACTAACCATAGTTTAACCATGGTAATTGTAGTAAAACTGTGGTTATACAAATGGCAATCAATGCACCAAAAAAAAAACATAGTTACTACACTTTTAGTATAATAAAACCATGGTTAGTTTTTGTAAGGGATGTTATTATAATTATGGATCAGTTTTACCGCTTTGATAGCTCAATGATGCAAACTGTAAGTAAATGGGCTAAATAAATAGCTTTTTTTGTTTTAAGTGAGAAGACTTTGCCTAGTCACGTGACTATTTACAACACCTAAAAGTTATCAGCTGTTGAGAATACTATGATACTGTTAGTAAAGACACACTTGTATTTAGGCAAGAGTTTCACGATTTGGATAGATCAGTGATGCAAACTGCTCATCATTTTTATTAAATCATTAAGTAAATAAAGTTAAATAATAAAGTTTAAGTAAGTAAATAAACTTTTTTTTTTTAAAACTAAAACTGAATGTTGGTCACAAATGTGAATTAACTGGGTTATTAATGCTATGGGATTCAGTTCATATGGTAAACCTTGCAAAAAGTTATTACAATTATTATTATCACAATAAAATTGAGATATCTTTCAGTCACCAGAGTTATTTAAAAAAGAAAATGTGTTTCAAATATTATTTAAATAATTGTTTTACAGTAGTAGGATAAACTTTCGCTATACCGTGATACATTTCTGTTGACAGTTCAGCGCTATCCCTTACTCGGTTCCATAACAGAATTCTGCTTTATAATTGTAGCCTTACCCGTCTGAGCACACACTTACCTCCTGACCTGATCAATGCAAACGCCAGCACATCTTTGACCTGTAGCCCACCACGGGTTAAACATGTTTCACTCTCCGTCTGCCTTAATCTCTGTCCGATTAGGGAACAAACGTCAGGCGAGTCACGACAGGACTCGGAAAGACAATACAATGACAGCTCCAGCATGGCGATCTGGCATGTTGCTGACCACCTGCTGTGGTTAGGGCCTCTTTTCCCTGTGCTGGAGCCTGGAGACACCAGTCTGGCAACCAGCACCACCCTCCTGCTGTGCTTGCAGTCTGCGTGCAGCGGCCAGCCTGAGCCAAAAGGTCAAACGAGTCCCACACCCAGGTTAGCTCATACGTACTGCCCATGCTGAAAGGCACCAGTGATCTCACCAACTCTACTAGTCTTTCCCTGACACTTTTCCTCTGCAGACCTGGGCTGTGCTATAGGGTGGGGGTTGATAGTTTGGGTGGGGGGACAACTTGGAAAGCTGTGATGAGGGTGGCCCACTAAGGTTAGGCTACCAAAAAGAGAACAGGCCTGCCCATAAAAATAGCTGTTTCACTGTAAAGAACATACCTTTTTCTCTTTGAAGCTGCCTCTCCTCTTTTTGAGACCTTAACGTGTATTTAAATTAGCAAGATCTGCTGTGTGTGTTTAACACTGTCAGGAAAAAATTACATTTGGACTCATCATGAGAATAACAAGACATCGACTTTAATCAACATTATTTGATCATGTAAAGCCAACGTATGAAATAATAGTCAGAAAAGGTTATTTTTGAAATGGAACAGTTTAGGTGAAACAAAAAAATCTAATTGGATTCATCAGTCTTTTATTACTGATATAGGAGAATATGGAGCTCATATTCGCGGAGGAAAAACACCTCAGATATATTCAGAGGCCCAAACCGAGCAAAACAATTTGCAATTTGGTGCAGTCGCTGATATTTATGTTGCCAATGAGTTCTGGAGCCTATAACCGTAATAGCAGGCTACACATAAAATGCATACTGTATCTCCTAATAATATGTCTTAGTAATATATTCAAATGCTTAGTTTATGATTAAAGCTCTGTAGTTTTTATTGTGGGGGCACAACGTACGTATGCATTGCAATACAATGATTGAGATAAATATTTCTCAAAAACTTAATGTATCATATTTGATACTTACATTTTCACATGATTTCTCCACAAAGATGTATGGATAATCAAGTAAACCTCAGTTGTATCAATCCAGTAAATGCTCATCTTCAATATAAAAGTAATTCTTACATTTACTTGATAAAAACCATTAAAGATTTTACAGCAAATTACATGTTAACCACGATCTGAAGGAGAACGTGTTTAGAAGGACTTGTACCAGGGGAAAAAAAGCATATACTACTAAGGATAAACTATCAATCAGATGTCAGAAAGTATAGTATAAGAGGTCTTAGAGGCCATAGAAATTGGCATCTTATAACCAGGTTAATGCCTTTCTACTTAAAAATTTAAATAAGCAAAGTGATGAAATCACAGCTGCATTTTCTTGTTATTTGGATCATTCTTTTATTTTGGGTCAACGTGGAATTTAAGACTTTGAGTCCTCACACCTAGTTTAAATAAACCAGAAATCAGGCAACATTAAACTAATCCCCAAACATGTGAACAAGCTACTCAAACAAAGCTTGGTAGAATCTCTCAAACTAAATTATGCAGCAAACAAAGCAAGCAGCCATTTAAACCAGCTATTTAGCCATCCAACCTGTTGTATTATTCTATATTTGCATTAATCACTTCTGCTAACTCAGAAATCACTTTGGATAATCTGCTCAAATATAATCGAAATTAGATTTTTTTTTTTTTAAATCACCTCAATACATTTAAAAAGTAAACATATTAAAATAAATACACAAAGAACTGCATTAATCATTTGTTTTAGAATCTGCGTAATTACAATGGTTTAGCAAGACTAAAAGTGGCACTTCACACGTTTTGAAGGGATGTTTTGCACCAGAGACACTTTTGGGGGAAGGGCTCTCTTTAATATAAACCGTTGATGGGAGATAATCCCACTACTGATAATTCACGATTTGAGTTTCTTTGTGCTAAATTAAAACAAAGAGCTGGGAGGCGCCCTTATGTGCTGACAACACATTCAGTCGCGCTCTGTATGTACTCGACTTACAAAACACAAGATATGTGCTAATGTAATCACTCAAATAGGCGCTAATTGCCCTACAGTGCGTGCTAGTTTGTGCGTCTCAAAGTGTGACCCCACAGATAGCTACTTGTACATGGATAACATGACGAAATTATTATAATAATAATTATTATTATTGTTGTTGTTGTTATCTGTATCGGGCGAAAAGTGTTTGGTAATGTTTTGCAATGATTCTACAATGTAAAACAAATAAAATAATAATAATAATACATTGCGCATTAATTAATTAATAATGATGTTATAACGCGACTATGCACAACGCTTCTGTGTTTTGAGGCACTGAATAAAAAACATCATTGTTCTGAAAAGTAAAAATCTCAACTGAATAAAGTTCACATAGAACTCTTGAATCACAACAATTCATTACATGTAGATGGGGAGGCTGTATTGGCCTCTACTGCCACCTTTCGGACAAATTATGGAAAAACAGAGAAATTGAATAGCAATCAGCAAGTGAAATGTCAATATAATTATGTTGCAAATGTAAGATGGTTTGTTTATAGATTTTTTGTATAGATATAGGCCCAGTGCTGTAAAAAAAAATGTAACCATCTAAATAACAAACAAGGATTTTTCAAAACTTTTAACATTTTATAATAATGATGGTAAATATTCTTATGCAACAATTTCATCAGGCATATTCTGTAGACTACATGACAACAGTGACATTTAAAGGAGGACCAAACATATGATGGCTTGCGTGCAACACGGAGGGTTAAAATGTTATATGTAACCTTAAAAATGTACCTCTTGTCCATTTCGTCTTTGAATGCTGAAACCATCGATTTATAATAGCTACATATAATGCATATAATACATATAATTTTAGATCAGAGGCTGGAACTTGGAACCCAACCTGACGTCATTGCAACAAACTCTCACTGCGCATGCGCGAGGACTATAAAATGCGGGTTCGCGCGCTCGTTCTTCCCAGTTCCGTCCTCCTTGTGAAGGGTAAGTAGTATTCACTTTGTGATTTTTTTTGTTTTTTTAAAATGCATATATCTACTAGAAAAGTTTTTAAACGCACGTTCTGTAGATGTTTTACCAAAATACGCACAGTGCTAAAGTTAAACTAAAATAAGGATTTTGGTGTAGTTCCGCGCTGACCACGTGGCTCGTTTTCGGTGCACGCGGGAAGGTTATAGACAATGAAAACCTGATTGGTTTAGGATTATATTATACTGTTTAGTGCATATGACTTAGTAAGATGAATAAACACAAGTTACTTATGATGTTCAATTGTTTTAACGCTGCAAACTGGCGATTATATAAGCGACTTTGTAGTAGGTTTTTTCCAGTGGCCAAATTATCTGAGCAACTGTATATGAATTTCCTGTTTGTTTTACAGTATGTGGGCTGTTGGACCATGCAGTTTTCCTATAGTGCTGACTCAGATTTTGGTGAGTTTAGATTTTTTTTTCTTTTTTCTAGACCTCGCTTTAAGACTTTTGGTAGCAATGATGACTGAACTTTTTTCCCCAGCAGATCGACACTGTTGACCTTTTTTATAACAAAAATAAGCCAAGTGATCTGAGCAACCATATAGTTGCCACAATCTGATGTTCACATTTTGGAGTGTCATTGACTTTTATAACTCCTATCCCCACAGATCATACTGGCACCAAATGGATGACCTTAAATTCATCAGACTGCGTTTCCGGAGTCTTTAACACTTGAAAACAGGTAAGGCTGAGCATGTTCTTGGCAGATTTGGTTGCCGTTTACCTGGTGCATATGATGACTGATCTTTTTTCCCCAGCAGATCGACACTGTTGACCTTTATAACAAAATAAGCCAAGTGATCTGAGCAACCATATAGTTGCCACAATCTGATGTTCACGTTCTGGAGTGTCATTGACGTTTAGAACTCCTATCCCCACAGATCATACTGGCACCAAATGGATGACCTTAAATTCATCAGACTGCGTTTCCGGAGTCTTTAACACTTGAAAACTGGTAAGGCTGAGCATGTTCTTGGCAGATTTGGTTGCCGTTTACCTGGTGCATATGATGACTGATCTTTTTTCCCCAGCAGATCGATAGTGTTGACATTTGCTATAAACTTTAAGCCAATTCACCTGAAGCACCATCAGAATGGCTTTGCATAGTGTAGTGGTGCTTTTCTTGTTCTTAAGGTTGTTGTTTTTTTGTTTTTTTTTCCAAAAAGGGAGAATTCTGTAGTTCAAGAGGACCTCACACAATGAGTGACCCTTGAGGAATGGCCACACATAGATCAAAAATAGGTATGCTTTTTTTTTTTTCCCTCTTTCCTCCATGATTGCATATCATTTTCCATTCTCCAACTTAAATGTTAAGTTATATCTAATGGTTTCTTCCTCTTCTAGGAGTTTGAGCGACCTGTGCCTCCTCAAGGCCCTTCAGTGCCAAACCCACGTGGAGCAGTGGATGACGTACACAATGGGTTTTCTCCAAGCAGTCTAAACTTTACCAGCCACAGGGGAGGAAGTGCCTTTTGAGAGTATTAAAGTTGCTCTTATTTTGACCTAGTGTTCCAACATGCTGTTTTTGGAGAGGCATTTAAGTTTGTTCACTTTCTCAGAATGCTGTCACTAATTATTGCTTGTAACTTGTTTGTTCTATGTAAGTGTAAACTAGTCTTGCAGCTGGCACTTTTACAATAAAATATTAAGCCATGAACTGACTTTGCATTTATGAAGACTTGTTCTCTGCGTCTCATCTGTGACATTATAGCAGTCAAATGTGTAAATCAAGCTGAACTGTCAAAGGAGTGAAATTTATGTCTAGGGAACATTCAAACAGGCATTTTGTACTCCACTTGAGCAATATTAAAATGCAACAATGATCACTGTAGGTTAAGTGTCTAAAATGCAGGAATTTAAAGATGTTGGAATTTTTTTTTTTTTTTTTAAGGTAATTGTACTTTATGCACTTAACACACCAGAATTAAATATTCTACTGCACACAGTTTTAAAGCATTCTTTCATGTTAACCAAGCAGTAGCTTTTTTTTATTTTATGAACATTACAAAGCTTGCTTCTCAAAGGTTTTACATTGGTGAATGGTACATCCACTAAGACAACTGCTAGTATTTGTATAGGGTACTAGGAAAAGACAACTCAAACTCCTCTCCGATTGCACTGCCCTGCTTTAAACCATATATAAACAAATGTAGTTCCCATGTGTTCCCCATTTGATTCACAAAGTAAAAGCAATGTTAATCATACACACTTCTGTACAAAATATACAGACGTCTTACAAGACGTTGGATAAGACTTAAAGGCTTCCCACACTAAAAAACCCATCACAATAAATCCACCCGATGCGGTCTGTAGTGATCCTCAATGTAATCTATGATCCAAATAATCTGAAAACAAACACAAGAACACTTTAAAATATGCAACAACGTTCCACAAAAACAAAGTTTGTTTTCAATAGAGCATAAACAGGATTATTTTGAAAGCATGAAAGTTGAAAACAAGATATAAGTCGATACTCACAAGATCATGCAAAACATGATGAAAATGTTCCAAAGAGCAATGAATATGCGAAAGTACCGCAGACTCAGCAAAAACTCTCTGATGTTGTCACCTAAATAATGCATAATAAGTGTCAAATATGATCCAGTGATATTTAGAGGGGAAAAAATGCAAAAATACATAATCTTTGATCTAATATTTGACCTATTTCATAAAAATGCATGCCAGCTCTATGCCATGATAGATTTAGGGCCTCTGTGGTGACCTGTAGCTGTCAGCCATCTGCTCACTGTACAATTAGTTAACATTATACTGTCCCAATAATATTAAATTAACTATTATTTTATAATGCAACGTTTATGAATTGCTGTCACCAGTGCTGGACGATCCAGATTCATCGCCGAACCCTTGAGACTGCGTTTCTCTCTTCTTCCTGCGCACAGACAGTGAACGGCACATATTAACAAGCGATCATCCAAATGAAAACTGGAAATGAAATCTGTGTTTTGACTCACAGTTTGAAGTTGAGCACCGCGCCGGCGTTCATGAGCAGAGTGCTGAAAACACAAGACAGTGAGTGACGTGGAGCGAGGAAAACACACTCCTGCTACACAGCGACAATAATACACTACACATATCAACATTACGAATAACTTTATATTTAACAATCCCGCGAAATGTATCCTGCTCTAGAAAAATGTGACATTTACCCAAAAATTAAAAGATCTCCGATCATTTTGGATGATTATATCCGCCTCGGTTCGTCGTCTTCTTCTTCGATCTTTGTATGAGTACAGTGTGAGTCCTCAGTTCATCATCGCCCCCTGACGGCAGATTTAGGACACGACGCACTCCAGTCTGCGAAATGACTCTTCTTCTTCTTTTAATTTTATAGGCGGATGGCAAACCAACTTAAAGGTGCATTTACCGCCACCTACTGAACTGGAGTATGGGCAGTAGCTCGATAGAGAGAAAGGAGAGGACTTATAATATCTATATATTTCGATTAAATTATTTCACTTATCCCAAGTACTTTTCAAATAATTCATTAAGAGACTATTTCCCTAGCAGATTTCCCATTGTCATATTTTGTTCTCCAACTTGTGTTTCTAACTCCCTTTTTTCACTCTAATAAAATGTGACCAATTAAGTGTAAATTTTTCGAAATTGAGGTTTACACATCATCTGAAAGATGAATAAATAATCTTTCCATTGATGTATGGTTTGTTAGGTTTGGACAATATTTGGCTAAGATACAACTATTTGAAAATCTGGAATCTGAGGGTGCAAAAAAAAAATCAAAATATTGAGAAAATCGCCTTTAAAGTTGTCCAAATGAATTCTTAGCAATGCATATTTACTAATCAAAAACGACGTTTTGATATATTTACAGTAGTAAATTTACAAAATATCTTCATGGAACATGATCTTTACTTAATATACTAATGATTTTTGGCATAAAAGAAAATTTATCATTTTGACCCATACAATGTATTTTTGGTTATTGCTACAAATATACCCCAGCGACTTAAGACTGGTTTTGTGGTCCAGGGTTACAAATATGTTTTACTGTCTCTTGTGTGTTGCAGTGGTTGCAAAGACCAGTGGGTTTGTTTTCCTATTCTCTGTAATGTAAAAATTAAACCAGCGTGACCTGTAATTCACCTGTACACCTCTAAGACGTGTAATTATTTTTCCTTCCTTTGGATTCCTGCTCTGCCTAATACTACTTAGTCCTAAGACACGAAACGATCGATTTGTGCGAGAAACTGAACAGTATTTTTATAATTTTTTACCTCTAATAAACAACCATGTCCAACTGCCCTGAGCGCGTGCACGGCATCCGGTGCGTGACGTCTTTATGTGCTCTGGCGTAGTTTACGAAAAAAATGATAAAAATCTTTGTTTGTGTTCTACTGAAGAAACAAAGTCACCTGCATCTTGGATGCCCTGGGGGTAAGCAGATAAACATCAAATTTTCATTTTTGGATGAACTATCCCTTTAAGGGACATACAAATAAAATATGGCAAGAATACTGGGAAATAGCTGATACTGGACGACATCTGTATAACATACAAAAACAAGTAGGCATAAGTAGTATTAGGCAGATGGTATGGGCGTGCATAAGTGCATACGGTATGGGCAGCTTGCATATTTTGGAAGGCACTATGAATGCTGAAAGGTAAAGGTTTTAGAGCAACAAATGCTCCAGATGACTTCTATTTCAGGGAAGGTCTTGTGTATTTCAGCATGTCAACGCAAATCCACATACTGCAGCTATTACAACAGCATGGCTTCGTAGAAGAGTCTGGGTGCTGAATTGGCCTGCCTGCAGTCCAGATCTTTCACCTATAGAGAACATCTGGTGCATCATTAAATGAAAAATACGTCAAAGACGACCACAAACTCTTTAGCAGCTGGAAACCTATTTTAGGCAAGAATGGGACCAAATTCCAACACCAAAACTCCAGAAACTCATAACCTCGATGCCCAGACGTCTTCAAACTGTTTTGAAAAGAAGAGGAGATGCTACACCATGGTAAACATGCGCCCGTCCCAACTATTTTGAGACCTGTAGCAGGCATCAAATTTGAAATGAGCTCATTTTGTGCATAAAATTGTGAAATGTCTCAGTTTAAACATGAATGAATGAACAATTGTTGAGTGCATGAAGTATCCACCATTCCACATTTCCTATTTTCGGTTAATTAAGTGCAACATTCAGGCATTTAAAGTGCACTTTTTCTTTTTGGAATTTTACATTTACATTTAATCATTTGGCAGATGCTTTAAAGGGATTCATCATAAGATGGCAGTAAACCTGAGAAGTGCCACTTGTATGAAGTTTCAGTCATCGTTCAAAAGAGACAGGAAGGGATTAAGGGATAATGATAGCATAGAAGAATTTCCAGCGTAGAAGAATGAGCACAGAAAAAAATTTCAGAGTGAACACACACACTAATCATACTATTTATACTACAAAACAGCATAGAATAAAACATGAGTATGAGTGATTTGGGACACATCTTATGCTAATGCTTTTGGTCTTGGCGGACTAGATTACTACACACTCTGCTGCTTGACTTTTTGGACTTGCTACTGCCAACAGATACACAGACACACTTTTGTGAGATTGTAAGATTTGCAGCTGCCACATGAATGGGCAGACATAAATCCCAGAAAAGATCTAGACAGGTGGAGCTGGGGGAGGTGCAGGGTTTCAGACAAACTCTGATAGATCTGCTGTATGAGTAGTAAACGTTGTGATTGTTAGGTTGCATGTAAAGGACCTATTAGTTAGCATCATCTAGAGTTGCATGACTCAGATATTTTTCCACATGAATTAGTTTAAAAACAATAATTAGTGGACCCCCTGTGCTCACAGTGGATCGCAGAGTTGAAGATCCCTGCTTTTAAGTTAATACTTATAACTTCGGTTTGTTATGTGACTATATGATACCATGGTACAATGATGGAATAAAATGGTAGTTAAAAAAAAAAAAAAAAAAACTTGTATTGCCATGGTAAGCCTCGTTTATACTTGCTTAAACCAGGTTGTAGGCTTATTACAGTGGTCCAGTAATGCACAACACAATGAAATCTCCACAACACAACGTAAACAAGCCACAACACAACAAAATTAGTACAACACAACAGAAACAAGCCACAATATAATGGAAAACAAGTCGAAAACGAGCCGCAACGCAACAGAAACAAGCCACAATATAATGGAAAACAAGTCGAAAACGAGCCGCAACGCAACAGAAACAAGCCACAATATAATGGAAAACAAGTCGAAAACGAGCCGCAACGCAACAGAAACAAGCCGCAATGCAACAAAATTAGCACAACACAGCGGACTTAGCACAAAATAATTAAATAAGTCTAATGCGTTGTGTTGTGGCAATTTCGTAGTGTTGTACTGGACCACCTTATAGGCAGTTTATATCAGAAATTGGCAAATATTCACAATGTTCTATAGTACTATGGCATATTTAAAGAGTAGCCTACTCTGGTACTACATGAACGATGGCCCCAAAACATGGCAGAAGTCTATAGGAATAGGCTGTTTCATTAGTGATATCTTTAAGTGTTTCAGTGTTTAATTAATCCTTTACAAATGTTTGAATAGCAAAATCGTATTTAAGTTTGGTTTAAGATGAGGTTTTTCAGCAGGCTATAAAATAAGGTCAGGACTATTTATGCAATGACAACAAAACCGTTACACCTGGTATTCGCGATCTAATGCTCGATTGATGATCGATTATGAGCGCGTTTCGCGGTCATCCAGTAAGGGGCAGTAGCTCCTCCGCAGGACACGCGTCCGTGTGTTGATTTCACCTCAGTAGTGCGCCTGAGCTTGTGCTGTGTATTAATAGGCATCTGCATGTGAGCGGAGCCTTTTACTCGTGCACACGGCGAGTCTCTTGAAGATCTGTTCATGCGGTAGGGTCAGAACATCATGGAGGTGCTGGATGTCCTAAATCTGGGCGAAATTGCCCAGTATTTCTCGAAAATGGCGATGTTTCCCGTTTTTGATGTCGCTTATTATATCGTGTCAATACTCTACCTCAAATATGAACCAGGTAAGTGGAATTGTTCTTTAGGAAAACAGAAGAATATTGCACTTGAGCTTTATTTGGGTCAAATTTAAATGACGGGGTTTTATTTATTTATTATTTTTTGCATATGCGCGTGGATTAATATGGCATTTAATACTGCGTTAAATATGAAATAATTCATTCTCAAGCCATAAGATAATTATTATTGTTTTCAACAAGTGTTATGTAATTTGGTTCACTGTCACATATGGCATTGTGTTTGCAACAGTATGCAGAACAGTCCTATATTTTATGAATGTCTCTGCGTATCATTCAATATGTTCTTTATTTTTGGGGTGGGAAGAGTTGTCCCACTCTTGAAGACCGTCCTCGAAACACGATAGAGTCCGTGCACATTCCACTGCGAGTCTCTTCGCAATAAATAGAAGCGCCCTAAATAGACAGCAGCAGAGGAAAGGACAAAACGAAGCCCAGTAAATTTGTTAAGCAAATTTATGTAACTTAGGGCTTGCTTCCTTTTAACGAGTCATATTTGAAACATGTCCAAGTCGTATTTTAGAATTAAACCACAGAACTAAGCACACTTTCTATTTATTAGTCTGCTGTAATAAATCTGGACTCTTTACTTTGGACTTTGTAATTGATTTTATTCTCAATGATGATTCTCTGACACTATATAATCCTACTTTTAAAACTATTTATTTATTTATATTTTGGGTAGGCCTAGATCACCTTTATTATTATAATGATAATTACAATGATAATTTTGTTATGTTAAAAATTAGAAGCTTTCTGACATTAAAATGATGAGAATTAACTATTTGCATTACATTTGGGATCATGAGATATTTTGCCATTATGGCAATGAGAATGAGATTTTATTTTATTTACTTTTATTATTATTATTATTATTATGTTGTTGGCATTACGGTAATGAAATGACTTGTTTGGCAATGTAATGCATGAATTGGGGGTCAAATGTTCTTAACTATTATTATAACATTGTAACAATACAAAATACAAATAAATAAATAAATATCAGCAACATTTACTTAATGCCAAATTTAAATTTGAATGTATTTCTTTTATTTTGAAGTGAATTAAATATCAATTAGTCCATTAGTGATCATTCAGTATTACAAATTTAAGCAGTTTTATTTTTACATGCTTTCGGAAAGCATTGGTTTGAGCAATGAGTTGATGCTGTCACTTAAAATTGCATTAGGCTTTCAGATATACCAGGGCACAGATATATAACTATTCATACCATAATACCATTCACAAACTTGTGATAAAGCGTATAGATGGTGAAGAATGTGATATAAATATCCACCGCTTCGTCCAAACGTTAGCCAGTTGCTCGCTGCAGTTCATCCTGTCAGCTGTTTGTGCGGGTTGGAGGTTGTGGTGTGAAACAGGCCTGCAGTTCGAGACGAACGAAAAGCTTTAGGCTTCTGTTTATTTTTAGGTTACATTTGAGAGGATCGTTTTTCATTCAAAATGCCTGTTGGGTGCGTAACGACCCAAGCTACACCTGTTCTGTAAGATGTGTTCATCCCTGGAGATTTGTGGACCTCTAGATATACAACATCTCTTAGTGGTGTCAGAAATCATGTGGTCCTAACACTGCTTTAGAGAGTTCACTGTGGAAAAAAAAAAAGGTTCACTTTTTGATGTTTACAAAAAAAAAAAAAAAGTATGTGTGTGTGTATAATTTTAATGGTAAAAGTAAATGCTACAGTAAAAACCTGTTAATTTAATGGCAAATTCCCTTACTACTGTATATTGTGAAAAACTGATCTAATGGGGCATTTCGTGTACTTTTACAGTAAAATACTGTTAAATGTACCACTTTGTATAGTTCTCTTGTAATTTACAGTAAAAAAAAAAAAAAAACACAAATTCCCAGAATTCTCTGTAACGATGTTACTTCTTAGTTTTTGTCTTATCTGTTATGTACATTAGGGTTAGGTTACATTTTATGTTGTTAATGCTTATTGAATTATTTTAGTGTTGTGTGTTACTGTGATGGTGTTTTGTGTTTATTTATGACACTGTGTTCCTTTTCTTTATTAGTATTTACCACAGCTTGTAGAAAAACTACTTGTGATGAACTCATTCCTCATGTGGCTTTCTCTTCACTACCTGAGTTTTTAAAGGTGGTTGTCAGTATATTATAAAGTTCAATCTGAAAACTTAAAATGTTAGTACCGTATTTTTTTATAGTAAAATGTGGTATGAATTAATGTAAATGTAAAATTCTGGAAACTACAGCTGCTGTTTTGTTTTTTTGTTTTCTTCCCATCCTCCAAAAAAAGTATCATAAGCGTACATTAGAGACGTTGTGGTTAAATGATCAGTCAAGTCTTTTCAATTAAATATTTCAATATTTCATCCAATTTTTGGAGAGTGGAGAGGAATAGTTTCAGTAAATAACAATGTACATTGTGGTCTGTTCACACAAAGCTATCAATTGGAAAACAAGTCATGTAGACCACTTTTATGAAGTTTCTCTTTTTGTGTCGCAAAAACTGAATTTCCGATTTTAAATTATAATCATGGGACATTCAGATTTTTGAACTCGCTGTGTATATATAAATGTATACATGTAAAGGTTAAGTGTTTAAAGTGAAGGTGATCTGTGTTGGTCTGTGTTAATCAGGTGCTGTGGAAGTGTCCCGTAAAAGCCCAGTGGCCTCTTGGCTTTGTGCAATGCTCTACTGCTTTGGAAGCTACATACTAGCAGACATCATGCTTGGTGTGTCTCCCATTGACTATTTCCATAACAACAGTCACATCCTCCTGGCCTCAGCTGTGTGGTGAGGATCTTTAAATGGTTCAGTGCTTGTACACTTTGCATATGACACCGAAGTCACTTCAAAGATAGATCTTTAAGATAAATCTGGAAAATCTGGATATAAAATCTGAAAATTGTATTTTTGCATTAACAAGTTTGTAACATGATAATTTGAACAGCTTTTCTTGCACCAGTTTATAACCAGATAATTTTATTATAATTTCATAACATATTGTAATAAGTTATCTTATAGTATTATATATCACAATGTGCATAGTTTTGATATATACATATACATTTTAGTTTTTTTTTTGCAGGAAATGTAATAAAAATTTATTTTATTGTAATAACCATGTCTGTTTTTGATAATCCAATGAATGAAATACATAATCTGATTATGAACTCTTAATCTTAAAAGTGTTATTAGTAGAATTATTATTACTGAGAGTAAAAGTAACATTATAAAACAAACAGATTTGAGTCTACATTCTGAAGCCATTATAAATAGTCGATATACGAACATGGGTTGGAACATGTGACAGCACATCAGTTGGTATTCTATATTAATGTGGTAAATTGCTAGGCAGCCATAAACAACTAAACTCTTCGTGTTACATCCCTAAATAACAACTTTGTCCATATCTTGATCTGAATACATCCGATATTTCCACATTTACCACGTCTTCATTGCTTCCATATACAAATAACAAAGCAGTTCTACAGACTAATAGAAGCTCATAGATTATTAGTATCAAATCCTCTTCTTCCAATATCATGACAAACTTATGTGAGTATCTATTATTGTATCTTTTTATCAGAATGTTTTTTTTTTCTTCTCTTTTTTTTCCAGGTACCTGATTTTCTTCTGCCCTCTTAACCTGTTTTACAAATGTGTGGCATTTCTGCCTGTGAAACTTGTCCTAGTTGCATTGAAAGAAGTGGTCCGCACACGTAAAATCGCTGCTGGAGTTCATCACGCTCACCATGCGTATCACCACGGCTGGCTAATCATGGTCATCACTGGTTATGTTAAGGGTAAGTATCTTATATCTCCAGAGGGATTTATTTTTAGGGGTCATGTAACGCTTTTATAAGACCCTTTAAAAACCCTTGCTCGGGAGATCTGTGCAGCTCTGCTGATTGTCTCTGTTAAAACTCACAGGGTCAGGGGTTGCTCTCATGTCCAATTTCGAGCAGCTGTTGCGAGGAGTCTGGAAGCCAGAGACCAATGAAGTTCTCAACATGTCATTGTGAGTGGAAAACCTTACACAGAAGGAGAATTCTGGAGAGCCATGTCTTTTCCACTGACTTTTTGTAAGATTGTATGTAAGATTGTCTACTAGTTTGACCATCTATATTTAGCCAAGAGGTAATCTGTCTTACTTTTCTGATTCAAACTGGGCCAATCTACCTTTTTGTAACTGACTTTGAAAAAAAAAAAAAAAATTATTAAAGTTTGAAAAATTGTCTGTTTACATTCCAAAAAGAACAAAAACCACCTTAAAATAGCATAGTCCATATGACTCATGTGTTTAATTCAAAGTCTTCTGAAGCTGTTCATGTTTTAGACTAATGACTTTTATAAATGTTTAGAATGTGATTCTATATTTTTCAGCCCTACAAAGGCCAGTCTGTATGGAGCCATTTTATTCACCCTTCAGGAGGCTCACTTGCTCCCTGTGTCTAAAAGCATGCTGATCTGCCTCTTCACACTATTCATGGTCACAACCAAGGTAATAATAAGCTTGTTTAAGAGTTCTTTCAGCTCATTTAATAAGTTGAAATATAAGGAAGAGTGTATTTTCGTGTAAAAAAAAAAAAGTGTAAAAATCAAGACACCTTGAAGTATTAAGATCCCTCAACAACTGTCCAAAACAATTATGATGACTTTTTGCCAATCCGAATTCGTTCATTGACTGAATGCCCGTAAATTGTCAAGGCAAATCTTTGTTCAGCAAATTTTCATGATACTTAACATGAAGTGAGCTCTGCTTTGCAAAATTAGCTCTCTTTCAGAGGGAAAGTTTGCCAAGATACAGTACATTTTATCTCATAGAATCTCAAAAATATGGACAAAAGTATTGGGACACACCTCTTAATTACTGAATTTAGGTGTTTCAGTCGGACCCAATGCCACAGGTGTATAAAATCAAGCACCTAGCCATGCAGTCTGCATTTACAAGCATTTGTAAATGCACACTCAAAAAAAATTGGAATCAACCCGATTTGGGTTATTTGGCAACCCAGCGCTGGGTAAATACTGGACAGAACACATGCTGGCTTATTTTGCCCAGCTGGTTGGGTTAAATGTTTTTACCCAACATGCTGGGTTGTTTTATTTAAGTCAACTATTGTTCATAATTGTCTGGGTATTTAGAATGCAATTTCATGGTGGTGTCATGGTTAGAGGTCTATATAGAGTATCCCCCAAAAAAAATCAGTATAAATTGAAATGCCCATTATAAAAACCATGGTAAAATCTCAAGGGAACCATCACCTTCTGGGATTGTTTTTGTAGTTTGCAGTGCTTTGTTGTTCTTCAGTATCATTGGTTTATTACTTGACAGTAAAACAGTAAGCCTTGGAAGTGTTGCCACCTTGTGGACAAACTTACTAGTGCAAAAAAAAAAAAAAAAAAGTGCGAACTCAGCATGTAGGGGCGATTACATTTACATTTACATTTAATCATTTAGCAGACGCTTTTATCCAAAGCGACGTACAATATGAGAACAATAGAAGCAATCAGACCATCGAGAGTGCAGCAGTATACAAGTGTCATGACAAGTCTCAGTTAGCCCAGCACAGTACATGTAGCTAGGGTTTTTTTTGTTTGTTTGTTTTTTTAAATAGATAGAATAGGTAAGTGTTAGTATTAGTTGGTCAGGTGCTGGCGAAAAAGATGCGTCTTTAGATGTTTTTTGAAAATGGCTAAAGATTCAGCTGTTCGAATTGAGATCGGGAGGTCATTCCACCAGCTGGGCACAGTCCAGGAAAAGGTCCGTGAGAGGGATTTGGTACCTCTTTGTGATGGCACCACAAGGCGTCGTTCACTTGCAGAACGCAATCTTCTGGAGGGTGCATAAGTTTGAACTAGTGAGTTTAGATATATTGGTGCAGTGCTAGTTGTCGTCTTGTAGGCAAACATCAGTACCTTGAATTTGATGCGAGCGGCTATTGGTAGCCAGTGTAACCTGATGAAGAGAGGGGTAACGTGAGCTTTCTTTGGTTCATTAAAGACCACTCTGGCTGCTGCATTCTGGATCAGTCGCAGAGGCTTGATAGTACATGTGGGAAGGCCTGCCAAGAGAGCATTACAATAGTCCAGTCTGGAGAGAACAAGAGCTTGGATGAGGAGTTGTGCGGCATTTAAAAAAAAAAAAAAATCACACTGCACACTAACTGTATGTGTATAAACATACCCTACCATATGCGTAAAAACTGCAGTTTACTTTTGGCTTTAGCAGCCCAATAGCAGTGGCCAATAACAATGCCCAATTTGACTTTTTGCACAGTCAAAACTAAACTATTCAGAAAAGGTAATAGCTGAGACATTTCTAACTTCATTACTCAAGAATATTTACCATTCCTCATACAGGTGTTTATGACGGCCCGTCACTCTCACGGATCACCCTTCGCCCTCATCGAGTCCTGGCTGTGCCACCTGCTGTTCGGTTCACCTCTTGGTATTGAAGATGCCCATGATCACCACCACTCCGCACCTGGCTTTGCGCCCCTCTCGCCTGCCAAAACCAAGGAGGAACTAAGTGAAGGAACCCGCAAGAGGAAACCCAAGAAAGCCGAGTAGAGTTATAACACAAAATCATCAACCCAACCTGTGATATGACAGAGCGGCCCGGCTCTGCTTGAGAAAGGAGGGAATTTGATATTAAACCAATGCAAGTTTCTCTATCAGTGGTGCTTTTAATGACAGACATGCCATATAGAGACTGTGTAAATAGATTCCCCCCTCTTTACCAACATCTATGTCTTTATTTTTCATAACGTTTTCCATCATTCAAGCCCCATTCTCCCCATGCATCTGATGATGTGCAGTGTGTCGTGAACAGGTGAATGAACGAAAGGCAGTGTGATGAGAACCTGCCTCTATCCGTTTGAGTTCATACTTCAAGGGTCCATCCAAATAACTTGATGAGACTCGTCGTCCACCGCTGGTTGACCCGACTTCCACAGAACACTGCTGCTTTTTAAATCCAGTTGAATTGGGGGAAAAAACCCAATATATTTTCAAAAAACTAATTAAAATAAATTATTTTTCAGCCAAAATCAGTTTCAAATTCTTCCAAATTTTGTGTCTTCAAGTGATATGGAGAAAAAATAGCCTACTATAAAAGTTCACTTAATGACTTACATTAATGGATAAATCCACACTGTGAATAAATTGTAAGTTTATTTGAATGATGTTATGTATCTCTGCAGCGAAAACATGTTTTTCATTTGAAAAAAAAAAAAAAAAAAAATAGTAAACTTTCGTGATGGGTACTTTTTCCCATGTCCTCAAACTGGTTTTAAATAATACAGGTTAATAAAGTCAACTTACCTTCAATGTGGACATCACTTCCACAAGAGAGTATTTTTGATCATTACCACAACAGAATTGTTTCACACCCATTTGTGAATGTTGCGGAAACTGAATAAATTGAATAAACTGAATAAAAACTAAATGATTAAATAGGCCTAGAAAAAGTGTGACTGATGTCAGGTTTAAATTTCCAAGCATGTATAGAGTGAAACTATTTTTAAAAAGTTCGAAAGTGTCTGACGTTAGTTATAAACCATTGATCTGACCTGCCAATACCAGCTGAATTATTTAACATTTATTAATTTAACATTTGTTCCAATTCCTAGGAAACGGATTTGAAGCTATACACACTATCGATATAGTTTGTCATAGTTTGGTTAAACCCACTCAAAATCTATTTTCCAATTCAAACAGAAGTTATATAGAGATGTATTTTTATAAAGCCATGAAACAGATAACATACAATTAACTACCTTACCAGCCATGAAAATTGCCTTTATAATAATTAAATAATTCTTTCTTATGTTTTCAAGAACTGCTAACCTAATGGATATATTATCACCAATTGTACAAATATCTAACAGGAGTAAAATCTAATGACCATGCTAATTCAGGGCTTTTGGAATAAATATTCCAATAAAATGTCTTAATTTACTGTCTGTACATTACGCAGATTACAGGTGGCATCTGAGCACTAACCCCAGGGATGCACATATGCCAGATCATTCAAAGACACCTAGTAAAATTCCTAATCTGGGTACAACTGTACCACAGCAATGACCATTTTGGATCACTACTTTATCACTTATCACAGTGTGGTGGATTAAACATTTCAGTGGATGCAATGCTGAAATGAAATTAATCCGTTTTGTAATTTATTAATTACTTTATCATTTAGTGTTATTTTGCTTTCCATGCAACATATTTTTTTCATTATTTTTACATTTTTCATAATGTCCAAGCTTCAAAAAAGTTTCAAGACATTTTTAAACAATACAAACTCAGTTTCAACATGAACACACATTTAAAAATGTAAACATTAAAAGGTGTAATGAAACTACATAAAAGCAACTACAAAAATAAATAAATAAAATAATATATATAAAATAATATATATATATATATATATATATATATATATATATATATATATATATATATATATATATATATATATATATACGACCAAACTGTGTTTGTCATCTTACCTTTTTTTGGAGCTGTTCTGTCAGATTTGGTGGGAATTCAAGTCCTAATATCTGCTAACTTAGAAGAAAAACAACTGTTATGAACAGTTTTGTGGCAGTGTTTAATGGCATCAGTCAAGATCACACTGACTTGTTGTTGTTACATCTCTCACACTAAAAAAACTGTAAAATAATGTGAGAAAACAAAACATTTACAATTACTGACCCATCTATCGTTTTGCATTGTCAGTGTACTGAGAATGGATCGATTGACCTGACTTATAAGAGTTTTCAATAAATCAAAAACAAAAACGTCTCACCTCGCCAGCAGATGGCATCAGACCCCCAAATCATGGTTATTTACAGCGTTTCAGGATATCATTAAAAGCTTCTCAGTGATTCAGGTCTTCATGTGATTCCTCGCCAGTCAAAGCCTTTATGGAAAGTTTTCTTAAATTTTCAGGATTTTCTAGATTTGGCAAATAAATTTTACAATTACAATTTTCTCTAAGTAACATCTTCATACTGATAGATAGATGGATAGATAGATAGATAGATAGATACATACATAGATAGATAGAATGTTGCAGAAGTCTTCAACCAATCGCGGGCTCCGCTGAGGATCATGTGACCGGAGCAGGAAGCGTGAGTGAGCGGCTATTATAGGTTCTTTGAATCGTTAAACACGCGGTGTTTCTACTGAGTGAGAGGAATATGGCACCTACAGGTAAGAAATACGTGCTACGCTAAACTTAAAAAGCATGCATTGTACCACCAGAATATAAGAACCTTAACATAATTGTCTGCCTTTTAAACGAAGCCGCTGTTGTGTTGTGGCTCGTTAGCGCACTGAGCTAGTACTCGGTGGGTCAGCTGGTGCCGCTAAGCTCCGGTTCCGACAACGAAAACACACCAGACTTCGGCTTTTGTCCTACACTGACAGGGCCTAAGTTTACAATGCAAGAGATTCGTTAAACATAATGATTTCTCTGTTTGCAAAAACATTTCTTATGTGTTCTTCTAACGCGGCTTCTCTCTTTATAATGTTGGTTTGGGCTCAACCCATTTAAATTAAATGCGCTATGTTTAAGGAGAGCATGGTTAGCTGGTTAACCTTTAAGCTCTAGGATTTATTACTTTAGCAAACTCATCACACGCCCTCAACAATATCAGTCATAATGACCGTATAGAGCAGATATCCATGTTCAGTTGGTTAGCAATACATCTTATTTAACCTACTTGTATGATGCATAACAGTTGTGTGCATTTAATATGCATGTGTATTTTTAGAGAAAATATCTTATTAAAATTACAAAAATATTATATTTTATTAAAATATTTTAAGTTGAAATTCCTGTTTAAAACAAATTCATTTATTTTAAGTTGATTTAAATAAATAAATAAAAGAGCCATAGAAGTGAAAATTCACTAACGTTAGCCAAATGAGTCTAGTCTACACACTTTTATACACATGTGACCCCGGACCACAAAACCAGTCATAAGTGTAGATTTTTCGAAATTCAGATTTATACATCATCTGAGGGTGCAAAAAAAATCAAAATATTGAGAAAATTGCCTTTAAAGTTGTCCAAATGAAGTTCTTAGCAATGCATTTTACTAGTCAAAAATTAATTTTTAATGTATTTACTGTAGGAAATTTACAAAATATCTTCATGAAACATGATCTTTACTTAATATCCTAATGATTTTTGGCATAAAAGAACATTTTGACCCGTACAATGTATTTTTGGCTGTTGCTACAAATATACCCCAGCGACTTGAGACTGGTTTTGTGGTCTAGGGTCACATATCGTCATTCATTCTGAATACACAGTATTTTCAGGTGGTAGAACAATCATGAGCCTAAAAGCATGATCGGTTGATGGATATGTTGTTTCAGGAATAATAAATGATATGGATCTCGAAACGGGTTCTATATGTAAATCACAGTTAAGTTCATACTGTTATAACATTCAGTGTAAGCCATGTTTATGAATGTTCAGGTGAAGTTGTGTTTGGCTCTGGGGACCGGGTCTGTGATGACAACCGTTTGCACTGGGATCTGTCTCCCGACCGGATCCAGCAGCTTACTGAAGAGCTTATTGTCAAGACCAAAAAGGTGTATGACATGGTCGGAGCGCTGGACTTGTCTAGTGTCAGCTATGAGAACACCCTGAAGGCCCTCGCTGATGTGGAAGTGGAATACACAGGTAGAAATCAATACTATAGATGCATCATAAATACAGTTTCATAATATAAACGCTGCTGAAAAACCTTATGTTCTTTTAGTAAAAGGCCTTTTAATATAATTCTAAAAATGCCCCCCTTGAGGTTCACACGTTTTTATTTGCTTCAATATCTTTACTGATTTTTTTTTTATAGTAGTATTTTTAAATGAACACTTGCTAGACTGAAGCTTTACTTGATTATCCATTATCAAATATGATACGCAAGGATTTTGAGGAATGTTTATTTGTATCTTTCAATCGTCACTGAAGTGTTTCTTTCCTTCTCAAGTATGGGCTCCATATTCTCCTGTGTGATACTATATGATCCGTAAAAGCTTGATATATTAAATTTGATATAAAAAAAGACAAATACAAACAGTTTATACCATTTCATGTTTGACAATAATAATTTATTATATAATAACTAAATAATTAGTATAACTTAATTGTAATTAAATTTATGATTGGCATTTATCAAGTCATTTTATTTAATTTTAAAATTTAATTATAGTAAAGAGGTTGTACACACAGTGATTTAACTCGTCAATTTTAAAAAAGTCACACGAGTCCTTAAAGGGACAAAAATGTCTGTCATAAAAAATAAAAATCCCGCTTTCACCAAGATAAATTTTTACCAAAACCAGTCCGATCATAACTACCAAAAATGTATTAATTATTAGGATTTTAATCCTTTAAATGCCAGTTTGTTTACATAATGCCACTATTGTTTTGTTTTTTTTAAATGGAAAAAAGTTCCATATACTAAATGCCAAGAAGAGATTGTTATTATTATTATTGTTGTTGTTATTTATGATCTTGGATAATTAAGTGATTAGAAACAGTATTAATTTTGATGCATTAATATTTGTTTATACAGAGTCAGAATAAAAAAAGGTTTCTTAGCACACACATAAACCACACTCTGATATCCATACCAATACACCCACACAATTATATTACATAACTTCAATGCGCTTGGTCTTTTTTTTTTTAGCAGAAGCAGAAAGTGTATGCTCTGTGCATTAACAGCCAAAATTAAATTAAATATACAAAAATGCCCCTAAAGATGCACAAGGGTTTAACAGGGTTTTAACGCCTATTTTACAAAATATCTTCTGATTTTTAATAATAAAAAGAAAAAGAAAAAATTATCAACAGCATTTCTGTTAATCATCTAAGTGGTTATTGCTTGTTTTGGATTACTTATATCCTTGTATTTCAGTCCAGGGGTGACATTTGCAAAGAAACATACCAGGTTTATCTATCCATCTACTTTTGTAAGCGCCATCAAAAAAAAGTCTGAGTGTGCAGGAAAACTGTGTGTAGTGGTATACGCCATTCAGCACTTTTTGCATAATGACATGCTGACCAGCTCGTGTGTTCTTCTGCGCTTCACCATTGTTCAGGTGTTGAATTAGCTGAATTTTAATTCCAGCCAAACAAAAATTAAAATATGCCCCTTTATATTCTTCTATTTTATATTTGTTCAATAGACGTTATGTTGAATTAATAATTACGGTAATATGCATAGAATCTCTGAGGACCTGCTGATTAAATTCAAGTATCAAAAACAACCAATTATGTGTTTTCTAAAATGGCACTTTTTTTCTTTTTGCAGTTCAGCGGAACATGCTGGATTTCCCTCAGCATGTGTCCCCCTGTAAGGACGTCCGCACGGCCAGCACTGAAGCCGATAAGAAGCTGTCAGAGTTTGATGTGGAGATGAGTATGAGAGAGGACGTTTATCAGAGAATCGTGGCTCTGGAGGTGAGCAGGGAGCGAGCACTAACACATCTCCCTCAGGAACTAAACACTAGTATCTCTCAGGGACAGAACTGAGGTCTGAGACAGCTGAGAAAACCTGCTAGCTGACTTAACCAAATTAGTCACACATTAGTGTGTTGTTCCACCAACTTGTGCATGAAGTTTTGCCATGTATTTATATATTATATATTAAAAACATTTAAAGGTGATGTAAGTTTAGAACACCTTTTGTATACGCCTCATTTTTTGAAGCAACTGAATTTTTATGTCTTGTCATTTTTAATGAATTTATAAATAACTAAAAGTAATAATTATGTACTTTTTAACAGGAGAAGCTCTCAGATGAGTGTTTAACCCCTGAGGCCAAGCGTTACATGGAGAGACTTATTAAGCTTGGCAAAAGAAACGGCCTTCATCTTTCCAAAGATACGCAGGAGGTCAGATATTAAGATCTTCCTTTCAGATTGCTGTGGAGCAGTAACACAAACGCTCTCGTTTAGCCTATAACAGAGTTTTATATTCCCTGTAACAGGAGATCAAAAAGATCAAGAAAAAAATGAGCACTCTGTGTATCGATTTCAACAAACACCTGAATGAAGATACAACTTGCCTCCATTTCTCTCGTGAGGAACTTGGTGGGTGGACAGAATACTTTCTTTTCAGAGACACTTAGTGCTTGCATGAACAATTATTTTTCTTCTCTTACATGTAGTTTTGAAAATAAGATATGATGGGTGTAAATGCTTTTATTAGGGGGGCTTCCTGAGGATTTCCTTAACTCTCTGGAGAAGGATGACTCTGGAAACCTGCAGCTCACTCTGAAGTATCCTCATTATTTCCCCACCATGAAGAAATGCTTCGTCCCAGAGACACGGAAAAAATTAGAGGAGGCTTTCAACTCGCGTTGCAAAGAGGTCGGACATCCCAGAAATCACCTGTAACCAAAATTAGAATGCTGCCCAATAACAATATGTTTTAAAATAATTGCAGTGAATCATTTTCATAATGCTACTGTAATGATTCCCCTGACAGGAGAACTCTGCTATCCTGAAGGAGCTTGTGGAGTTGCGCTCTCAGAAGAGCAGCCTGCTGGGCTTCAGCACTCATGCTGACTTTGTGCTTGAGATGAACATGGCCAAGACCTCCAAGACGGTTGCAACTTTCCTTGGTAATGACTGATACCTTTACATGGAAATAGACAAGAACCTCACATATATAAAATAACAAAGTTGAGACTGGAGCTGAAACTCTGGAGAAAAAAAACAAAACACTGAAATAGCGTGTAAAAGCAAGCATTTGAGAATCTTTTATTTATTTTTTTTATTTAATGAAAATTACGCTTTTTTTTTAAGCAATGATGCATTCAATTGGTCAAAAGTGACTGTGAAGCTAATATATAAGACAAAATATTTCCATCTCAAATAAATGCTTTTCAACTTTGTTTATCAAAAAATCCTGACACAAATTATTACAGGTTCCACAAAAGTATTTGCGTCTGTTTGTTTGATGTTTGAATCAGGTCTCCTCTGTTGGAATAGAATTGGCTAGATGGCACTGTAGCCTCCGGTATTGCAAGAACATAGCATTGGGTTGTTTTTGTTCAGACCAATGCAAAAATCGACCCATGTTTTTACCCTGCAAACACACATCAGCGACATCTTTATTCGTGGCATTTACCAAACGTCAACAACCGGTAAACAGAGAACGCTGTGATCGGAGCTGTTTTTGTTGTGTGATGTGATAATGGAGATGGAATGTAAACACACAGTTTGCGCGATTGAAAGAGCGTGAAAATCTGACTACCGTATTGACCCGAATATAAGACAATGTTTTTTTTCTTGGAAATGCATCTGAAAAAACACGGTCGTCTTATATTCGGGGTCTAGACTTTGACATGTCAATAATACACCCACAACAATAGAGGTGGCGCCACAAATGCATAAAACGAGTGTGCCATGAAATATGTAATGCAATGTGTGTTGTAAAGATCACGAGTGAAAAAAGAAAATGAAAAGCTTACAGCGGTAGAGTCGTGACTGTCATGTTAACCTGATGGGACCAAACTACCTCTCTAAGTGATTTAAAACATAAGACGGTACCCAGATTTGAAGACTACAGTAAGATTTCACTTCTACTGTTTTTGGTAGGCTACTATGAGATGGATAGCCTAAATGTTATATAATTCAGATGGGCTACCTGTTATTTTTATGGTATTTCAAATATTTTTTTAATGTCATTGTTGTTGGTACATTTTACCAGCATTTACCATACTTTCAAAACAAAAATTCAAATAGGAAAAATAATTTAAGAAAAAATGTGTTTTACATAGAGAAAGAAAAAACAAAAACAAATTTGGTTTTAAAAAAACCTTTTTCCAAAAGGTGCATCTGGAAAAAGGGGGGTCGTCTTATAATCTTTTATATTCGGGTCAATACAGTAAATCTCCTATGACAACTTGTAGTGTTACCATCGAAGCTGAGTAAAGAACACAATGCTGCAGACAACAAGTAAATGCTGTTATCGCTGTTTTCCATGTTTGTGGAATAAGTATTTTTACATGGCTTTTTAAAAATGGCCGATGTTTTGCGTGCATTTGGCTAATCAGCATACACTTTCGTCACTGGTAGTTCCTATCGAACTATTTTAGACCCTACTCTGAAGTGGGAGCTAAGTTAGTTCCCGCAAACGGAGTTCCTAGAACTAAAACCGTTCCTAGTTCCTCCGGTGCGAAAGCGCCTAATGTGAACTGGTGGATCGATTTTAAAAAGATCATTTATTATAAAAATCTAAACAGTAAAATGTGTGTTATTAAAATAAATATAATAATTAATACTTTTGACTCATGCATATTCTTAAAAATGCGTTAAAGCCGTAAATGTGAAGTGTATCATTTTATAAAACTTTGTTTTTGTGAAAACTTGTATCTGAACTGTAAATCATGCTTTTTGCAGTTTAATGTTACTATAGTCATTGCCCTACCCTGCTCATAAGGTATTCATTTTATTTGTGCAGATCTTAAAATCTTAAATTTAAGCTTAAAAATCTTGCAGCAACACTGTTCTCTGTTGAATTTAGTACATCTTTGTCTAACCCTTTGTCTTTCCATTATCTCCTGCACACTGTAGAGGATCTGGCTATTAAACTGAAGCCCTTGGGTGAGCAGGAAAGGGCTGTGATTTTGAAGCTGAAGGAACAGGAGAGCCAGAAGAGGAATCTGCCATTTACTGGAGAGCTCTACGCCTGGGACACACGCTACTACATGACCCAGGTGGAGGAGACCCAGTATGCAGTGGATCAGAACCAACTGAAGGAGTATTTCCCAATGGAGGTGGTGACCAAGGGCCTACTGGACATCTATCAGGAGCTGCTCAATCTCACCTTCCAGCAGGTGGAGGGCGCACCTGTCTGGCACGATGATGTTACGCTGTACTGCGTTAAAGATCGCAGCTCCGGCCAGGTCGTGGGCCAGTTTTATCTGGATCTTTTCCCCAGGTGAGCACTCATGCTTGTATTTTATGGAATTTTTCTCTGGTGATCTTCCCGGGGGATCTGTATGTTTTTCTCTAATTGGGATTCAGGGGCCGGAAAGTATTAAAAATACAACATATTATTAACCTAAGAATGTTCTTATCTTTTTTTTTTTTTAAGATAAGAGACAAATCTTAAATAAATCCCCAAAGGTAAGCTTTTTAATAAATTTATTGGATGGTTTAAATGAATTGAAGGTAGTAAACTAAAAATGTTATTTTTTTAACAAAGTATATTTTAAATTATTTTTTAAAATGACATTTTAGTTAATAATCACTTAAAATGTTAAATCATGCTTTTACCATTTTCATTATTTTAATAATCAGTCGTTTATAAACATTGAAATTATGCATAATGCAGTATAAAGGTTTTAATGACGAATGGAATTAATTGGTTCTACAAGTTGTTTAAATATAAAAATTTAAACAGTGGCAGTTTTAACCTGTTTTCTTGATAGAGCTATTCAAACATGCATTAAATAATAAAGACAAGTTAAGTAAACATAAAATTAATATTTAATATAGTGAATATATTTAGTAATAGTCCTCTCTAGAGGAAACAATGCAAAATTACACTTATGGTTTGAATTTCTTTATACAGTTGACAATTTGAAAGCTAAGACTTTCATCTCAAAGGTAACAAAGCACAAAGATATTTAAGGAAGTTTTGTTCAGACATCAACTACAGAAAACAGCACAGACTAAAATGTATTCCATACTGACAGTCAAAACGCACAATCAGAGAATCGCTGTTTATTAGATGCCTGTTTAAACTGTGTTGGCCAAAACCTTAAATTCATTTTTTGCCAAATATTTTTGATTGGTGAAATTTCAGCGCATCACTATTTGAAGTGTTTTTCATTGAGTTTCTTCTGATGAAAAAAATGTTAAAATGTTTCCTAAGAATGATATATAATATTTTTTTAAACCGGAATTACACTTAGGAGCATTCATATGAACTTCTTGGAATTTACCTTAATACATTTCTTAACATTTTTATGAATCCGGCCCCTGTATCTTGGAGTGCTTCACTGTCTGATTTCTGAGACGTAGACCCCATTCTTATCCTGAACGCAGAGCTTCATCTAGATCAGAGGTCCCCAACCACCGGGTCGCGACGCACTACCGGGCCGTGGAAGAATTGCTACCGGGTCGCAAGAACGTTCTGGAAAAATGTGTATAGATTTGTGCTGTCAAACGATTAATCGCATCCAAAATAAAAGTTTTTGTTTACATAATATATGTATGTTTATATTTATGTATATATAAATACACACGCATGCATATATTTCAGAAAAATGTTGTTTATATATTAAATATTTATTTATAATATAAATTATATGAATATAAACGTAAATATTTTCAAAATATATATTCATAATAAATATACACAGAACACGCATATATTATGCAAAGAAACTTTTGTTTTGTATGAGATTTAATTGTGATTAATCGTTTGACAGCACTAGTATAGATATGACACTGTTATTTATTGAGCGTTAATGATTGCTCTAATTATTCTTTAGTTTCATTGTATGCGATTGATATGGAGTATCAATTCGACAAAAGATCGCTCTGATCTGTCATAGCCTTGGGGTTTAACGGAGCACATTTGATCTGTGACTCGTACGGACCAGACCCCACCATTCAGCACGCATGTGATTCTTAGATTAATTTGCCAATTTACACGTTCAAGAAATTTTAAACCACAAGAATATGAAATGAACGAGAACTCCGATCATTACTCGCGCGCTGTTCTCGCACACTGCCAAAGTGCGCACAAGAGGTGTGTTTCAGACAGCGTGCGAATACCAAGTTGATTCCTCTTTCACGTCTCCCTTCATTTAAGATACATAGACATGAATTGTCAAAAGCCCTCAACGGCATTGTCATTCTGTGTGCTTGAAATGCATTTTTTTCTTGTTTATCCCTAAAATCATTATCTGACTGTGACTCAAAAACCACAATATGATAGAGAATATTTTCAAAACGTAACCGGTCCATGGTGTAAAAAAGGTTTGAGAGCACTGATCTAGATTAACTGCTAATTCTCCATTATCTCTGCAGGGAGGGGAAGTACGGCCATGCCGCATGCTTTGGCCTGCAGCCCGGCTGTTTGCTCCCTGACGGGACCAGGCAGATGGCTGTGGCTGCCATGGTGGCTAACTTCAGCAAGCCCACCGCTGACGCGCCGTCCCTGCTGCAGCACGATGAAGTGGAAACGTACTTCCATGAGTTTGGACATGTGATGCACCAGCTTTGTGCCCAGGTCTGAATTAGGACTTACAGTGACATTTTGCTTGCAACTATTTTGCAGTCTGTGAAGTTTAAATATGGACGTTCTTCTGTTTGTTCAGGCTGACTTTGCGATGTTCAGCGGGACTCATGTGGAGAGGGATTTTGTGGAAGCTCCATCTCAGATGTTGGAGAACTGGGTCTGGGAGAAGGAGCCCCTGCAGCGCATGTCCAAACACTACAAAACAGGAAAGCCCATTCCAGAGGAGCTTCTGGACAAACTCATGAAGTCTAGACTTGCTAACACAGGTGACCATAGAACACGCACGGGTCATTTCCACAATAGAAACTTAAACTGATCACACACTAGCCACAAGTTAATGTAACAAATGTTTACCCTGTTTGCTCACACTTTCCTAGTCTTCTTTTGAACAATTCAGTAAATTATTTTCTGAAGGAAAAGAATTGTCGGTCACTTTATTTTAAGGTCCAATTCTCACTATTAACAAACCATTAACTACAACTTTTGCATCAAGCTTCAAACGCCCACTTTTCACAATTTAAAAAAGTCCTGTCCTTTCATAAAAGACATTTATTAAAGGGTTACTCCACCCCAAAATGAAAATTGTTATTAATCACTTACCCACATGTCGTTCCAAACCCGTAAAAGCTTTGTTCGTCTTCGGAGCACAATTTAAGATATTTTGGATGAAAACCGGGAGGCTTGTGACTGTCCCATTGACTGCCAAACAATTAACACTGAAAAATATGAAGGACATCGTCAAAAAGATGTTACGTCAAAATTACGTCACCGTAACAGCGTACGCTATTTGCGTCCAGCAGATATTTTCCAAAATAGCGCTACGGTGACGTGGAGGAGACATTGTTGAATAATGTCGTTATTTTTGTTTTCTTTGCGTACAAAAAGTATTCTTGTAGCTTCGTAAAATTACGGTGACGTAACGTTGTTTGTGACGATGTCTTAAATACTTTTCTGGGCCTCCCAGTTTTCACCCAAAATATCTTAAATTGTGTTCCGAAGACGAACTAAACTTTTACGGGTTTGGAACGACATAGGAGTAAGTGATTAATGACACAATTTTCATTTTGGGGCGGAGTAACCCTTTAAATCCTCTGGCCTACTAACTTTTTCTTCCTGTTTTTCAGGACTGTTTAACTTGAGGCAGATTGTTCTGGCTAAGGTGGACCAGGCTTTGCACACAAAGAGTGGGCTTGACCCGGCTGAGGAGTATGCCAGACTTTGCCTGGACCTCCTGGGAATTCCTTCTTCACCAGGTGAAATAAGATTTAGGTCTCAGCAATATAATAATAATAATAATAATAATAAAAATCCTTAACTTATCTTTTTTAACCCCTTGATGAATATTCAATATGTAATTGCTCTGCAATGGCTTAAAGGGCAAATAAATGGATAAATATTTGTTGCAGTACAATAGCATTACAATATTTATGTAATATGCTTAAAAATCGGTAAATAAAATTGACATCACTGTAATGGTTTACCCCAAATCACAAATAAAAAAGGAAGATATGTTAATACAGGTGTGCACGTAAGTGGTGCACATGCACGACCAAAATAAAAATAAAAACAAGTGCTGTGTAAATAAGTTAAGACCGCTCATTTGAGTTTTTACCATTGATATATGTATAAGAATTTCTTATGGAAAATTGGATCTACACTTTGTGCAGAATTATTAGGCAAGTTGATATTCTGGTCGTCTTTTTTTTCCAAGAACATTTTACCAATTCCAAACCACATCAATCTTAATAACTACTATTGATTTTGTATTTAATAATTTCTAAGTTATATATAATTGTCCATGAAGGCTGAAAGTCAAAAGCTCCTTATTTCAGGTGTGCTGAATTATTAGGCAGGTTTTCTTTTACAGATAAAATGAGCCAAAAAAAGAGATTGAACTCAGAGTAAAAGTAAAAAAAAAAAAAAAAATTAAATGCCCATGAGAGGGATGCAATAATAGAATTAGCAAAGTTAAGGCATGACCATTGGGCAGCTAAATGCTCATTGGGTCAGCAAGGTCAGAAAAAACAGGTGGAGAAGAAAAGACACATTAACTGCACAAGAATTAAGAATTAAGGTGAAGAATTAGCTGTGAAACCATCAGGAATCATTTAGTCTCCAGCGCCACCATTTTTAGGAGCTAGTAAGTTTTAGGAGCTCATTTTAGTCAATCTCTGCAAGACAAACTTTTTAGGATAGGAGATGGAATAAAAATGAGCTCCTAAAACTTACTGCCAGATTCTGGAAGATAAATTCTTCAAACAGTGGCACAAGAGGATGTGATGCTGGTCATTCGAGAGTCACTCTCAACTTATCTGTCCATAAAGCCTATACAAAATCAGTCTTCATGTATTTCACAACACTTCAGCATGTTGTTCATATTAAGTGAGGGTTATTTTTTTTAGCATTTTTTACCCAAGCAAGGTCTCCGAGAACCTGACACATTGCACTTCTGGAGACTCCAGGAAGGCTGCAGTTCTGGAAAATGGTGGCGCTGGAGACTAAATGGTTCCTGATGGTTTCACAGCTAATTCTTCACCTTAATTCTTAATTCTTTTGCAGTTAACATGCCATACATCAATGGAAAGCTTAGTTATTCAGCTTTCAGATGATATATCTCAAATCTCAATTTTCAAATTGACCCTTATGACTGGTATTGTGGTCCAGGGTCACAAATATAGGCTACGCACTGCCAGTTTAAGAGCAGAAAATGCAAAACATTCACTGACATGCTTCACTCAGGCAGCACTAAAACTGGCAGCGCATTTTCCTGCGACTCACCAAAATAAATCATAAAAGCTTTCTGATTTTGGGTTTTAAAAAGTTTGAAATTATTATTTTAAAAAAAAAGTAAATTAGCATTTTATTTTTAAGTGTTCTATTAAATAATTTTTTTAAATACTCTTTCAAATATAATAGTATTATCACACTTTATTATTTTGTTTGTTTTATTTAAAAAAATAAGCTAAAAAAATAAAATCATAATTATTGCACTTTATTTATGGTTATATTTAATGGGTCACGTTGAGCAGTGTGAGCACCAAACCAAATCTCCAGGTGCTCTCATGAGAACCAGACCGAAAAACTTGCGTGCGCCCCTGACAATATATTGTTAAATGGTTCCCGTGGCGATACTGGGTGAATATCTCATGGTTGGAAAGATCTCTCAGCCAATCAGATTTGAGGACCAGAACTAAACTGTTATATATGCATGTATTATTGCTATCAGCACCTCCTCATTAATTTTTTTTTTTTTTTTTTTTTTTGTGCTCTTTCAGGGACAAACATGCCTGCTACCTTCGGTCACCTGGCAGGAGGATATGATGCTCAGTACTACGGTTACCTGTGGAGTGAAGTCTTCTCCATGGATATGTTCTATGCCCGTTTCAAACAAGAAGGCATCATGGACCCTAAGGTTAGATTAGATTAACCAATAGTGCTTGTGAATCCTGTGTGTAAATGTCCTTTATGAGTCTACTCATGTTTCTGTGTTGTCTCACAGGTGGGTCTGGGCTACAGGAAGTGCATTCTGAAGCCTGGAGGATCTGAGGATGCTGCTGACATGTTGAAGAAGTTCCTGGGAAGAGAACCCAAGCAGGATGCTTTCCTTCTCAGCAAAGGACTCACGGTTGAGCTGGAGCCGGGCAAGCCCTGTGCCTGCTGACTGCCTGAATGTTAGGCTAAGCACTTAAAGCCTCAGACTGATTACCTCCTAAAAAACCCAAAAAGCGCATTCACTTATCACACCTTCTCCCAACCCTGCACTTGTGGAAAGAGCTTTCACTATGAAAGCCTTGTTTTAAAGTTGAAAATTGTATTGACATCTGTCCAAAAAAAAAAAAATCTACAAATGACACTCTTGTTGCGTTTTAACTGTTTTCTGTTGAGCGTAATGAATTCCCTGTAGATGATGTCAAGGAGCTGCTTCAGTGCACTCATAACACATAATTCAGCTGATGTCACATACGGGACTCCAGCTACATGATTAACAGCAGGTTACCAGACAGCATTATCTTTGCTTTGTTTTAATGGGAGAATCTCACAAACACACGTCCATCTCACATCCCGCCCCAGAATCACAAGAAATAAAAACAAGAAATTAAATTTTGCATAAAGGACGCTTAAAATGAAATGTTTTGGTCTTGTTTGGTTTTTTTTCTTCACCTGTGACTGACTTGACTTGACGTTTTGACTTGAGTTCTTTTATAATTCCCTTTTTTCTTAATGGTCATTCTATAAACTTATAATACACTAAGGGGTAACACTTTAACGCGATAGTCCACGTTAGACATTTTGCTAACTATAAGTAACTTTGCAACTACATGTCAAACTGTCGTCTTAATATCTGCTTTCACTTTTTCTACTGAATATGAGTAACTTTGCAAGTGCATGTCAAATTAATCTATTAATCAACCGTACAGTCTACTAATGCTGTACTAATATGCTAATGAGAGTTAGTTGACATGTCGCAATGTTGCTTATTAAAGTTATTAGAATGTCTAAAATGGACTGTCAAAATAAAGTGTAAAACTGCAGTGTTTTGCAATGTAAATACTGAATCCAAGTTAAATCTGTTCATATTTAATGTGATATTGACACCTATAAAATTCCTGTAAAAATTTAACTTTGAAGGTAAAACAGGCTTTTTAAAATGATTTGGTCACACTTTATTTTAAGGATCCAATTCTCCCTATTAACAAACCATTAACTATGACTTTTGCCTCAATAAACTTCTAATTTGCTGCTTATTAATAGTCAGTATGGTAGTTGTTAAGTTTAGGTATTGGGTAGGATTAGGGATGTAAAATATGGTCATGCAGAATATGTGCTTTATAAGCACTAATAAACAACCAATATGTTGATGATAAGGCGTGCTAATAAGCAACTAGTTAATAGTGAGAATTGGTCCCTATAATAAAGTGTTACCAATTAGTTTAACACGTCGTTACCAATAGCCTCGTGGGCAACGCGCTGACATTTAGCACCATTGCGCTTCGGGCGTCCCGAGTTTGAGTCCTGGCTTCTGGACCTTTCCCGATCCCATCCCCCCTCTCTCTCACTTTGCTTCCTGTCAACTACTGTCCCATCATAATAAAGGCAAAAAAATTACCATATTACATAAAAAATTGCACGATCTTGCCTTGGGCAGAGTAAGTTTTGATCGTGACTTTTATCATCAACCTGAGACCCAATTCCTCAGTGAGTTAGACTTAGGTTATTCTCTCTCAGGACTGAATGGATCTGCACAAATTAGAGAGGCTTGAAACAAACAACATAGAGTATCAATTAATGCATGCATGAGGTTTAGTTAACAGCGTAACAAAATCACCTGCTCCCTTTGGATGCTGCTCGCTTTCAACAGGTTCATATCAATACTTGTCATTGAAAATCAATTAATAATTATTTGTAATGAAGCAAAATGATTCCACAGATTTTCAATTCCTAATTAGAAATGAAAGGCAGCCATTTATGCCTTTATACACTTCAGGTTAATTAAACATGTGGCAGCTGCTCATGGCCTCCAGGGTCTGATCTCTGCTGCAGGCGGCGGCTCGTAAACACCAGGTCTCTCTCGGCCTTCCTGATCTCAGTGGATAAAATGACGGGTGCAGAGGAGAACAAACAAATGAGCTGGAGCGCTTTGCAACAGAGCTGTATTCTTTTCCTTATTACTGTGAAAACATATTCTTCATCTAATTCATATTTGGTTTTCAGATTATTTCTTCACTTCTCAAATTAAGCAGGGATGCTCAGTGGTTCTGGAGCTCTTTGTTCGATGCTGTAGAGCTACTTTGGGTCGCTCAGATTTGGGTGGGTTATGAGCACAGGAAGGCAGGCGATCATACTCAGGATTTCTTGAGGCGTGTTGGTCAGGATGGCTGTGGTGGAGAAGATGAGCGAAGCTCTTGGACTGGAGGATCTGCGTGGACAGAGCGCTGATGCTCTACAGCCTGTTTCCAGAATGGTGCGGGTTTTCATCAGCTCCATACACTCAGGTAAGGCTCACACTGCTTGTTTAGTCTGCTTACCTTTGTATGTGGCTTTTGTTCTGAAACAAACTTTGCTCTTTATTCCAAAGTCATGGAAAACCTGGAAATATTAGGGAATTTTGAATTGAATTTAAAATAGAAAAGAACGGTCTTAACGTGTTATTTTCTAGTCATGCTCAGTTCTATAATGTTTATTTTTCACTCTAAACAATACTACAAAAATGTTTATCCAATACTCACAAATCATGAAAATGCATTAGTCCAAATAAGTGTAGAATATATGAAGAGTTAATTTGCAAAAACAGATAACTCGTCTGTTATCTCTCTTTTTAACATTTCTCAGAAATCATGTTTTTTCATTGTACATTCCAATTAATCTCAATCAAACTGCATTTGGGTTATTTTGACTAGGTTAATAACTAAAAAAAAAACAGCTAACTAACACAATAAAAACATAACATAATAAAAACATGATTTTTGAAATTTTTTGCAAATAAACTCTTCATATGTAACTTTAATATGCAATGTTTCTATTTTTGTTTTGTGGAGGAAGGCAGAATTAGGGTTCAATTTGGGGACTGATTCTCACTGTTAACTATTCACTAATTACAACTTTTGCTGCAGTAAACTCATAATTTGCTGCTTATTAATAGTAAATAGCTGTTAAGTTCAGGTATGGGGTAGGAATAAAGGATATAAAATATGGTCATGCTGGATAAGGCATTAATGTGTGATTTTTAAGCACTAATAAACGGCCAATATGCTGGTAATATGCATGCTAATAAGCAACTAGTTAAAAGTGAGAATTGGTCCTTAAAATAAAGTTTTACCAAAATTAGTGTTTGTACTAATATCGAAATATTGGAACAGTTCTGATTAATCAAGGTGGTCAGGCATTTTCTATAATAATTTAAAACCATACAAATGACTGTTGTGTTAGATAATTAATTTCCTACATAGAGTGCTCTTGGTTTTGTAATAAGCATATTATTACATACTAGTGTAATAATCGTGTAATAAGCAAGATAATGTACATGAATAAATATCACAAAATAAACTCCTTCAGGACCTGACATTAATACATTTTATTTGACAGACATGAAACATGAGAGAAATGCATTCTGGGAGAAGGCCTATTCTGAGCTGCAGGCCCACTGTCAAAGCTTGGGTCTCGTCTTTGAGGTTTGTGCTAAAAATGTATTTGCAGTCTAGTTTAATTCTAATGGGAAACATAAAAACTATCTATAATTAGATTACATTTTTATTTATTGAACATACAGTATCTACTGGTGTTTTCTGTTCTGTTGAATTTAGTTTGTTTTTTCTCGCAGGTAGTGGATTTCAGATGCGGAGCGCGTGAGATCTTTGCAGCTGATCACTTGACAACTGAACTGTGCATTAAAGAAATTGAGTCCTGTCAGAGAATATCAGATGGCCCAACTTTTATTGTATGTGTCACCAGCAACCTAACTTTATACAGTGTAGTTGAACGCAATGAACACCTTTTGGTCTGTTTCTCTAAGCAGAAGTATAATTGTGTTTTTCTTCTCAGGCTCTGCTCGGTAATCAGTACGGCCATCGGCCCATCCCACGCCTCATACCAGAAACAGAGTTTGAGTTGCTGATATCAAAACTTCCCAAAGATTCAGAGAGTTTAATGCTCCTTAACCAGTGGTTCTCCAAAGACTGCAACTCAGTCCCACCCACATATATCCTCCAGCCAATCACAGCTCACTATCCTCATTACAGTGACAGGGGCTCAGAGAGCGGACAGTTGCGTGATAATGACGTCCTATCCTGGAATCTGACAGAATCGCGACTACTGCAGGCTCTCCGCACTGCTGCCCAACAGGCTGAGAGAGACGGGGATATCAGTGTTGACCAAAAGCACAAGTTTTTCAAATCTGGTAAGAGACTGTGAAGCTTTCCATAAATATGGTGCAAAATAAGGCACAATTTTTGGCATTACAAACCTGTATGACTATTTTTGTCTTCATACGATAAAAGTCAGTGGGTTCCAAAACAGTGCAGGACCCCACTAACTTTCATTGTATAACCATTGCTGCACACGTCCTGAAAAGTGAGACCAAAACATTTTGTTCATCTCTGATGGCTGGCTGCTGTACAGGCCATAAACCCCGCCCTCTCCATATAAACGAGTGGGACGTGAGCCAAACTAAAAACCCAATTTGCGCTTCAAATAAATTTTTCCTAAAGAAGTTTTAATGACGCTGATGTATATTCAAGTGCTTATTGTTTTTCCTTATAAATTCGGTTTAGTTAGCTTTTTGTTGCTATAAAAACCGTGAGTGCTTGTGATTGAGTCTGCGGGAGTTTAGGCCAGACCTTAGTTCACCCCAAAATGAAAATTCTGTCATTAATTACTCAGCCTCATGTCCTTCCAAAACCCATAAGACCTTCGTTCATCATCGGAACGCAAATTAAGATATTTTTGATTAAATCCGAGAGCTCTCTGACCCTCTCATAGACAGCAATGCAACTGTAATGTTTTCAATTTCAGTTTATTTTTTCTTTGCAGTTTTTACAACTGCGGTTGTCTAAATACATTTCAGTTTGTGACTTTTGTTTTTCTAGGAATAAATATTAACTAAACAGTTAAACATTTAGTCTACGATAAAATTGGTCTAAAGATATGAAAGAAAAGCAATGAGATTATTTACTTTTCTTCTTGCCACGTTTCAAGCCAAATGATGTTACTTCTCGGGTGTCACAGTTATGTTTGTTTTATTTGGGAAAATCATGTGGTAACAGGATTGTAAAATGTGAGACATGCCTAAACACTTAATTAACTTTTTGATATTGAAAGTTAATAATAAAAAAATCACTGCAATTAATTGCATATTTTGTGAGCTGAGAAAGGACACAACCCCTATTGTATTTATTTTATTCTTATTAGCATGCCAATTGCTAGCATATTGACTGTTTATTAGTGTTTATAAAGCACATATTCTACATGACCATATTCTACCCTAATCCTACCCAATACTTAAACTTAACAACTAGCTTACTAACAATTAATAAGCAGCAAATTAGGAGTTTATTGAGGCAAAAGTTGTAGTTAATGGTGAAAATTGGACCTTAATGAGTCCTGCTTTAGTTTTTCCTGTTGTTTTTATGATTATCATGCTTTTGTGTGTATTTCATAGTCTTAGAGTATGAGATGGAGCATGGCTTTCTCAAGACTCAAAAGGATGCATCAGCAGTGCTGTTTTTCCGTGAACTGCCTCGACTTAGTAAAAGAAACTACAAGAAAAACTTTGCAAAGTTTCTTCTGGACGTCACAGCCGATGGCTTGCTGGACACTGAAGCCCGGGAGCTCTTGGCCGACCTGAAGCAGCGCATCTGCAACACAGGTCGCCTCCAACCTCTCTGCATGGAGCTCAGCAAAGGAGCTATGGACCCGAGCCGCAAAGAACACAAGGAGTACCTGGGAAAACTGTGTGAGCAGGTAACATCCCAAATGAAGGAACTGATCAGCAGGAACGCTCTGCAAACTTCAGGAACTTGTAGCACAGAAGATCCAGGATGGTCTTGGTTGAAACAGGAGATCTTCCATCATGCCATGTTGAGCGAGGAGAAGTGCTCTGTGTTTAAAGGGAGGGACAGCATTCTGGGAAAGATCTGCATTGCCATGTGGGAGTCCACGAATGCTTGCCACGAACCTTTTCTGGTTCATGGACCTTCAGGGGTTGGTAAAACAGCTCTGCTTTGTAAACTGGCACAAGAAATGCGAGGCGTGGTTGACCATCGAGGAGTCGTGGTGCTCAGGTTGCTGGGAACATCTCCACTCAGCTCGGATCTTGACTCTGTTCTCAGAGGTGTTTGTCTTCAAGTGTGTGGAGCTTTAGGGTTGCAGTTCCCCTATCCACATATTTCCAACACGCATGAAGAGCTAGTCCGGTTTTTCCACTCCGTGCTGGAAGACGTGTCAAAACAAGGAGACACACTCCTACTCATTCTAGATTCATTGGAGCAGCTGTTAGAGGCAAACAAACCTCCTCAACTAGACTGGATACCTAAAGCGATCCCTCCCAATGTACAGATTGTACTCTCTATTTCTGATGACTGTGTTGAGAAATGTAAATCTCTGGTTTCAGCAGAACAAAACGTCTTTGGAGTGGAACCTCTCACAGACGATCAAGGGAAGGACATCATTGATGCCTACATGAGTGCAGCTGGACGCAAGCTGACCTCAGAACAGTTAGGCACCGTCTTAAACAGCTTCCAGCAAAGCAGAAGCCCTTTGCATCTGAAGCTCTTGCTAGACGCTGCCAAACAGTGGTCCTCCAACACCTCCATGTCTAATGTTCGCCTGCGCACCTCTGCACAGGAAGGGATGACACAGTTTATGGAGACACTTGAGGAGAGTCATGGAAAGAAGCTAGTTAGTCATGCTCTGTGTTTCATCTTGTTATCAAGGTAAGTCATAATTTGGGTAACGCTTTATTTCGATAGTCCACTTTAGACATTCTACTAACAGTAAGTAACTTTGCAACTACATGTCAACTAGCAGTCATTAGAGTATTAGTAGACTGTCTGCTTAATATCTTCTAACACTTTATTTTGATGGGTCCACAACATACAACATACTGACTACGAGAAACCTAAACCTACCCTACTGAGAGTTAGTAGACATGTAGTTGCAAATTAATGAGAATTAGTTGACATGTAGTTACAAAGTTACTTATAGTTAGTAGAATGTCTAAAGTGGACTATCAAAATAAAGTGTAACCATAATTTGTTATGCTGATTTTAGGAAGACCCAGTATGTTAACTTTTTGAAGGTAGATTATGAGGATGTTTTGGTAATTTAGTATAATGGCGTCTTTACGCTGCCAAGCTTTGCCACATCCAAATTACATGTAAAAATTGACTGTGATCAAGAAATACTCAGCTGTGAGCATGTCGTAGATTGTTTTCTGTGATTGTGTGTAAGTACCAAGGTTGTGCTCATTCAGATCAAATTCATGACTTTTAAATTACAATTAATTTTCCAGATTTGAGATTTGAGGTTGTAAACAGGATGCTGAATTGTAACTCAGATTTTAATGAAAAGAAGTAGAATTACAATGGAATTAAATGCAAATAAATGTATATTGTACAGTATGTGCAGTTAAAAAATTTTATATTATGTATTTATATTTTACAAATTATTTTATCTGTACATGTAATATTATGCACATAACATATGGGGTATTTTGATAAATACTTCATGATATTAATAATCGATGCTTGAAATGATGCACCTGTAGAAATATATGAAGAGTTTATATGCAAAAACAGATAACTGTTTTTTTTTAATTGTCATGTTATCATGTTTTTATTGTTTTTTGGTTTTTTTGTGTTAGTTAGCTGTATTTTAGTTATTTTTTAACCTAATCAAAATAACCCAACTGCAGTTTGATTGATATTAATTGAAATGCACAATGAAAAAACATGATTTTTGAAAATTGTTAAAAACGGAGTTATCTGTTTTTGCAAATTAACTCTTCATATATTGCATTACATTAAAATTCATTAATCATTTTATGGACCTTGGTGGGAGAGCACTTGATATCCCAGAATACTCTTATTTAATCAATAAAAGTTAGATTCATGATATGTATTTTTGTATTTTTAATTGTTGTATATATTTTTCTTTAATTATTTTGAGTTACATGTTAAAGTATTAACTTAGTAGTATTACATTTCTTTGAATTCAATAAAATTATATTTCTTTCATTCGGATTCAAATTCTAATGCAACATCCCATCTGTGTACTCAATTCTATTCAAATTCACATTCAATTGGTAGCTAATTCTTAAGCAGCCTCTGCGCCACATTAAAAGTGCATGCTTTTTTCTGTGTATATTTGCCGATTTCTATGAGTCAAATACTAGCCTTCAAAATTGGCAAGCCCAACTCATATTGTTGACAGTTACAGAAGTCTAAGTTACAGAATGTAATTATTTGTCTTTTATATATTCAGAAATGGTCTATCAGAGGCAGAGTTACAAGATGTCTTGTCGTTGGATAATGATGTTCTGGCTGAAATTTATAAGTACTGGCTTCCTCCAAGCCACACACTCCTGCGCTTCCCACAACTTCACTGGTCACGTCTTCGGCATGACCTCACAGCTCATCTGACAGAGAGATGGGAGGGTGGTGTTATTCTGCTGGATTTGACTCACAGGTAAAGGTTTGCTTTCCCACAAGTCAAGCAACATACTACGAAAAGTCCCAGCACTTCCTATATGCCCATTCCAACTCAGCTGTTACTTTTCTTAGGCAGTTTGCAGAGCTGGTAAGGAAAAGATATTTATCACGCGATATGAAAGCTGACATGCACACCATCCTCGCCGGATATTTCTCAGGACAGTGGAGTCAGGGGCAGCTCAGGCCCATCCTTCTGCCATCACTAAGTACACTGCTCAATGCTGACAGAAAGGTATTGTTCAAGCTCACAAAATCAGCATTGTGTCAATATATTTTAGATACTAAGTAACCTATATTTTGACTAAATGTTTGTAGTAAAACATGGTATTTTTCCCAAGGTACCACCCCAGCCCTTGTGGTTCACTGGAGAAGTCGCCAATATGCGGAAGCTTCATGAACTGCCCTATCACCTCGCTCATGCAGGCAAATGGGAGGAGCTACGCCAATCAGTGCTCGGTGAGGTTTAAATAGGAATAGTTACATTTAAAAATAACCAAATCTATTGCATATTCTCTTGAATGACACATTGACAGCTGTCTGCGTTTTATGTTTTTGCCAACTTAAAAATATGCAACGTGTATGTACAACATATGTACAACTTTATTCTCACAGGCAGTCTGGACTGGTTGTGTTGTAAAACTCTGCGATGTGGCGTGAGCTGTGTTATTCAGGACCTGTCGCTTTGCACTGACCTCACAGACTGTCCTGAGATACAAATGCTGAAAGAGACATTTCTGCTTCTTAAGCCCTCGTTAGATTTTAGCGATGGCCGTGTGGGTAAGTATTGACCACTGGGGCTTTCATAGGCATACTTATTAAAGCAAATGTAAATAAGAATTTTTTTTGTAAGGGAATATAAAGAAATGTTTTGGTTTCGTGTTTTTATGAAATGGTGAATTGGAGTTGAATGTAGTCACATGTTTATTGGTTGCTTCTGAATGATCAATTGCCTAATGGGAAAAAAAAAAGAAAATCAGTTAGCAAATGGAAAAATAAAAGCAATTAATAAATACTTTATTTAAAAAAAAAAAAATCTAAATGGTTTGCTTTATTGATATTTAAATATATTTTTATTATTAAATATGCAAAAGAAAAAATAAATACACAATGTATTTGTCATTTATGTATTATTTAAAAATGTGTCAATGCTTAATTTATTTCTTGCTTTTTAAAATGCATTTATAAATCCTCTGTAAGTAGTATGAGGCTTTACAGATGACATTTAGAGACATTTTTCCTTTATTTATTGGCAGAAAAAAAAGTCACCAATTCATCATTCTTTCACTTTCTCTTTAAGCATTGCTAACAATTCAAGAAACATCTCAAATCTGCCACGATATAACTCTTTCAGTATTTTTTTTTAACTCTACTAATTCTTCTATTTCACTCTCTAAAAGATCCCTCACTTTTGGTCACGGAGATCTTCTCCAGGCTGCAGTGCCTCGCTGATCTCTACCCCTCCATGATTGGTCAGCTGTGTTCTCAGTGCGTGGACTGGTTCGGTTCCTGTACTGACCCAGTGCTTGTGCCCAAAAGCAGCTTCTTTCAGGCCCCCGGGGGCCCACTGAAGAGCACCCTCACGGGGTTCACTAGAGGTGACATAAAGGAGCTTAATATTGGTTTTGTTAAAGATTTTAGAGTAAAGAACAGTCCAAGAGCGCACATCAATTAGGCCAAAAAAGCTCAATGTGGGTGCTCCACCACACAAGAATAAGAATGAAAACATCAAAGTAGGCACACCACAGCTTCAGAGATAGAGAAATACTTAATTATGTTCTCACCACAGGTGACGTTTCGAGCTTAAGCGCTCTTCATCAGATTTTAGAGTGAAAATATCTTACCACACATGCTGTTGCTAATCTGCTACATGTGGCTTCATATCATTGTGCGTTTTCTTGACTTTTGTAGGGGTGAAAGCTGTCGTGCTGTGCTCAAAGAGAGAGCTGCTGGTAGCAGGTTCAGAGGAAGGACTAATCATAGTCTGGAGTCTAAACCATCTCCAGACTCTTCACAATCTTTCTGGACATACTGGTAGGTTCTTAACGGTGTAGAAGGCAAGGGTGTAGTTTGTCACTGCCTTGATTCTGAACATTCAAATTCAAGCGAGTGTAAAGGTCTTTGCTGAAATTTTTGCACGTTAAAAAATAAATACAACCTCACATTGTGTCAATCATGTTTACACACTGCCTCCAAAAGTTTTGTCCATCATAAAAAAATTCAGGTCAGTTTCGATTTTCTGCGTTTTCGCATTCGTAGCAAGCATTTTGATAGGAAAGGATGATGAATATGAAAAAAATTGAAAAAACATACGAAAATTTTGGACTCAGTGTGCAAGGACCTTAACAGTCAAGTTCTGGAAGTAAAAACTCAAAATTCATTTTCTCCATAGGAAAACTGATTTTAAACAATAACTGATAAACTTTTAAAGGTATAGTTCACCCAAAATTGAAAATTACCCTATGATTTGCTTACCCCCAAACCATACTAGATGTATATGACTTTCTTCTTTCAGACAAATACAAACAGAGTTGTATTAAAAATGTCCTGGCTACTACTATTACTGTTATTATTTATCACCTTCCTCATCCTCCGTCCTTTGTTATTATTATCATCATTATTATTATTGTTGTTTTCTACTATTGTTATGTCTGTTGTACTTTTCTACATGTTCCTTTGTTTATATACTTCCACCCCCACACCCAGTTACACACAGACACACACATGTTTGTTTTTGTGAAAAGTGGGGACATCCCATAGGCGTAATGGGTTTTATACTGTACAAACTGTATGTGCTATTGCCCTACACCAACCCTACACCTAACCCTACCCCTTACAGGAAACCTTGTGCTATTTCAGATTTTCAATACACTCCATTCTGTGTGATTTATAAGCGTTTTGAAAAGTGGGGACATGGGGTAATGTCCTGAAAAGTCACCTTCTCCTTGTAATACCTATGTCATACCCTTGTCATTATACATATTTATGTCCTCATTGTCACAAAAACGCACGCACACAAATTATGTTGGCTGTCTTGTATGTTTTGTTCACCTTGGTTATTTTGTATTTGATTTGTCACCTGTAAGTAGTATATCTGTTTGCATAAAAAAATAAAATAAAATAAATACATTAAAATAATAAGTCCAGGCTCTTCCAAACATTATGATGGCAGTGAATGGGTGTTAAGATTTTCAGGTCCAATAAAGTGCATCCATCCATCATAAAAAGTGCTCCCCATTACTCTGGGGGTTAATATAGTCCTTCTGAAACGAATCAATGCATTTGTGTAAGAAAAATATTAATATTTAAAACTTCATAATCTGTAATCTCTAGCTTCTGCTTACTGTCGTACGCGTGTTTACGATTGAGTGGTGTTCCAGCGGATGACGTAGGATGTAGGGCGTAGGTTTAAGCTCCGGTGAGAATAGTCTCATGTTAACCAACTTTGTTTACAGCAAAGGAAAACTATTCTCCTCCTGGCTTATAATCCTCTGACATTTTTCTTTTACAAATCCTCATTTTGTACTTAATTCCGGAGCCAGTGTTTTGTTTTGCTCGCTTCACTGCACATCCACATTCGTCACTTCCACATTCATCACCGCATTCACCTACTTCTTGCGTCATCCACTCTCATGAACACGCTTGCGACAGAAGATAGAACAGAACAAAATATCCCTGGTGTAGGATGAGCCAAGCAGTCCCCAATGAGACAGTAATGCCATGCTCCCTAAGGAGTGCACTCTTCAGTTCCCCCATAGTTCCTTAAAGATCGTTACTATGCAGCAAAAAAGCAATCTGCTGGGGGAGGTGTGCACTTATATGATGTTTCACATTATATTGTAGATTTCAGCATTATAGCACACTCTATTGATCAATCAGAATTCAGGACCGGTTCTATCCCTCTTATAAGGAAATTAATAGTTTAACAAATAAAGAAATAAGGGACATAGCTAACTTAAATGTAGAAATGTTTTCTATATTTCCCCCAGTTTTCAAACAGTGTCTATGTGCCTTTTAGAAACTACCCCGAAAAATGCTTTAGGGTGAACACCATTTTATATATGAAAATATAAACACGTTTTGTTTCTCTCTGTGTAGCGGGAGTGCTGTCCCTGAAGCTGATGGACAAAACCAATCACTGTCTGTCTACTGGACTCGATGGCACACTAAGAAAATGGTGTCTGATAAGTGGACAACAGCTTTTCTGTATCGCTGATGCAGTGTCTGTCCAAACACACACTCATACACACGTTCACATGATTGAAGAAAGGAAGATTATAATAACCAACCCAAGCAGCCTAGTATGAAAAATTACAATTTTACATTTTTTTTTTTTTTTTTTTTATTAAAGGAACAGTTCATGTTCAAATGAAAATTGTCATTATATATTTGTCCTCTTACTGTACCAAACCAGGGGTCAGTTGTGTAAACTTATCCGCTGTCTTGAGGCTGTGTCTTAAGAACTAGTCTGACCAACTAGCAGTTAGCCAAGGAGTCTAATTTTTCGAGAATTAAATTAGTCCAATCTACATTTTAAATCGACTTAAAGTTATGACCTGTCCTAAAATTAATGAAATAAATAAATAACATGTAAGACTATGCTACTGTAAGCATTTTATGCAACCGGTCCCAGTCATTATTTGTGTAATGATAATAAAAATGGAGAAATTGTAAAGTCTTCATGCAGATCTAACTTTACGAAAATATGACAACAACAAGAAAGGAAAAATCTAATTAGCAAAAATGTATAATGACAGAATTTTCTTTTTGTGTTTGTTTAATTATAACTATGTAGAATGTTGTTAGTTTATATTTTCTCTACCATCCTTTCTCGTGTAGGTTAAAGCTTGGCACTTGGACACTGCAGAGCCCCTGTATGAGCTGACAGCAGGGGTTTGTTCTGTTCTTGGTGTTGTGGGAGATGCAGTAGCGTGCATATGCAGTGAGGGGGCGCTCTGTTTTTATGAGATATCCACTGGCATGCAGCATTCCCAGATCCCCCTTCCCTGTCCTGCTGGACACCACAGTATCACCTGCTCTCTGACACTCACCAAATACTCCAAGATACTCATTGCTTTTGGGGAAGGCCGTTTCCATTCGGTATGTATCTTGTTTCAGTAAAGACCAAGCTAAGCATAGCATTTCAGCTTTATTGGAAGGTTTTTGTGTGTGTGCAGGTGTGGAGCCATGGTAATGAGTCTGTGGTTGATCTTCCCTCTCCAGCTTTGTTCCTCAGAACATCTGAGGATGAAAAATTGCTGTTTGCAGGTGCTTTTATACATGCCATTGTCTGGTTATCTTTTCTCATTAATTAATTAACTCTTAAAGTGTGCATCGCTAAGGTCAGTCAGTTCTTTCATTAATTGACCAGAATGTTGGGCTGCTTACAAAAACAGCATTTAAACCAAGACCAAGTTTACACTTCTCAGAAAATCAAGATATGAATGGCTTCACCTTTAATCACCTTTAATAACATTAATTAAATAGCGCTTTCCATGGAAGGGGTGCAAAATAAGGTTTCTAATTCTAAAAAAGGGACATGTGAAGTACTTCATCTTTAGATTTGTTGTTTGTCCACTTAACTGGATCAAACTAAATATTATGTTATCTGTTTTATATTATATTAGCATATATTTGAATAATTAAAATAAAATACAATAAATATTGTGGTGAAATGACTGAATGGGTAACAGGTTAGCAGATTTAGAAAATACAAAAAAAAAAAGAGAGAGAATTTTATTTATTTGTTTGTCTGTTTGCTGTTTTAGAGAAAATATACTCAGGGAGGCACTATAACTCACTTTTTCTCCACAGTGAGATTGTTTTTAGTTCCACATGCAGGAGAAAGAAAAAATAAAAATCAATAATGGATTTTTCATTTTTGAAATAATTGACATAACTATGCATTTTTGTTTCTGCTCTCTTTTTCTCTTTAGTTATTTCCTGTATTAGTTAAAGCTGAAATATTACAACTGTTTTATTCTATATTATCAAATATTTGAATAACATAAAGTTCAATTAATATTATAATAATTTCCAATGCTTGTAGAATCAGAGCCCTTCTTAGGGAAAAGACTAAATATTACTTGTTTTGGTCATCTAAAGTAGTTAATTGTTATAAGAAATATAACATAATTTATTAAACTTGCCAATTTTGTACTGACTGTAATAATTTTAAGCTTTTATCTAGAACGCAACTTTGTAAACTCTTTATGAACAGTGCCAGTAAACCTATATGCTTGAAATCCACTTTTTTTTTTTTTTAATCCAGATTTTTCTTTTTGAAGGATGTGACAGAACATTGTGTGTGTTCCTTGTGACGCTGACTTCAATGCAGAAGGTTCTGGATCTTCACCATGACGCGTCAGTCTTATGTGCCGTCTCTAGCAGTGAAGGCAGCGAAATCATCACAAGTGCCCAGGATCGGATTATACGGGTCAGTTTAATCCCTTTCTTCCTATATATTTTCATCTCACTGCTATTGTCTCAACCGAAAGTTGATCTTGTTGCACTCTTTAAGGTGTGGAGCGTAACCACTGGAGCCCTGCTGGACTGGATCGGAGTGATGGATTCTGCTGTGGCCTCTTTGGCTGTCCATCAGCGCACTATTATATCCGCCTCCGTTATTGCCAACCAGCTCAAAGTATGGCAGCTGGATTACAACACCAAGCACAGGAGCAAGACTTTCATCCCAGCATACTGCCCCCTAGTGGCCCTGTCGAAAGACGGTGATACTGTATTCTATGTGAAAGAAGGAAATAAAACAGAGGTTTTCACCTGGAGCTGCTCGGAAGGTGAAACATGTAATAACAGGATATTGGTTCTCATTGTTGTATTCATGTGTGAGAAATATTTAAAGTAATTCAAAACAAATCTGCAAAAGTTCTCAAGCCAAAAGTGTTCATGTGTTCACAGGTCTACGGTCCGACAGTATGGACGTGTCCTCAGAAGTGTGCTGTATGGAATTAGCCCAGCAGAAACGCTTACTCTTCTGTGGATTGAGGACTGGTACCATCCTTATTTACCCACTAGACTTTGCCCCAGAAACCCTGTGCCTGCCTCCTCCAGAAAACCTGCCGACGGTACGCAGCATGGCCATCAGCCCGCGGGAGGACAAAATGGCCGTGGCGTATGAAGATGCAGTTTGTCTCTTTGAGATTACATCGAGAGACAGTTTCCCCTGTGTAGACGGTCCATCTGAGAGGTACTCCCTGTGCCTGCTGCACTCCCCAATCTCCGCCATGGCTCTGCTGTCCGACTGCAGGCTGCTCTATGGGACCTTTGGCGGCGAAGTGGTGATATACGACTTTAAGAGCGCCACGGCAGCCGAGCTGGATCATCACGGTGCAGCCATAACCTGCATCACCATGAGCAACTGGGATGTGCAGGCGCTGATTGGCTCTCAAGACTGTGTTCAGAAGTTGTGGAATCTGAGTCCCGTTTTGCTGAATCACACCATGGAGTACAAGGTGAGGGCTTGCAGGTTGCCATAATTCATTGAGCTTTTTAAATTAAACCAAAAGTGTTTGTTGTCGTTGAGCATGTTTTTACATATTTGAGAATAACAATATTTGAGAATAAAAATGCCATCATCCTGAAAGGTATGTAAAATAGTCTATTAAATTATTTTTGAGCTATAAGTTGCCTGCAATGTTGGGGGTAATGCATTACAAGTAACGCCAGTTACGTGATCAAATTACTTTTTACCAGTAAAGTAACACACATTTCTTTTTAATTTAAAAGGAAATATCTGAGTTACTTTTTCAAATAAGTAAGGCCAGTTACTTTGTTTCCCATGTCTTAACTGACAGCTCTGGTGTTGCCATGTTGAGAGAAATCGGGAGTAAGTGCGTTGTGCGTGAACATGATGTTACTGTAAATCTAGACTAAATATAAACATGTATTTACTCATCTCGCCTGCACAAAAACAGATTCAGTATTCCTCAAAATGAATAAAAGAAGTAAAATGCAAACTCAGAATATTATACAAATCTACAATAATTAAATGTTAAATAAAACAAATATCATTTTTATGTATATAATTCCATTTTATTAACCATTGTCTTTCCTGCTGACCTTCAATGATCCAATTCAACACATTTATGTTTAATTTTTGTTATTGCTGAATAGTGTTGAACTTTCCTGCGTCATATTCTCCATGTAATTTGTTTGAGCTGTACCCTCTACTGTACAGACATTAATTTACATTTTACACAGGCATATCCATTCCATTTTTGTTGAAGAAGAACTTTTTTATATTAAAAACAAACAAGCAAGCCCTGCCCAGATTTAAAAAGTAAATCGGAAGTAATGTAACTCATTACTTTCCGTAAAATGTAATTAAGTAACATAATTAGTTACTTTTTTAGGGAGTAACGCAATACTGCAATGCGTTACTTTTAAAAGTAACTTTCCCCAACACTGGTTGCCTGTAGTTGGGTCTATACTCAAATAAGCATAAAAAAAAATTATACTCCCAGATACTACATTAAATAGTCTGTATAAATACTGAGGTTATATCTATTTTGCTCTGTTCACAATTTAACTTGCTGAGGGAAAAAAAAATAAAAAATTGCTAAAACCAGCCTAAGCTGGGTGGCTCGTCAAAGCTCTGTTCACAATTAATTTTAGTAGAATTTGTTTTTAGTGTGTCCCTAAGCTAACAATATGATACTTGAATAAGAAGTATTAGAAGTAATATTTATTAGAATTAGAAGTACATGCTACTCACAAATACCAGGTAATATAGTCTACTGAACTATTATTTGTCTGTGGTTGGGTCTATTTTGGCTCAATTTACAATAAATTACCATGTTGCTGATGTAATAGTGTGATACTTGAATAACGATAAAATTACTTATTAAATAATCTTACAAAATTAAAATAGTCTGTTTCTGGAGAGCATTGGACTGAAGATCTAAAGGTCCTTGGTTTGATCCCATGTTTCAGCAGATGCTCCACATTTTTGTTTTTGGTCCATGGGGCCAGTGACTAAAAATAACTGGGATCCAACCCCTCTGTCAGCCCTGTGAGCAACAGCTGCTCCTGTCAAGGTTCCATGGTGTAATGGTTAGCACTCTGGACTCTGAATCCAGCGATCCGAGTTCAAATCTCGGTGGGACCTGCTTTTGTCACCAATTTGCGCAAGACCCGGTCCGAAAAACTTTTCGGCAGCAGTGAGCCCCAAAACCTCATGCAGGGAGCATTGCTTTGTAGCATCAACGCTCAGTCTGTCTCTTTAGGGAAGTGAGCGTAAAAGGGCAGGACCCAGCTTGGAGAATGCGGGCATCGATCCCGCTACCTCTCGCATGCTAAGCGAGCGCTCTACCATTTGAGCTAATTCCCCTGGCTGTGGTGTTGTCCATCGCTCCAAAAAATGCCTGAAGAGATTGTACTTTTGTTTTTAAGGCCCTGCTTGGTCTTGTTACCCCAGTATGTGTACCCCAGCTTCTCCCCTCTGTTTCCTACACTGGCTTAAAGTCTAAGGGACATCTGACCATTTCAGCTGTCCTCCCTAACACCCCTCTACATGTTCGGTCCAGCCCCATTTTTAAATCCATTCAGAGACCAACTTTCATTCGTTTGCCTTTGACACTGTCTCAAGGTGTTTGATTACTTCCATGTTCGTTCATGCTCCTTCTTTTGTTATTGCTGAAGTTGTTCTTTTCTTCGGGTTTTTTTTTTTGTTGTTGTTTTTTGGGCTCGTGGCTAGATGAGTTGCCAAGGCTGGTTTGTTGGTCCAGGGGTATGATTCTTGCTTTGGGTGCAAGATGGCATGGATTCAAATCACAGAAGAGCCCATAACAAGGCTTGGTCCTGAAGCTATTTTGTCTCTTTAGGATCACAAGCAATCAGGAAGTTTTTGGTAAATCGGGCAGAAGCCCAGGCAATGCTTGGTTGGTTAGATCAGTTGGTTAGAGCGTTGTGCTAGTAACACCAGGGGGCCAGTGACCAAAATTTACTGGGATCCAACCCCTCTGTCTAACTGCTTCCCCACAGCCACAGCGCTATCTGTCTCCTAGGCGTAATGGTTAGCACTCTGGACTTTGAATCCAGCGATCCACGTTCAAGTTTCGGTGGAACCTGCGAGCTTTCTTGCAGAAGGAAAATAAAAAAAATGTTTGGTGGTGCTGCTGGCAAGCCTGTAAGTGATTTAGTCTTTGTGACCCTGTGAGCAACAGCTGCTCCTGTCAAGGTTCCATGGTGTAATGGTTAGCACTCTGGACTCTGAATCCAGCGATCCGAGTTCAAATCTCGGTGGGACCTGTTTTGCCACCAATTTGCGCAGGACACGGTCCGGGAAACTTTTTGGCAGCAGTGAGCCCAAAAAGCGCACATAGGGAGCGACGCTTCATAGCGTCAACGCGCACACTCTGTCTCTTTAGGGACAAGTGAGCGTAAAAGGGCAGGAGCCAGCTTGGAGAATGCGGGCATCGATCCCGCTACCTCTCGCATGCTAAGCGAGCGCTCTACCATTTGAGCTAATTCCCCTGGCTGTGGTGTTGTCCATCGCTCCAAAAGACGCCTTCTAAGGAGCGTCAGCTTGAAGAAAAGGGGCAATCTCACCTCTGTGCTGGCACCTTTGCACTGGCTGCCATTTAGTTTTAGAATTAACTGAGAGATTGTGCTTTTGTTTTTGAGGCCCTTTTTGGTCTTGTTACCCCAGTATATATGTGTGTGGATTCCTGTATTACGTAACTTTGGATCACTCATCACGTGCAGCCAACTTCCCCTCTCTGTTTCCCACACTGGCTTAAAAAGTCTGAGCGTTTCAGCTGTCCTCCCTAAGATCCCTCTTTATGTTACGTCCAGCCCCATTTTTTTTTTAAATCCATTCAGAGGCCTTCTTTTGTTGTTCCTGTAGTTGTTATTTTCTTCGGGGCTGGGTTTGCATTAAATGATTTGATTTTCTTTCTTTTTTTTTATTACTTGTGCTAGTTTTACTTTAAAACAAGTCAACAAGAACTAATTAACTCTTTAAGTTATTTTTCGATGTGCTCTTAATTTGGAGCAAGCCTATGATGACGTATAATGTTGCCAACAAACAACCGCTGCGTGAGATTAATAAGGCATGTGTTGTCTTGTTCCATTCTTAAGGGTTTTTATTTCGAAGGCGTCCTCTGTGCTGTCTTCTCAATAAATGATAAATACATCTTCACTGGATCCCTGGACAAAACCATCAAGGTTTGGGATGTCTCTAATGGTGAGGATTGTTCACTGTTGTGCATGATACCTACTTGTTTATGACTAATCAGTCTGTGGAAGATTTACTAATAATTTGCTAATAATATCTTTCATGTCTGATTCAGTTGCTTGACTTCATTTCATTACAGGTAGTTTGCTGTACATCCAGTTCGTCTACTCTCCAGTCATAAAGATGATGCCACACAAGGATGGATTTGTTGCCATGTCTCAGCATGGCTCTTTCATCAAGGAAGGCTTCCGCTGTCCAGACACCCTTAAACCTGGATACAACCCCCTCCGGAACTTCAGAGCACATTACCGTGTCACCTCTCGGGAGAAAAACCTGAACACTCCGCACACTATGATCAACGAGCTCCCAGATTACAACCCTGCTCAGTTCAATTTCATCGGCATCGGTTTGATGAAAAGCAAATCATCCAACACATGTGTTCTCCTTTAAATACCTTCTAGGTTCTAAACATTTTACAATTTAACAGCCCACCTGTGTATAGAATTAGGCTTTACATTAGAATCTCATGTGTTATTACATATTTGTAATTACATAATAATTACATAATAATAACTTTGTAATTACATATAAAATATATTTTTAAGAATAATCAAACAGTTTACTATTTAGTCATTTTATAGTAATTTAATCAATATTGCAAGTGTTAAAAGTAAAGCACAACATGTTGTAAAATATATTTTAATAGCAAAACAAAGTGTAAACAGGCACAAGCACAGGAAAAATATAGTTTTTTATGTTAGCACTGAATTTAATCACAGCTTTTGGCTTAATAACTCACAGTATAATATAGAATAATAATCACATTGTTTGCTTCTAATTTGTAACATGTTATAACTTGGTATTTCAAGCGCAATGCATCATTGAATTCCAATGCCTGCACTTGGAGAAAGGTAAGCGAATAAAACCAGTCAAGACATTCTGTTGCAGCAAAGGTTTTCGCTCCTGTTACGTTTCTTCTTCTCTTGAACGCTTCGGATTTGACGGAGCTGTACTGAAGCCAGTGACATCATACATATCTAAAGAACAGACAAATCGTTTATCAGCCTCAACACAAAGATATTTGTCTTTTTTGTTTTGACTTTTTGCATGTGAGTTTCATGTGTCCTACATATCAGGTATGAGCTGTAAGTCAGAGATAATATTTCTAGTGGCTCAGTATGTGTTTTACTGTGGTCTATGTACTTTGGGTGGCTGTTCATGTTTAATTAATTGTAATGAGTTTAAGAAAAAGAGTCCTGTATGAAGAGATCGCTTTGTACCATAAAAGCAAATGAGAGTTGTTAAATACATAACATTTACATACAGTGGGATCCAAAAGACAGCTAGTGAAAATAGTTCTATTTGCATTTAATATTTTTTTCCCCCACTGAAAATAACAATTGAGTAGAAACCTTTACATGAATTTGCTGTATGTACTCCACATTCGGGGCAAAACCTGATGATCCATGTTATTCTAAATTTGAAAATTTCTTTCTGTGAAGCATTAATATAAGCATAAGTCTAACTTTTTGTAGCGAGAAGTCTGCATGCTCATTGACTTTTATTTGAAATACATACATGCATATATATACACAGGTGCATCTCAAAAAATTAGTATATCGTGAAAAGTTAATTTTTTTTGTAACATTTCAAAAAGTGAAACTTTCATATATTCTTGATTCATTACATGTAAAGTAAAACATTTCAAAAGTTTTTTTTGTTTTAGTTTTGATAATTAGAGCTTACAGCTTATGAAAGTCAAAAATCCAGTATCTAAAAATATTAGAATATTTACATTTGAGTTTCATTAAATGACCATCCCTACAGTATAAATTCCGGGTATCTCTTGTTCTTTGAAACCACAATAATGGGGAAGCCTGCTGACTTGGCAATGGTCTAGAAGACAATCATTGACACCCTCCACAAAAAGTAAGTCACAGAAGGTCATTGCTGAAAAGGCTGGCTGTTCACAGAGTGCTGTATCAAAGCATATTAAATGCAAAGTTGACTGGAAGGAAGAAATTGGGTAGGAAAAGGTGCACAAGCAACAAGGATGACCGCAGGCTTGAGAATACTGTCAAACAAAGCTGATTCAAACACTTGGGAGAGCTTCACAAGGAGTGGACTGAAGCTGGAGTCAGTGCATCAAGAGTCACCACGCTCAGACGTCTTCAGGAAAAGGGCTACCAAGCCACTTCTGAAACAGAAACAACGTCAGAAGCATCTTACCTGGGCTAAAGAGAAAAAGATCTGGACTGTTGCTCAGTGGTCCAAAGTCCTCTTTTCAGATTAAGGTCAATTTTGCATTTGATTTGGAAATCAAGTCCTGGAGTCTGGAGGAAGAGTGGAGAGGCACAGAATCCAAGCTGCTTGAAGTCCAGTGTGAAGTTTCTGAAGTCAGAGATGATCTGGGTGCCATGATGTCTGCTGGTGTTGGTCTATTGTGTTTAATCAAGTCCAAAGTCAATGCAGCCTTCTGCCAGGGGATTTTGGAGCACTTTATGCTTCCATCTGCTGACAACCTTTATGGAGATGCTGATTTCCTTTTCCAGCAGGACTTTAGCACCTGCCCACAGTGCTAAAACCACTTCCAAGTGGTTTGCTGACCATGATATTACTGTGCTTGATTGGCCAGCCAACATGCCTGACCTGAACCGCACATGATATCTATAGGATATTTTCAAGAGAAAGATGAGAAACAGTCGATCCAACAATACAGATGAGCTGAAGGCTCAATAGTGCCACAGACTGATCGCTTCCTTGCCACACCTCACTGATGCTGAAGTTTGTGCTAAGGGAGTATTGAGTGCATAAATTAACATACTTTAAAGAACTTGAACTTTTCTGTTTTGCAAATCCTTTTTTTTTTTAAATTGATCTTAGGAAATTATCTAATATTTTGAGCTGAAAGCTCTAATCAAAGTTAAAACAAAAAAAGTTTTTGAAATGTTTTACTTTACATGTAATGAATCTAGAACATATGAAAGTTTCACTTTTTGAAATAAGTTTAAAAAAAATAAGTACTTTTTCACAATATTAAAATTTTTTGAGATGCAATATATATTAGTGCTGTCAAACGATTAATCATGATTAAATCGCATCCAAAATAAAAGTTTTGGTTTATATAATGTGTGTACTGTGTATATTTATTATGTATATATAAATACACACACATACAGCATATATTTAGAAAACATTTACATGTATATATTTATGTTCGTATAATTTAATTTATATATAAACATAACATATTTTTCTTAAATATATACATGCAAGTGTGTCCATTTATATATATGTAATAAATATACACAGTACACACATGTATTATGTAAACAAAAACTTTTATTTTGGATGCGATTAATCATTTGACAGCACTAATATATATATGTGTGTGTGTGTGTGTGTGTGTGTGTGTGTGTGTGTGTGTGTGTGTGCTATTGTTTTCCCCCCAAAAAATCCCCAAACTGTGTTTATTTCCAGGTTTAAAAACAAAAAAACAAAAAAAAAAAACACAAATTTTCAATAGGCCCCACTGTACTTTTTGTAGTTTGTAATTTCATGACATATCTAGAAGGAAAAAAACATGTAACTATATCTATACGATCTATATTTTAAAAATCTGTATGTTTTCCTCATTGATTTGTGAATTTGAGATTTAATTACTAATAATTAAATATGTAGATTAAATGATTTAATATTGATTAAGTTGCTATTCTTATATAGTATAATAAACAACAGTAGATTTGACTTCTATGTGTTTTTCTGAAATTCAATGTCCCACATACAGACAATCTCTCTAATACATTTTGAAAATTATTGATCTATAATTTAGCAATTCAGTCCATTTAAGAAATAAATGGAACAAATTACACAATGCCGTGTACTATGAACAGTATAAACTTTAATAAATCGATGGAAAGGCCACATCTACTCACCTACATGTAGAAGAACTCCATCCTCCACTCTTTCAGTGCAACACACTTCTATATATATATATATATATATATATATCTCTTATATAGTCTTTCAATGGTTTTTAAGACTCTTCAGTAATAAAGTGCTGCAGGGATGACATATTTTTGAAGAAAATTAAATGACGTAATGTGTGCCTAACCTCAATGCAAAGTAGGGCGAGGGTCATCCCTCCCACCAGCAGAAGATTCTGTTTTCCCCACCAAACGATCTCGTCCAGACATCCAGTGGTGAAGATGAGCCGACTCACCACACTCTTCTTCATCTTCTGGGTCTCATAGCCACACATAGAGTTGAACACAGTCTACACATAAATAAACAGTTTATATGAAGTAGACAACATTTTGTAATTATTTGTCTTAATTTATTAAAAATTAGTACAAATGTATTATTTTATGTCCACCATGATATCTCATTGGTCCTGATCTAGGTGACTGAATATGAAATATAAAACATGTTTTGATTGACTGTGCTACTAATAATTCAGTATGCAAATATAAATTAAATAGACTAATCATAATTCAGTATGCAAGTTGTCACGTAATACCATAGCTGCTCATTTTATTTTTAATACTGAACACTCTAAGTCTAAGTGTCATTTTCAAACTAGTATTTTAAAATTCTTAAAAAAAAAAAAAAAAAAAAAAAAAGTAGATAGCACACCTAAGACAAAAAAATAAAAAATAAATAGTGCTGGCAACGACTATTCATGATTAATCGCATCCAAAATAAAAGTTGTCGTCTATATAATGTATGCATGCATGTGTACTTATATATTGTGACGCGTGTCCCGAGGCCTCATCAGCGTCGCCCTGGAAACGGAGGAGGAACACCTGCATGCCATCAGCGCGGGCTGGCTGGCCACAGCTGAACCCAATCAAGGGACTGCTACAAAAGCCGCCAACGCACACACACTGGTGAGATGTGTCTTCGACTAAAACTCCACTAATCTTCCTCTCCATATTCCCCAGAGAGCAGCGTGTGACCGGCCAGCCACGAAGCACGAGCACCGCACGGACACCCAGCACTCAAACACTTGGACAGAGGGAAGGAGCGGATCCTGGAGCATGATTTCATCTCACCCGAGCACTTTGGCACGCCACTCTCATACAATAAACGCACCCCTCGGGGCATTTATTGACCCCACCTTGTCGTGTGATTCTTCAGCCCGTTACAATATTTATATAAATATATATTTAATGTATAAACATAACATTTTTCTTAAATATATACATGCATGTGTATGTGCAGCGGGTAAAATAAGTATTGAACACATCACCGTTTTCCTCAGTAAATATATTTCTAAAGGTGCTGTTGACTTAAAATTTTCACCAGATGTCAGTAACAACCCAAGTACATACAATACATACAAAGACAATAAAACAAATAAGTTCAGAAATTAAGTTATGTGAAATAAAATGGAATGACACGGGGAAAGTATTGAACGCATGAAGACAGGGAGGTGCAAAAAGGCATGGGAAGCCAAGACACCAGCTGAAATCTATCAGTAATTAGAAAGCAATCCTGCCCCTAGTGAGTGGAAATTAATATTAGCTGGTTCAGTCCCAACACCTACAGTACCAGGATGATGAAGATGAAACAAGGGTGGACATTTCAGCAAGACAATGATCCCAACAACAGCCAAGGAAACTCTCGATTGGTTTCAGAGAAAGAAAATAAAGCTGCTAGAATGGACCAACCAATCACCTGACCTGAATCCAATAGAAAATAAGAACTAAAGGTCAGAGTTCAAGAGGCCCACAGAGCCTTCAAGATTTGAAGACTCTGTGGAAGAATGGGCCAAAATCACACCTGAGTAATGCATGCCACTAGTTTCTCCTACAGGAGGCGTCTTGAAGCTGGCATTACCAACAAAGGCTTTTGTACAAAGTATTAAATACATTTCAGTAGTATTCCCTGTGTTACAAATAACAATTTCTGAAATTATTTTTTGTTGTTTTATTTGCATGTATGGATTGCTTGGGTTGTTATCGACATCTGGTGAAAATTTCAACAGCACCTTTAGAAATATATTTACCGGGAGAAATGGTGACGTGTTCAATAATTATTTTACCCGTTGTATATTATGTACACAAAAACTTTTATTTTGGATGCGATTAATCGCGATTAATCGTTGCCCATCACTAAAAAAAAAAAAAAAAAAAATGTATAAAAATACTTTAAATGTTTCATGAATTAATTATGCAGTAATACTTAGAAGAATGCTAACGGCAATATTTGATTTTGACTATCTGACCTCATTCTTCAGCCGTATGCAGCAGGAGAAGGGCACTCCATAGGCCTCCAGACTGGGGTTCTGGTCAGATGCGTTGAAGTACATGTTTTTAGACCAGTCTAAATAGGAATCCACGCCACAGCACTTGAACTACAGGATATAGTAAGATGTAATAATTACTAAATAACAGTGTAATCTTTGACCTCTGCCATTGCATGCATCGGCCATTCATCGGTCATTCATCGGTCTCACATACTTACGCTACTGTTCAAATGTATGGGGTCAGAAATGTTTTTAAAAAGTTAAAAGTTCTATTCAGCAAGAATACATGAATCTGATGAAAAGTAACAGTAAAGACATTAATAATGTTACAAAAGATTTCTATTTCAAATAAATACCATTATTATATAATAGCTTAATACTTATCAATTCTATTATAATTTCTATTCATTAAAGAATTCTGAAAAGCATCATACTTTCCACAAAAATATTAAGCAGTACAACATCAACACTGATAATAATAAGAAATGTTTCTAGAGCAGCAAATAAGCATATTAGACTGAAGGATCATGTGACACTGAAGACTGGAGTAATGATGCTGAAAATATAGCTTTACCATCACAGGAATAAATTACATTTGTGACCCTGGACCAGTCACTGGGGTATATTTGTAGCAATAGCCAAAAATACACTGTATGGGTCAAAATTATAGATTTTTCTTTTATGCCAAAAATCATTAGTATATAAAGATCATATTCCATGAAGATATTTTGTAAATTGACTACTGTAAATATATCAAAATGTCGTTTTTTATTAGTAACATGCATTGCTAAGAATTCATTCGGACAACTTTAAAGGCAATTTTCTCAATATTTGGATTTTTTTGCACCCTCAGATTCCAGATTTTCAAATAGTTGTATCTCAGCCAAATATTGTCCGATCCTAACAAACCATACATCAATGGAAAGCTCATTTATTCAGCTTTCAGATAAATCGACACTTAAGATTGTTTTTCACATTTGGCAATTTTAAAATTGAAAACTTATTTTAAATTGTATTAATAGTTCACATTATTATGGTTTTTACTGTATTTTTGTATACAGTATGTGTATATATATAAAGTTCATTCACCTTTTTCTGTACAAAATCAATCACATTTTCCAGGTCTTGATCATCACGATAGCGTACAATGGCCTTCATCATCAGCTGCTCTGTCCTCTCTTGAACCTACCAACAAATATTGAAAGTAGTCGTTTTAAACATCACATAATTTCTCCAAGATTGGATCTGGTCCAAAGTTTGTACTTGTGCTTCTGTGAATTCTTTACCTTTTCAGAGAACAGAAGGCCCAGCACAGCGGCCGTTATTTGAAGAAGCAGAATGGCCAACAAAATTCCTACAAACTGGACAGATATGATTTCCTTTTAATATATAAAAACCAAAATTCATACGTGTGACTAAAATCGGCTTGTCACAATATAAGAGTAAGTATATCTGACCACGTTGAGCAGCAAGGAGAAGTTGCGCAGAGCTCCGAAACAGCCAACAAACGTGATGGTGAACATGAGAGAACCCACAATGATCAACAGCAGCGCTGGATCTGCCATCAGTGTGTCCACTACATCTGTGAAGCATTAGCAAAGAAAATATAGCGTAAAATGTACATGGGTAGTTGACATATTTCATTAACAACATGCTGATACTAATCTGGTAAGCATAATACAGTATAATGTAATATGCATACATATTTTAGTGTTTGCAAGCTTCTTTCATACACAAAAGATGAAATAATATGGTAAATGTTGTTTACATACCGGACTCTTTAGCAACTTTGGCATAGATTCCAACAGCAATTAGAACAGCACTGAACACCTTTAACACAACAACACTCTTTTGTCTAAAATGTCTTCAACACTTAAATTCCATTCAAATTTTCTCAACAACATACAGTAGGCACAACATTAAATATAATTTAACATGCATATATTTCACATGTAAATAGGGTGAATTCTTCAGGTTGTAACGTGTCTGCCCTGTCTGAAGTCCCCGTTGTCCTTATTTGGTTTAGTTCCTGTCCTCATTAGTTAATTATCTGTCATTGTCCCCACCTTAGTTTAATTACGTTGTTTGCTCTTTTGTTCTTGTTCCTTTATAAGTCCTCAGTTTTCCCCCTGTGTTTGTCGGATCTTGATGTTGAATAAATGGGATAAGTGTGTTGAAGTCGTTTCGGTCTCCCGTCTTTTATTTGCATTCAGTTATATTGACCACAACCACACAACCCGTGACACAGGTATACTTTTTTTATTGAGCAGATATTACCTCATCTTTATCACCTTTGTTAACTTTAAGGTCCTATAGCATTTTCTTTAGTCCATATAATGCATTATTTTGAAGGTATATACTAATAAATATTTTGAGATCAAGCACTGCAGATAAGTGTCTTTTCAGGTAAAGTGGGCCATCTTTGATTTATCAGGAAAAAAAGATCCTTTATCTTAATTAGAAATGATAAAAATTAGTTTGTTTGTTTAACCCAGGGGTGTCAAACTTAATTCCTGGGGCCTGTACCATGAAGCTGGTTTAGCTGGCTAGCCAGGTAAGTTTCAGTTCAGTTTGCGCCAACTCTGGGTTTAAGGTACCATGAAAGTGTTTTGGCTTTTAGCAGTGTTCATTGACATAGTAACTTACACGCCACAGCTAACCCGCTCAGGGGCAGGTTATGTTCTGGTTTAGAGATCTCAAACCGAAATTGTGACACGTCTCTGATGCAATAAAGCCACTCTTACTCCAAATTAAAGGACGCTACATAGTAAAACATTTTTAAAGATAAAATCATCTGATTGTTATTATACCTTTAATCCATTACACAAGTCAGCTTAGTTTAATAGTAATTATTAAGCTTTTATTTCAAGTCAATGCAAACATATAGATAATATGCAATATAAATATTGTTTTAGAATCAATAGCTTTAAACATGACTACATATCAGTTTAGATTTTTAAGTGTTTTTTATACCTATAAATATTATCAACTCTATAAACTAACTTTACAACTTTTACTTGCACTTACAGTATATGGTAAGACGTTTTCCTCTTTCATGGATAGATCGTTTCATGATTGTGCTGTGTAAATGTGTTGAAATTCTTCATATTGTTCAATCTTTTAATCTTCACACTGACTCTCACAAGAAGTGAAGCGCAAAGGCATGTGATTGGCTGCTCATTACTGATGTCACACTTTCATGTGCACGCGCTCCATTAACTCAGGATCAAGCCTAAGTTGACAGAAAAAGTTGATGATCAGCTTCATGTCTTCATGTCAGGACTGATAACACCACGCAGCCAAAACAAGCTTTCCTCATGGAAACGATCCCGGCTGAGCCCTGCCCAAAAAGCTCATCACAGACAGACTGTGACGTACTACAACAGCTCCAAGACTCAGCACCCAAGGACAACTATCTGGAAAACAGCTAGGGAAGCCAGGACATTTCACAGCCACCGGAAACACCAGAGCCAGAGCCCCGCTCATCAGACACACTATCCCTCTCTCCAGCATCTCCACTTCTAAGCTTCTCACAGAAAATGGAGGAACTGGTGTATGCTGGGACCAAACTCTCCCACTCGTTCGCTGCAAGCCCCCAGATATCAACTAAAAAACGGCGGGCCCCACAACCACCAAAGACAGCAGGCCCAGCTCTCCCTCCTCCTCCTGTGAGAGCTCTCCGTCCGCTGCCACAACACCAGGGCCCAAACCCTCCTCTATCGGCTGTAGGTGAACCAAAAACAACTGATAACAGCTCTCAGTGATATGTGTCGGGTCCCCGCTATATTAGCAGCAACATTCACAAATGTTCACAGAACAAGCGGGAACCCAGTGTGCCTGTAGCTTTCTCTATCTCTGTTTTATCACGTGATAGAAAGTCTAAGGCCTTCTCAAGCCGTACGGCTGACCCATCTAATCTGCGGCCGGTAATGCATCAATCTAAGATTGCTGTAGAGACAAAATGTAATTCCATCAAGTTAGCATTTTTAAACATTCACTCACTAAAAAATAAATCATTTGATCAATTATTTAATAACCACAAACAACCTGGATTTTATGTTTCTAAATGAAACATGGCTTGAAGACAGCTGCAGTGCAACAGTCCTCAATGAAACAGCCCCTTCTAACTTTAATTTTGCAAGTGTCTGCAGGACTGTTAGGAGAGGTGGAGGTGTAGCTGCTCTATTTAAAGATGTTTATCAATGCAAGCAAGTGTCATTTGGTCAGTATTTGTCCTTTGAATACCTAGGTATTCTGTTTATCATTATTTACAGGCCTCCAAAATACTCTCCAGCCTTTGTTGAAGAGTTCACAGAACTGTTATCAATGATTTCCTCAGAGTTTGACTGTTTTACTATTGCAGGGGATTTTAATATTCACATAGATAATGCAGAAATCAAAACTGCAAAAGAAATTATAACTGTTTTAAACACTTTTGATCTGATCCAGCATGTGCATGAACCCACACACAATCGTGGACACACTCTAGATTTACTCATCAGTAAAGGTCTATACATTTCATCCATTGTTATTAAGCTATCTGATCACTTCTGTATTTTCTTTGATATATTGATCTCTGTTACCACTGAATCTAGATCTGTCTCTGTCAGAAAGAGATGCATTAACGAGAACACTAGTGCGCTATTTATGAAGGCTATATCTTTAACACCAAGCATTTCTGCAGACTCTGTTGATCTTCTCCTGGATTCTTTTAACTCAAAAGTTGAGAATGTTATTGATGATATTGCTCCAGCAAGGGTCTGCAAGAAGAATGGCAGACAAAAATCACCATGGAGAAAATCAACAGCAGTTCAGAGTATGAAAAGACAATGCAGAAAAGCTGAACGGATGTGGTGGAAGACAAAACTTGAAATTCACTATAGCATCTATAAAGACAGCCTTCATGCTTTCAGTGTGGAACTAGCCACAGCTAGACAGGCCTTCTTCTCAAACCTTATAAACAGTAACTTAAACAACACTCGCACTCTTTTTGCTACTGTGGAGAGACTAACAAACCCCCCAAGTCAAATTCCCAGTGAAATGCTCTCCGACAGTAAATGCAATGAGTTTGCTTCCTTCTTTTCTGAGAAGATCAATAATATCAGAAAGGAGATTCGCATATCTACTTTTGCAGAGGTCACACAGAATCGACCGCAATTTCAAAAAGAAGTGACTATGTCTGTTTTTGAAGCAACTGATAGCAAAATTTTGAAACAAATAGTACAGCACCTTACATCTTCAACATGCTATCTTGACACACTTCCCACATCTTTTTTCAAAAGTGTGCTTAACTGTTTAGAAGCAGATCTCTTAGAAGTGGTGAACGCTTCACTTCTTTCTGGGACTTTTCCAAACTCCCTGAAAACTGCAGTTGTTAAGCCCCTTCTGAAAAAGCGCAATCTTGATAACACAATGTTGAACAACTATAGACCAATATCAAATCTTCCTTTCATAGGTAAGATTATTGAAAAGGTGGTTTTTAATCAGCTGAACAACTACTTAAACTCAAATGGATACCTGGACAATTTTCAGTCTGGTTTCCGAGCACATCATAGCACAGAGACCGCGCTTATTAACATAATAAATGATATTCGCTTCAATTCTGATTCAGGCAAAATATCAGTTCTGGTACTACTAGATCTTAGTGCTGCGTTTGACACTGTTGATCATAACATACTTCTAGAGAGACTGGAAAACTGGGTCGGGCTTTCTAGAATGGTACTCAAATGGTTCAGGTCGTACTTAGAAGGGAGAGGTTATTATGTGAGTATAGGAGAGCAAGTCTAAGTGGACGTCCATGACATGCAGAGTCCCACAAGGCTCAATTCTTGCACCGCTCTTGTTTAGCCTGTATATGCTCCCACTAAGTCAAATAATGAGAAAGAACCAAATTGCCTATCACAGCTATGCTGATGATACCCAGATTTACCTAGCCTTATGTCCAAATGACTACAGCCCCATTGACTCCCTCTGCCAATGCATTGATGAAATAAACAGTTGGATGTGCCAGAACTTTCTTCAGTTGAACAAGGAGAAAACTGAAGTCATTGCATTTGGAAACAAAGATGAAGTTCTCAAGGTGAATGCATACCTTGACTCTAGGGGTCAAACAACTAAAAATCAGGTCAAAAATCTCGGGGTGTTTCTGGAGACAGACCTTAGTTTCAGTAGTCATGTCAAAGCAGTGACTAAATCAGCATACTATCATCTCAAAAACATTGCAAGAATTAGATGTTTTGTTTCCAGCCAAGACTTGTTCATGCCTTTATCACCAGCAGGGTGGATTATTGTAATGGTCTCCTCACCGGCCTTCCAAAGAAGACCATTAGACAGCTGCAGCTCATCCAGAACGCTGCTGCCAGGATTCTGACTAGAACCAGAAAATCTGAGCATATCACACCAGTCCTCAGGTCCTTACACTGGCTTCCAGTTACATGTAGGATTGATTTTAAAGTACTTTTACTCGTTTATAAATCACTAAATCAATATCTGCAATTACCTAAATACATTGCAGATATTCTCACTGAATATAAACCTAACAGACCACTCAGATCATTAGGATCGAGTCAGATAGAAATACCAAATGTTCACACAAAACAAGGGGAGTCTGCTTTTAGCTACTATGCCGCCCGCAGTTGGAACCAGCTTCCAGAAGAGATCAGATGTGCTAAAACATTAGCCACATTTAAATCAAGACTCAAAACTCATCTGTTTAGCTGTGCATTTGTTGAATGAGCACTGTGCTACGTCCGAACTGATTGCACTACGTATAATCATTTTCTATTCTTAAATGTTTTAAATTGTTTTTAAATCAATTTTAAATCACTTTGTTTTTATTGTTGTGATTATCATTTTTAATTTCTTGTTATTATTATTATTTTTAATGACCATTGCACTTCCTTTTATGTAAAGCACTTTGAATTACCACTGTGTATGAAATGTGCTATATAAATAAACTTGCCTTGCCTTGCCTTGCCTTCATGCTACCAACAAAGCCGGATTGGACTGGTTTGGTTTTGTCAACTCCATACTAATCATGTAACCCTGAGTTTGTTCAGCCACCATCATGGTACAGGCCCCTGGAGTGCCACAGCCCTACAAAGTTTAGCTCCAACCCTAATTAAACACACCTGATCCAGCTAATCACATCCTTCAGGTTTATTTGAAAAATACATGGTTTGTGTGTTGGAGCAGGGTTGGAATTAAACTCTGCAGGGCTGCGGCCCTCCAGGAACGGGGTTCGACATCCATATTATCAAACAAACATATTTAACAAACCTGACATAAAAACATATCATGGACTATGAATAAAGTTCATTAATTCACTCAATTTGTGTGTAAATTTCAAAACAACTGATAGAATGTTGTGTTGATATTAAATTTGATTAAATCTAATGCAATTTTAATGCAAATGAACACTAAAATGTGACTATAACATGCAACAACAAATAGGCTTAGAAAATGATAAAAGGAGCACTTAAAGTGTATTGTTGTAAAACTTAAAATGAAATGTAATTGTGACAATGTTTTACAGCTTTGCATCTGTTTTGCTCCTGTCTTGCCTTTTCACTTCAGATTCAGCTTCAAGCTTTGCCATCCTTTCTGCTTTTTTTCTTCCATTTCTGACTTGATTATCCTGACTGCACACTCATATCTGTTTTGTATAAAGTCAGTTACAGTTGCTAATTATAAAAATAACAAGTGAATGTCAATTTATTTAATTAACGTATTAGTAGCCTACAATTGATTTAGCAAATTCAAATGAAGGTTCAAGGTGGCCACACTTATATATAGCCCTATTTATTTATTTATTGAATTTTAATCCATACTGAAGTAACAAATAATACTGTCACAATAATATTTGTTTACATTTGCGTGTTCATGATGAGGGAGTTGTCCTTTGAAGTGTAGTCACAATCACCATCATAAAGAATCAGCCAAAAAGATTTTATCATTTTAAAGAAAGTGTCCCTTTAATGTAAGACCATTTTTATTTGAAATTGTAAACCCACTGAGAACAGTACAATCAAACTTTAGCTACCTGATTGACCCACTTTACCTGAATTCACCCTATGCAACAAATAAGAAAACACACACACACACAAAACACACATTGCTGTTCCATAATCAACAGACACTGATTACAAGACACGCTCTTACCCAGAAGATGTAGCAAAACACAAATAATGTGTGCTTTACGGCTCTGAATGATTTCTTTCTCCTGGTTTTCATCTTGTCTCCGTGCCCTTAAAAAACAAAGGCAACTTTTTATTCTTCCGAGGTAACGTGACATTAGTGCTTCAGGTTATTCCCCCCCGTTTCGCCATAAATTCGTGTATGCGCTTGCCTGCTCAAGGTATTTGCATACCTGTCTGTCTATGCATTTCCAGTAAGCTATCAGATAGATTTGTTCTTTTTCTTTTCTTTTTTTCCCCTCAGAAATATAATACAGACCAAAGAACATAAAACGGAATACAGAGGAAAGAGAGAAAAACCTACAATTTATTTAGGCTATATACCATACGAGATGTCTTCAGAGCTTTTTTTTTTTATTGCACTTTTTGAAGTGATGCCAACAATAAAAGTAAATCAAAGCTAATATTTTGCAGCTGGGTTTAAATTTAAGGTAATTTTGTGGTATTTAATCATACATCATCTAACTCCCTATTGTCAGAAATATCAGAATGGAAAAGAACCTTACTGATGGAAATATTACACAGAGCTGGTGGAACACAAGAAGCTGATATTTGAAGCCAAAATTGTTTAACAGAAACAGAATAAATGTTAAATAGATTCTTCTTCCTCTTGGCAGAAAGAGCAGAGTGGAGAAATATGGTTAAATTGGCTTAGATACTTATTACAAGGTTAATAATAAAAAACTTTATTTTTACTTTATTTTTAAACAAAAATGTATTTGGCACAGTTCAGATAGATTCCTGTGCTGCAGAAATAACAAGACTGATGTAATGTCAGGTGAGCAGAGTCCCCTAGTGGTTACAATGCCACTGATTGATACTGATTAAATAATCAGTTGTAAGCCAATAGGACCACAACCAAACTAAAGTAAGCTAAAGTAAAGTAGAAAATGTGATAGCAAGGTGACATTGATTCAATGTTGAAATTCCATCAGAATCATCATTTTGGTTGAGGTTAAAAATTCAATGCTAAATAATATTGGATCAATGTTGATAATTCAATGCTTTTCAGTGTTGAAAAGACAAATATTGAATCAATGTTGATTTTTGGTCAGCATTTCACTGGTGGAACTTTAGACTGTCAATCCCTCATTCAGCACTTAAATATGGTACATTTTCCTGAAATGTAGTGAGCATATGCTCATCAAACGATAAATTCTGTAAATTTTGTAAACTCCCATGATATTTATTTGTAACCTATCCATGTTTTGTGCAAATATGTTCCTGACGCCCTTATAGGTTGGCTGTTTTGCTGTTGGAGGAGCATCAGTTGAGGCATATTAGGATGCTGGGCTGTACTCTAACCATTGAGCCGGCTTCTCAGATGAACTGGGCAGTAGGAGACCGAAAGATCAGAATGACAACAAAAAAAAACAACTCATTTAGAGACACCAGGCTCCAAGATGTGCAAGGTAAGTCTCCACATGGGTCCTTTGGTCTTAAATTCAGTTTGATCAGATTTAAATCCATTGAAAGTCTTACATATCTTAAATGAAATGAGAAACGCCTTAGTTATGTTTTCAAGAGATCTTAAATTTGGAGACAGAAAAAAACAGAAATGTCAAAATGGCCTAATATGATTATTAAGGGTTAAGGCCCGTTCAGACCAAGAGCGATAACTTTAAAGATAACTATGTTCATCTGTTTATTCTAAGCACACTCATCTGCTTTTTAGAACTATATCTTTATCGTTATCTTTAGTGTTATAGTCCTTGGTGTGAACAGGCCTTTAGTTCACTCAAAACTGTTGTTCCAAACCTGTATCAGTTTTTTAAATTTTTTTTACAAAAGATGATATGTTGAAGAATGTTGGTAACCCAACAGCTGACGGAAACCACTGACTTCCATTGTACAGGGAAACAATACTATGGAAGTTAATGGCTACCGTCAACTGGTTACCAACATCCTTCAGAATATCTTATTTTATGTTCATTTATATCAATATACGGTAGTTTGATATTACAGGCACATCTTAAAAATAGAGGGCACAGAATGAGCTGCTGTGAGGAAAGTGCATGATCCAATTTGTTCCAAACATGAAAAATGCTTTATTTTAAGGGTTTCAAAATAATACGTATGTCTTTAGGTGCTTAATTACTATATTAAAATTAACTAGTCTTAAATTTGAATTCACCATGTTTTAGCTTGAATGTAAACCTTTTATCAAATTTCAATTTGCACTTAATTTTGTAGTACATTAAGTCACATTTCCAAATACTTAGGACCCACCTTCTTTCAGTTATACACTACTACTACTACTAATCAAATGTTTTACAACATTGTGCAGGTTTAACATCCTGTTTGTTTTTATACTTTAGATGCCTAACAACAACAAGGGACACTTGAGAAAAAGGAGGCCTGCTGTGACAGTGCAAAAATGGCTCGGTTGTGGTCCTGAACGGCTTGTGGGCATTGCCTTGTGGTGGAAAGCCCTGAGTTCATCAGACTATCTGTTTAATGAGGAGTAAAGACATCTTTTTTGAATCAGAAAAGTAGCTTCAATCCGTGAAAAGCTTCAAGTCCTAAACAGCAAACTGGTAATGTTTCAGTCTGTAGTATTTTAGTGTTTCTGCCTTTGATGGTGAGTTTTCATTTGCATTTACTTCCATTTTGCAGAGGCGGTTTGCATTTATTGTCAGTTTTACAGGCTCTTCTCCTGGCATTTGCTTTATAAATTCAGAATTGACTGTTCCATGTAATTAAGTCACTTTGTCATTCATTTGACCATATTCTGTATGCAAATTGTATTTTAAGCTCTGTCTCCCAGTTTCACAAGGCTAGTCCCAGACTAAAATGCATGTTTGAGCTGTCTTAACTGAAAATAACTTGCTCTGACAGATCTTAATGTCATTGGCATTGCCTGTCTCAAGATGCACACCAGTAATGTTTATTTATTTATTGCATTTTTATAAAAGCTGTTTAAGTATCCTAATTTAAGGCCTAGTTCTGGCTTAAACTAAACCCAGTCTGTGAATCCGTGCCTATATGTTTTGAAGTCACCACCAAGTTTATTTATTTATTTTTTAAAGAATACTTAAAGTTTTACTTGAATATAATGTTATTTTCCTGTTCAAATAGTGTGGGGGCAAAAATAAATATTTTTTGCATGTAAACTGACTGATGTTGTTTACTTTGAGTGACTTTTTTTTATTTTAAAACCATATTAATTGCAGTCCTGCATGTTCTCTAATTGAAATGAGTAAAAAGCAGGATTGATTTGATAATGTTTCTATGTTGATTCAATGTTAAATAAGTGATTCAATTTACGTTAAAGAAATGTTGATTTTATGACCATCTTGATCTATTTTTGATTGATTTTTCATCATTGAAATAACATTATTTCAGGATGCAAACCTGACGAAAAATCGATGTTAAACTTCAACATTGATTCAATGATAATTTGATTGATGCATCAACATTGATTCAGTGTTGGTCTGCTATCTGGATCATTTAATAACTCAAATGTTTCATTAAATAGAAACCTTTTTCAAAAATGAGACCAATTTTGTAATCCTTGTGTAAAATTATCCACAGGACAGTGTTTATATGTATTTTGACTCAGAGACTCAGCTGTCAGTCTGGAGTCCTGATCCTCCCACAGACGCGTCACAGTCTGACAGTAAGCGGATTGAGTCTGTCCAGTCAGCGAAATTATCCTGGAGACACGTTATCATTCATACACTTGTGTTTAACTGCATAACGTTACACTTTCCTTTTAAGCCACGATGTTTACCATATTTGCAAAGATAAAAGACCGCGTCGAGGCTTTTTTGAACGAGAAGAATATAGTCACTGACTGTCTCAATAAAATCGAAGAAAAAACAGGCATCAAGAAACGATATTTAGCGCTCGGTAAGTCCTGATTTTATATAAAACCTGTATATTTAATAAAAAAGTACCCGTAGGCTACTCATGCTGTTATCCTAAATGTAACAGGTGCTCAAGTCAGTCGAAGCTGCTTTAACACACACAGTATTATTGGCATGTGAAATAAATGACAAATATCATTACATCATTAATAAAGAGGAATGCATTTCCCTTCATGAAAAGGACAGAAGAATAGCTAAAATGTATGAATCAATTTCTGAATAATGTTCTTCAAAGGGAGATTTTGTCTGACGTTGTCTGACGTAACCAACCCGTGACTTCGCCTTCGTCCCTCAACATCTAGCTCTACATTGAAAAATAGTGCTAAAGTGCTTACATTTGAGGCTTCATCCAAAAAACAGTTACCCATTACAGTCATTTCACGTGTGATTTTGCCGTTTACACTATAAAGTCATTGCTCAGCTGTTTTAGAAGGACATTTGATGATTTTCTTCCAACAGGTGCTGCTGGTGTGACTGGAGCGTATTTATTATTTGGATACGGTGCTTCTCTGCTCTGTAATCTGATTGGTTTTGTTTATCCGGCATATTACTCGTGAGTTATGTGCTTTTAAGGTTTTTATTTTTATTTTTATTTATTTATTTATTTATTTTTTACAAATCAGCAGTTGTCTAACCTACAATGAATATTTATTATTTTTGGTTGCAGCAACTTGTCTTAACTGCATGGGGTATCTTATTTTGTTTTGTTTACATTTTTAGTATCAAAGCAATAGAAAGTCCTGATAAGGAGGATGACACACAATGGCTGACATACTGGGTAATCTATGGATTCTTCAGCGTGGGTGAATTCTTCTCTGACATTTTTCTTCACTGGTTTCCTTTCTACTATGTGTGTAAGGTAGGTAGAACAAGGCCAGATGCTTTCTCTGGCTAATATCTGATTTAAGAGGATCAGATTATTACCAGCTTCTTTCTGCTAATTGGCACAAAGATTCTGCTTTCCTTTGTCATGCTCCATCTGAGAGGTTAAATAGTTGTTTGGCAAGCTGTTTAATTTAGGACAGCTTTGTTGTTGGTCTTTAGACATCTGCCAGTTTGTCCATATTAGTGGTCATGGGCATGTGTTTGCTTTTAGCATTGGTAATTTTAACATAATTTTAAAATCAATCACACTATACAGATGCACAATGTTTTTATTTTTATTTATTTTTATCTTATTTTATTGGAATTATATGTTATAGTCAGTGTTGTATGGAGGCCGTTTCCGCCACTAAATAAAAAAATAAAAAAGATAACTTTGCGACTTTTATCTCACAATGACTTTTTTCTCACAATTGCGAGTTTACATCTCACAATTCTGCCTTCTTTTCTGTGACACAATGACACTGACATATTTTAAGATATGTCAGAGCAAGATATTTTCAGTTGAGACAGCTCAAACATGCATTTTAGTCTGGGACTAGCTTAAGCCTTGTCTGTGAAACCAGGGGATAAAGTCTAGTTTTGGGGGAGGGGAAAAGACTGATATGTTCTCAGAATTGCGAGCTTATATCTCACAATTCTGACTTAATAACTCGCAGTTGCATCTTATAAAGTTAGAACTGCGAGACTAAATTCGCAATTCTGAGAAAAAAAAGTTACATTTTCCCTTTCAGTTGGTCACTCCGAGTCATGTCGGTGACCGACGAATTTGGATCCCTACCAAAGTACCACGGATACTGTCCTGTGGAAGCCTCCTACGCCCCTTCTTTTTGGCATAGGCCTTCTTTTTGGCGTAGGCCTGGGCCATCCCTATACCATGGAATTTAAACATATGGGATCCATTTAAGTCTCTACATATGGAACCGGATTCTCACGGATTCATCGAGTGAGGGCCTGGCGCCGGACGCTCCGCCACGTCTGGCTGCCGAGGGGATGGAGGAGCTCGACAGGGTCTACAGTAAGGACTCTCTGGAGCGGTTCTAGCAAGCCGACCCGAAGCCGGACCTCTCAGTGCTTCTACCTAAGGCTGGGCGATATATCAAACGCGATATTCATGCACATCTCGTCAGTAAAGCCGGGTTCCGTGATTAGTGGCAAAAGGCAATTCATCTGCGATAATGAACGCGATATTGCATAGCTTGTCAGTGATCTACGGCTCTGTGTATTAAATGGCGCTCTATTTGAAAACAGGTGATGGAGATTTACCGCTAATCACGGAACCGGCACCAAGTCCCTGTGTTCGCACAACTGATCCTGAGACTGAGCTAGTATGAGCCAGTCGTCGAGGTAGTTGAGAATGCGAATGCACTGTTCTCTCAGGGGAACGAGGGCTGCCTCCGCAACTTTCGTGAAGACACGGGGCGACAGGGACAGCCCGAATGGCAGGAGCCTGGTCCACAACTCCGCGAAGGTTATTTTCCACGAAGGCCGCCTCAACACGAAAGGCAGCGATTGTGACCTGGCGCCAGATAACGACTGCATCCAGAAACGCACGGGTGGAAGGGCATCTTTGAAAGACATGTCATTAAAAATATGTTCCTGTGAATGCTCTTTTAGAATTGACTCTTTTAGTGTGCTGAAGCGCACAGGGGAGATGGCCGCCTGCAACACAAACAGGGGGGGAGTGCAGCCTGATGTGTGCACTCGACACGGGAAGAACCACCGCCGCTGAAGCGCTGTACCACCAGCACGAGAGAAAAGCGTGCTTGACTCGATCCGAGAATCACTCGTAGCAGTCAGGTCAGGAGCAGAACGATGAAACTGCTCGGCTCCGAAGCGAAAAGCTGAATATGCACTGCACCTGCTGCCTACTTATACTCACGCTGTGATCAGCGGAAGCTGGATGCAATCATCACATGCCAATGTGCTTTGGCTCATTCAGTTACACTCCAAGTGGATTGGTCTCTCTAAACGAGAGCTCAATTCGTTGGTCACCGACATGACTCGGAGTGACTGACTGAAAGGGAACTAACAGAAATAAAATAAGTTAAAGTACTAAATTACCACACCTTAAAAAAAAATAAAAAAATAAATAAGAAACATTATATTTCTTATTTCAAATCTAATCAAAATGACAAAAGCACGTAACAAAATTACTAAAACATAAACTAAAATTAAAAACTGAAAATAAAAGTAAATTCAAAATATTAAGGAATACTATAATAGTAAATAAATAATACTGGAACAACCCATATGTTTGCGTGTTTATTGTGTGTTTATTGTGTGTTTTTGCTTCACACTGTGGTAAGCCATAATTATTTATATTTTAGAGTTCTTGGGACAGGTTTCCCGGGAAACTTTATACTTTCATCAATTGTCTGTGCATGTTGCGTCATAGGTGAGGCTACTACAATATGCATATAGGAAAGTCTTTTTTAATAGGGACAACTCCACGTTGCTCTATGTTAGTAATGCATTCTCACACTAGATTAGCCTGTTTTTCACTTCCTTGTCCTTTTTTGTGTGTGTGCGTTTTTTTTTCTTCTTTTGGTGTTTAGTGCTTGTTCCTGTTGTGGTGCATGGCTCCGGTCTCCTGGAATGGTTCTCAGATTCTCTACAGGCATGTGGTGCGGCCATTTTTTCTGAAGCATGAAGCCAAAGTAGATGAGATGGTCAGCAATATAGGCGGGAAGGCCATGTCAGCAGCTGAGAACGCCACCAGAGAGGGTATGCAACATAAGAGCTGAATTCTAACCTAAATTCTGTGTTATCCATTTAATTTTTTTGTGTTTTATGGTTTAATACAAAATTATCATTAAAAATTCTGTCTAATTTAATTGGTAAACCAAACTGTAATAATTTAATCAAGCTTTTAAAATATAATATAATATATAATATAAAAGATAAGATAAGATAATTAATTTACAACAAAAACATTGCATTTTTGTCAAAATGATGCACAACATAAAGTTTCTATGTTTGATATTAAAACATGGATGAAAAATATTTGGGTTGAATGAAATTCCTTACAAATAATAGTATTAGCCTATTATTTTGAGAAGTACATTATATACTATATCAAGTCAAGTCAAGTCAAGTCACCTTTATTTATACAGCGCTTTTAACAACACAGATTGTGTAAAAGCACTTAACAGTATCAAATTAGAGGATAGTGTCAGTAATGTATAATAAGCTTAAACACTCAATTTTCTCAATTTTCAGTTAAAGGCATTTCATTATTGAATTCAGAGATGTCATTGTCTAGCTCAGTTTAGTTTAAATAGTATCTGTGCAATCAAATCGACGATAATCGCTAGAAATTAAATGTCCCCAACTGAGCAAGTAATATATTTATGTTAAAGTTATCCAGGTATAATACACATTAGTAAAAAGATCTATTTTCATTTTTATTTGTCTATAGATATACTTTGGGCGGCCGCGGTACATTATAAAAGTAGGCCAAAAAACCGCAACTCTTGTGCAGGAAGACCGCAACCCTGGCAACACTGTTCACACTGCAAAACTTAGAGTTTCAATTTAAATGTAAAATAAGTGGATTGATGTCAGCTCATTATTTGTATATATGAATATAAATGTTCTAATCATTTTCAGAATTTTTATCAACTGTTCACGTTGGCACTTGTTCTATCCATTATTCTTTCTGTTGCAGTTCTTCATACTCTGGCGAGAAACCGGACGATTGGCCCAGCCGAGCCTGAAGCCAGACGACTGCCCAGTTCTGCTCCTGTATGTCATCATAATGCTAATAAACCCACATTTGACAAGTCGTACGGTTTTCTGTTCTTTGATTTTCTCCACATTAATCTATCTCTCTGTGCTGTCTCTTCTTGCATGTGTCTGACTGTAGGCCGAACCCACTGTTGATTAAACGGTACGTTTTTTCAGTGTGTGTATGAGATGGGAGGAATTTGTCTTAAAAGTTTTAAAGTTTATATCTTTATAAAGTTTTTCTTGATTTCTTTCTACATGCAGAAGTACAGGTGGCTAAAGTGATCCGAGGATGACACCAACATGCAAGAGATGCAGAATCATGTTGAAGACAAATTCTGACAGCAGTATCATATGGTCTCATTGTAAAGACCTCAATGAGTGAATCGATACCTGATTTTCACAAAGCCATTGTCAGGAGTGGAGTTTTGGACTTTATAGTTTAATAAATTTGTTCAGATTGTTAAATGTCTGCAGCATTTAAACATCGCAAAGCAAAAATGTACTGTAGAAAATTCAACATTATATTTTTTATTTACTCATTTATTTATTGGTAGTAATTTGTTGTATTCATGGCAACTGTCAGTGATTTTTTAATCTTATTATTATGATAAAAATTGTACGTCTTCAATAAATTTTTGTATTCAACATTTGAAAAGACACTTTCTTCTAGAATTATTTTTTTTTCTCATACATCATCAGCTTAAGTCCTAAAACTGAATGGAATATATCCAACTGTTGAGTTTTTTTAGATGAAAATGTGCAATAGAAACCATTTTCACTGTCACCATGCTCGTCGTTTTTGTTTACTAAGATACACAAATATTTATTCTATAAATAATTACTATATTATTGTGAAATAATAATAATAATAGATAATAAAAATAATATATATTGTGAAATTTTGAATTAATACTGGACATAAAAAAGTTATTTATTTAGGCTATAAAATATCTGATTCATAAAAGCTTAGCAAACTGAAGCGTCCCATTAGAAAAATAAATTATACTGCATACAATCATACAAACCTAAGATTGTAGATCATATAAACTTTTTGAATTATTTTTTTTGTCGTGAGATCATTTGTACGTCTGTGTTGCTGTAAATTGATCTCAGCTTGTGTTCTTGTAACTGTCGTCTTTTACTGTAGTGTTACAAATGTTTGCTGTTTTACTCCGAGTCGAAAGATGGCGACAATCATCACAAAGATCTTCGTAGAAATCGAAGAATCTTCCTCTGACGTGTCAGCTCTGACGCTCATAGTAAACAGTTTACATGTGAAATATGTTCAGTCTTTAACTAGTTGAGATTGTTTGACAGTGTACAGTATGCCCATCAACATGAACACTAATGCTGTATAAATGTCACATCCTTGTTCTTTAAAATCGGAGCTGGTGCGTCTCCAGTCAGGATGAATTTTGGTTCCAAAAGCAAGAAGCGGATGGTGCTGCCGTCCAGACCGGATCCGCCGACCGTGGAGCAGATCATGGAGGACGTGAACCGAGCCTGTCCCAGCGATCCGGTGTTCACCGTTTCACACGATTCTGCTGAAGGTACCGTTACCGGACAGACGAGGATATCAGCACTTTGACTTAAAACACCCGCTCTATTAACCACAAATAAGTTACAGCGCTTGCTGTTTCATACAGCAATACAGGGAAATTAATATATCTGAAAAATAAGTTATTGCTATTAATTGTAAGACAATTAACATACAAAAGTAAAAAAACAAAACAAATGTGTATGTATGTATCATTCATTCATTCAACTAATCTTTAATTATATAGCTCTTTATACAATACAATATGTGACCCTAGACCACAAAACCAGCCTTAAGTGTCAATTTTTCGAAATTGAGATTTATACATCATCTGAAAGCTGAATAAATAAGCTTGCATTGATGTATGGTTTGTTAGGATCGGACAATATTTGGCCGAGATACAACTATTTGAAAATCTGAAATCTGAGGTGCAAAAAAATCAAAATATTGAGAAAATCGCCTTTAAAGTTGTCCAAATGAATTCTTAGCAATGCATATTACTAATCAAAAATGACGTTTTGATATATTTACAGTAGTAAATTTACAAAATATCTTAATGGAATATGATCTTTACTTAATATACTAATGATTTTTGGCATAAAAGAAAAATCTATCATTTTGACCCATACAGTATTTTTATGGCTGGCTCAAATTTACTAACGCAATCTCACAGCAATTCATATTTATTTCAGTATTTTTGGTGAATTTGTGGCTATTGTTTTTTTTTTTTTGCATGATTCCATTCATACGTTTTGGTACAGTCTGCTTACAAGGATTTACGACGTGATGCTTTATGCTTGCTTGTTTTCTAACAAATCACATCATAAAAATTCATATGAAAGGGGCATCTAATAAAATAGTTACATTTTCTCTTGAGATCAGGAACTACACTGTGGTGCAATGTATTCCAGCCATTACAGAACTGCAAGTTATCGTTACTTTAAGTAATGTCAGTCTCTAATATATAACAAGGAGCGTATAGAGAACGTTTTTCCTATATACAAACACATTTTTGTCCTTATTCTAGTGTTGTTTGTTCACCTGGTAATGTTAATCCAATTCATCATTTCATTGGTAACTTGAAGTTCTGTTCTTTTGTGTGTTGTGTTTGTTCACCTGGTCATGTTAGTCCCATACAGACCGAATGATATGTGACCCTGGATGACAAAACCAGTCTTAAGTGTCAATTTTTCGAAATTGGGATTTATACATCATCTGAAAGCTGAATACATAAGCTTTCCATTGATGTATGGTTTGTTAGGATCGGACAATATTTTGCCGAGAGACAACTATTTGAAAATCTGAGGGTGCAAAAAAATCAAAATATTGAGAAACTCGCCTATGAAGTTCTTAGCAATGCATGTTACTAATCAAAAATTAAGTTTTGATACATTTACGGTAAGAAATTTACAAAATATTTTCATGGTACATGATCTTTACTTAATATCCTAATGATTTTTGGCATTAAAGAATAATCTATAATTTTGACCCATACAATGTAGTTTTGGCTATTGCTACAAATATACCCCAGAGACTTAAGACTGGTTTTGTGGTCCAGGGTCACATATTAGAATCCTGAAGTTGTCTGTTTTTTAAGCCCATGTCTTTACTTGTTTTTTTTAAATAACAGTGGAGTAATTAGTGATTACATGTATTATTGAATCTTGTAGGCCAACTTCTTGGACATGGATGTTAGCTAGTGCGACTGCACCTTTGCAAGCATAATATAATATTTGGCCTTGACTTTTCAGATCTGAAAACCAGTTCCAGCAGCAGCGAAGTGGAGGTGAGATACCTGCAGAGCAGACGCTACATAGAGCTGCATGAGCGATTGCAAGAGGAACGTGGCAATCTCACACGGCGGAGAGATGAGCTGCGTGCGGCTGGGGAGTCTTTGGAGCACGGCATGATGGAGGTGAAGAGGAGCGCTCTGTGAAAACTCGCCTGTAGCTTTTGAACTTGAGATTTGCTCATTCAGTAGCTGATGATTTGAGCATGGCACTTAATTTCCACGAAAGAGCCTTTCCTCTTGCTAAGCTGTCATCATAATAACGCTCTAAATGTGCCACTTGGACACTTCTGACATTTTCAATTTATGTTCATGATATTTCTGGCTGATCTGTTTTTTTTATTAAATCTACTTGGTCAATGTTAATGTGTTGTGTGTGTTCAGTACTGTATAAGTGCAGTCCATTTCACAAGTTGTGCAGTCTTAATGCATTTTTCATTAATGTAATTTGCATCTAATTTTCACAATCCAAGCTTTCTTGATTTTATTGATGACTGGAATTGTTCAGGGTAGACTGTATATATTATATTAGGGTGACCATACGTGTCATTTTTCCTGGACACGTCCTTGCCAGGATTTGTTTTGGCTTTGTTTTCATTCTTGCTGAAGGTAATGATCGAAAAGTAGTTTGACCAATAACATGCAGGCATTGTACATAATGGAACAATCATGGTGTGTGAGAAGGTGGGATCTACGGTCAAAGCGATGCAGATATGCGTACTTATTAGGTGTGTTCGACTTAAAGCGCCATGGCTCAGACCGATCGGAGTTTGACATCAAAGTACCTCGAGAGCGATTTGAAAGCATAAGGAACCGTCTGATGTCATACATCGGTCACAAACAAAGCCAAAACCTAGATATTTTAGGCAATATAGAAATACTGGCCAGGACGCGTCCAGGAAAAATGGCACATATTGTCACCCTAAATTTATATGTATGTATATATTCACAGTGACGTGTGTTAAAGTGGAGATTAATAGCCTGCTAAGGGACTAATTATCTATACAAAAATCCTTAATTTTAAAATGTAAAGATCTCACAGCTTGTGATTTCTGTGGCTTTCGTGCATTGGTTCTCAAGCTGTGGTCCATAATTGGCCAGTAAAAAAAACTCAAAGCAGTAGCACAGAGTCTGATTAATAAACTCAGTGAATTAACAGATTGTATTAAATTTGACAGTATTTCTGTTGTCTCACTTAACATCGCAAGGAACTTTCAACTTTTTAGTTACTGAACATAAATCTCATTTAGGTTTATGAACTGAAGGCAGCAGTCTAGTTAATAACAACAACAACAACAACAACAAAAGTAAGAACAAAAGAGCCTATTGGCAAAATGATGGGTTAATAAAAGCAAGGCTACTTTATGATATACACTCATTGCCAAAAATATCGTCACCCTTGGTAAATATGATCAAAGAAGGCTGTGAAAATTAATCTGTATTGTTGATCCTTTTGATCTTTTATTTAAAAAATTCACAAAAATCTAACCTTTCATTGGATAATAAGAATTTAAAATTGAGGGAAATATCATTATGAAATAAATGTTTTTCTCTGATACACATTGGACACAATTAACGGCACCCTTTTATTCAATACTTTTTGAAAAATCCATTTGCAAGTTTAACAGCTCTAAATTTTCTCCTATGATGCCTGATGAGTTTAGAAAACACCTGACAAGAGATCAGAGACTATTCCTTCTTCCAGAATCACTCCAGACCCTTTAGATTCCCAGCTCCATGTTCGTGCTGCTATTCTCGTTCACCACTCATTTTCTACAGGGGTCAGGTCAGAGGACTGGAATGGCCAGCAGAAGCTTGGTTTTGTGCTCAGTGACCCATTTTTTGTTGTTTTTGAGGTTTGTGTTTGGATTATTGTACGGTTGGAAGATCCAAACATGGCCCATTATAAGATTTCTAACAGAGTCAGTCACTTATTGATTTTTTATCTGTTGGTATTTGATAGAATCCATGATGTCATGTGTCTAAACAAGATGCCCACGACCTCCAGCAGAAATATAGGCCCACAACATCAAAAATACAGCGGTATATTTCATTGTACACATGGGGTACTTTTTATCTCTGTGTTCACCAAACCCATCTTGAGTGTTTGCTGCTAAAAAGCTAATTTTTTTAATTTCATTTGACCATAGAAGCCAGTCCCATTTGAAGTTCCAGTCGTGTCTGATACTGAATATGCTGGAGTTTGTTTTTGGATGAGCGAGGAGAATTTTTCTTGAAACCCTCCCAAACAACATGTGCTGATGTAGGTGCTGTTTGACAATTTTTTTTAAAGGTTTTCTGACCCCAAGACTCAACTATTTTCTGCAATTCTCCAGCTGTGGTCCTTGGAGAGTCTTTAGCCACTCAAACTCTCTTTCTCACCGTGCATTAGGACGATATAGACACACATCCTCTTCCAGGCAGTTTCGTAACATTTTATGTTGATTGGAAATTCTTAATTATTGCCCTGATGGCGGAAATGGGAATTTTCACTGCTCTAGCTCTTTTCTTAAAGCCACTTCACTAATTTGTGAAGCTCAATTATCTTTTGCTGCACATCAGAAAAATATTCTTTAGTTTTTCTCATTGTGATGGATGATTAAGGGAATTTGGGCTTTGTTTTCCCTCCTATTTATATTTCTGTGAAACAGGAAGCCATGGCTGGATAATTTCATGTTCATAATCACCCTGGAGTGCTCAAAATTGTGAATATGAATGGAAATATACTTCAGAGATATTTTACTCATAAGAATTTCTAGGGGGTGACAATAATTGCCAAGTCTGCAGGAAATGAGCTTTCTAAATGGTCCCCAACCCCCCCAGTTTTCTGTTTGACTAAAATGTCTGTATTAAAATATTTTATGACAATTATGAAACTCTGCTAGATGTTAAGTTTTGTGAAGGAGGAGCACTGAGAAACTTTAGGCTCTTGTGCTCCTTTATGAAAATAGATTGTGTTTATGATTAGGTTTTCATATTGAAATTGTTTATGGCACATAACACTGACTGTAATATTACAGGTACAGGAGTGGCATATTTTATGTTTTGTTAGTTCTGATAGGGTCATTAGACTAGTTTGGGCTGTTTTGATTGGCTGTTGGGATAGTGTTGTTACGCAGACCTGGCAACCCTGAAGATAGTCAAAAGGCATCTACCATTAAATAAATGACTTCCACTCAGATAAAGTAAGGACACAGGTTTTATGAGAATGTTTATTTGAGGACCCCCTAACCCTTGGCCAACACCACATTCTTTCAAACAACATTCTGAACCCAATTCATGCTTTGACAAGACCTCTCAAATATGCATACAATTTTCCATTTATGTCAATTTGAATTTAGCATTGCATCATATTGCTTTATCCTGACCACCACTTGTAAGGGTCCTTACAACATTACACTGTGCTCTGTTACTGGTCAATTTCAATGTCTTCAGAGAAAGTCTTTAATGTGGGAACACCAGTTGGTATCAGCACTCACAACACATCTGAAATACACTGTAGTTCTCTGTATCATTCTCAGAATTTGTGGGATCAATGACTTTACTTTTAGGAGAGAATGTATCTTTTCTGACTAAAAGAGACAAATTGAGTGAAGCTGCTATATTACAGTTAAAACTAAGCCCATGTAAATACTGCACCTCACCAAATAAGACAAACACTTTTTGTGCTGGCTAATTGGCCATAGTGAAACCTACACTGATCATATGTCTAAAATATCTGCTTGTGTAGCTGCAGTTTTGGCAATAGGCTTTGGTTGAATGGAAGCCATTTTAAAGATTCTACAGCAGTCTGTTAGAATTCAGCCCAACTCACACAGAGCTGCTACTCATTAGCTTGCTTTTAAATACTTAAAGCATAACGTGACTCTACACAAAATGACATTATGAAAGCATTCAGTAAGCAAGAGTATGTACAGCCACTTAATTGTATTACATACATTTGCTGAACACTCAACAATTACAACAATCTTATATTCAAAAATGCAAATGTGTGGGTAGAGATTCATGGTTGTACTTACAGTCTGTCATTTTCAATGAAAAAACAAACAAAAAAATTGCAAAGTCAACATCACGTGTTTACAGTGGATAAGTGAGTATTTAGCATGCTATTTGTAGCAATGGCAGGATTACATTTTGCCTTCTGGGAAGCATTTGACTACAGTTGTATATCAGTATTTACAACATTACCACTAAATATCCATGACGATTACATAGACATTTTGTGCAGATTTTACCTATTGTAGCTATATTTTCCTGCAGTAATAATAAGTGAAGGCAAGAGGCTGTTTAACCTGTCTGTGTGGCATAAAGGCATGTGCATACATGGTTCTCATGTGAGTACAACAGTCTTTTCCGGTTTGCAGGTGGCACATGGTCTTTTAAAGTATTTGTCACGGTTGTTTGAAGAATAGTTTGCATATTGTTCTAAATGTAGGCCGTAATATTTATCTGTGGATAACACACTTCTGAGACAGTCTTTGTCATGTGTGATTAATTGTCCAAGTAGCACAAGCAATGATTAATATCACTGTACAAAAGTATAAAAAAAAATGGGTATACCCTCATTTGTGGTGGGGTTAGGTTCATGTTGTGAATCCAGTGAGATTCTATACTACATGGGTAATTGTTCACATCCAGATTGTATTTTTGTTTTCTTCAAATAGGTAAAACTTCTGATGCAGTGGCAAGCAAAAGACTCATTAAATATCCGAGGTAAAGAGAACCATACCCATTACCACCTGAGTTTTTTTACAGCATCAGGAGCATAGTACTTTGTCAACCTTGGAACAGTGGACTGATTATGCTTCATGTTTTTCCCCTGTCTTCTCTGGCATTGTCTGTGCTTGACCATGTGTCTGTGGAGAGCAGCAGACCATGGGGCTGGGGATGTAGTTGAAAGGAGTAACTCTGACAGATTTACTGGGTGAGCTCTGTCGGAAATGGCCAACACCACCACTGTGGGTACTTTCCACTGACTGAAAGGTGGAGGTTGATGCTGTGCTGTAGGTTTTTAGAGATCCATCCGAATCCCCATCTTGGAGGGTATTCCCAAAGGCCATGCTTATTTTCCTGGGAAGGGCCATCTTTGTGGCCTCCTCTGTAATGCCAAGAACTTTTTCAATGGTGGGAGAGGTGCTTGAATTTGTTTTGTTGGCTGAGTAGTCCTCAGTTTGAACAATTGCATCACTTGTTTTCCGTGATGCTAGAGTAATAGTAGGCAGTTTTCCTGGTAGCGGTGGTGGCATCTGTTTGGGGCCTTCAGGTGAAGGCAACAAGGGCAGTGCAGTGGGTGGAAGGGTGCTCTTTAATATCTGGGAAACGTCCTCATCGCGAATCCTTCGCCAGGTCACTTTGTCAGAGTTACGTGATCCAGCTCTCTGTTGCCTCTGATTTGTGTTCCTTTCACTTTTAGCTCGTCCGCTTGAGTCAGAGGATGAAGAGCGAAGAGAGGAGCGGCTGGTGACACGACTCAAGACATTTATGCTTGGTGAGGACGAGTATCTTTTGAAGGTATCCTCCCTCTTTTCTCTTGGCTTTGGGCCGGGCGTATTTCTCTGTGAGGCCCTGCAAGGACTTTCCGAGCTTGTACGTCTAGCTGGGCGTTTCACAGTGACGTCCCTATCAATGGAGGTGGCTCTTGATGGAGCCATGTCCTGTCTGAGTACCTCCTGTTCCTGCACTTGTCTTTGTCCTTGAGTCACAGGCATTCTTCTTGGAACTTGAACTGCTTCCTTCAGCTCTTGACAACGAGAAGAACATAAGAAAACTGCTGGGGCCCCTGGAACTGCTCTTCGGGGTGAGGCATGCTGTGATGTTGGGACAGAACGTGAAGAAGCATCACGTCTTGAGACTTTTGACGACTCTTTGATGAACGTCAGTTGTCTGAGAAAGCCATTACGATCTGATTCACCACTACTTGAATGAGTAGATGTCATGCGAACCAAATCCAATCGATTTGCTGGCAGGATTCTTTTCCCTGACATCTGCGTATTTTGTCTACTGATGCTAGTGGGCTGGTTGGTTACTAAAGGTGAAATGTTTCTTGCTTGCTTTGATGGATTCTGCATGAATGGTATTCTGACAGGGGATTTCTGTGTTTTCCTGTCTATGGGAGACTTCGAGTTCTGATTAGTGTTTGAAGTGCTTCCTCTTTTGTCCGGTGGACTGCATGGTGCTGACGCCACCTTCTCTGGACCTTGTTTAATGGTCAGGGTCGGGGAGGTTACTTTTTTCTGAGGATGCCTGGAAGGTGTTGAACTTTGAGATGATCCTGAAGATGAGCTCTTTGGTATCCTGGCAGGTGGCGTTGAGCTTCTTTTGGGCAATGACAACTGCATGGAGTCCATGGGTTGACCCAGTCTGTGAAGGCTTCTTGACCTGTGTTGAGCTAGATTTGGGTTTTTAGGGGCATCCGATTTCTGTGTCACTTTTTTAGGTGGTGGTATTTGAGAGAGGGTTGTCTCCTTCTTGGGAGTGTATATCACTGTTCTACCCCTGAAGACCACAGGAAAGTTTGGAACAGGTTTACGAGGGGCAAAATCAAGTGGTTTATTAGCATTTTTGTCATCTTTGTATACCTTCTTCTCTTTAGGAGTAAAGCTTGATCCAGACATAAATGACAGAACTGATTCAGACTCCGATGAGGGTTCCTGGGACTTTGAAGCTTGTAATGTGGTAATAATTGTATTAGCTCCTTCTTGTATTGCTCTCCATTCAACACTGTTGAGATCAGAGTCTTTGTCTGATGCCATTTCATCAGAATCTAGGTCATTTTCAGGGCTCCACTCTGTTGCTTTCTGAAGAGTAGCTTTCTGTTTGTGCTTTTTCTCAGCTTTCTTTTTTCTGGCAGACTGCTTTTTCTTGTGTTGAGGCATTGCAGATGTTATGCATTTTATCAAAAGATCATCTTCTGAATCCATGCTGACTGAACTTGGTGAGCTGTTCTCTTCAAACTGGTTACATTCTTGCTGTGATTTTGGAGGGCACTGGGGTTTGGATGTAATATTATGTTTATTCCTTATCCATGTATGCTGAGGTTTTTCATGATGTTCCTCAAATTCTGCATCACTCAAAGAGCTAAGGGAGGAACTCAAAGAGTAACATGGAGGTGCTTCTTCTAAAATTAGATTTTGCTTGATTCTGTGAAAACCCTTTTGGCGGGACTGGTAACTGTTGACTTGATCTTGTATATTAGCATTGCGTATTACATTAGTTTGGTTTGGTTTCTGTCCCGTCCTATTCATCAGTCCATCCTGTCTGTCCATTTTATGGCTGATGGCCACTTCCATAGTTGTTGGGTGATACCTAGACTGAAAGGCTAAAGTATTTTCCTGTGCATGACTCAGAGAGCAGGTTTTCTGATTTTGGTACACCTTTGTGTTTTGTTTTCTTATAGGAATGTCTAACTGTGGCATGCTTTTTGACAGATTCTGTCCTTGCTTTTGAATTTGTCGAACTGGAGACTGGCTTTGAATCCTTTGCTGGGTCATTTTTGCTGCCATCTCTTTACTCTGTATAAGTAATCTCTGAGTGGGTACCATATGTCTGATTGTCTTTTTCAATTGGTTTGTGACTATGTGAGACTGACATGTCATTTTAGTTGGTTTGTGGAAGCGGGAGAACATGCGTAGGTCTTCAATTCTCTTTGCCTCAATGTCAATAAGCTCTTGTGTCTCTTTGTTTCTTCGCCAGTCTTTTATTCCTTTAGTTTTGAGTGGATACTGGAGAGTTTCATCGCTCAAGGAAGTGGTGCTTGAGAAATTGATGGGCGTACCTTCAGCAGAGTCAGTGTAAGAGGAATCATCATGAAAGATTTCTTTTGAAGACATTCCAAGCTTTTGTCCAGTACACATTTGATTATTTTTGTTCTGCAGCACCATATACACTGGTAATTGTAGATTTGCAGATTTTCGACTCTGCATGTTGAGAACTTGGTTTGAGAGGTTGGGCATCACAGTTGGCCTTACCTTCTTAAACCTGGAAGGCATGGCAGAATTAATGCATTCTTTCAGAATTTCTATGTCATCGTCTGAGTTGCCTTCACTATACTGGTCTTGGTCATCCATGTCCTCTTCCTTTTCAGAATCCTCTGGATCATTGTCTTGCTGGTTTAGCAAAGGAGTAAGTTTGAGCTCCACATCTTTCTGGACATAGTGTTCATGCAGAGGGAGGGCACTCAGACTAGAGGCACATGAGAAATTCTCAATTGGTTTTTCCACAGTGAAATAGATCATTGTGTCCAAATCTGGAGGTAGGTTAAACCTTTCTTTAAAGTCTGCGATTTCCATGAATTTGCGCAAACTGTTTTCCCACTGGCTTCCTACACCACTAAGATTCTGTGTTTCTGGTCCACTTGATTCTGCACAGCATGGAGTTTTGCTGCGACTCGGAGGCATTGTTTGTCCTGGGCTGTCTGGTAAGTCACTGGGGCTAACAGTACCACTTATCATTTCACTACATGGATCACTCTGAATAGAGCTGGCAATTGAAGGAGATTCAAAGCTGCCAAGTGAGCTTACTGAACTACAGCGGCTCATTACAAGAGGTGTTTCGTGAATGTAGTTTTCTGAAGAGCTAGATGGTGTCCTGTCCTCAAGAATTACTGGAGACACTCCTCTAAGGAACCTCTTCTCATTTTTGATTGTACTAGGGATCTCAGTTGGATCAGAGCTGCTGATTTTCTGATCAGTTAACAATAACTGACTGTCACTTAAGTCATCAAGTGTCTCATCCTCTTCATCTTTTCTCTCAACATTCACATCTTCTACCTCTATGATTTCTAATGAGGAGTCACTCTCTAGCTCATTTTCCGTCTGACTCTGTCCATCAAGAGCTCCATCTCCAGAAGACAGAGAAGACAGAGAACTGCAGCGAGAGAAGCATATTGGAGTGTTCTCTACAGAATACTTCTGAGGGGTCTCCAGCTGTCCTATTGTGGGGCTTCTTGCAGAGCATATTGGGGAAAACTTGCTTATACTACCTCCAGTCATCACTGTTGGAACCCAAGCTTGCCTGCGCATTGCTTGAGCTGCCTGAACATTAATTGCAGTTTTTGCAATGCCAAACTTGGCAACACTCTGGATCAGTGGAACATGCTGATAGGAGGGAGACAACTTGACAGTTGGTATACTAGCATCTGAAGACACCTTGGTTGATACTGTTGCAGGTGTGGATATAAAAGGTTCTTGGCTTTTCTCTGTATCGGTGGAACCTGAATCAAGCAAAACTGCATCCTTGTTTGTCTCAAAATCTCTTTCAGGGATCTCATTTTGACACATGACTCTTGAAATATATACACCACTGTTCACTGGTTCTTCGTGAGTTACCTTAAGGTCAAGTTTATTAGGACGTCGTTGTTCTGTTGGTTTTGCCACAATATGAGTCTGGTCCTGACTGCCACAATATCCATCGCTGGTGCTGCCACTGTTAAGGCTGTCATTGGATAAACTCGAGTTGGCGGTTTTAAGATGCAAGAAGGCATGTGCTCTGCTGAGACGCTCTTTAGGTGAAAAAGAGCTGGTGTCAGAAAGATGACAAGGGGAACAGGAAATGGCTCGTGCCTCGTGAAGCTCATCTGGCCCATAATTCCAATCCACAAAATGATCTTCTGAGCTGAGGCTGAAGCTGTCCTCTGAGGATGTATGCATGGTAATGTCTTCCACCAGTTTGTCAATTTTAGCCACAGTGTTAGTGATCTTCTTGGCTAATTTCTCAGCTGCCACAGACACTTCATCATCAGGGGGTTGTGACCTTTTATTTTCAGTTTGAAAGGTTTCGACGTCTTGTTCAGGCTCTCCCTCTCGCTTACGGGGCTGGGTATTAAGGAAGTTAGAATTGTTCAAGAACATGGAGAGCATGGAGAAGGTTCCAGTATCCAAGCTGGTTGATACATTAGGAGCCTCATCATCATCAAAACAACCAGAATCTGAGGCATAGTCTTTTGCTAGGCTCTCAATGTGCCTCAAAGGTTTGTTTATACTTTGATGCTTGAAACTTTGCTTCTCGATTGAATCAAATGTTTCGGCCAGATGCTTCGCATCTAACTCGGCCTCTAATGCTTTCTGCTTCCTCATGTAGAGGGATGGCATGCAGGATCCTGGCGATATAACAGCAGTATCTTTATATTTAAGTGGACGATTTGTGAGGAGGTTTCGCAGAGCTGCAGCACTTCCCATGGCTATCATTTTGTGCTTTGAATGGATGAGATTGCGCAGCATGCTTACAGCTCCAAGATCCCAAAGCAATTCCTGGTCCTTTGGACTTCGTGCAGATAGGTTCCAGAGGGTTCCACATGCATTACTCACAATAGTCAAACTGTGAGATCGCAAATGCTGCAGCAGAGTCTGAAGGCAGTTATGATCCCTGAGGATTTGCCTGAATTAGGAAAACAGAAAGAACTTAAGTGATGTCATGGAAACTTTGATCTCTGATTAATTTGTGAATCTGAATAAACATGATACCTGTAATCATCTCGGGTAGCAATAAGGCTGGACACATTACGCAGGATACCTCCACCACTCTCAATAATGGCCAGCGAGTTGGTTTGGCATCGATAAGTCAAAGTGCTAACCAAAAAGCCGAGAGCACCATCAACAGAGCAAATTGCCACCTTATTCTCTGTGCTGTGTGCTGACAGATTCCATAGTGCACTGAGCACACTCTTTAAAGTGGATTCCTGTGGGGAAGACCAGACCGTGTAAAATTACTCATCACTTTCTGAGTGGTATTGAAGCACAAATATCACCAATTTAATTGGTAAATCACTCACGTTCAGTTTTACTGAATGTACGAAATGGATGACATAGAAATTTTTGATTGTACCTTTGTAGCCTGCAGTGCACAAGTCATAAGTGCTGACACACTGCCGACATCTCTCAAAGCCCTCTTGCTGTTGATATCAGCACGCCATGACAAGTTTCTCAGTATACTTGACACTACCTAAAAGCAATGACAAATCACAGAGCTGTGATGTTGTGTTGGCCCAATAATTACAAATGAGATAAGCAAATAAAAAAATACTATAAAAATGTGCTGTTGCACAATATTTGTCATCCTAAAAGCTAATAAAGGAGTGACGGTTTGCTGGAAAAGTACCTGCTGTAATTCCTCGCTATCAGATGCAAGCTGTGCAACAACGGCTTGAAGACAGTTTTTCTTTGAGCAAAGAGTAGCCTGATAAAGTTAATAAAGAGCATTTTGTCAACATCACATGAAGGCAAAATATTGCATTTGTAAGTTGTAAGCCTGGTACCGTATATATGCATTATTAACAATTAATATTATATGTAGAGTGCAAAATTAACTGGTACCAAAGATAAAATATTTCGTTTAATTATCTGACAATATTTAATTTTACATATATTTCAGTAAAAACATTTATAGCCAGTTTGGACACTGATTACATTATTATAAAGGTATGAGATGAGATGACTGTACAAACAGCAGTGTCTTTCATTTTTACACGATTCCACATTTGTATGCAATGATTTCAAAATTATTTACCTTATTTACAACATCTCCATATGTAAGATTTGTGAGTGCCATTCCTGCGTAACGCCGGAGGGCCATATTGATTGGCTCATTTTGCATGCCATACAGTTCTTGGTCCAGCTGTATTAGCTCTGCAATGGCTTGCAGGCCCCCTAAAAGATGCACAAAAAGCTTCTTCATTGTGTTTTCACATCACTGTATTTACAACTTATTTACAACTACAGCATACACTCTATTGCTCTTTGGTCTATTTAGAGAAAATGTATTCACACACACCTAGTTCATTCATCGCCCTACGGTACTCTTCCTCAAAAGATAACTTCATTATTGCACACAAGGCCTGGCACATTTGGGGATCCACTGGCTCAGGGATTTCTGTGGATATCAAAGTAAATGTATACTTGTATGAATATTTTCATATTGCACTAACAGCATGTATGACGACATTTTTTTCAGGAAATCAACAAAATATGTTTTAATTAATATATAAAAACTAAACTAAATCACCATACTGAACCACTCGGTCAACTACTATGTACTTGCATCAAAAAATAAGTACAATGTACTTATTGTGTTCATATTGTATTGCAAAACACTTTTGCTGCAATTGAGGTGGGATACGGGTAAGGTTAGGGACAGGTTTGGTGGTATGGGTAGGTGTAAGGGATGGGTCAACAGTGTAATTATAAATGTAATTACAGAAATTAATTACAGATGTAACTACATATAGGTATTTTTAAAAATATAAGTACAATGTAAAACATGTATGTACACAATAAGTGCATTGTACCAAATTATTAATTTAAATGTAAGTACACAGTTGTTAAGGGCACCTAATATAAAGTGGGACCAACCACTCTAATCTGATGCTTAAAGTAAGTACTTATAAGAAAGTAATCTGATACTTATAGGTAAAGTAGGCTACTAACAGTACTTTTATGTATACGCTTTGTCTTTTTGTTTGGAACTTGATATACACAAACCAAATAATAATATTATTCATAACAAATGACTCTTACATGATATAACACATTGACTGTAACTTAACCAGGGCTCACCTGTGGTTTTGCCACCACCAGGAGAGGGGGTACTTAAATGGTTCTCAGTCCAGTCCCAGCCATTCTCGCAGTGTGAGCGGATCTGCTCTAGCACATGAAGAACTCTCATCTCGCGTCGTGCTTGGCCCTCATCTGGCTGTGAGTACACAATGTTGTGCAGGGCAGCACTGGCTCTCGAACGGGCTTCCCGACTATAGCCTCCTGTCCCAGTTGCCTCCCCAGTGCCACCCTCATGTAGTATTTGCACAAGCAGTGGGACGCAACCAGACTTACGCATAGCAATGCAGCTTTCCTGCGAGCTTGACATTGCCAGAAGGGTACGGGACATCTCCTCTCGATCTCTAGAGGCCAGCATGGACAGCAGCCAAAACACCATCTCCACCTGCAACCCAAACACAATTTAACTATATATGCTGTTTTAGACTTCATTATTGCACAATTGTTTTTTTTGGGGGTTTTTTCATGAAAGTATATTCAAACTAAAACTATATGAATACTGCATATAAGGTCAGAAATTAAATGCTGTTGGCTGAACATCCAATGTTGTGTTAAATGTAGTAAATTAATTTAACATAGGTAAACGCCTATGCGCCTATGGATACTAGGTAACCATTATGATTTTAAAGGAAACCATCCATTTGTTCTCCAAATTGTGCTTTATGTAGGGTTGCAGAGATGCTGGAGCCTGTTTCAGCATCTCGGGCCAAAAAAAAGGAAATACCCTGGACAGATGGTCACAAGACTAACACACAGTGCTGTGCAGGCCACCATAAATGTTCACATTTATTTTAATGCATTTGTTAAAATATAATATGAAGTACAAATAAATAGACTGCTGTGTTTACAGAAAGGCTAATATTGCCCTTTAGTATATAGTTAAATTCTAACCTGATCTGTAAGCTTCCTAGTGATTCTTCTGTGATTTTTTAAATCTCGAAATATCATTGTATGTAACCAGATTACATTTAGTAATACTGACAAACTAAAAAAACAAACAAACAAAAAAAAACATAATGGTCTTACTTTGCTCCCTGCTTCTCCAGGGGCCTCCAAAGTACCAGTATTTCCGGTATCCATGTCAGACACAGATGCTTTTGAGAGGCACTCGGTGCTCTGTGGACAGAGGATATGGTTTATTATTTGTTCCTATTTAGTACAGAAGACACTTGGAAATTTGGTTTGTATGTCTTATTTAACACATTAATATTTATTAAAGCAGCAAAGTATCAGCGAAGTACTGAAAATGTGTGCTGTATTAAGACTGATACACACATATTGAGAGGGTATATATTCTTCAAAATAAAGAAAAAATGGCAGTCAAACATGGTGTCCGTACAATGTAAAAAAAAAAGAAAAAAAGTTGAGCCAACTTAAAATTTTAAGGCAACCAGCAGTTTTCTCAACTTGTCGTTTTAAGTTTATACAACAAAAATTTGAGAATCTCCCACAAAAATAAGTTGAGCAAACTCAAAAATCTGCTGAAGCTGGTTGCCTTAAAATTTTAAGTTGGCTCAATTTTTTTTTTTTTTTTTTTTTACAGTGTAGTATCTGTGATGAATTACACCTGTGGCTATTCTGCTACAGAGCTTAAGGGAAACTTAATAACATCACCTTAACACCAGTTAAAACCAACTGAAAAATCGTCATCTTCATCGTTTCCATATGCAGCATGGTCTAATATTTTGTACCCAGTGCTATGATAATTTTAATTCTAACTTACTGCTCAAATACCCTTTCAAGCCAGACCTTTTTTTTTTCTGTTTAAAAACTGTTTGAGCATGTGCACAATATTTGCATATGGAGAGTGAATCAGCACCAGTGCCAAAGACCTGATTCGTTCTTTCATGCTCAAACCCATCACTATGGCAACGTTTGGCACCAGCTACAATACAATCTCAAGACAACCAGATTACAAGAAAAGACACAGACATGTCTTGAATAATATTCTAGAGTCTTCAGAATATAAGTGCTCAATAAGCACACATCTAAAGCTTTACTCGCTGCATACAATTTAAGTGGCAACCTTGTACTGCAGGTTTCATCATTTCAGATATCATAAGCCTTATTAAACAGTATGCCTCAAGAGCTCATGGTCAGTCTGGTGCAGTGTTGAGCAGACAGATAACTGTGTTGCGGTGGGAATCCCTTAGTCTCAGAGAACTTTGCTTTAAAATGACAACTTCACACTTGCCAAGCATCCCAGTCACTGAGCAGCCAATAGGAGGCAGCTTGCGGAGGGCATACCCTGTTTTCTGCATAGCAACACTGAGTGCCAGCATATGCTGTGAGACAGCGCCAGGTGAGATTGGGTGGATGTGAAGCTGTGCAAAGAAAATCCTAGAAGAATAAGAGTAGCCACTGCAGAAATATCTTATGGTACTACAAATACTGCATCATGTTCCATTAGTAAAATACTTAATAACAAGTTTTATTAAATTACAATAAATATTTAATATACATTTTTTTATGTAACAGAGCAGTTATGCTACACTATAGTGTAAACCACACTTCTAATGTATTACTTGAGACTAATTCATGATGATTACTATTGATCATGTTTGTAATTGAAAATAACAACTGCAAAAGGAACTTTTACTTTTAGCTCTGTTATATAACATATACAGTAATTCTTTTTTACAACCTCCATCCATTACCTGAGCCATAAAAATCACATTTTTAATGTGACTTTTCCAGCAGGCTGGTTCAGTCAACAATGTTCTCTGTGGTTTTTTGTGTTGCCTCTGGCAATGCAAACCCCAGTAGTTTACAGCATCTATAAATTGTGCTGTGAAAACGCCACTGCTGAGAGATAAATAACAGCAGAGAAACTTACTTTGTAGCATTTTGATGTTAGTAAATAATTCACCGGAATGAAATCATTAAAGTGCCGAGAACATATTAGAATTAGAGTTTTTCTGTCAATAACAAGTGTGACTCTGAAAGTTTCCTGTGTTTACTAAACTATTCGTCAATTTGATTTCACAGATACTATTTAAACTAAACTGAGCTAAACAATGACATCTCTGAATTCAATAATGAAATGCCATTAACTGAAAATTGAGTGTTTAATCTTATTATTATACATTACTGACACTCTATCCTCCAATTTGATACTGTTAAGTGCTTTGACACAATCTGTATTGTAAAAGCGCTATATAAATAAAGGTGACTTGACTTGACTATTATACACTACAAATTATATAAAATAAAATATTCATTATCAATATGAAACATTTTATATAACTTTCTCAAAACTAATATTTAACCAACTAGTCTGATATTTTAACCTTGGACACTATTTTATGGCTGCAGTCGGTTATAATTCATATACTCAACTTTGATTTAGTAGACAAAAGATTTTTAAATATTAAACAAAACTGCTTCACTTATTTCAACTTTTCAAGAAATATATTTTTTCCCAGTAATTTAAATCTTTAAAATAAGACCTTTTATTATTTGTTATTATTATGTATTATATTTATATTTTTATTGTAATCACTGGGCAGTCATCTGAAATGTTTGTACATATACAATAACAAAAAAAAAAAAAAATCAAAATGAATAAGAGGTCCCTTTATTGCCATTTGTTTCTTTCATTTTTTGTTGCTGTTGTTGTTAAAAATTTTATGCATTTGGACAATCAACTGAGCATCACAGTTGCATTTTATGATTCAGACTCAAATGGAGGACAGGGGTGTATAGGTCACCTGAGTCTCTGATAGAGCACTCTTCTCTTGAGGACCGCGTGTGCTCTGGGCCTCCTGAAGCTCTTTCTCCAGCTGCTCCAATCGTGCAACACGGATCTGTATGCAGAAACATATGCAGTAATTATTCATATATAGTGAACATTTTAATGCCTTGTTAATGATACTTTGAGAGAACATTATCATATACCATTTTATGATATGATCTATTATCTCTGCTAAAAAGCCCAGCTTAGCAATGCAGTTCAACATGGTTCATCAAACCTTAGCTGACTGACCACGTACTGTCCACGTTGGTTAGGGAAGTTAAGAAGCCTGGTTGGTGACATCAGCATCCAAAACACAACATAAACTGTGCTGGATGTTTGAGTGTCAGTATTGTGGTTCAGGTCAAGTGTTGATAAAAGCGTGACGTGTTTGTGACAGACACGTGACATTTAAGCTGGATTTACAGCTGGACCTTTGTTGATGAAAACGTGGCATTAAATCTATAATCTGTTCTTACTTGTGTTCTCTGAACCATCTCGTCGCTGGTGCCGAAACGTTCCTCCATCACGGAGCGCAGTTGTTGAGCTTCAAACTCCAGCTGCTGACGAATAAAATCCACCTGCATTGAGAACTGTGAAGCACAGAAAAATGCACATGTATCATTTGTACTGCATGCATGCTATTTTTTTTTTTTTTTTTTCACCATGATCAAACCTCTAGAGACAGGAGAGAGAATTACAGACTGAAAAAACTATTCTATAAAAAACATTTAAACAACATGCTTTTATTGTATGGAAAAGATCTGCACAAAAATACTTCTCCTTTTGTGTTCAAAGGTAAACAAAAATTATAGAGGTTTGGAACAACATGTAAGTAAATAATTACAAATAGTTACTTTTTGGCTGAAAGATCTCTTTAAGAATCAATGTTGTTACTGTAAACTAGACAGGGGATACCTGACTCAAAAAATCTAGGTTTAGGACAATTTGTGGTCATTAGCAGCAAAACCAGGTGACCTCATTTTTGGCTACAGATGCACACACAGTCCCATCAGTGAGTAACTGGGGTGGAAGTTGTTTAGGCTGCTTACCGTATCAAGCCGTGGCAGTTCGGCCAGTCTCTGAGACAAACCTTGCAGCTGTGAGTAATACCACCGCCGCTCTCTCTCCTCTTTCTCTATCTCACTCAGCAACATGGACCTAAACACACAAACACACACTCCTAAAACCTGAAATTACTGTACTCCAGCAGCGTTGGGCAGAATTCAGAATTTAAGAACTGAATCAGTTTCGTGAGTGTGAAATTAAATGGAATTTGCCATAGACCACAGGATGTTGAAACAGACTTCAATTTGTATTACATTTTATATGAATTTTATTACTTGGGAGTTTTATTACCCCTTTCTTGTGACAAATTTTGAATAATCACCAGTTATGCATATGTATTCCTTTACATGTGGAATTCTTTTTTTTCTCCCTCAACTGATTAGACATATACAATATACACACTACTATTCAAAAGTTTGGGGCCTGTTTTTGATTTATTAATTCTTAATAGATGTATTAATTATTCATTTATTATTTGATATATTATATGATATATTTAGTAATGTTTTGAAAGAAGTCACTTATGTTCAAACCAATGCTATTTAATACAAAAGTAAAAACAATATTATTGTGAAATAGTATTACAATTTAAAACAACAGTTTTCTATTTTAATATATTCTACAATATAATTTATTCCTGTGAATTTTCAGCAACATTACTCCAGTCTTCAGTGTCACATGATCCTTCAGAAATCAGTCTAATATGTTCTCGTTGCCTAAGTAACATGTCTTATTATTATCAGGGTTGAAAATGGTTTAATGCTTAATATTTTTGAAGAAATCATGATATATAGTTTTTTAGCATTCCATGATGAATAGAATGTGAAAAGAACAGTGTTAATTTGACATATGCAGTATATGGATTTTTTTTGTTTCCTTTTTATAATTATTTTTCATTGTTCTGTTGCATGTTTTTTTTTTCCCCCATTACAAAATGTTAGGAAATGCATATAATAAAATTACTTTTTATAAGTTATATGAATTTGAAATTTAAAGTTGAACTGTTGTCCTGCTCTTTAAAATGAGAGTGCCTATTTCCTTTTAACCTACTTTTGACTAGCAATAGCAAGTAATTATGGTTCATGGATGTGACCTAAACTAAAGGGCACTGGTTATTAAAGTGGGCAAACCCTCTAAGGGAAAAAACATTTCCCTTTAAAAAACGAGACACATGATTAGAGTGTTTGGATGTGATGATCTCACCTCTCTTTACAGAGATCCTCTAAGTGCTGGGTAGTGACACGGCCTTCTGCAGTGGCCTGATGAGGGTGCCCGGGGTGCATGGCTGTGCCCTCTCCAGATGCAGATGAGGACTGGCGGGACGGTGGACAGGCGGGACTCCTGGCCCTGCCGATGCTCAGTCTCTCCTCGCCTTCTCCTACCTGGCTAGCCATCGTCTCTGGAAACACACGCAGGTTGTGAGGCTGGTACTTGAGCTCGTAGTAGTTGGTCAAGTCCATATGCAGCTCTAGAAAAACGAGAAAAGTCAAAGATTTTATTATTTTTTAAGTATTTAGGATGTGTACAATCAGCTAAGAAACATTTATTTTGCTGTAGTGCTTATATATTTAACAGTAGCCTACTTTGAAAACAGCGGTGCAGGATGTCTAAATATTTACTATAGTCTTCTGCCTTCAAGAATTAGGGCTGGGTTGACAATACTGATTAATTGATCGTTCTTAGTTTTGATTAACCAATCAATCAATCAATCAATTCTTAAATCCCAAGATTGATCTTTAAGTCTATGCTGTTTTCTGCTGATGGGTGAACATAATTTCCCAAACCTAGTGTGCCTGCTATGAAGTAATTGCAATAAGCTTTGTGCTTTGTTACTTTAAATTCTGTCAATTTTCTAATAAACAATTCAAACAATAAATGCTGCCTCAGTTCAAATGGCAGCAAGAAGTTCACATGAAGCAATCATCTATTTCTCTTTACTACTAGTTATAGCACAAAATAAACATCAGAGGGTTTGTTGAAAGAAACAGTACAACTGAGTATTACTCGGTCTTTGTCAATAGCCAAGCCAACTAAGAACCATTAATAGTACTGAATGTCCTAAAAATTATTCAGGTTCAGGATTAAAAAAAAAAAACTGAATGAGAACCAGTTCTCTGTGTCCATCCCAGCATGTCTCTCTGATGTTTGTTACACATACTGTACATTTGCCAGGAAAATTGTGTGAATTGATTGATGCAAAAATGTATGCACCCTCAAAGAGTACATCAACAATACAATGGCTTCGATAGATGAAAATTCACATTAACTGAGATGCTGTGCCATGTCCTCAATACAGTGTTGCGTGTTAAACTGAAACAGTTTTGCAAAATTTCACTTGACTGTTGTACAGTTCTGATCCGCAATTACAGGACACGTTTGGTGAATTTGGTAAATTCCAATAAAAATTGGTTGTTAAAACCACTATGTGCAACTATGTAAACTTTAGATTTTTTTTGTATGATTTGTTTAAACAGACTGTTTAACTGCTAATTAAATTTGACTGAATTCTATGAAGAACGTATGCAGAAATCCGGGTTAATTCAATACCTGTATAATTCTGTGATATTATTATGGTAGTTAATCACATAAATTTTATAAAACATATCATGTTCATTTATCAAAAAAAATTATTAAATAACTAAAGAGTAAGAAATAACTATACAGTTAAGATAAATTCTATGGTTAAATAAATTATGGTGGCTATGTAGAGAAGTGAACAGATTTCCTGCAGTACCTTTCAGCTGGTCCAGCACATCAGTTCTGCCTGAAGAGGCAAGAGTTCCGGCCTCCTGCTCCAGTTTACTCTGCAGCTGCCTCAGAACCTCCTATTACAGCAAAAAAAAAAAACACAAAAAACCCCCACAAACAAATAAATAAGCAGCCGACAGTCTTTTGTTTGCCAGTGGAGTCCAGTTGTGCAAAAATAAAACTCTAGTATTTCAAAATAAAAAGAGAAATTCTCAAAGACGCTTCTCTCATATCGAGAAAGCAGATGACCCCATCTTTATAATGCATGCATCACTCTGTTTGAGGGGAGAACTGACTGCGAGAGTGAACAGATTTGGCAGGGATTACACTCAGCATCTGGGCATGTGGGCCACAGTGGAATCATGGGATACTGAATATGACCCATATATCACCTATAATCTCATGAAAGCATTTGCTGAATCAGTTTCAATCGATGGTTTTGTGTAGCGAATGGCTTAGAGAAGTGTTTCTCAACTGGTTCTCAACGGGGAAACCGTTCTGAGTGGTTCGCGGAGTGTGCGGCCAAAAAAAAACAAAAAGAAAAACACATCAACGACAACAACATCAAAAAAAAAAACCTAATTCTAAATGTTTTTCTGATGCGAGACTTTTATGAAAGCTGTCGACACCTGTCAGATGCAGGAGTTCCCGAGAAAAACGCGCTGTCCCGATTGTATCTGTGGTCAGATGAGATGTTGTAAGGTTTACTGTCAGTGTCATTATTCTATCGTTATTTTCGTAACTTGTTATGAAATAAAAAATCTCTCACCTCAGAAAAGCGAACTATCCTGTCAGGGTCGTAGCCAGTGCCACCCCTAATTGAAGCTTGGCCACCCCTGTTGTGTAAGCATTTTGACCTCATTAACAGCTGACTTTTCTCCTCTCAAATAACTGACACTGGCACGAAGGCCACGTACACACTCTAAGTTAGAGTCTCTATAAGCCCAATAGATCGATCGCGAAGACAATGCTGGTACAGTAGATCGAGCTTTGGTTCTCAACAGGGGGGCGCGCGAGATAACTTAAAATTAAAATGTAATATTTTCACTAATGTTATGACTAATATGTTAAATAATGTAAATATATATATATATATAAATAACAACACCACCTCTTTATGTATTCTGTGATATTCTGTGTTTCCGAGCAGCAAACCGTTTCTCATCGCGCTGTGTGAAATACAGACTGAACGGCGGCTCAAAACCGCTGTTAATACGCAAACTACAGCTCTCGGCTGGATAAAAGAAGCCAGTGTCACACCAGTAGCCTAAGGTTTTGATGGACAACGATTGTAATCAAGATAAAGATGATTACAGTGGCATACAGGATTGTGCATTAGGCGCGCGTTGTGTCCTTTATAATTGATAACTGATCACTGTAACATTATATTTCTGCTTGAATATACAGCTCAGTATATTCACGAAGTTGAATACAGCTAGTGTTTTATAACTGATGCTCGCGTGTTTTGGATAAGTTTGTGAGGATCTTTATGTACATATGGGCATTAACTTCACTGTGGCGTCGAGCCGCCTTCAGATCGCTGAGTTCAGAAAGGTTTCATTTTTCATTTGTATTTTCGTGTGTTTAGTGATTCTGAATGGACCCGTATAGTAGTTTATATGCAGTCCTTTCGCATTTCCCTGTGGTATTGTTTTGTATGGCAGGTTGACTTGTATATGTTAAAATTACTATATAATTGAGCTTTACATACTTTTAAGTTGTATAGAATATCTGCAGTGACATTTTGCAAAGTATGTTTGCAGAAAAGAACATGGAATGTTTAAATCTATCTTGAATTTGATTTTGTCTTAAAAAATACATGTAATTGAAAAGTAAACTATAATATACACTATAAAAATATCTATGTTTGTTTGTGGTGGGCCGTAATACCTCACAATGAGCTGAGTGACAGCTTTTTAATGATTATAAAGGGAGGTTTGCAAATGTGATATTGATGGTACACAAAAGTTTGATAAACAATATGTTAATATTAAGTGAAATTTTAAGAACACTGTCTGATGTTGCTCAATTTCGCCCAGCGAAAATAGTTCCAAAGAAAGTCACAGCTGAGTGCTGCATATTAAAAAGAACATGCATATTCTTCCTTCCTAAATGAATCAGCTGTTTGAAAGAATTGATTAAATGTATGAGCGATTCAGTGACAAAGACAGTAGCTTGCCGCCGCCTGCTGGTGGTTTGAGTTTCATTTTTAAAGGGGGTCATATAATGCGATTTCATGTTTTCCTTTGTCTTTGGAGTGTTACAAGCTGTTTGTGCATATATAAGATCTGTAAAGTTGCAAAGATTAAAGTCTCAAACCCAAAGAGAGATTCTTTATAAAAGTTAAGACTCTGCCACACCCTCCTAAAACAGCTCATTTAAACACGCCCCCACATGTCTACGTCATGGTGTGGGAAGATTTGCATAACACCGACCCAAACGTATACGCAATGAAAGAAGGTGTAATTTTTATTTCGTTGTGGTTTTGTTGTTGCTGCCGCCATGTCGTGGAGATGCTGTGTGTTTCGTTGTGAAAGCGAAACTACTTTGTTTGGCCTTCCAAATGAGCACACAACTAGAAATCAGTGGTTAAGTTGTATTTACAACACTGTTCCAGAACAGTACAATGCAAATATTCGAGTGTGTGCAGCGCATTTTATGGAGGACTGTTTCCTGAACCTGGGAGAGAGTAGCCTACAATGTGAACACTATGAATGGCTGTGATGTGAACACTATAAAGTGGGGCAATTCCAACGTCGCAAGGACAGTCTGGTGCTTCTGACTCACAGCCTGTAAGTACGTTTCGATATTTAAAGAATTTGCTACTGACCATTCAAATGCGAGTTTTGAGCAGTGTAGAGTAGTGCTTAATTGGCGTTTCTCCGATCACAAATGCAGACATGGTAATGTTTACGCGGCGCAACGCAACGTGTAAAAAGACCATATGAGTCATTATAATCAGTAATTATGTCCTCACTGAATGCAACAAATGCCTCGTTATTGTTTTAGTCTCGTTGCGCCGGGACACGGCATCACAACATGGTGAGGGGCGTAACATTTCCGTCACACGCTTGAGGTATTCGGCCAATCACAACACACTGCATAGCTAGCCAATCAGAGCACACTTCGCTTCTCAGAACGATGAAAGGTTGAGCACAGAGGAGCAACAATAATGTACAGTATGTGGAAAATAATGTGTTTTTTGAACCTCAAACCACGTAAACACATTGCATTACACCAAATACAGAAAATAATGTTCTTTTTAGCAACATCATATGACCGCTTTAAAGTATAATTTCAGTTATTTTGAATAATTTAATATGGCAGCAGCTATTTACACTAAATGCAAACAGGGATAGAAGCTACACTAAAAGTAAATAGCTAACAGACTCGTTTTTACAGTGCTTCGCATTACAACCAATCACACAAGATTATGTTGTGCAATGGCATTGCAAGTTTATGAATGCAATGGCCAATCAGAGGCGTTCAGATGAGTCATTGCTGAAATGGCGGTTTTGTTGAGTGTGCACGTTCACTGACCGAATTCTGCTCTCTGGCGAATTCTCTCATCTGAAACAACAAAGTGCAGACGTGCGTATGAATGTAAGTAAGATATTAATTTCACAGTGTAAACAGCTTCAGTGATTTTAATGGGAGATTTTGAGAGTGCTTGAACTGTAGCTACACCGAAGTCAATGATATGTGATGTTCTTTGATAATGTAAATATTCTTTGCTCTCTTTCTGTAGGCCTACGATGAAAGTGTTATAATTAGTAACTTACAATGCACTTACTTATATTTGAAAAATGAGTTATTTCATGATATCCTCCTGTGACTCAGCTATGGAGTTTTTGCCTCTGTAGTGGACATTATATTTTAGTGAATTTCTCTGAGATCTTACATGTCACCTTTATAAGTCCTGTAAAGAGCACTTTCGGGGCTTTTCAGAGATACCAAATATTTGGAAGTTTCACTAAAACCACTCCCTCTCCTTGGTCTTTAAAAATGGCCGACATTAATTTAGTGATAAAATTGCACAATGGAATAATGGAAATATAATACTATTTTGCTATTATGATTTAAATCTGAATAATTTGTAAATTGTTTGTCATAAATCAACATCTCAGGAAAATGTTATGGGGTTTCAAATCAAAATATGACTTCCTGTTATGAAACAAGACATCATTTCATACATGTCCACTGAGGGCACCGGGACTAAAAGCATGTTTACTATGCATTTTGGGAGACAAAACAATTGAATACGAAAACAAATTATATAACAATATTCTTATGAAATATCAGATATTATTATGAAAACCTCCCATTATTACACTTATTTTTTCAAAATGCTGTCCAAACAGCACTTTAATATGCAAATTAGATACAGTGTGCATTTTGTTTAATGGGAAAACCAGTTTATGGAATTTTTACACACATATTGCATAAAGCAGAATGCTATATCAAATCATTTTGTTATATATTCTATAACATAGTTGAGATCATCCTTAAAGTTTGGTATAAAAAATCCTGAAACCTAAAAATGGATGATTTAAAAAAACCAAACAAACCAAACCAAAAAAACATTGTTTTTGCCTTTTTATATCTATTGATGTCATTTTACTTTTAGAAAAACTGTGTCCTGGTGTCCTCAGAGGACATAGCATAACATATTAAAATATAATTTTTCAAAAATGTTATTTAAAAAAAAAAGATTTCTTATGCTCTAAACAATGTAATGACATGCAAAAATACTAAGTTCACAAAGTTTTTTTTTTCTTTTTTCTCTGGTTCTCAGGAGGATATAGTTAACACGTTTGGGAATATTTCAAAAAATCGGTCCGTGCCCGGGGCACCGCTGTGTCATATAATCCGTCCTTGGATCGTATAATCTGCATTTTTAATTTTTTTTGGCCACCTCAAAGAAATTGCTTGGTCTTACCTGGCCACCCCTGAAAAAAAGTTCTGGCTACGCCCCTGTATCCTGTCCTGCCAAATGTTATACCGTGTTCATAGCGCGCACTCTTCTATAGCACACGTGAACATGGCGCCGTGCTGTACACTTCACTAAAGCGCAGAAACTACGAGCATGCAACACGTAAAATAAAGGGAAGCGAGGAGACGAGGAGTAAACTCAAACTAAAGTCTTTAATCAAAACAAACCAAAAGGATAACACAAGGCAGGGCAGAGACACACAAGAACAAGACATCGATGTCAATACCAGACCTAAATAGAAAGTGAGCGGCACCTTTTCTCCCTGTTTGGTTTTCCGTTTTCAGTTTTTTTGTTTGTTCCTGTTTGTTTTTTCCCACAGCATGGAAGTCACCACTCATCATCCCGCCCTGGTAGGGATGGCTCGATACCAGAATTTTGGCTTCCAGAATGTAATACCAGAATGTAATACCTTGGTATGGATACTAAATCGATACCATAGGTGACAAATAACCAGCCTCAAAAGATAAGTGAATTAAACAGTTTTATTAAAATAATAAAAACAGATTCATATCTTAATACCTTTGTATCAAACTGTAACAAAAAACCTACAGGGATCATAGGTTACATTTTGATGTTGGAGCAAAATATATATAACTGAAATAATACAATGAAAATATATTCAAATCTTCTTGTCTTTTCAGTGCAAACACAGTGCAAACAAAATGTCTCAAAATGTAACAAAAAACCTACCGGGAACATAGGGTACATTTTGACTGAGTTTGAAGAAAAAAATACAACTGAAGAAACACAATTAATGCAACAAATGTTGCTTTATTGTAAAGTGTTATTCCAACAGTCAAAGTAATATTCAAAATCACATTATTGTTTCTCTCTCTCTCTCTCTCTCTCTCTCTCTCTTTCTCTCTCAGATTGTTTTCAGATTTCAGCCTCAGATAGCCAAAGAAAAAGCATTAAATATAAATCTTACTCTCTCTCTCTCTTGGCTGCTTCATATTAGCACAAACATTTCCTTCATATTATTGATACTAAAATCAATATAGCAAAACTCTTGCTTAATTCAAATTCAATTAATGTTCGATTGTATGAAATGCAAGTGCATATATTACGTGACCAAAACTTCACTGGTTCTAGCGTGTCACACATGCACATTTGAGCTTACTGAATCACATCTGTATGTGCGTTGATCAGTTGTAAATAAAAGTTCAAATTAAATCTGAATTTATGAATGATGCACTCACCTGTCGATCAGGATGAGCAAGCGACAAATGCTTAAAAAGGTTTGATGTGTTGCCTCCTGTGGCAACACATGATTTATAGCAACGCTTGCATACAGGTGCAGTAAGGCCAGTTTATTCATCTGTTTTGTATGCAAAGTAATGCCATATTTCACTTCTACCAGTGTCACGTCCCTGGACTGTCTTGTGTGTGTTTTGCTCCCCATGTGTGCCCTGTGACCTAGTTTCTGTCTCCCCTTGATTGGTTAATTTGATTCCAGGTGTGTCTCCTTTAGTTCCTTGATTGTCCTGTCTTTAAAACCCCAGTCCTTTCAGTTAGTGTTTGTCGGTCTTTGAAAGTCATCCTGAGTGTCAACCCTGCCTGTGATCTGTGTCCCTTTTGGTTATTAAAACTCCCGTGTTGCTAATTCCTCGTCTCCTCGTTCCTGGTTCCCGTGCTCCCCGTGAGAGTGTGACAGAAAGACCGACCGTAACAAAGTAACCTCCGTATTTTTCCCTCCGTTTTGTTTTCTCGTTTTACCCAGTGTTTTTTCTTTCCGTTGTGTTCGATGGATCCCTATGTTCGGCCCGAATTCCTCCTCCTCCTGCTGGAGCAGGGGGACAGATCTCTCGAGGACCACACCAGAAAATTCCTGATGATAGCTAATGACACCAGCTACCGGACGGCACGCTCTGCTCATTCTACAACGCAAGTCTGAACACCGCGTGCAGAGCGCTGTCGTCCGAGGATGGTCCTCGAGAGGATTTCGCCGCCGTGGAGTGGATGCTGGTGAGAAACGGATCACCCCTCACCGTCTCTTCCGAGGATGATCTCGCCAGATCCACTCCAGACCCAGAGCCCAGCCCACCAACTCCCAGCGGTACGGAGCATCAGCCCGAGCCCACCGATGACGGAGAGCCATTGCCGCTGCGATCTGCGAGCCAGCGCGGCGGAGCGACTGAGAGGAAGATCGCCCGGAAGTTGAGCCCAACACGCCAGATCAGGTGCGAGCGGCGGCGGTGCCCATCGCGAGGAGCCAACCGTGGGCGGTGTGGCGCGGAGTGGAGCTCCGCCCCTGCATCACGGCTGAGGATGAGCTGATCATCTATCTGGGGCTGCTGGACATGGAGGAGGATTTACTGGACTGGGAAAGCGGATCTGGAGGTCAACGTTTCCCTTCACCAGCCGCCGTTCGCGGTCCAGGAAAACCCGCCGGCAGAGAGTATGGCAAGCCCGCCGGCAGAGAGTATGGCAAGCCCGCCGGCAGAGAGTATGGCAAGCCCGCCGGCAGAGTATGGCAAGCCCGCCGGCAGAGAGTATGGCAAGCCCGCCGGCAGAGAGTATGGCAAGCCCGCCGGCAGAGAGTATGGCAAGCCCGCCAGAGCCTGCCCCTCGCAAGAGCCCGCCAGTGCCTGCCCCTCGCAAGAGCCCGCCAGTGCCTGCCCCTCGCAGAGCCCTCTAGAGTCTCCGCTGGTTCCGTCCAGCACAGCGCTTCAGCGCCCCCAGTGCCTGCGCCAGAAGGCGCTCCCAAGAGTCTCCGCTGGTTCCGTCCAGCACAGCGCTTCAGCGCCCCCAGTGCCTGCGCCACGAAGGCGCTCCCAAGTCTCCGCTGGTTCCGTCCAGCACAGCGCTTCAGCGCCCCCAGTGCCTGCGCCAAGAAGGCGCTCCCAAGAGTCTCCGCTGGTTCCGTCCAGCACAGCGCTTTCCGAGCGCCCCCCAGTGCCTGCGCCAAGAAGGCGCTCCCAAGAAGTCTCCGCTGGTTCCGTCCAGCACAGCGCTTCCAGCGCCCCCAGTGCCTGCGCCAAGAAGGCGCTCCCAAGAGTCTCCGCTGGTTCCGTCCAGCACAGCGCTTCAGCGCCCCCAGTGCCTGCGCCACGAAGGCGCTCCCAAGAGTCTCCGCTGGTTCCGTCCAGCACAGCGCTTCCAGCGCCCCCAGTGCCTGCGCCAAGAAGGCGCTCCCAAGAGTCTCCGCTGGTCCCGTCCAGCACAGCGCTTCCAGCGCCCCCAGTGCCTACACCAGAAGGCGCCTCCCTGTCTCCAGCGCTGCAAGAGCGCCTCCCTGTCTCCAGCGCTGCAAGAGCGACTCCCTGTCTCCAGCGCTGCCAGAGCGCCCCAAGTGTCCGCGCTTCAAGAGCGCCCCCAGCGCCGGCCCCTCGCAAGTACCCGCCAGTGCGGCCCTCGCAAGTGCCCACCAGTGCCTGCGCCAGAAGGCGCCTCCTGTCTCCACGCTGCAAGAGCGCCTCCCTGTCTCCAGCGCTGCCAGAGCGCCCCAAGTGTCCGCTCTTCAAGAGCGCCCCCAGTGCCGGCCTCGCAGTGCCCGCCAGTGCCGGCCCCTCGCAAATGCCCACCCTCCCACCCGCTCCTGCCTCCTCCACCGCTGTCGTCTGGCAGCCCCTCTGCTCGCCCTCAGCCCACCATCAATGCGGTGCGAGCCCCACAGGACTGCCATCCTCCAGCGTCGCCGGGGCTGGAGTATCCTCACCTCCACCTCCAACCTCCTCGGCCCGGACTCTGCCTCGGCCCGTTGACCCAGCGGCTCCACCTCGGCTCCTAGCTCCCTCGCCTCCACCGTCACCCGTCGATCCTCCAGCTCCACCAGGCTCCCTCGTCCCTCCGGCTCCACCTTGGTCGGGCGTCGACCCGCCATCGCCTCAGGACTCCGCTCCTCCGGCTGCACCTCGTCGCTCCGTCCCACCGGCTCAGTTGGGCTCCTTCCTCCCGCCAGCTCCACCTTGGTCCTCAGTCGCTCCGGCTCCGCCCGCGGATCTCGAGCTCCGCCGCCTCGGTCGCCAGAGCACTCTGCTCCACCTTAGCCCCCGGATCCTCGGCATTCCCCTGGCTCGTCGGCTCTCCGTCTCCGCCTCGGGCTCCTCCACCACCTGCTCCGCCGCCGTTGGTCGGCCCCCTGGAGTCGGAGGCCATTCCTCCTCCATGGCTCCTCCCTCCGTCGGCTCCACCGTGGGCCATCATCATGGCTGTGGCCTGGGTCCGCCAGGCTCCTCCTGCTCGGGTCCCTCCTGTCTCTTCCCTGGCTCCTCCCTCCTTCGTTGCCTCCCTGGTCTCTGTCTGCCGACCTCCTCCCGGTGGTCCGTCCTCCTCCTGAGCCTCCGCCATGGTTCCCACCCGTTTCCCCCCCCCTCTGTTGTTCCACGGTGCGAGGACGCACCTTCCGGGAGGGGGGAGTAATGTCACGTCCCTGGACTGTCTTGTGTGTGTTTTGCTCCCCATGTGTGCCCTGTGACCTAGTTTCTGTCTCCCCTTGATTGGTTAATTTGATTCCAGGTGTGTCTCCTTTAGTTCCTTGATTGTCCTGTCTTTAAAACCCCAGTCCTTTCAGTTAGTGTTTGTCGGTCTTTGAAAGTCATCCTGAGTGTCAACCCTGCCTGTGATCTGTGTCCCTTTTGGTTATTAAAACTCCCGTGTTGCTAATTCCTCGTCTCCTCGTTCCTGGTTCCCGTGCTCCCCGTGAGAGTGTGACAACCAGTCTCTTTATTTATTAATTTCGGGTGCGATAGAGTTTCATGTGTTTGATCCATAGTGTTGTTCTGTTGTCACATTTACCAGTTGCGCAGCAATTTTGGGAAGCACTGCCACCTACAGGTGCACTTCGCAACAGCAGAGTATGAAATACCGAATTGAGCAAAATTATGATATCATACCATTTGAAATATAATATATACCGGTATTTTTCCAGTACCGTGCATCCCTACAGCCTAGCCTGCTGAAATTCAGCATGGGAGTTTGGTGGGATCGCCGCGAGTGCTGCAAGTCTGCTGGCCGCTCATCAGTCAAGTTTGCCGACCGTTCATCAGTCCAGCCCGCCGTCTGTGGCTCCCTCACGCCTGCCGGCCGCTCCGATGTCAAGCCCGACGACCACAAGCTTGAGAGTACAGTCAAGCAAAGCCGATTCAAACACTTGGGAGAGCTTCACAAGGAGAGAACTGAAGCTGGATTCAGTGCATCAAGAGTCACCACGCTCAGACGTCTTCAGGAAAAGGGCTACCAAGCCACTTCTGAACCAGAGACAACGTCAGAAGCATCTCACCTGGGCTGTGGAGAAAAATAACTGGACTGTTGCTCAGTGGTCCAAAGTCCTCTTTTCAGATGAAAGTAAATTTTACATTTCATTTGGAAATCAGGGTCCCTGAGTCTGGAGGAAGAGTGGAGAGGCACAGAATCCATGTTGCTTGAAGTCCAGTGTGAAGTTTCCACAGTCAGTGATGATTTGGGCTGCCATGTCATCTGCTGGTGTTGGTCCACTGTGTTTTCTGATGTCCACAGTCAACGCAGCCATCTACCAGGAAATTTTAGAGCACTTCATGCTTCCTTCTGTTGACAAGCTTTATGGAGATGCTGATTTCATTTTCCAGCAGGACTTGGCACCTGCCCACACTGCCAAAGGTACCAAAAGCTGGTTCAATGACCATAGTGTTACTGTGCTTGATTGGCCAGCAAACTCGCTTGACCTGAACCCCATAGAGAATCTATGGGGTATTGTCAAGAGGAAGATGAGAGACACCAGACCCAACAATGCAGAAGAGCTGAAGGCCACTATCAGAGCAACCTGGGCTCTCATAACACCTGAGCAGTGCCACAGACTGATCAACTCCATGCCACGCCGCATTGCTGCAGTAATTCAGGCAAAAGGAGCCCCAACTAAGTATTGAGTGCTGTACATGCTCATACTTTTCATTTTCATACTTTTCAGTTGGCCAAGATTTCTAAAAATCCTTTCTTTGTATTGGTCTTAAGTAATATTCTAATATTTTGAGATACTGATTTTTGACTTTCATGAGCTGTAAGCTCTAATCATCAAAATGAAAAGAAATAAACATTTGAAATATATCAGTCTGTGTGTAATGAATGAACATAATATACAAGTTTCACTTTTTGAATGGAATTAGTGAAATAAATCAACTTTTTGATGATATTCTAATTATATGACCAGCACCTGTAAATGTTTTTAACTATCACTTTTGATCAATTTAATCCATCTTTTACAAATAAAAGTATTAATTTATTTAAAAAGAAATGAAAATACTGATCCAAACTTTTGAATGGTATTGTAAATACAATGCACATTTGTAGAGTTTTTATATATGAATGTTGCAATATTTAACATTAACATTTGAAATGAATAGCTATCTCTAAGTCAAACAAAAATAGAACAAAGCTGCTGATTCCTAATGAGCTCTTCAGGGGTTTTATTCCCTATAATGTCTCCAAGCAGTTAAACTGACAAAAACACACATGAATCTGCTTCTTTCAAACTACACACAGCCTTTTAAGTGTATTTCCTCATCTGATGAATTTCAGTGCCATCTTCAGTGAATTAATGTGGTTTGTTGGTGTTATTTCATGCGCAGAGTCGCTTAATATGAACAGGAAAAAGACACTCCCATTTTACTGGAACTCGAAAGCTCAACTGACATCAAGCTCATGTAACACATCAAACATTCTGCAATTTAAAACTCAATAATAAAATTAGCTCCATGGCCTAATGGTTGCCTTCTCTGCTCAACTGAGAGCTGTAATGGGCAACAGTGATTTAAAATGTGCTCAGACATCATTCAGCTTAGAGATGCTGGACATTCATCTTTAGAGTCTCCAGACATTTTGTGGAAAGTGGGTCAAGGCAGAGACAAACGCGTGCAGTGGAGACTCAGTCTTCACCACACAGATCTACCCTTCACACTGCTCAACCAATGGTGTTATAAAATATTCATGTAGGCTTACTTCATATATATTAGAATTGTAGAAAATATCAAAACTATCACACATTCCAAACAGACAATATTCCAAATGAATAAATGTGTTTTGATATTTAGACTGTTTTATAAAGTGTTCTTATAAAATAAATAAATAAATGAATTTTTAAATTGTTTGAAATATATATGAAAATTCTAAATGTCACACACTCAAAGCATTCACCACAGTCTTAAAATACACTTTATTGAAACTAAGCCATACCACACAAAGGCCATTTGGTATTCAGCAACAGGCCCATCTAGCTGATGAAATTAGTTAATAAATTAATATAATATAATATAATATAATTAGGCAAGGCAACATTTTTAATTTTCTTTTGATTTGAAGTATTCAAATAACTAAAATGAAATAAACTAAACTATCAAACTATGAAATAAAAAATTATATTAACTATACCAATTATAAAAACTATAACAAAACTAGTCCATGTTTTACTCACCCTCAAGGCATCCTAGATGTATATGACTTTCTTTTTTCAGACGAATCCAGTCAGAGTTATATTAAACATTGTCCTGGCTCTTCCAAGCATTAGAATGAGAGTAGGCGGATGTTTTTGTTCAACAGTCCAAAAGTAGTCAAATAAAGCACATCCATCCATATTAAAATATGCCTCACATGGCTCTGGGGGGTGAATAAAGGCCTCCTGTAGTGAATCGATGCGTTTTTGTAAACCTAAATATTCATATTTAAAATGATATAAACAGTTTTGTGTAACTTCCGCTAACTGCTGTATGCGTGCTCACGAGATGTGCGTGTGAGTCTCGCGAAAACCAAAGTTTTTTCAAAGGAAGCAAAGTTTCCTTACTTTACCAAAGGAAAACCAGTCTTCTCTTGTTCTCTCTCCACGCTCGTCTGTGAGAGAGATGTGCTTATTACGTATGAAATATGGATATTTTTCTTAGAAAAACGCATGGATTCGCAACAGGAGGACTTTATTCACCGGGGAGCTGAGTGAGGCACTTTTTATTTATGGATTTGCGCACTTTATTTTACTTGTTTTGGACTGTGTAACAGAAACACCTGCTGACTGCAGTGATAGAACTTAGAAGAGCCAGGACAATTTTTAACTCTTTCCCCACCATTGACGAGATATCTCATCAATTAAAAGACAACACTTCCCCGCCAAAGACGAGTTTTTATGCCAATCCATGTTCTAGGTGTATTACGGTAAGGAAAGCCCTAGCGCATGTCCTGAATGAGTTGACTTCCGGGTCTTCCGGGTGCGAATACAAGAAGATCGGCATAAACGGAAGGATCAGAGAAAATGTAGATCATATATGTAGATCATGTTTTGACCATTTTGAAACTGATCGGGACGAAGTAGTCAGTGAGGGAGATGCCTTTACAGACACAGAAACATCTGTAGTTGTGTCGTGGATTGACCAATAACCCATGGCTCTGAATATGTATATGTATGTATGTGTGTGTATATGTGTGTGCGTAATCTATATACATGTGTGTATTTATTTATATATATATATATATATATATATATGTATGTGTGTATGTATGTAACCTATATATGTGTGTGTGTGTGTGTGTCTGTTTGTTCTGTTTATTGAATGCAATTTCAATTATTCATATAATTATTTACAGGTGAAAGAATATAACATCTAAATGTATTTTGATTGAAAAGGCACTACTTTGATAAAAATGCATTTTTCTCAGTTTTTTGTCCAATATGTTGTATTTCTGATGAAACCTTTCTGCATTCAAGTGGTGATAACACATGAAGATAGAATAAAATAGCAGAGGCTCAGTTATAATATGTTCATATATTCATAGCAGAAAATATTTTGAGGGACATCAAATTTAGGTGAAAATCATAAAAAATGCTGGCGGTGGCTAGGAACTTTAAAAAAAAAAAAGAAATCGCTGACGGCGAAAGGGTTAATATAACTCAGATTGGATTCATCTGAAAGAAGAAAGTCATATACACCTAGGATGGCTTAAGATAAATAACAGGATCATTTTCATTTTTGGGTGCACTAACCCTTTAAGGTCTACATCATTCTCAAAGATTATCCTGACCTTGCATAATAACAGCTTCGGTTTTATGATCTGTTATTTTAGAAGTTGATCAACACCCCAAAGCTTGACAGTCATTATTACCTCTTCATTGGACGACATTTTATTCCATCATGTTACACAGTTTTGATGCTGTTTTATGTCTGATGATCGTGTTGGATTACATGTGTAAGCATCTGTTGTTTTGGTTTCTTCTTCACTTGTGTTTTTTTTTGGAAATTCTGTACAGAAGATGTGTACTAGAGCCCCCTACCATATAACAATGAAAACACGGATTCTAGGAGCACAAGTATAGCTCAAATATATTTAAACTTTTTCTAAGTATAAGTCAGGTATACTTAAATGTCATTTTAAGTATATTTCTGAGAAGTATAAAAAGTAGACTAAAAGTATACTTTCCTATTTTTTAGTTTAAAAGAAGTATACTAATAGCACACTTGCATAAACTTATTTTTCGTAAGGGTGACTAATGGACCATGTTCATAATTGGGTGGACCAGGCCTCATTGAGGAGCCAAGGCTGTCCTTTTAATAAATTTGTTATAATCTGAGCTTCACTCACCTTCATGTCAGAGGTTTCATTCTCCAGCTTGGACAGGTGGTGTGAGTTGTCCTGAAGCTCACGGCGCAGGTGAGAGTTCTCCTTACGGAGATCCTCCACCTGCCGCACCAGCTGGTCATAGGAGGCTGTTGGGTATGACATCATCACTCGATGGGATCCCTGAGAAGGTCAGAGGGCAGGGATCAGTCAATGCAGTAACGTCCCTATAGGTTCATTATGAATTCAGTGTATAGTAGTCAAAATTTGAAGCCTTTCATCAAAATGTGTTCATGTCTTAGGACAACTTTGATGAACTATTTTGATCCACTTCAAATGTTGACTACTGTATACAGTGCGCAGTCAGCAGTACTTTCTAAAGAAACAAAAAAAAAATTCGTAGCAGTCTTTGGAAAATGGTGTCTGCTTTTTTGCTGGTTCAAAGTAGAAATAAAGACCTTTTTTTAAGGCAGTAAATTTATTAACTATACAAACTACCCCAAATCTACCTATTATCTGATTGGTCAGTTTATATTTTAAATCTATCAGCTAGATATATTATTTTCTTAAAAAAAAAAAAAAAACCTGCAGAAGGTATTTGACCAAAAAAATAGATTTACGAGCTTTCAAGCTATGACAGGGTGTAGGAATTTTCAATTCTTTCCATTACTATTCTACACTCAAAAAAAAAAACAAACAAAAAAAAAATTAAATGACTGGGTCTTTATATATATATATATATATATATATACACACCTTATTTTTCCCGTTAGAGTGGGCGTTTGTAAATTTAATGTGTCTGGCTTCTGGTGTCATCCGCTTCCAGCTATTCTTAGGTGTACAAAACTCGTTTTGCTGCTTGATATTGCAAATTGGTGAGTCTTACCATATTATTTTAATGTATTAACTTAATTATGAACATACTGATTTGTAGTGCAAGCAGTTTTACCATTTAATACACTTTGTTATTCTTCTCGTTATTTCTCTATGGCGGCTTATGAACCGGAAGTCTTGCACATTCACAGAAAAGGCTTACTTCTGCGTTGAAGAATAAGGTGAATATATATATATATATATATATATATATAAAAATCTAGGACCGACATCTGGTAGTCCAGCTACTGAAACATGTCAGCCAGATTGGACCAGCTAGGACCAGATAACAACCCAAAAATGGGTAAACAATGTCTGGGGTGTTGTCAGGGCTCTTGACCTCTCAGGAATATTTCATACTGCAGGCGGCAAATGTCACAAAGGTGAATTAATCAGCTGTCAAATTTAGTTTAGGCCTATTTCATATTTCATCAGTGTTCACACTTAACAGGCCTGAACGCACTTCCTGTGGGGCTTCAGGTCAGATTGGCCTCTATTAAAGAGAAATAGCATTTGTAACATTGGATGCAGAGAATTAAAACATTTTATCCTAGACAGGGCAACTTAAATCATGCCCTTAAATCATTTTTAAACATGACGGCTGTTACAGTATGTACACTATAATCCAATGTGTTTCCTGGAAATTCAGATGAGAAATAACCAACTATACAAAAACAAAACAAAATAAATATTACAAAATATGTATCGCTGGCCAACAGCGATAAGTTACAGTGTATATCATAAGGTAGGGTAAGATAAAAGCATTAAATACTACACTGTTAAGCTTAAAGCATTGTAGTAAATCTCAACTACTTGAGTGTTTATATCATCTCAATATTATTGCCCAAGCTCTTTATATAAAGTTGTATAGACAGTATAAAGAGCTTTTCACACCTAAAATAGTTAACCCTGGGTTATTTTAAACCCTGAGTAAACTGAACCCAGGGTTACCTTTAAGTATGTCCAACTTTATCTGTATGCAGACAGTATACTCGCATAGGGAGTATATACTGTACCATACAGCAAATCTCAACTGCTTGATTGCTTATATTTTTGGAAAATGTAAACTATATTGATTTTTTTATAAAACTGCATTGAAAAGACATGTTTTGTGAAAAGCATACAAATTTGACTTGACTTGAATTTACATTCAACCTCAAAAAACAAATACAGCGTTTTTTATACAAACAATATGAAACTGCACAGCCATGTCTGGAATACACAATGAAAGCAAAGTCTGCGTTTATGCTTGTGGATGATCAAGTTCCAAAAAAAAAATCATCACCAAGCCATCTGTCTGTATGAGCAGAGCCTCCTTGCGGTTGATATGACAGGTTTGCATTATTCACGGCTGTGTTAAATCTCCCTGTGTCTGGTGCCAGCAGCTCCTCCAACCCTCTTTCACCATCCCCCACTATAGTCCAGATCAGGAAGACATTAAACATTTCTCTACGCCACTTGCCTTTTCTACTATCCCTTGCTTTCAGTCTGTTTTTCTATGCTCCCTTCCTCCATACTAACAGACATTCACATACCCGAAGCACTTATTTTTTCATCAGTTGTGGCCATGTTTGTAATTGAAATTTACTGTATGTAAGAAAATGGATGTCTGTATTTGTGCATGTGAAATGCTGTCTTCAAACAGAGCTGGGGGATGGGGAGGCTTCAACCTCAAACATTACAATGGAGTCTACTCTACAGCACCAATGTTATAATATTAACCTGCTGATAATACCACTATAGATGGTAGTTTAGCACAGCACAACCTAGCATTGCACATCATAACTTAACACAGTCTGAAACACAGTCAAACACAGCTTAACCCACCCTAACATAGCCCAGCACACTATAGGCTATAACATATAGCCTAACACATATTAAAACAACCTTAAAACAGTCCAAAACATCTTAACAGACCCTAACATAGCCTAAAGTTCTTAAAGAGTTTTCCTTGTGCACACAAATTATTCTCATAGCTTCATAAAATTACGGTTGAACCACTGACGTCACATGGACTATTTGAAATTGTCAACATGATCAGAACTTCTTGAACACAATCTACTACGTGCTGTCTGTCATCTGATTCTTGTTTGCAAGTAAAAGGGCTTTTAGTATAATTCTAAAAAATGTTCCCATTCAGGTCATGGTTCACATGTCTTTCTGCTGTAATTTTTTTTTTTTTTTTTACAGATTTTTATAAAGTAAACATAAAAATAACTTTTATATGGACATTTACTGGACTGCAGCAACTGATATTCACATGCACTTTATATAAGTTGTCTGATATACTATTATAAACACCTCCTTGATACATTACAAACTTAATGTTACTGTTTGGCCATCTAAATAGCAACAGTACCAATTTGGATATATGCTCAGTTTGGGCCTCTGAATAAAACTAAGTTGTTTTTCTTCTTTAGATATGAGGTCCATATTTCACATTACATATTCCATACTATATAAGTCATTTTTGTCTAAAGGTTCAAAAAACTGTTCCAACTGCTGAAAAAACAAACAAACAAGCAAACAAACAAATAAACAAAAAACACTTATGGCAATCTTAAAACAGTCTTAGTTTAACATACCTGAACATGACTCAGCATAGCTTAACACAACCCTAAAACAGTCCCATACAGTAATCAAAAACACAGCTTAACACATTTAGCACTAACACATCTAACAAGCTTTCAAATGCCCACAGCTGGCCGTTTTCAAAAGAGAGCACCTGGCAGTTTCAGCTGCCTAAAAGCGCTTTGGTGGATACACAGCCTAATGCTGCCCAACACAGCTTAACACACCCTAACACAGGCCAATACACTCAACGTATCTTAACACGACCCTATATAAGCTTAATATACTGCTTATTATAATAATGTTTGGGCTTGTTGTCAAAGTCAATAAGGTCACAGATTGTTTTTGAGCTTATTTTCAGAATGCAGTCACAATTTTGCACTGGCTAGTGCTTAATCTCCATAGCACAAGGAAGTCTGACTGATTACTAACAGCAATTGGTAATACTCCACCTACTGTTCAAGTTGCATTCAACATAATGATGTATAAATGTGCACATGACAGAGATATTTATTTAAGGAGGGGATACAATGCTTTTGAAAGTGACATGAGGCCAAGTATGGTTACCCATACTCAGAATTTGTGCTCTGCATTTAACCCATCCAAAGTGCACACACACAGCAGTGAACACACACACACACACCATGAACACACTGCAGCACCCGGGGAGCAGTTGGGGGTTCAGTGCCTTGTTCAAGGGCACCTCAGTATTGAGGTATTGAAGATGGAGAGAGCGCTGCACATTCACTCCCCCCACCTACAATTCCTACTGGACCTGAGACTTGAACTCACAACCTTTAGGTTACAAGTCTGACTCTCTAACCATTAGGCCACAACTTCCATTTCTTCTGCTTTTTCATGCATTCAGAGTTGTTTACACTGTTAAAGAGTTGGATTCTCATGCTAAGCATGGACAAAGTTTCAAAGAGTTTCGTGAGTTTTCGTGAGTTTCCGAGAGTTTTTTCGATCGTGGCTCTTCATGACGTAAACGAGGGTGGAACTCCTTATATGGGCATTTCTCCCGGAAGAACGCGCCTGTGCACGCATTGACCAGCGCGAGAGCAAGAGCGCACCCATCAACACGCTTCATTCGGCTGTACTGCACAAGACTCGCTCAGGAAGAATGTCTCTAAAGAAGTGTGCTTTTAGTTGTGAAGGAAAGATAACCTTGTTCAGCTTACTGAAGAACCCAGCATTACGTAAACAGTGGATGCAGTTTGTTTTTGGGGGCAGCAACGGAGTTTCTCAAGTGTGTCTGATGACGAACGTTTTATAAACAAGGTCCAGTTCTACGCTGGATTTGCACATCGTTTAATACTGAAAGATGGAGCAGTCCCGGCTATAAAAATCCCGGTCATGATTCAGAACTGCAGATGGTAAGTGAAACGGCATCAAATGTCTCTGTTTTGTTGGCGATCGCCACTAAGTGCTCGTCACTCTTTAACTCCGCCCACGGCGCACCTTCAGGAGCTCGGCTTTTTTCGGAGAGAATCGTAAACTTTCTTTTATAAATATGATAAATCTAAAAACATTTTGGAGATATGAAGGATGCAATACTACACTACAGGTACTCAAGGTTAACATGAGATTAGGTGAAACTGTGTGTGTTATGTCCCCTTTAATGATTTAGATCAGGGTTGCTAGGTCAAAACTAGCCCACAAAGAGGCCAAACTAGCCCAAGCAAAACCAGTCATAAGGGTCAGCTATTGGAAGTTGACATATAAAGCTGCATAAATAAGCTTTCCATTGATGTATGGCTTGTTAGGATAGTACAATATTTGGCCGAGATACAACTATTTGAAAATCTGTAATCTGAGGGTGCAAAAAAATATATATATTGAGAAAATCGCCTTTAAAGATGTCCAAATGAAGTTCTGAGCAATGCATATTACTGATCAAAAATTAAGTTTTAATATATTTACTAAATATCTTCATGGAACATGATCTTTACTTAATATCCTAATGATTTTTTGCATATAAGGAAAACTGATAATTTTGACCCATAATGTATTTTTGGCTATTGCTACAAACATACCCCTGCTACTGGTTTTGTGGTTCAGGGTCACATATATATAAGGGTTTTATATATATTACACATTTATGCTCCAGTAAATTAGATCAATGATTCAAGCACCGATTCCCCTCATCCACCTACCCACCCCCCACACACACCCAGACACCTACACAATGTAACACACCTATAAAAAGCCCAATGTGTCTTAGCACAGCACAGAACAAAGTACATCTTAGCACAGAATACAACACTAAAATCTTTCAGATTGATCATTTCTAATAACAAATTGGTTTGGATGATATTCTTAATGGAGATGCCAGCACAGATACAAAATCCCAAGGCATTCACTGCAATCACGACAATCCTCTAATTGTCTAAATTAAGTCTCTGTAATTCTGCTCTAATAGCCCTCCATTAGTCAAACAAAGATTTACTCACAAACAGACTGCTGCGTTCTCCAGACCGAACAGATTCCAGTATCAGCCAGTGTTAACTACATTACCAGAGCCGGCCAGACCCCAGGACATTCACTCAGACCTCTCTGGAGGACATCGTGCCTTTATATGCTCGGGTGAGGTCCATCTAAGGACAGGCTGGATTATGTAAAGATAACACACAACCCCAAAATCAATCCATTAAAATTCAGACTCACAGATCAATGAAGAAAACCAATTTGCCAGGAACACGATGGCCAGAGCAGTGGCTGATTTTGTCGCAATTGCTTTTAGATCACGAGGACACATCTGACTGTAAGTTCAGCAGGGTTTGGACGGTATGAATTAATCTGGACAGCACAGGACACCCGAAATTTAAAGCTGGAGCTTCTGATAAGATATAAAAAGAGAGGGGGAGAGAGCCGAAGAACGGAGAGATGTTTGATGATGAAGCATGTGTGACGGTCCACAGGGATTTGAGCACAGCTGGTTTGTCTTTTTCATCTGGCTAGTCTTGTTCCAGATCTAATAGGCTGAATGCACAACCAATTGGGCACCATGCAGACACTTTAGATGTTTCTGCATTTTAATTGGCTCCTGGAGGTGTTTCAATAACCGTTAAATTAATGAAGTCAGGAGGAGAGGAAATGGCGATACCACTCTTTTTTTTAATCTTTTGTGCTTTTTGTGCTCTGCTGTATGTGCTGCAGTGGATGCTGGGTAATCTACTCTAAGATCTATCCCTTGAGGAAAATAACTGGAAGAGTGTTAGTGAGCTGCCAATGCGGGGCAGCAGTTCTCAGCGGTTGCCATGGTAACACCCAATCCCTGCTCTCTTCAGAAGGGAATGCTCTAAAAATCTCAGCATCTGATTTTGCATTGTGACGAGACATAAAGTGATACCCAAACGTACAGTTTGTCTCAATATATGCGCTGATCCTCAGATCTACAGCTGTATAGCACACCTCCCCTAGGCTACACGGGAAAGCCATCCAATATCTCATTACATGATGCATAGAGGACAGATACACACAAGCCCAGGGCAATAAAATAGCCAGCTATAATGGTGCAGCTATTGTTTAATGTACAAGGTGACCCAGGTTGGATCTAGAGACCAATTCTGTTTCAAATAAACGCTGTTCTTTTAAACTTTCTGTTCATCAGGGAAATACAAAAAAGTATATCCTTTCCACAAAAAAAAAAAAATATTATGCAGTTTGCAACATTAATAAGAACTGTTATTAATAATTCTCAACAATGATAATTACTGAGCATCAAATCAGCATATTAGAGTGATTTCTGAAGGATCATGTTACACTGAAGACTGGAGTAATGATGCTGAAAATTCAGTTTTGGATCACAGGAATAAATAACATTTTAAAATATATTAAAATAGAAATCAGTGATAATAATATTTCACAATTGTGTTGTTTTTACTGTATTTTTGATCAAATAAAGGTAGCCATGGTGAGCACATGTAAGTTAATATATGCAAAATAAACCAATCACAATTACATTATTTTTAATTTATTATTATTATTATTATTTGTGTGAGTCAACACAAACACACTATTTGCAAACTGCTCATACAACCTTTGACCCCTGAATATGTTCTGACCCTGCAGGTTAATCTTAACTTAAAGATATTAGGAAAGACAGTAGTCAGGATTAAGCAAGCTTTTGCACCCTTTTCCAGTATTCTTCTTTCTTTCTTTTTTCTTTTTTTTTTTTAAGAAATGGACTTTCTAAAATCAGAAAATTGCAAAAATAAATTTCATCCAAGATCTTTTAGTAATGGATAAGTGACTCAGTCATAATAATTATTGTTTTGACACAGAAATGTTTCTGAAAACAATTCTGCTACGAGTGTTTGGAGGTTATGGAAAATATAAAATATATATATAATAAATACTAGTCAACATTTGAAGTGGATCAAAACCTTTCATCAAAGTTGTCCTAAAACCTAAAACCAAAATGTGTTCTTGTCTTAGGACAACTTTAATGAACTTTTTTGATCCACTTCAAATGTTGAAAACTGTAGTTAAAAGTTAAAACAGATCTCCTTTGTCAGATGAACAGAGAGTCTGTGGTGTGTGAGTGACTCTGATGCACACGTGTGGCTGTGACTGTGTCCTAAAGTCCTCTTTAACTGTGATATAACAAGAGCCTGAGGCTCTTCAGTCATGCACACACAACAGCCGGAAAACACGCGAAGACTACAAATGATGCAAAGGTCAGCAAACAGCCTCACTAAACTAAGTCATTTATCAATCTACCAATATATAATATAATAATATCCCTTTTATCTGTTTTTCACTGGTCTGACTTTAATATAATATAATATAATATAATAAAGTATAATATAATATGTTGTATACTTTTATTATATTATATTATATAAGACCAAAGAAAAACTAACTACATGCAAGAGATAGCAATTAAATGTTATTTATTGAACCCCTTAATTTATTTAATTTAAGAAAGAAAAAATATTGCAACCAGACATGCGTTGAGCACAGGGTTTCTGATACAATGAACTAAAGTAGGCCACAAGCAGTGGGAATGAGAACAAAGAAGATGGAGGATGCTTCCCCTCCTCCCCCCTCCCTGACCATTTCACAACAACCGTTCACTCCTAGACTGTCTGGTTACCAAGGAAACAGCACCTGCAAAGGAAGGGACCATGCCTGAGAATCCCATACCCGAGCCAGCAGGTCATGTGTTTGTTAAGAGACTACGTTAACCCGACTGTAGCGCTGTACTGTGGATAGTTTGTATAAAATGGTGGCTGCAAATTCAGGCAATTTACCCATCAGCCAAGACGGGGATAATGATTCATTTCATTGAGAGTACGAATACTGAATTATTCCAAAACCAATAACCCTTTTTCAACCAGTCAACTGAATTGTGTGGACTACTTTAAAATTTGAATGAAGGCATTTCTCAAAGCTGATCCTGTGTGAGTGCTGTAAAGTAGCCTCCATGCTCATCAGTCAACAATGTGTTTATAAGGTCACTGAATTATTCAGTGTAATATTAATGACTCATCACAATGAATTCTAATGGTCAGCAAAATTTTGCAGGACAGGAGAGGTGATGCAAGGAATATGCAACCATACATTTTTCCAACCTTTGCTAAACGTAAAAACAACAACACTGCAATAACCTTCATCATATACTCCATATCATCAATTCCAACATCCCTAAAGACTGGAAAATTAAACTGAAGCTCTGAAAATGTGCAAGTACAGATCAATACTGCATTATGATCAGGCTTGAGTGAAACAAAAAAGTGCCACTGACAAGTTTCAGCTCTCACGTGTCTTTCAACAGAAACATATCATATCTCCTGGGACATATCAATCTATGCTAACCACAACATGACTAAACCTTCATAAAAATCAACTTGGACATCATACATATCATGTATGCCAACACAATATCATGGTAATTCATAACTGTGTTATATTTTCATATGACCTGCATAACCCCCATTGACAGTTAGGTTTAGGGCTGGCTCTTCAAGCTTCCTTTTTTTTCTCTGAAAATCATATATGAATCACATTATATGAGTTCATACAAAATCAACAGCTCGAAAAATACTTATTTCTACTTCCTCAGCAAATGAGAAAACAAATGACACATCAGCAGTCACCAGACCTTCTATTTAAACATAAATAAAATAAGCTTTCCAAAATGACATATTCGACTCTGATTGACTGGCCTGGCAGGTATGCATTAAAACTGTTTAATACACAGGTAGTTCTGAGTCAGTTTAATCACTGTTCTATATTAATGCACTGCTTTCACTGACACACACAAACACAAACATATCACTTGCACACAGAGATCGCACACAGAAACATTCAGGAGCACAGCAACTTCTTGTCAACCATGCTTCACAACTTTTATTAATAAAATAGCTTTGACACTGATGAAAATAACCACCATTTTCACTCTTCCAGTCAAAATTTGCACTGCAAACATCATTAACAGCTTTAACTCGTCAATGCATTTATATGACCATGGTATAAGCAGGATAATGCAAGGCAAGCTATGCATTAAACCATTTTAATGCACTCCTTGGAGGCATTCAGCTTCACACTGGGTGGCTCTTTGCGTCCACGTCATGCGTTAAAATCGTTTCATGCACAGCTAGCCATGGATTATCCCTTACATGCGTACATACATACATACTAGAGCTGCACGATTAATCATTGAAAGATCACCATCTCGATTCAATCACCCACGCAATCTCATTTCTAAATGACAACGATTTGCCCGTGTCTATTAAACATTTGAAAAAGACATTCTGGAAAATTCAAATCTGTGTTTTCGCTGTCGCTGACACAGACAGTCAATAATTACCATGTTTAGGTAAGAAACAGCTTCACAAACAGTCTTTTCAACAATTATGTATTATTTCTATCTTACATTCTTGCTATCACAGAAATACTGGGATGAAAGCTGATATTTCGGATATAAACATTACTGTCTATGGTAGTGATCAAAATAGAGCAAATCACCTTTTGAAAGTAACTGGCACTTCAAATAACATTTGTGTTGATTAAGTCATTGTGGCGACAAGTGACAATTAAAACATTTATTTGTCATTGAATCATTCAGTCAAGAGATTCGTTCAAAAACACTGATTCATCCAGTAATGAAACAAGTGAAGTATTTATGAGTGAGTAATTGAATCATTCATTCAAACCAATTTTTCATAATTTTTATAATAATTTATTTTTAATTTTTAATAATTCATGCAAATTAATATAACACTTTTAAATAGACTGCAGCAATTAATATTTTGTCACAGCCTCTAGTAAATTACACAATATTTTGTTAAGTTAAGAATTGTGGGAGAATCGTGATCTCTATTTGAAAAAAAATAATAATAATAATTTAAAAAAAAAATGATTTTCAATTTATCCAGAAACGTGCAGCTCTAATACATACATAAATTAAACTGGCCTATATATTGTTTTCATACAGATTAACTGTCATATTCATTATAATCTTTTCAACATGCCGTTCAGGAAGCAAGCTCTTATAGTTTGTTCATAAAGCACAACTATTTTGTCTCTGAATAGCCAGCAAGGTTTTACTAGCAATAACATCACCCAGTGGCTGTCACTTTCTATAATACTCACATAACATTATGCAAGCAGTTTAATATATATATATTTTTTTTTTTTGAAGACTACATCACATCTGTGTCCAGGGGATAAGTTGAGTCACCAAGCTGTGCAGGGGTGGTCCAGACATGGGTTCTCATGGACAGCGACTCCCTGGTCCCTGAAACATCTAGAATTAATGCTGGTTGAACTCAGCCTTTATGCTTATTAACCACAGGTAGAAGTTGTGGCCTTAATTCAGCCCCATTCGGCTTAAGGTTTAGAGTCTCATTGGATCAGGTATTGCTGTGCAATTTTTTTCTCTCTCAGACACACAGTCTCTCTTAGAATGTCATATATTATTACATGTCAGTCTGAAATAATTGGCCAGGTGCAGCATTCAGTTAAGAAATATTTTTGAAATAATGATGTCTGATGAAGGCCTGGATACTGGCCGAAACGTCACATGAATTTTTTCAAGAGTAAGTGCTGCACCTTTTCTAACTGAAATAATGATAGTGTCCATATATAATATGATATACTACATAAATATGTAATTAGCGGTGCTCATGTAAATGAGTTAAATACATCTTTAAAAATTAAACTCAAATCAATATTTCATGCCAATGCATTTATTACAGCAGGATAATATACAGTCAGCTGGTCACTATAAAATCAAACTCAAATAGGGTGACTGTCAGTACACTATTATGTTCATTACATGGCCAATTACAAAATGGCAGATGTAAAAAAAATAAATAAATAAATAAAAGAATTCCGGTTTTACCATTTAACTCAATATGTGTATGTTTATTGTCTGGTAAAGTCGATATTTTAAGCAATAGTTCAATAAATATGCTGAATATCTATCTATCTATCTATCTATCTATCTATCTAACAAAATAATGATTTTTCAAATAATTTTCCTTAACTCTGATGGTTATTGAGACAGTCTAATGTCAGAATCTGGTTTAAGATGAACCCAGTTTCTAACAAGACTGTTTACAATAATGTAAGCTACTGGCAAATCTAATAACATGTAATAAGCATCTCGAATAATCGTCACATTTTCTTTGTGCTCATGCTAAATTCACGGTAATGGAGGCCGAAACACATTTGCAGAAGATTCCTTTCTTTGTTTCTATGGGCATCGAATGGCTTCAAATGACTGCTAGGAAGCTTTCATCAAGCTTCGGAATAAGAAAATGACCCTCACCCTCGGGTGTCTGAACATTAAAGCCCATGACTCGGACAGAGCAGATATCCTTGCTGTTTTATTGTTGACCTTGGCCGTGATATTTTAGCTGTGATATCAGACAGAGAAACACTTTGATTTGTAGGACCCTAAAACAACATATTTGTTACCCTCATGCAGTTTAATTTAATCTCATTTGGACTCGTTAACGCGTAAGATTCGTGGGAAAACGCTTGTGGTGAACGGTCCTCTCTGGCGCCCTCATAAATATTCTCATCAGGACCTCACCACGTCTCGCGGACACACAGCGTATACAGCCGTCAGATTTCCCGCATAAATACCGCAAACATGCATATGTTGTGATACACCTGTCACCCGTGGTTTAACGTATTCACTAATAGACTGAATTGGTTTAAATCTTACCTCATGTTCAGCAGCGTTGGCGGTGTTTACTGGGCGTGGAGGCGCTGCTGTCTTTCTCTGTGGGGATGATGCCCTGCATTCAGTGATGCTGCGCGCTCTGCTGTCACGCCTCTCACTCCCTCCCTCCCTCCCGCATACGCTTTTCTCCATCTTTCTCTATTATTATTTTTTTTTTATATCCCAAACCTAAATATTGGCAAGAAAAATACGAAATTACCTCAACGTGCAAACGTAGCTCTGTCGAGAAATGTGGTTCCAGTTTGATTAACTTTGAAAATGTACATTGTCTTTTTTAGAATGATTAAATATCTATATATTATACAGTATATACAGTATCTCACAAAAGTGAGTACACCCCTTAGTTTTAGTATATCTTTTCAAGGGACAATTCTATAGAAATTAAACTTGGATATATTTTAGAGTATGTGCAACTTGTATAGCAGTACAGATTTACTGTCCTCTGAAAATAACTCAACTTACAGCCATTATTGTAAAAAAAAAAAAAAAAACTGGCAACAAAAGTGAGTACACCCTACGTGAAAACAGCTACCATGCAAAGCCACATGTCCTATTCATCATGATCATGTTTTTGTCTGCTTGACAGGACTATACCAATTTGTGTATCTTGTTTTAGAGCAGTTAAAATTTGGTGCTTTGAGTACAATTCTCTCATACTGACCACTGGATGTTCAACATGGCACCTCATGACAAAGAACTCTGAGGATTTGAGAATTAGAGTTGTTGCTCTCCACAAAGATGGCCGAGGCTATAAGAAGATCAGTAACAACCTGAAACTGAGTTATAGTACAGTGGCCAGTGGCATACAGAGGTTTTCCAAGACGGGTTTCACTCGGAACAGGCCTTGCAAGGGTTGATCAAAGATGTTAGATCCTTGTGCTGTTCGTCAGGTGCAGAAGCTGGCTTCAAAAAACAGATGCATGAGTGCTGCCAGCATCGCTTTAGAGGTTGCAGAAGTGGAAGGTCAGCTTGTCAGTGCTCAGACCATACGCCGCACACTGCAACAAGTCAGTTTGCATGGCCGTCGTCCCAGAAGGAAGCCTCTTCTGAAGCTGGCTTACAAAAAAGCCTGCAAACAGTTTGCTGAAGACAACCTGGCCAAAAGCATGAATTACTGGAACCATGTCCTGTGGTCTGATGAGTCTAAGGTAAACTTGTTTGGCTCAGATGGTGTCCAGCATGTGTGAAGATGCCCTGGTGAGGAGTACCAAGAAAACTGTATCTTGCCTACAGTCAAGCATGGTGGTGGTAGCTTCATGGTCTGGGGCTGCATGAGTGCTGCTGGTACTGGGGAGCTGCAGTTCATTGAGGGAAACATGGATTCCAACATGTACTGAGACATTCTGAAGCAGAAGATGATGCCCTCCCTTCAGAAACTGGGCCGAACGGCAGTTTTCTAACATAATAACGACCCCCAAGATGACAACTGCCTTGCTGATGAAGCTGAAGGTGATGGAGTGGCCAAGTATGTCTCCAGACCTGAACCCTATTGAACACCTGTGGGGCATTCACCATGTGTCTAACATCCAGCAGCTCCGTGATGGCATTATAGAGGAGTGGAAGAAGATGCCAGCAACAGCCTGTGCAGCTCTGGTGAACTCCAAGCCCAGGAGGATTAAGGCAGTGCTAGATAACAATGGTGCCCCTACAAAATATTGACACAAAATTTGGACACAGTTTTGACATGCTCACTTAGGGTGTACTGATTTTTGTTGCCAGTTATTTGGACAATAATGGCTATATGTTGAGTTATATTTAGAGGACAGTAATTTATATACAAGCTGCACATACTACTCTAAAATATATCCAAGTTTTATTTGTGTAGTATTGTCCCTTGAGAAGATATACTAAAATTTTTGCTGAAATGTGAGGGGTGTACTCACTTTTGTGAGATACTGTAACTGACTCATAAAACAATATATATATTTATTTATTTATTTTACAATAGCTGTTGTATAAAAGTGAACAAAACCACTTTCAGTCAAGAGTCAGCTGTATGTAATGAAGGTGCAGTTTGAATAAAAGGTCAGACTGTGTTATTAAAAATGATATGAATTCATAAAATTGATTTCATTTTAATTGATTAAATAAATAAATTAAATAAAAATAGGGGTATTTGTAGGCCAAAGCAAAGGTTTTGTGTGTTACCTTCTGTTTTGCTGTTTTGTAAATAGTTACATTCTTTAAGGTACAAAATTTGTCACTAGTACCCTTTCAAAAAGTAGAACCGTAACTTATTTAAACGGTTCATATAAGTACCTAAAGTGTACGTATCTACCAAAATAGTACATATAACCACAGCTTTTGTACCTTTTTGTATATAATGTGTATATAATTCAATTATTGTTTTTGTAAATGTTCTTAAAAAAGCTTTTGATTGACAGGTTATGGCAATACTGTATATTGTGACAACATGTGTGTTTTAAAAAGTCACCTCAGTCTCTCCAATACACTCTTAAAAATAAAGGTTCTTACATCAATGGTTGCATCAATGATTCCACAAAAAAAAAAAAAACTTTGGAAACTGCATGGAACCTTTTCATTTCACAAAAGGTTCTTTACTTTAGATTATTAAAATGTTCTTTACACTAAGAAAACAAGAAATAAAAAAATAAAAAGTTTTTTAAGAACTGTTAACTGAAAGGTTATTTGGGGAACCAAAACTGGTTCTTCTATGGCACCACTATTGTTCATTCTATTGTTTTTAAGAGTGTATATTTTTTTGTAGAGTGTAGAGTTTTTATATAGGTTGTCTTTGTTATTTCAGTTTCTGTGTTTAAATTTCAAGTATTGGCTATACAGACACAAGCTCATCATTACTGACTGGGAAAAAAATAGCTATACTTAATTTAACACAAACTGGTCTTTTGTGACAACATACTCCAATATTGGAAACACAAAACTATTATGGAACAATACAGATATTAATTTGTGGAGGATGGTGCAAGCTTTGTCATGGGTTCAAATTCAAGATAAAAAAAAAAAAAACATGCTGATGAAACTGAATTTAGATTATAGTCTTTTTAGATAAAAGTGTCTATCAAATGAACAAATATCAAACTACTGACTTATACTATTCTCTTGAACAAAGGTGTGCCTTGGGCTCAAAAAAGGCTGACATCACTAGTTTGGAGGACTATATGGGTAAATAGCCACAGGCTGCTTGAAACAACACATTCATAATATGTAAATTTCTCTAATGCTTAATGAGACAAAGTCATCTTTTTAGCAGCACTAAAAAGTAACAAAAATGCTGTCACTATCCCACAGTTGACATGGCTAATAATACTTTAAAAGAGGTTTCATTTTGATCAGAATTTTGTATTCACACACCTTGGTCATCGTGGGATAAGCTGTACTGTAATTCATGTTGTGTGAGGATTTCTCGAGAAGATACAATAACACATTTTATAAATTAGACCACTGATGTCATTTGAGAAGTCACAAGAAATCTGATATAAAAATAAACAAACCTCATATGAAATCTGATGTCAGCAGTCTTTTTGCAAAAAAAGTGTGATTTAAACAGTGTTATTAAATAATTAATAAAATTCCAGTGTTGTATTGATGACAGGCATTTTGAATTGACTGTTATGGTGGGCAGTGAGCATTTAATTTGTGATGTAAATTAGCTGTTTTAAAAAAGTTTCATACAAAGGCTTCATTTAATGGGAAATGATTGTTTGATTGCTTTGTTGATTCATCAGAAAACCATTGGAGGGAGACAAATACTAATTCACTAGTGAACAAAAGGTTATCCTGACGCTGGGATGAGCACACCTTATAGTTAAGGTGTGTGTCAATGCCTTGGGAGTCTGTTGTTTTTGCGAGATGTAAATAGCTTAATGTATTAATGTGTACATATTGATTTAATTCCTTATATATATATATATATATTATTTTCTTTCTTTCTTTTTATTTTTATAAAACTACTGTCTTAATAGGAAGTAAATCATTATGATTACATCATCAGGTGCAGGCATCATGTCATCTAATCCACAATTAAAAAAAAAAAAAAAAAATGTTATAGCCTATAGATGATTTAAAAGTAGGCTTTATCCAAATATATTCTTAACCATAAAGAGTGGCGTTCCAAGACTATTTTTTACTGTGTTTGCACATCTTAATAGTCCCTTTATTTCTATATCCCTACAACTCTGATAGCTGAAGCACTTCTATTAGCTATTTTAAAATATAGTAGCCTACTATTTCCATCATTCCAGTGCCTCCATCCACCCTCAGTGTGTGACCATAGAGGAAATGTCGTGCTCAAAATGGTGTTGTATTAATGCAACATGCCCCCTTTAGTGACGGAACAATGTTGTATGATCAACATGGCGTAGACGGAGAACAGTTTAACGGTATAGAGCAGGTGGGGTTTTTGTTCTCGTCGTGTAACGGGACACAGGACGCGGGGGTGAGCCGCATATCGCGCGCTTGCGTGCGTCAGAGAGGACGTGGTAGGACAGCTGGAGCGCGCGCGCCGCCCGCACCAAGAGCAATAACAGCATTTTCAGCCACATCGCTCGATTTACGCCATGCAAATAACACGAGAAAATGAAACGGGACTGGTACGACAGAGAATGTAAGACATTTGTCGTGTATCTGATCTCCTAATGCTTCCTATAGTTTATGACTAACAAGATTTGGGACGTTGCTACACAGTCGCCAGGTAAGAAACTGCTTTTCACTAGCTATACATGCATAATTGTTTTAATATGTAAAGCGTTCAGACAGATGCGGCTTTCGTGTATCGATACGCTCGTGTCTTTGACGCGCGTCCTTCGTGTGACGGACCGCAATAGCATCTTTCGGCGCACAGCGACGTAATGACTTTGAGGATCCTTTGCATTTTGTTATCCATCGCCTGTGTGTGTGAACGACGCTCTTTTGACGACAAACAAGCGATTACCGACTTCACGCGTAAAAAAAATCGCTCTTCTTCCGTAAAAAATGACGTTCGGTTCAGTGAGAATCCATGCGAATTACGCGCGGATGATGTATTTGTCTCAGCGTGAATGTGAACATGTGATTGAGTAAAAAAAAAAAAAAAAATATTAAATAGCATTCTGTTATCCACGGCCTCCCATTGCTTGTTCATTCAGGTCGCATGGCCTATATGTGCTTTATTACCCAACTGGCTGAGAGAAAATAACAGGATGCCTGTTTTGAATGTCGCCTAATTACAGCTTTACGTGCAATATTAACGCCAGTTGTAACAGCAAACCCCGCTGATTAAGAGGTGCGGATCTTCTCGGATCTGCATTCCATCAGAGCTCTGACGGGCTCAGGATCGAGCTTATAGAGTAAGAATTGAGTTGATGGGCTGTGGTATTTTTAGACATCACATGCGATAGACGTTTGCATGTCTCAGTTACACCTTTCCTTAGCTCAAGATGTAGTTTTGAAATATTTATTTTGTGAAAAATCCAAATAATTAATACAGGATTAATACATTGCCCTATGAATAGCCCACAAAAGACAATCTGAACTGATCTGAGGTTAGATATTTTTCTTTAGTAATCATTCATCACTATAAATAGTTTCTTTCACCTCAGTGTATGAATAGGCTGCAGTGACGTAAATTAAACCCACTGTTTGCCATTTGGTTACTAGGGTAACTGACAGAAAGATGACATGTAACATTAGAAATATGTTTTTTTTTTTTGGCTTAGTCTTCTTGCTTTCATCAGTAGGATATATATATCTGATGACATTCTCTCACTCTTGTTTTTGCTCATTCTCTCCATCACCATATACATGCCCTCAAGGGCTGTTTCCACAGTAACCGGAGAATTCCCAGAGTTCAAAAAAACGATGCACAACTGAGATGTTCCCAAGTAGCTCAGGGAGAATCTCTAAATACATCTTAAGTGTCCAAAGGCTACTGACATTATGCAAGCAGAAAACAAATATGATACCATCTACAGTGGAGCCTCAGTGCTTACAGCACACTCATGGCCAACCAAACAGACAAAACAGGCCTTGGAATATTAACTGTTGTAAAATCACTGCAATTCATAGTTTTGAGTAGCTTAACAGCCAGCAGCAACACCGATATTCAATGAATAGTTATATTTATTGATATTAATAAGAGTAAAGGCATTTTCACACAATTGACAATAACTATAATGATAATAATATTGCTAAAAGTTTTAATAATTTTTATAATTCTAGTTGTCCACACTACAATTACAATGAAAATGACATAGGGGAACAATATTGTTGAAATCATTTTCAGGTTTTTTTTTCCCACAGTTGAATGAAAAGACATTGACAGCCAATCATAATCTTTAAAGAGCATTTAAAGTGGTAGGTGGCATAACTGCAGCAATTGCTTAGAATAAACAGAACAATGTTGTGTGTTAATGTGGACTCTAGTATAGTTTGCATTATTATCTTTAGTCATTGTTTTGGTGTGAACGGGTAGTTTGTCTTTCGGTTTCAAAAAACTGAAATTATGACATATGCATGTTGCATTTATGAGATAAAAATGTTAAATTAGGACATTTAAAGTCATAATTATGAGACAAAAAGTAATCATTACGACATAAAATGTTGACAATGTAAAAAAGTAAAAAATATAAGTATTTCATAATTTTACTTTTTTCATATAATTATGGATTTATATGTGTTCATATTGTTTACCAAAATCTATATATTTTATTCTTATGAGGCAGAAGTGGGCTTCCATTCACACATAAATGTATATAAAATTATGTCATTACAATGCTGATTAGTTGTTGGTGCTAGGGATGGCTCGATACCAGAATGTAATACCTTGGTATGAATACTAAATCGATACCATAGGTTACAAATAACCAGCCTCAAAAGATAAGTGAATTAAACAATTTTATTAAAATAATAAAAACAGATTCATGTCTTAATACCTTTGTATCAAACTGTAACAAAAAACCTACAGGGATATATAGAGAAAAATATATATAACTGAAGTAATACAATGAAAATATATTCAAATCTTCTTATCTTTTCAGTGCAAACACAGTGCAAACAAAATGTCTCAAAAAACAAAAAACCTACCGGGAACATAGGGTACATTTTGACTGAGTTTGAAGAAAAAAATACATCTGAAGTAACACAATTAATGCAACAAATGTTGCTTTATTGTAAAGTGCTATTCCAACAGTCAAAGTAATATTCAAAATCACGTTATCGTTTCTCTCTCTCTCTCTCTCTCTCTCTCTCAGATTGTTTTCAGATTTCAGCCTCAGATAGCCAAAGAAAAAGCATTAAATCTCTCTCTCTCTCTCTCTCTCTCTTGGCTGCTTCATATTAGCACAAACATTCCCTTCATATTATTGATACTAAAATTAATATAGCAAAACTCTTGCTTAATTAAAATTCAATTAATGTTCGATTGTATGAAATGCAAGCGCATATATTACGTGACCAAAACTTCACTGGTTCTAGCGTGTCACACATGCACATTTGAGCTTACTGAATCACATCTGTATGTGCGTTGATCAGTTGTAAATAAAAGTTCAAATTAAATCTGAATTTATGAATGATGCACTCACCTGTCGATCAGGATGAGCAAGCGACAAATGCTTAAAAAGGTTTGATGTGTTGCCTCCTTTTATAACAACGCTTGCATACAGGTGCAGTAAGGCCAGTTTATTCATCTGTTTTTTATGCAAAGTAATGCCATATTTCACTTCTACCATTCTCTTTATTTATTAATTTCGGTTGCGTTGATAGAGTTTCATGTGTTTGATCCATAGTGTTGTTCTGTTGTCACATTTACCGCTTGCGCAGCAATTTGGGAAGCACTGCCACCTACAGGTTCACTTCGCAACAGCAGTGTATGAAATACCGAATTGACCAAAATTATGATATCGTACCGTTTAAAATATAATATATACCGGTATTTTTCCAGTACCGGTATACCGCGTATCCCTAGTTGGCGCCACAAAAAATGTAAATATATGCCTCCCTAGTGGATATCCTGAGCTGTGATTCACAATTTAACACCACTACAGAAAACAGAAACAACAAAAAACTACATCTACCTTAATATACTTTTTGCTTGCAAAGGGCTTATGAGAATAAATGGCTGAATTTAATGGTTTTTGAATGAAGAAGGTGGTGTAGTTACTACAGTCTACCAGCAGGGGCAAAGTGGCCCACAAAAAATAATCAAACTTGAGCATTTAGCTCATTCAATCAGTATTTTTTAAAGTTCTGTATCAGTATTAACTGCCTTTTTAACAAAATATTACATAGATGAAATCTAGTAGCTGTTCATAATAATGATACAGTGTCTTGATTTTTTTTTATTATTATTGTTATTGTGTCTGTGGAAAAGACAGAAAGTACAGAAATGTAATCTCATCCAGCCATTTATTTATCTTCACTCTCACTGTTATTTTTCATATGACCGATCCATTGTACTCAAAAGCACATTGCATCACTCAGTCTTGTGCATTAACTCCAATGGATAGGATTTACTAAGCCTCTTTATAAAATGTCTGACCTTAACATTTGATCAGAGTTTTACTATAAGAAAAAAAAAAAAAGCTGGAATATGAGAGGTATGAGGGCTTGATAATATTCAAAACTTGCTTTCCACTGAGACTGCGTCTTATGCTGCCGGCAAACCAAAGAGGTCTTTAGTAAGAGGCTCATCTGGTCTCTGTTCATCTGAGTGATAATCATTACTGCTAATTCAGAAGTACCACTGAATTTTCCTCTGGGGCTGAGTAGATGTGAGCATCTTCATGCACTTAAATGCAGACAAAGTTCTCTGTTAATCAGACCGCATTGGTCTGGTTTGTGTATATTGATCTGTCATGTGAAAATTATGCATTTGCATAAATCTCTCTTGAGGAAGTCAGGAAGTGACCCGTCTCCAAATGCTGCAAGAATTCAGTAAGGTGCCAGAAATATCTGGTGTGATCTTGCTTTCCACAGGAGACTGAATCCAATGGCTGCTTCACAGCAAGATAAATGAGTCATTAATAGATGACCTTGATGCTGATGGCAGCAGAGACCGTCCTACTCAATTCACAAAGGCACACAGGCATACACTCTCATGTATTTACACACACACACACACACACACACACACACACAGAAACAGTCATGTCAGGAAAATGCTGACCATTGTCTTTCCATCCTCTCCATGTAAAGAATAATGTCAGGCAACCCTGTTACCAATAGTGTCATGTGTAGATCTCATGAAAACGGTTAAGAACATGTCATATTTCATCCCTAAATCAAAAGAAAGAAATCAGAAATTATATTTTGCTTTAACATTATGTCGTTATACAGTTTTTTTTTTCAACTGCATACACACAAAATCTTTACTTCTCACACAATTTCTGAAACTTGACACTCAAACACCAGAACCACACACTAAATCTGCAAAACCGTACACTAATTCTCTGCCTTTGACTCGGTTTTCAATTTCATTAAACACTTTTTGCAAAACAACACAGTTCTCTATGTTACACACACAAATCTAACATTAATTAATTTTATGGCAAAGGTGATTACAAATGTTTTCTTTTGAGATGTGTTTGTGATATTTTGAATTCAGTGCTTCATTTTGCAAGAGATGTGAGGCATTTTGCGTGTGCAATTCTTGGATTTGTGTGTAAAGTTTTGAAAAAAAAAAAGAGGCAAAGTTTTGAAAATGTGTGTAAGCAGTTCATACACCCCTTCATCTCTAGTTGGTTAGAAAATCAAAGTCCTGCCTCAACATGCGCGTGCATTACTGGTTGAGCCGATGTTGCTATATTGAGCTGATCATTGAGGGTGCTCAGACAAACAGATCAATGTTTTGATAGTGCCACAGAGCCACAGTGTTTACACTTTTGATGGAATAAACCTATGCTTACTTATCGCCATCTCTATATATTAAGCTGGAATAGAAAAAAAGAAAAGAAAAAAGAAACAGAAACATAATTGATTTTTAAGAAAATTTCCCCAAAATGTTCTTTGGTTTAATGCAAAAAATTAGATGGTAGTATTTCTTGAACTGATTTAAAAAATGTATGCAGATTTATATATAATTTTCACTTGTAATGATGTTTTATTAACAAAGTTCAGGAGGAGCACGTCAGATACTTGTCTTGTTAACACAAGAGGAGCGCACTCAAGTTAATTAACACCATAGGTATAAACACAGCTGACATACCTCTATCCATTGACGGTTAATCAGCATCCCTCCACTGCCCCTTCTCCTCACTTCGAGTTCTTACTACACTTATACGGGGGGGTACTCTGGGTTCGGGCCATTCCCGAGCTCGGAGCCCTTCCCCAGACAGCATGCCAAATACGCATTACTATACTCCTGCTAATTATATGTAAGTGTGAACTCGTGAATAATTTTTGATTCTAAAATTTAAAATTTTTTAAATTGAGAATGGTAAAATGTGTAAATCTTAATCATAAGCACAGTATAATACTTGAGAGGGCACATAGATATATATTATATAATGCCATTCTAAAATGATCACAATCACCTTTGTAATTTCATACGAAAATAATAAAAATAATATATTTTTTTTCAATTAGTGTGTCAGTAGTGATGAAGTATAGCAATTTTTTTAGTTTTTTATTTAATAATTGCAAGACATTTTCATTAATTTTGTATAAAGATTGAATAAAGATAAGCACTAGTTTTGCAATGAGTGACTTTACATTTTCATTTATTCATTATTAACATTTCCGTAATGATGTTTTGGCATACTAGTCTCTAATTGATATGAATTTGTGCAATCTAATTTGTATGTTATCGTATTTTCTGATTATGTGATGTTTCAGGGTAGGATTAGGGGTACACCTCCATGCTTACTTTTTTCTAAAAATCTTACGTTTTCGTACAATTCACATCGTAAAAATTCATACGAAATTGCCACCTCATGTGAGATTGGTTTGGAAGTACCAGTGCTAGTCTTACTTTCAGTCTATTCCAATCAATCTATTAGCAAAGATCGATTGGAATAGTCTGAAAGATGTCTTGTTTAATGTCTGGAAGTGACAATGTTTCCAGAATTTCTCTACGTTTGTGAACCGCAGAAGATAAATATATTTATTGGATACACTTAATGTCTTAATGTGCATGTGAACCAAATGAACCCTTTTTCCTTTTTCAGATCTCAGGGAATAATTGAGTCTTAACCGCCACATACCCCAACAAACCCAAGCAGCATGCCAGAGCAGAGTAACGATTACCGGGTGGTGGTGTTTGGAGCAGGGGGAGTGGGCAAGAGCTCCTTGGTTCTGCGCTTCGTTAAAGGCACCTTCAGGGACACCTACATCCCGACGGTGGAGGACACATACCGGCAGGTCATCAGCTGCGACAAGAGCGTATGCACTCTGGAGATCACCGACACCACTGGCAGCCACCAGTTCCCTGCTATGCAGCGTCTGTCCATCTCCAAAGGCCACGCCTTCATCCTGGTCTACTCCATCACAAGCAGGCAGTCGCTGGAGGAGCTGAAGCCCATCTACCAGCAAGTGCTGGCCATCAAAGGTAACGTGGAGAACATCCCCATCATGCTTGTGGGCAACAAGAGCGATGAGACCCAGCGCGAGGTGGAGACCAAGGAGGGCGAAGCTCAGGCAAACATCTGGAAATGCGCGTTCATGGAAACATCAGCCAAGACCAACACCAACGTGAAGGAGCTTTTTCAGGAGCTCCTGAATCTGGATAAGAAGCGCGATATGAGTCTGAACATGCGCTCCAGCAAGCAGAGACGTGCAGACAAGCTGAAGGCCAAGTGCAGTGTGATGTAGGAGGCTGGATGCATCCATCACTCAACCTGTAACTGACTCCTCCAAATGTACATAAGTCCCTCACCTTAAAGGAACAGTACGCACAAAAAATGAAACTTCTGTCATCGTTTACTTATTGTCCTGCCATTTTAACCCATATGACTTTATTGTTTCCAGGGAACACAAAGAGAAGTTTTAAAACAATTGTACTGGCCGCACTTGTCCATGCAACCAAAATCCTTTTGGAAAGTTGTCCATATTACTTGTGAGATATATTCCAAGTCTTATGAGGGAGAATTTTAGAATCCGGATTCATTCAGACCAATGTTATGAACTGAATCAACTGATTCTTTGAGAAGACTTACATTAACATGCCAAACCGACCCAGGGTGAATGTAAAGCTGTAAATGTCAGCAATTTTCCCACTCAGATCTGTAAATCTTGGAAAAGAGCACTCTTCATATGGACCTTTTTGATTTTTATAGTTCTTCTTTTTGTGTGAAGTAAGCAACACGAGAGTGAGCAAACGATGACAGAACTTTCTTTTTGGGCGAACTCTCCCTTTAACTCTCCATCCTTCTCAGTCTTAATCAGGTAATCTTTAGTGCGCATCCAAACGTCAACCATCTCCCTTCCCCTGTATGTTCTGGCTCCTGTAGTGACTCTGTGTAGTAGACTATAAGAGCTGACACACGAAGCAGGGAGGACGTCCCACGATTCTCACACGTGCTCTCTCTGCTGCTTTCTGTTGACTTTTTATTGAATTCAAGACAGACCAAATCATCAATGTGGCCATTTTTATGTCAGGCTGTGTCTTTAACGGAAAGGTTTGGAAATGCAGACATAAATGTCTTGAACTGGTTCTGCATGGTATGGGATTCTCACCCACATGAGGAAAAGGCCTGGGCACAGCTGAAGAGGCGACACTATCCGCTCTTCCAAATTACATATACTATAGCAGCACAAAAGAAGCCTGTTAGAAATCGGAAAACAATTCGGGACGAAGGACATTCTTAGTTAACCGGCTTGCCAGTGATGTAACCTGGTATAACAGAGTAAAGTGCATAATGCATGTCTGATGATATAAACTACCTTCATATTAAATGTGATTGAGATCTTTTCATCGAGAACAGAGCTATACCTTATTGAAGCACAGTGAATAAGTCCTAAATGTGATCATTTCTAAAAGCTATTTTTTTTTGTGATGGGGTGGGGTTCGGGGTGTCGATTGATGTTTTATTTTACTCTGTTTTGTTTTTCAAGTGTTGATGGCACTCGAAAACCTTAATATATGCATTTCATCATCTAACTAAAAACATATATCCTGTATGTGAAATCTATGTATTATGAGCACTAATGAAAACCCCTGTACAGCCCCTGTTTTTCTGTCAGTGTCTATATTTCCTCAGATTATTTAATGCCATTTGCTTTAGCAATACATGATATTAAAGCACTTTTAGAATCTTGAGCACATTCAAAACACAGAGCGTTAACCTTTACAAAAATGTTCTTGTCGAACACTCTGCGTTTACAACTTTACTGCAGATAAAGTGTTTATTCAATAAATATTATGTGAGGGACCAGAAAAATAAAGAAGCACAAACAAAAGGTAAATAATTATTGCTTGTTTTCTTTTGTGGTTCTGAACATCTGTATGTAGTATAAAGTGGCTCCAAAAGTATGCATATCTGAATTTCATTGCATTTAGATACAACATATTAAACCAAGTGGCATCCTAAAACAAATCATGTTTGAGCTTTTCTCAGAGCTAAAGTCACTTTTATTAGCCATTTATGAGCCAACAGGACTCTGTGTGACTTTTATGTGATGTATAAAGTCAGTTTATTACATAGAACAGTATCAGTTGATTTATCATTTACACTTCTTTTTGTGATGTTTTCCTTGGGGGAAAAAGCCACTTGCTTTGATATGTATTTCTTTAAAACAAAAGATATTACTACATTTTTAAGTATAACTTAAATGTCAGATACTTTCTGGGGCCAATGTAGATAAGGTAGCAGATACTTACCACAAAAAAAAAAAAAAAAAAATGATTTGATATCAGTGATGTGAACTTTCTGCCCTTATTTTGTTACCGCAGTAGTCATGATGGATGATAATGATGGATACCGAGGGGAATGAGTTTACCTGAAGATGCAGAAAGAGCATCTGGTGGAACATCTGCTTAGTCAGTCGTGGTGCATCTCTGAAGATTCGACTGAAAGCGAAGCATTAATTAGCAGATGAAATAAAAAACATAGATTTGTGTGTGAAGATATTGCTGGGTTGTGTCCGTGTGCGGTGCAGTGTTCTATTCAACTAGAAACGTTAAAATGTCTAACTATACACTTGGATATTGACTTGGTCTGTGTTTTCATGCAAACATGCTTGCAGTCAGTATTTACTTTTTAAAAATTAGTTGAGCACAAAAGACTTTAAAGGGTCATGAAACCCTAAAACAGTTTTTGAGATGTTAACAGATATGTTCTGGTTGCACACCAATGAAAACAACAATTGCACTCATTATGGGAAAAAGAGTTGCTTTTCTTTTTTGGAGCCATTTCGTTCTTTAAAAAGCAAAGTTGAGTCATGAAATTAACCTAAACAATTTTTGAGTCATTCCTTTTTCCAAGTATTTTAATAAAATAAAACTTAGTGACATAAATGTGAATATAGGCTACCGACATTTTACACTTGGCACATAGGTTATATTATTGGTATTTAAATAGGTTCACTTAACAGGTGAGTTTAATTCAGATTTAGTTAAAGATGTCTATTTAGTGTTTTTAACTCTTGGTCTTGTTCTTGTAGATCAGCTCTACCACTATTTTCATCTTGGAAAATTTTACCTGAAATTTTACGTGATTTGCCGACAACAAACAATGCACATGTGTTTAATGTTCAAAATGCACTTACCTACCAGGATTGCAATATGTATGTCGGTCAATAAAAGTGTAAAACCTTTGTCCACTTTACATATTTCTTCCTTTTGGACAGACATTTGAAGGCATATTTTGTTGGAGAGAAATTCAATGGCTCTGCCCTCTGCTGGTAAATAGAGGTATGAGGCATTATTGAACATTTGATAACAACAAGGTCTGCATGGTTGCTCAGTGGGTAGCACTGTTGCCTCACAGCATGCCCAGTTTGAGTCCTGGAGCTAATAACTAGCATAGTCTCCCCATGTATGCATGAGTTTCCCCCACAACCCAAAGACATGAAGTGAATGTGTGTGTGTGAGCCTTGTGATGGCTTGGCCAACCGTTCAGGGTCCCCTGCCTGTGGCTCGAGATTTTGGGATAGGTTCCAGCACCCCACAACCCCACAGAGGGTAAAAACATTTAGAAAATGGATGGATGATAACAATGATCCACAGTTATGTTGCTAGTTTCTGCTACTTTGAGCTTTACACATTTATTTTCATGTCATAACCGGCAAATATCCCTTGCGTAAAGGCCCCTTTCAACCACTATAGATGAGTTTAGTTTACAATTCCAGAACCCTGCAGCATGACTGGGGGGTGTCCCAGAAAGCAGGTTATGTGACATACCTGGGTATGTTTAAGGGTAAATAAGCGGATAACCTCAACTTTTGGTTCCAAAAACAAAGGTAACTTTCAGGGTATGTACTGTAAGTAACCATAGCAACTTGCTCTCTGAAGATAACCTGCTCCGGAGTAGGTTAGCTTAATTCAGAGCTATCAGCGCATGTCTGCGTGACTTACTAACAAGACTCCAGATAGCACACAATATTATATATTATTAAAATAATTTATATATATATATATATATATATATATATATATATATATAGTTGTATGATATGTAGATTATAAAGCACTAATATAAGTAAAATATAAGGTAATCTATTATAATATGGTAATTATATTTATTGTATTGGCTTAATAGTTATCTGCCTAAATTATAAAACAATTTTATGACAAGGTAATGTTTATTTTATTATATGTGACCCTGAACCACAAAACCAGTCTTAAGTCTCTGGGGTGCATTTGTAGCAATAGCTAAAAATACATTGTATGGGTCAAAATTATCTATTTTCCTTTTATGCCAAAAATCATTAGGATATTAAGTAAAGATCATGTTCCATGAAGATATTTTGTAAATGTCTTATCATAAATATATCAAAACTTCATTTTTGATTAGTAATATGCATTGCTAAGAACTTAATTTGGACAACTTTAAAGGCGATTTTCTCAATATTTAGATTTTTTTGCACCCTCAGATTCCAGATTTTCAAATAGTTTCATCTCGGCCAAGTATTGTCCAAACAAACCATACATCAATAGAAATCTTATTCATTCAGCTTTCAGATGATGTATAAATCTCAATTTTGAAAAATTGACACTTAAGACTGGTTTTGTGGTCCAGGGTCACATATATGTTTGTTATATTTTATTATCATCGGTCTTCAACCAGTGCAAAAGAGCAGTGTTTGACAGGTTTTTAAAGGCATGGTTTAAGGAAAAAATGCCCTGACGCCCCCTGGTGGTGAAAAGAGATATGTTGTAGTAAATTAAAATATTGGAAGAAAATGGTCCACAAGTAATGGTGCTTTTAGATCTACGGGTATTAAAGTAACAATTAACAATTTAACAACAATTAAGATCAATTTATATAGATATTCTTCCAAAATATGAAAACATAAAGGGATGAAGAGATATTGTAATAGGTTAAGTCTTTTTATGGTTGAGAATTGTCTTAAGTCGTTTCTTGATTTCAGTGTAACTCCAGTGCCAACGCTTTGAATTTGATGACAAAAACATGTGGACATTGTGAACTGGTCTGTTATACAGTACCAGAGTTTCCATGCATTTGAAAAATCCATTCGAATCCATTATACATCCTAGATATTTTTTAAATGGAAATTTTCCCCTGAGACAAAAAGGTCATTAGGAGTCATTTGTCGCCACAGGAGGCAGTTTGAGCTCCATGTTATTGATTTGCTCACATGATCTTTATGGTTTCCTTTAAAAGAAAAAAAAAGAAAAGAAAAGGAAAACACTTTAGTTTTAGTGTTAAGTACGCTTTTGTCCCAAACGTTTATCCAAATGCACATACAGCGGAGGTCAAAATTAGAGAACAACCTACAATTTTCTAAATTTCGAGGTCACTGCTTAGTCCTATTTGAAGTTATCCTAACAGAAGTAAAAGCAGTTTTTTAGGCATATTTCATGAGTTAAAACACAGTATATATATATATATATATATATATATAAACACTTAAATGAGAAATTTGAAAAAGAACACTGATCAAAATTAAAGAACACTTTCAGATATCTCCAAGTTCTTGGTGTTGATCTGGCACCTTGTGCAAATCTCCTTAATTATCTGACAAACCCTATCTGACAGCCTAACTTTCCAGTTTTCACGGACTGTGCAAGATGGAGAGCCATTCTTAATTTACTGAAACCCATTGACCGCAGTTTGTCCAGATGAAGGCCAATAGCAGCCATAGCAAGAGAAGTTGGTCGCTCCAAATCTGTGCTTTCTAGAATAATGCACCTGTACAATGCCACTAATAAGTCCCCCCAAAAGACTGAAAACACTGAAATAATGAAATGTCCAGCTCAGAGTCCTGATCTAAACCCATTTGAAATCTCTGGAAAATCCTTGGGGACAAAGTTACAGTATGTCTAAGAAATCCACTGCAGTCACCAAACTGTGGAAGAGACTGGATCAAGGTTTCATAAATCAAAATCAAGTTTTCATAAATTCTCTAATTTTGATCTCCACTGTAGATCAATGGTTAAAAGGGTGTTAACATTATAAAATGTTATTCTTTTTATTTTACCTCAAACACACAAAAACATAGGCTAAAGTTTAAAGAACATGAAATATATCACAAATATATTGTGCAACACTTCTCTCTTCCACTAGCAAAAGCTTCTGTCCAGTTTTTTCAGAGCTCCGGTACAGACTGGTGGCTTGATTCCCTGTACGAGAATTACACAAGGTTTTTAATTTAGTCCTGTTGATGAGCACGTGCAGTATTTCAGCAATCAGAAATGGTAAAAGTGAAGAGACACACGTGCATACTTTGTACATACTGCATACAAGGTTGAAGAGAGTGGACATTGCCTTATCTTCCCATTCACTAGTGTATTCCTGAGGAGGAAAAAACAAAACAAAACACACATTTAGATCTCGAGAACTCTCTCAGCAGAAATGAGTGTGTCTTATTTCAGCACAATAGATGAAGATTAGTACAAATGCTCTGCTTTGAGAAGGCCTCACCCCATTGAAGGTGATCCAGGGAACATGAATGTGTGCTGGTTTGAGCGCTTGCGTCTTCACTGCATTTTGATGCATTAAACTGTGGCCAAGCTTTCCTCTGGTACAAGATTCTATAGTCTGCCATTTAACAAATGGCGCATAGAGCTGCAAACACTGCCAAAAAAAAAAAAAAAAAAACTCACTCATAATGGCTTTTCATCATCCAAAAATTAAAGCTGTAATAAGGGGCAGTAATGTTGGCTCAGAGACACTTACAGGCTTAGCAGATTTTAGTACATCTGCAGATGACTCCATGCAGTAAATGACAGGAAATGCTGCATGATTGGCTGCATATAAAACACATGCCTATTAAGAAATAAGAACTATTAGGAATGTTTAACTAAAATAGAGAAAGAGAAAAACCTTTTTCAATTTAAAAACCTAATGAGTTGCATTTCTGGATATGCTGCTTCCACACAGAGAATTCTTGAGGTTAGCGTGTTGCTAAGCTAACAACATAATACTCCAAGCATAACACACAAACACACAAATATTGGGTAAAATAGATTATTTTTAATCAATAATTTATCATGTAATGAAATGTATATTTTATTTATATCATAGTCAACATTGTTGTTGGCTAACAAACTCACCTCAACCATGTTAGCGTAGCACTCTGGTACTCCATGTTGACATGAGAATGAATTATCTTCGGGAAGCTCCTTAAATGACAAGTTAACAGTCATAAACACAAGTAACGTCATAACATTTTCTCCATTACAACACACAGTCTTATATGCATAGCTGTACCTTAGCATTGCCAAAGGGCACCAGGTTGACTTTCATTATATCTTTTAGTAAAGTCCAGGTTGGGAAGAGTTGTTCTGTAAGGAACGCTCTGCAGCCTGGACACAAGCTCTCGTAATAGAGAGTGATCTCTACGGGAGGAACCACTGGGTCGGGCCGGGTCGCGTTCAGTTCCATGCATTGTTTCCGCACCTACTCGGATACAAAAAGAAACATGGTATAGCAACAAAGGAAAAAACAAATCTCCATATTTACCAGTTTGCCGAATTACAGTAAGGCTACACTCTAATCAAGTCATAAAAATTGTATACATTTTGTCTGATAGCACACAAACATCATGTGACCATTAACGGAATTCAGATAACTGTAAACATGCAAATGCATTGTTAAATTATTGAAATATTAATTTATAAACTCAGGCCACATTTAAAATGTCACTTGAAAGTACCCAGTTATGATCATGGCATAGTCAGATTTAAATCTAAACAAATTCTCTAAAGCACATCTTTAAATTTACAGGATGAACTTCTGACCCTGAATTCAGAGTATAAGAGCATACAGTTGTAGACACGAGGAGGCTCATCAAACTCACGATGTGAACTGGGAAACCTCATGACCTGCTTAATTGGAAGCTGTTTGTGTTCAAAAGCATGACAATAATTTACAAGCACAAAGAAGACTTTGAAAGTGATGTTGACCAATGCATCAGTGCAATATTCCATAAAAGTCAATATTCTAAACAGTCTGCAAATTAACATTAGGTATTATGTCGCATAATGCAAGTGTAAACAGATGAATTGTGAATTCTTTATTGTAGGTCGCATTAACCGTTTTTAGATAAAATGATGGCCATGCCTTGAGATGCATCAACATTATATCCTGTAAAATTTGATCTATTAAAAGGCCGCAAATAATTACAATCATGATACTGAGCTTCCAGAATGCCTCTTAAAGTTGGCAAAAAAGATAACTTAATTGTTTCAAGATTTAAATCAACCTCTTAAACAGACTTACCCCACATTCTATGGCGATCTCCAGAGACCTGCACCATTGAGAAGGTGGGTATCCACATGAAGGCTTTGGGTGAGATTTACACTGGATTTCATAAACTCTGAAGAATATGACATGAATCACACAGAGCAATAGAGTTTTCATGCTGTTGGTATTTAGTCCCTGAGCTTTCTGAGAGCAGAATTAGAGCTTGTGTACACTCCTCCTATCAAAATAACCTCGGAGCTCCAATCAACTGTGAGCAGCTGCAGCTGAACACACAAAACAAACACTGACCTCAGATCCGAAGAGAGAAGCTGTTCATGAGCAAAGAGAGTTCACAACTGAGATAAGTGTTATGGCTTTATCAATATACAATAATAAATACAGTACTACATTAATAAATTGTTGAGTTGCTCATACCAAAATAAATGCCTAAAACTCTACAGTTATCACTCATTCCATATCTATAGTTTTCATCTTTAACTACAACCTAAGAAACTAAGTTCAATCAACAATCATGCAAAAAGAGGGAAATCTGCTTTTTCCGTAGTTTTTTTGATACAGACTGATGAGTACATGTTAAAATTAAATGTTATTATGTTTATTTTTTTGCTCACGATGCTAGGAGAAGATATGTATGTGTTTAATGTTCTGTTTAATTTTGGGTTTTACTGGGCTTTCTGTTCTGTTGCTGTTTTGGGGGCTAACTATTTTGAAGAGTATAGCCTGTGGTTAGGTTGAGAATGGAACAAGAAACATTGAGATTAAATTGCATATTGCATTTGAGAAATGTATTAAAAACAAGGTAATATTTTATTTTAGGGTATCTTAACTAGTTGATTATTAACATGCATATTACTAGAATATTAGCCATTTATTCGTAGTAATTAAGCACATATTAATGCCTTATTCTACATGACCTTATTCTACATCCCTAATCCTACCCAATACCTAAACTTAACAACTACCTTACTAACTATTAATAAGCAGAAAATTAGGAATTTATTGAAGGAAAAGTCAGAGTTAATAGTGAATAAGTGTTCTCTATTCTAAAGTGTTACCAAAAACAATAACTGGGTATGTGCTATTGTAGTGAAAGTCTGTTTGTTAGTTAGTACATGTATTTGTGCCACTGCTAGCTAATAGATAGCCTCTGTTTTTAATTGCATCAAATAAACTATTTGAGTAACTAATTGGGTCCACTCAGTTTTATTTGTGGTACCAAATGTAGTTATTCAGTTATTTTTCTTTTATACTGACATTTTTATTTTTATTTCATAAGTTATGGTCACACTTTATATTAGGTGGTCTTAACTACTATGTACTTACATCAAAGAATAAGTACAATGTCCTTTTTGTGTTCATATTGTATTGCAAAACACTTTTGCTGTTATTGAGGTGGGATACGGGTAAGGTTAGGGACAGGTTTGGTGGTATGGGTAGGTTTAAGGTGTAAGGGATGGTTCAACAGTGTAATTATAAATGTAAGTACAAAAATGTATTACAGATGTAATTACATATAGGTATTTTTAAAAATATAAGTACAATGTAAAACATGTATGTACACAATAAGTGCATTGCACCAAATTATTAATTTAAATGTAACTACATAGTAGTTAAGGCCACCTAATATAAAGTGGGACCCACTAAAGAATAATTTTTTTTGTGAAAGCTGGAGAGAAACACCAGGTACAGTACAAGCTAAAACAAGGTTGGGCCTCCTCTACACAACCTCTGACTGTTGAGAGTAAACCAGGGCAAAAAGTTCCTGCCACATATTGCAATGACACTACTCCAGCCAGACATGATCATTGCTTTGTGAGCCCATAGTGGTCGGCTGTTGGGGCTTTAGAGGATGGTCACTTTGTAAGGTTTTCAGTTGGCTGGGGATCACAGGGGCAGCTAAATGAACAGATACATATGTGAAGCTGTACTATGTGGCATTGGATCAAGAGGATTGATCCATGTGCAGTTGCTACTGGAATGCAGATTGATGCCTGATCAACCCCAGCCGGGTCACCTGGGAGAGGGTGCTTAATGTTGAAAGACCCAACACACCAGAGGACTCCAGGAAACATCATTGATGATGCATTCCAGTGCAACAGGACGATGTATGCTACATACTAAGATGTTGACTTAGGTGAAATGCTGACTTTTCCTGATTGGTTAATTAAGTCCCAACCTACATTTTTTTTCTCATTATTTTTTTCTGTTTCTTTTAGAAATATAGCAACACCCAAAACCTAGATTATGGAGGCAACGGAGCACATACCAATCCTATGACTGTGCCACATCCTTACGTTCTGGGAAACCTTCAGCCCGACGATTTTTGCCATGCATCCTTCAGCATGCAGCATGCATCTTTCTCTAACTATAAATAACACTTTACTGTGAGTGCAATTCTGATATTCTGAGTTCTGAGAGTTGCAACTGGCAGTCAGTATGGTTTTTGCCCATTTTTATTTATTTTTTTCAACTTTTGACATACAGTAATTTCTAGTGGAAAATTGGAATTGTGGTAATTTAATTGCTTTGTTAATCACCAAATTTCTATCTATTTTTGATGATCATTTGACGTTTATGCTGCCTCTGAGCCAAAAGCCATTAATTCACTACACCACCACTCTGACTGGAGTGAACATTTCCCTTTATGTTAGTAGAAGTTGGAAAAATATGAGAGTGAGTCAATGATAGCAAAATGAATTATTCCCTTAATTAGGAATTTCACATTTCAATATGATATGACTAAACTTGAGACACAGTAAAATGTATCTACGCTATACTTTATATTATTGCAGAGATTCCACTCTGCAAAAACTAATTTCAAGGTGGTTGCATCACTGACCCCCAAGCCATGTTAACCCAGTCGGTTCATTCGCGCATCGCACTCAACACTCTTTGCGAAAGTGATGTAGAGTGTGAAGAAATCCAAGCAGAAGTGGTCCAAGGAGACACATTCAAAATGCATGTGTAACAGGTAGAAACAGTAAATGCATCTTGGCTGACAGCTTGTGATTAAACCACTAAAAATGCACTTTAATATCCTGGAAACTGGGCTTTTCTCTTGCTCGCTCAATTTCCAGGATATTGTATATAATTAATTTATGGGGATTTCAGAGAGCTGCTAATATATGAGAAACTCATGGACCTTCCTGGAGAGGTGGGATGTCTGTTATTGTGGTCTTTATCAGAGAGGAGTTGGGTAGAACTTAAGCTGGGGTGACAAGGTACCGTTTCACAGAACCAACATTTTGATCAAAGACATTTATTTACAATTGATGTGCCAATCTTTTGACATTCTGAATATGAAGGAGGTGTTGCAGATGCTCTACAGGTAAACTCTAGGCTGGAATATGAATATCATTCTGAACATAATGAATTCCTGTCACAATGAATTCTTGATACACAGTTTATTCATTGGAATATAATTCAAAAGTACTGATTTTAGCATATATCTTTGAATATCCAAATCAGTCATTAATCAAATGTCAGGAATACAAACAATTCAGAACATTTGATGATCCATTTTTCTTTGTTGTCGGTTTGGTCTTTCCAAAGTGCTCTGTAACACCAGCCTAATAAGAGAAAAGCAGATTGGCAGAATTTATGCAAATACACAAAAACAGACACAGTTTTCTGATCCATAATTCATAAATTAACCTGTTAGTTTGACATGGTGAAGTTCACAGCTTCAAACCCCACAAGATCGATTGGTGAAGGAATTGCCTTTTTGTAGATTTTTCGCTAAAGAGGACAAAATAATATTTTACCAGCCGGAAGGAAGGCAGTAAGACATCTATGAAATTGAAAAGACACAAAATGTGTTCATAAAACAACAACCTCTGGAATTTTCACTCTCATGTCAAAGGTCTCTGGTGAGGATGCCACAATATTGACAGCTGCTTGGCGTTCTGGGTTTTTCTCATATTTCTGGTAGAAACCCATTATATAAGAAATGCCAGGCAGGTACTCTTGAACTCTGAAAGAAAAATTATGTGAAAATAGTAAGATAACATAAGGCATGAGATTGAAATCATTTAAGTAGTAAACATATGCTGCACATTAGTATTTCAGGAAAATCAAGAGCATGATGAATTCACTTTTGACCAATTGTTGTGAACACTGAGGGCAGAGCTCCCCAGTTGATCTTGGTGTATATGGAAGGTTTAGATTCCAGCTGGCATGCTGTGGACACCCTCATAGACACATCATATGTTTGACACTCTGCACCCCATCTGAGATGGGCCTAAAAACACAAGAAGAAAATCAATGAGGGAATAAGGAAACCGATGAGAATAAGTTAAGAAAAATCTCAAAAGACCTTTACCTTTGCTGATGAACGACTCTTATCTACGTTAACATTGGCACAGATTTTCCAGTTTGCTTCTTCACCAACTTCAGAGACAATCATTTCAATGTCTTCTCTTTGGGCTGTTGGCAGATTAAAGGCTACGCCTTCATAGCCCAAAGGTTTTGCTGGCGGACTCAGACCAAGTGCTTTTACTGTGACTACAGGTTCTGGAGTGGCATCTAAATTCTACAGCATGGGGAAATTGATAAGATGACTAAGTAATTGCTAGATTACTCTATTAATTCAGCAATTCCTAGTTACTCTGTAGATCATGTTAAGTTACAAATTTTCCTCTGTACAACTGTATTCTGTAAATTCATTTGGATTTGAATTAATTTACCAGCAGTTTCAAAGCATAAATCTCAGGGTGGACTGAATAAGAAATTTGCAGTACATTATATGTGGCGTCGTAAGCAAGCTACAGTCTGTTTGTCCAAATATACACTTCACTATACATAATTGGAAATGTGTTATATTGAACCCTCATTTTTAAATCACTTTACATTTGAATTAATGATTTCAGATGTTTGTATTGCACCTGAGATGCTGGGAATGAGTTGTATAAATTGTTTTCCTCACAGGAGGTGATCTCGTCTCTTGTGTCCTACACAGAGGGAGCATGTATAACAAAATGCCCTCACATTAATTCTGAGTTAACCACTGGAAATCATTCAGCCACTGTAAGTGAAAAAGAGCTATGGCTGAGTCTTGGTACCTTGAATACTCTGTGGCTGAGATTCATCATTTCACTGACTCCTGGAGGGTGTTTTCTGCCGGCAGTGACCTGAATCTGAATTTTTTCAATGGGTTTGGCATCCTTAGCTTTGGAACAAGCAACAAGTTACTGACAAGTAATTTAGTAATATAATTTTTGGATTATATTATTAAGTCAAGGTTCTGGTACCTGGTTCTAATTGATATGAAAAGTGGGTACGTCCCAGCAAGTAATACAGAGGATATTCATGATGGTAGTGTGCTCGTTTGGCTTCTGCCTCAATACAGACTGCAGTTCCATAAATCTTGGCATCAGCACATTGCCTGAATTTCAGCTCAGAGTGCTCGGTCTGCCGCAGAAAACACAGCCGTTTAGTCTGCAGGGTTTGCCAGACATCTCCATCTTGTTATAGTATTGTAAAGGCTGTACCTGATCATTCCTTGAAATGGGCAAAATCCTGGCCAGATCCTGTTTGGAGTCCTCTGTCTCGGGCATCATGGGAGTTACTTTGAATGAGGATGGTTCCTCATTCTTTCTCAAAACAGCAAACACATTAGAACTGTTTGATGAAGAGTGAGAAATCGTCAGGATATTTGGTGGCACCTATAACGTATCACAATGGTGCTGTAGAAATCATGGAAAACGTACTTGATTGAAAATAATTCAGTGACCGTTTTGCTTGGAGTCAAGTTCATTTCATATTTATGCTCTTCCATGTTTATATTCAAGTCAAATGCCCATGGCAGGGAACTTATTATTTTACTCTTCAGCTCTACACCACATTGGAAAAGATCTGTGTTGATTCCATGAAATACAAAATGATCCTTTGTCACCCTGCAAGCAGGAGGAAAGTCAACATTCAGCACAGAGAAACCATGAAGAACCCAAAAATCCTGTCATTATTTTCCACCCTCATGTGAATTTGACAACTTAAATTCTCACGCAAAGCTATCTAATATATGACTTTAGATACCTTAGAATATACAGCACATGGACTATTTTCATGGTGTTCATGCACAATCTCTGACATTAAAATTGCTGTTACATCAGTAACCTAAAATATGCTGTTTTATCTTAGACTGAGCGGGTTCTCATGGAGACTAGGCATGCTGAGATCACAAGGTCTCCAAACAATACTCACTTTACTTCAGTAACCAGAAATAAAATCATGGCTGACTGTAAATAACAAAATGAGATTAGTCAGTGTCTAATTAATAAATCATAACTGATAACTTTTTATAATTACCCAGCAAAGCCATCTGTGTGTAAGGAAATGTCTGAGCTTAGCAGTTCACTCAGATGTTCCTTGGGAGGAGGATTAATTTCAGCTTTCGCTGTAGATATAGAATATAATTACCTTTTTGTTTTTTGTTTATTTTTTGCATTTAGCCCTAATTTTACCATTATTAACAGACGTCTAATGGGAAATTGACAATAAACGGCAGAAGAAAGCTCACCTTTCATTGTAACAGCATTTACTATGGAAAAATATTTGCTGATTTCAACTGGGAGACCAAGACATGTTGGCTGTATGAATCGAGCTTCATACACAAGGTGCGGCTTGGTCCAGTGCCAGGAAGTCCCTTTTTGAACATCCTGAATCTTTTCCCAAACCTTACTCTCCTTTCCTGCAGAAGGACTAAATGACTGAGCAGAAAGTAAATGCATCATGTTTCAGCTGAATCTACGCAAGAATCAACAAAAATCACCCGATGATTAAAAAAAAACGAGAATACCTTTATGATGCTCTGAATGGAATCTCCGTTTACATCCATTAAAAAGGCTTCCTGTCCAAACACGCGTGCATATGCTGTCAACAGAGGTCTGTCGTTTGGCAGGTTCTGCCAGTCAGAGAGCTTTTAAAAAAAAATCAGAGCATAGCCATTAATCTAATGACTGACAGAAGTCATACATTTCATAGATTCTGAGACAGAAGATGCTCACGATTTGCATTATAGTGGCAAAATCGGTGATTCCTAAATCTTTCTTGAGTTGAGGGATTTTTCCTGCTAACAGCTCTTTGAGTCCATCTGCACGGACACCAAACTGAAAACATATCAAAGATTACATATAAAAAACATGGTTTACAGTACATAAAATTACACTGCATTTTCTAACTTTGGTTTGATTACCTCAAGAAATTGCAGTATTCTCCCAATGAAATGAATTTTTCCTTTAAGCATAATTTTTGTGGGTATAAGACTTTCATTTTGCAGCATATAAATGTCGGCAGATGTCCCAAATAAAAAGTCATCTGATGAGACAAGAAACAGCATCAGACCATTCCCAGCATCACTAAAAGTTTGTACAACAAAGCTAGCAATTAAAACGAGGGTGCACTTTAAAACAACCAATGAAAAGCTTCATATTCTCTGGGATTTTCCTATGTTCTGAGAAATATTTTCTTTCTAATGTAAACCCACCATGGAACCAGTCAAAGTGCACATTCTTGCTGTAGCGATAACTCAGGTGGCCAAGTTTGGGGGTAAGAATCTTCATGGCAATATTACAGGCAGTGGATCTTTTTTAGAGGAAAAAAAGAGGAATGAGGACAGATGCTCTGAAAGAAGAGGAGGAGAAAACAGTACACATTTGAGCATTCTTACAGATGCTGATTATCAGGGGTGCGGGACTTGGCAATGCCTTTGAGTAGAGAGTAGGAGAAGCTGGCAACCTGCAGGTCAACCTCCTCTAAGAGGACCTCACTTATTACTGAGATCAGAGCTATGGATGGCTTGGTCTCTAGAAGCACCATGCAGGCCAACATGCGGATTTCAGCAGAAAGAGTCCTCTGTACAAATAGGTTCAAGACAATGTCCTGTACCTGCACACATACAAAAAGTAGAAAGTCTTTACCTGCTGAAAGTGGTCCTTGCTAATTTTACCAAGTAGCATCTTATCTTTTTTTGGTCCATAACAACATTCCTGCCAAACCTAACCAGTGTGAGAACACTGTAAAAAAAAAAAAAAAGGAAAAAAAGTTGAGCGAACTTTCTTTTTACCAGCTTCAGCAGATTTTTGAGTTTGCTCAACTTATTTTTGTGGGAGATTCTCAAATTTTTGTTGTATAAACTTAAAACGACAAGTTGAGAAAACTAAAAAAATCTGCTGAAGCTGGTTGCCTTCAAATTTTAAGTTGGCTCAACATTTTTTTTTTTTTTACAGTGAAGTTAACACTCACTACCAAATTTGAAAATTGTTTTTGCAGTGGAAGGCAATTTTATCATATCAACCTGTGGTCAGAAAACCTTTGACAATAAATGCCCTTGTTTAGTAATCATAATGTGTTCTTGTTTACAGTAATTAACAATTTCGATTGGATGTCAAAACACATATTTAAGTCAAGTTTGCAAGAACAGCGTCTGGTTAGATTTTTCTGCGATTTTTATTTATTTTTTTCTCTGCAGATCTTCTTAAGTTATAACAGGTTGTGTGGGGACTGTCTGTGACAGCAAAATTCAGATATCTCCACAGATGTTTGGTTGGGCCACTTAAAAACATTCATATGAGTTAAGCCACTTTTGCATTGTCTAGGCTGTGTGCTTAGGGTCATTGTCCTGTTGGAAGTTGAACCTTTGGCACATTTTGAAGTTTAGGCTACACCACTGGATTATGCTGTGTTCAGCTTTTCTTCTGCCCTTACTAGTGCTGTATTGTACAACTGATTGAGTGACCACTGGGTGCTTGATCACCTCTCTTACCAATACCCTTTTCCCTTGATTGCACAGATTGAACAATAGGAAGAGTACTGCACTGTAAAAAAAAAAAAAGTTGAGCCAACTTGAAATTTTAATTTTGAGTTTTCTCAGCTTGTCGTTTTAAGTTTATACAACAAAAATTTGAGAATCTCACACAAAAATAAGTTGAGCAAACTCAAAGATCTGCTGAAGCTGGTTGCCTTAAAATTTTAAGTTGGCTCAACATTTTTTTTTTTTTTTTACAGTGTGGTTGTTCCAAACTTTTATCATTTAAGAATTTTGGTGGCCATTGTTCTTGGGAACCTTCAATACCCCAAGTTTTTTGTAGCATTTTCCATGTCCGTGCTTCAACCCAATGCAGTCTTGGAGCTTCATGGCTTGGGTTTTCCTCTGATATGAATTTGTAGCTGTTAGACCATATTATTTAGGCAGATATTATATTAGACAGGTGTGTGCCTTTCCAAATCATATCTAATCAAATGAATATGTCATAAATGGACTCCAATTCAAGTGCAGAAACATTGCAAAGGTGTTTGCAAAGACCTAAGCTAACATTCAAGTGTCTGAATACTTATATATCAAAGTGATATTGGATTTTTTTTTTCTTTTTATTAAATTTTCAAAGTTACAAGGTTGTGAATACTTATATAGATTGCAGTACTTACACTGTGGGGTTCCCTGCTTGCAAGCAGTCTGAATCCCTGGACCGCAGCACTTTGTACTCTAGTTGGAAGATTTTCAGCTCCAGATGTGTAGTCTGGAAGGAACTTTAGGAAAGTCTTGATGCTAGAGCGATGAGCTGCGTTTCCCAAAGCCTTCAATGCAAGGACCATATCCTCCTCCGAGTTTTTTCTTAGCCCACTTGTAGCCATATCCAGCAATGGCTGAACAACATTATTTACAAAGGACATGGAAAATGTAAATTTCAGAGAACTAAGTTCCACATAAAACTAGCAGATTATAAAATACCTTGAAATTTGTATTAATCATCTGGCATACAGAAGAAGGAGACCAGAGATACCTGCACCACAGTGACAGGGCAAGGATCAGTATACACGCAGTATCTGTATACTAAAGAACCATACGCCAACACCACAGTGTTCCACAGGAGAGGCTGGGATTTACTGAAAGGAATTGTCAGGAACTCCTGGAAAGCGGAACAGAGCTTTAGAAGGCAAATATATATGACATAAATTATTGTAACAAATGTTTAACTATAGGCCACCAACTCAACCTGAGCTAATGCCACTGACGCAGGCTCAGCAGACAAGTGGTTAAATGCCACTACCAGTGCCTGTCCTGCCTCATTCTCTGTAATGTCTCCTGCTTTGAATCTGGTCTCAAGGAATTTGAGGATCCTTCCATCTGTTACCTCCACAACCAAGTCCAGGAACCACCTCCTAAAGACCAAAAAAAAAGAAAAGAGTCAGTAGGATAAGATCTAGGATTGCCTAGTACTTAGACAGGTGTAAACAAAATACCTGTGCTCATCATTTCCTGAGACCTGCTTCCATAACTGCTCTAGATTCTCAAGTGTTGCCACACGTAGCAACTGAATTAGATTCAGAACCTCAGTGCTGCTTGAGCTGTCCACTTTATATATGTTAGCCTGTGCCAAACGCTTAATTAAATCTAGAATCTGTTGGAGTACAGAACAGATCAAAATCTGTTTATGAGTTTATTCAAATATCTGTATATATTTCAATGTTTATGAGTGTAGGATCTTGGAGTTTGCCTTTGGCACTGGTCTGTTCAGGTTGATCATAACAACGGGAATTGGTTTGAGGTCCTTTTCTGTCTTGTACATCAGATTGCCTCTGCTCTGCACCTGTCCGGTCACTATTTTGTCAGTTGTGTCTGAAACTTTCAGAAGCTCAATGTCCCGTCTGGAAAAATGAACACAACTATGTCATGCACAATCTGCAGTCTTGCAACAACTAGTTAGCTAATGACTGAAACACTTACAATGCTAACATTCGTGAGTTTCCTCCCTTTACATTGAATGGAGAGAAGTATTGACGCTCCTGAGCAAATGCTTTAGTGATCAAACCGCCATCTGATGTGGACTTCACTGTGTAGGTGTGTTTCACTGTTGAAACAACACTCTCACCTCTCTGTAAGTTTAAACAGCATTCAGATCAGTTAAAGGATGAGCGTCCACTTTTTATGTTCAAGTTTATAATTGAAATGTAATGAAACACACCTGTTTGCTAAGTTTGTCTTCAGGGGCGAGTGCCATACCTCGGTATAAAGCAGCTGACTGTTGACAGTTGGTGACATCAACCATTTGGGTCACTTTTAACTCTTTGGCATTATTGTCTTCTTCAATAGTGTAACTGCTTTGACATACACCGTGAATTCCCAACTGAAGATATACAAAAATGTTTTTTTCATATTGTTTTGCTTTACCCATAGAGTCATACTTTTATTAAGGACTGTCTTGTAGAGTTCATATGTAGATTTTGTACCTCCACCAGTTCGTAAAAACTTTGTGTGGTTTTGACTGTGACTTGTAGAAATCCAAGGATCCCCCTCACAATATTTACAACTGTGTTTGAGACTCCAGGTGCTGTGCGAATGTCAGTAATTTGTCCTTTGGAGAATCCAAAAACAATTGGCTGGCTGAACTCGGCAGATAGACGCTTAGTAAGCTTTTGGGAAGGGCTGAAGACACTTTTCCTGGGTAAGTCATTAAAGTCTTCAACATCTACATTTGAGATCTTAAAAGGAAAAGCACATTTTATAGCATGTTTAGACAAAATCTAGTTATTTTTACTATCTGCTGAGTTAAGAATAAAGGTGTCAGATAGCTCAGAATAGTTTGAAATAAAAAAAATATATATATGGAATTGGAGCAACAGTATTGGTACCTGAAGCACAAAGGTTTGTGGCGATGTACCAATGATTTTAAAAGTGCACCTCAGCTTCAGTGCTGACTCAGCCAAGTCTGGCAGTTCTCGTCCCACTCGCACCAATCCCTCATATTTATATTCATATGTTTTTTTAGAGTTCAGGAAAGGCTCTAAAATATTGGCCATTGAGAAATTTCAGAAATTTGAAATGACAAATTATGAAACAGTATGTATCTAATATGTATCTGAATCCTAATTAACTTAAAATCTTTATTATTGACATAAACATCAAATACAATAATACAATTAATATTAGAATAAGGAGAAAATCTCTGTAGGTTTATGGGTGATATACGTTATAACGTTTACATACCGTAATTTATGTTCTCGCTGGCTAATGGGGAGGAAAAGAGAAACATTACTATTATACTTTCATATAAAGTAGCATTAAAGTAAAAAAAAAAAAATCACTGTGCTCCGTTCTAAACAAAATTAAGCCAGCATTTATAATGACCCCGCTCTAAAACATGCAGTTAAATCTGCCTTAAATCTGTCCCTGTCTTTATGTACTTACCAGCCAGGGCTACCAGGAGACAGAGATAGTGCCGCCACATGGTGAAATCCAGAGATGGTATAAGCAACTTGGACGTCATCTTTTATAGCAGGGAGCTGTATTTCCCTCCTACCCCCTTATCTCATAAGGTTAGTGAGGTAAAGTGACCCTGTGGCACCAGATTATTCCTGTATTCTAAAACACTAAAATTCGCAGATTGTAGAACATGTAAGTTTATTTGCTGATTCTTATTTTGTTTAGTGTCCATGGTTATCTGCAGCCTAACATGGTTAAAAGGTAAAGAATATGAAATTCAAATATGAAATTATGTCCTATGCCTGATTACAAAGAAATGTGTGCAATCCAAACTATTTCAAAACACTAAAATGTAGACGTTGCTCATCACATTAGTGGTACGCACATTTACATATATATTTTTCTGTTACCTTGAATACAATGAAAAATGTTACTTCATATGAAATTTTTCTGTAAATGCTAGAATATGAGAATGAAGCTCACTGGTTTGTGTTGTATAAATAGTTTGAGTAAACAGAACTAGGGGACAAAGGTGTGAGACAGGTCAATGTGATCATAGACAGTGTCATCACAACCTATTAGGAGAGCATGTGACCTGCTAAACAAATAACATGGACAAACTTTTACAAACATCTGATATCCATGCATGAATTTAAATATAAATAAACACACATAAATATACTTGTCTAAGCATGATTAGAAGTCATGATTAGTACCCACTCTGAAATCTTAAAATTCTATAAATAATATTTCATAAAACTGTTTTTATATATATTTTTTTCATTGATTGCTTGAGACAGAAAAGCAAAAAAAACAAAAAACAAATCAACATTCAATCAATCATTTGCTTACCCTCATTTCATGCCAAATTCCTAAGACTTTTGTACAGCACTAATGAACATAATTTAATTTAGGCTTTTATTTACATCAACATTCATCAATGCCCATGTAGAGAGAACATCAAATGGTAAACAGAAGAGTTTGTGCTTGATGTGTAAGAATTTAGTTCACAAAAAAAAAAAAAAAAAAAGCGAAAGAAAAAGAATATCCAAACGTGCAACTTTATTTATTTTGTGGAATTCAAACAGGGACAATTTGAAGACCTGTACTATTTGATATTTACAGTTACAGTGAATGGTGACTCAAGCTTTCAACCGTCTGAAGGAAATTAATATAGGCTGGTAATTTTCGCTAGGGCTCGCCTGACCTCAGGCCTCAATGCCACACGTGATGGCCGCCACCACGTGACCTGAAGGCAAGAAGTTGTTGGGAGGAGGCACGTCATCTGGGGCACTGAAACATCATGACAGCATGCCAGGCTTGCCATTTTTGGTTCAAATTTTGGAATAATTTGGATCTCGAAAGCCATGGAGGCAGACATAAGAGGGTACGCCAGAGACTCAGATATTTCTCCAGTGCCACCCATTAGAGAAGTTTCTATCTAAAGCAGACAAGGAGAAAAGGCATCAGTTAAGCAGAGAAGTGTCAGGAATGAGGTTGATTGCTTAAGGTCGATTGCTTAATTCTGACAGGAATTGTAGGTGGGGAAGTGAATGTACAGCACTCTCTTCCACCTTCAATACCACAACTGAGGTGAGGCCCTTGAGCAAGACACTGAACCCCCAACTGCTCCCCGGGCACCGCAGGAAAGATAGCTGCCCACTGCTCCGAGTATGTGTTCACGGTGTGAACAACCTCTGGAAGGAAGGACCCAAAAGCAAACTCAAACTCAAAATACTGGTGGCAGTCCGTCAAGTTCTGGGCTGGGCTCAAACAAGGATGAAGGCAAAGATAAGGAATAAACGGCATGGGTCAGAGCTGGAATACTGTCCATAAAGTGTCCGATTTCAAAGAGTCGGGGTGGAGAACAGTCAGACATGTTAGGAGGTCAATAGCAGGTTAACGGCAGGAAACATAGCAAAGGTGGAGATTAGCAGGGAACAGATTGACAGTCCAGATAGGCAATGGTGAAAAGGCTTTAACATTTTTATTTTTTATTTTATTTTTGCCCCTTGCATTTAAAGCCATGGGAACAGTGATGCTCATGGCAAGATGGCTGCTCAGGCTGGCTCATTGGTCTGAGGTATGACTCCCCCCCCGGGTCCCTAGTGCCATCTGCACGCCTGAAAAGGCACCGATTTTGTGGAATGACCCAAATCAGTACTTGTAGAAAATGTTTTTATTAGTCCAGAATACAGTACATATAAAATCATCTTAGACAATCAATTGTCAGACAGAAAAAAAAAAAAAAAATTGCTATTGACTGTAAAACCTTTAGCTACTGACTGCAATTGGTTATGAAACTTTTAGATCATAGCATGCAGTAACATTTTACTTAATACATTTCTCTCAAAAATAAATATATTTGAACTTTGTCACACACATTCCTAAGTACATCTTTATAGTGCTCAAATTTAAAAGCATGCAGGCCGGTGCTGTTGTTAATTTCTCTTTTGATAAAGTTCATCCCAGACACTCAAAACAACATGGAACATTCTTGAATAATCTGTAGTACTCCTCTTGAATCTGATGATAAAAGTGAAAACATTTGCCATTACAGGTGCAAAATGGTAAACAGTAATCTAAATAATAATTAATGAAATATACTGTACAAATGTATAGAAGAATGTGAGCCTTACCCTTCTGGATAGAACGCAAAGGAATACGAAAATGAACATCCCCTGGAACACATTGGCGAATGTAAAGAGATACGCTGTGAGGGTAGTCTCATATAAGATGTGCATGACACCAAATGTCCAGGTAACTCCCAGAACAAACAGCAGAGCAATGGCTCCTCTTGCACAAGACCTGAGGAATAATTAATGAATTCTATTAAAAATTGTTTGTAATTATGAGTGTTTAAGGCTCCAGTTTGATTAGTAATTTTAGTATTTAGCTACCCTGACATGCCCTGAGAAGAAAATTAAAGGGGTCATATGATGCTATTTTAAAGATCATTATTTTGTGTATTTGGTGTGTATGTTGACATGCTTTAATGTTCAAAAAACACATTATTTTTCAAATACTGTACATTATTGTAGTACATATGGCATTATTGTAATGCCCTGCCTCTCTCAAACACATCGTTTTCTACAATGCCCCTCCTTCCGACAAGCACAGTCTGCTCTGATTGGCCAGTTGACCCAGTGCATTGTAATTGGCCGAACACCACAAGTGCGTGTTGGAAATGTAACGCCCCTTACCATAATTGCGAGCTTCAGCTTTCAAAGTAAATATAAAGACAGTTAATAATGTCCTTAGTTTTACCATCAGTACAAGCCGAAAGGGGAACAGAGTCGCGTGACACACACAGTGATGATGCTCGAATGTATTTGCAGTACACAAGCCGCGGATAAGACAGCTGATGTGCTATGATTTCTGACGGGCTGTACACTCTGCTGTGATGTGACCCTGTTCCCCTCACACACACACACACACATGTCGTGCTACTCTACACTGCGCAAAACTCCGCATTTGAACAGTCAATAGCAAATAACAATAACAAAACATGCTTACAGTTGCTGATTCAGAAGCGCCAGATTGTCATAGCAAAGTCGGAACTGACCCTTTTTTTTTTTTTTTTTTTTTGGAAGTAGCCTTTGTGCACAGCCAGCCTTGTACTCTCCTAGGTTCATCAAACTGTCATCCATAAAATGCGTTGCACTTGCACAAATTCGAACATTTGGGTTTCCTAAATGCATCTACTTTCGGAAGGCCAAATAAAGTGCTTTTGCTTTTGCATAGAAACACACAGTGTCTTGCTGACATGGCTGCATCGACACTACTGCGGTTACTGAAACCATGCCTTCTTTCTTTGCGTGCACATTTGGGCGGCATTACACAAATATTTCCACATCGTGACGTAGACATGTGGGGGCGTGTTTTAATGAGGCGTTTTAGCTCGGTCTGGATCAGCCTTCTCTTTTAGATAGAATAAATACTTTTGTGGGAGACTTTGAGCTTTGTAACTCTGCAGATCTTATACATGCACAAACAGCTACATAACACAATAAAGAAAAGGAAAACAAGAAATCGCATCATATGACCCCTTTAAATTTTTCTCAGAACCTGCATATGTGGAAATAAGCTATGTAAACTCAATCAGAACATTACAGAGGATGAGATGCAATTTTTTAACACTATATGAAAATTATGAATTTACCTGATATTTTCATAGTGACTGATTTCAGGTGTCTTCACTGCAGTGTGACGATAAACCTTAAAGATGATCACAGCAAATGCCAGCAGATTAACCTGGCAGGGAAAAATTGGCTTTGATATAATATTTATCCAACAAAAAAAAGTACAATATGAACTATATGCAACAATTAATTTGATTAATTAAAGAGCATATCATGTTATTAATTGTTATTCTTCTTCTACTTCTTTTTTAAATCGACAGGCCTAATAAAATTACATTTTAGATATAAATGTAATAATAATAATAATAATAATAATGCATTTTATTTGTAATGCGCTTTTCTTAAACCCAAAGTGCTACAGTAAAACTAAAACACAAAAAGAACAATACAAAAATACAAGAATGAATTAAAAACAACCTTAAATAAAATGCGTCTTAATCAACTTTTTTAAAGTGATCCAGGGTTGGTGCATTTCTGATATTTAAAGGAAGTGCATTCCATAATTTGGAGGCTTTGAATGAAAAAGCTCTTTCCCCCATAGTCTTAAGTTTGCATGACGGCTGATAAAATAAAAGAGAACTGGCAGAGCGGAGAGAGCGAGAAGGAGTATATAAACTTAAAAGAGAGCAAAGATACGCTGGTGAAGTCCCATGTAGTGCTTTATATGTTTAAATTGGTCACACATTATATTAGGTGGCCTGAACTACTATGTACTTACATCAAAAAATAAGTACAATGTACTTATTGTGTTCATACTGTATTGCAAAACACTATTGCTGCTATTGAGGTGGGATATGGTTAAGGTCAGGGACAGGTTTGGTGGTATGGGTAGGTTTAAGGGTGGGTTAAGGTGTAAGGGATGGGTAAACAGTGTAATTATAAATGTAAATACAGAAATTAATTACAGATGTAATTACATATAGGTACTTTTAAAAATATAAGTACAATGTAAAAACATGTATGTACACATTAAGTACATTGTACCAAATTATTAATTTAAATGTAAGTACATAGTAGTTAAGGCCACCTAATATAAAGTGGGACCTTTAAATTAGAATTTTTAAATCAATCCTAGCATTGATAGCAAGCCAGTGTAACTGTGAAAACACAGGTGTAATGTATTCCCATGGAGAGGTACGAGTAAGCACATGAGCAGCAGAATTTTTCTGATCTCTTCTAGACACTCATTTAGTGTAGATAATGCGCAGTGGACATCAGAGCTAGTGGTGATGTAAATCTGGGTATCATCCGCATAGCAGTGGTACCCAAGACCATACCTCCTGATAATCTGCCCAAGTGGTAGCATACATATGCTAAACAAAATTGGGCCCAATACTGAACATTGAGGAACTCCCTGTCGAACAGGCACGGTATCTAAGTATAAATTAATATATAAGTATAAATATATATAAGTTAAAGGTTCTTTATGAAACCATTTAGACAAAAAGGTTCTTCTATGGCATCATGAAGCACCTTTATTTTTAATAAAATAAAGTCAGTGTGATTGGAGAATTTGGAGGCTGAATATCAACAAACTCAACTGAGGTACAAGGGATTAACAAACTGTAAATGCTCTCAATCTTGCTAGTGAAGTAATTGATAAACTTATTACACTGATTAGCAGAAGAGTGAACAATGTCCTTGGCTGGTTTAAGAAGTTTATCAATATCCCTAAACAGAGATTTAGGATTATGTATCTTTGTGGGATTTCAGTCTGCTGTATTAAGAATACAGCATAATGCTAATGATCACTGTTGTATTGATACTGATTGTACGTGGGTTCTGACGATTGTTCATGGGTTATAGACTGTCAGTTGCCATTACTGAATACACAATAACACAAGAGCATATACTCACCAGAATGATCAGACAGGCTGGTCCTATGAAACTCCAGATGAAGTTGTTTTCAGTGCTTAGCCAACACCTTAACAATATATTAATAACACAAGATAGTTATTATAAAACTAGATTTACATTGTCTGAAGAAAATGTGAGTGAAGCAAGGCTTAAATATAGACATTTTGTACAGTTAAAATAAATGGAAGCATCTGACATCAGAAGCCACACCCATGCTTACATAAAAAATAACATAGACATAGATTGCACATAGCAATAGTTATGCAATAGTTATACAAATACCACAAAATTAAAATACTTATAACTTACACAGTACTGGTGCCATAATATTTATGACCAAGAGTTGCAGATATTGCAACAACCACAGCAGGACTCCCATAACCAAATAAGTAGAAGTTACGGTGGAGAAAACCTTTATTATAGATGACGCCAACAACAATGAGATATAAATGGATCCCCTCTATACACATCCAAGCAAATGCAGCCAAGAAGAAATAGTGCAGCAGGCCAGCGATAATAGAACAGAACCACTGAAACACGTAGTGAACAAACAAGTATTAATATTTCAATATTACTTAATATGGGCTGCATTTTTTAAGAGTTTGCTGTATGTTTCCATATGACACATTAATAACGTGTGAGGAGTGAACCTTATGTGCGATCTTGTTAATCCCGATGAGGAAGATGAACTGGGCCATGAAGAGGCTGCAGCACAGGTTCTTGTGGATCGTGGTTCTAGTGTTCTGGATGTCTCGGAAGAACCAGAAGGTGAAGATACACATGGACAGGCAGATGATGGAGATCACCATTCCCAGCTGCGTTATTCTCGTCAGAACATTATAGTGTGCAAGCAACTGCATAAAACAGAACAGGAACAGGCCACATTTAGAAATTTCCTCTTTTTTTAAATTACATTTTTATTTGTTATTTTTATTTGCAGGATTATTTGATAAAATATTAGAAGGCTGGGGATTTTTTGATGGAATTTTAAAAGAACACTGTTAATTTAAAGGGGTTATGAGCTGAGAAATCAAAATTCCCTTGATCTTTTGACATATAGGAGGTCATTGTATTATAAAAAACAACCTGTAAGTTTCAGCTCTCAAAACCTTCGTTAGTCTAAAAACAGCTTATATTGAAGTGTTATATTGACAGCTTGTGGAATGTTCTACTCTATGATGTAATAGTGTGGCTAAACACAGAAGAAGAAAAACAACGCCTGCTTCTACATCACTGCCTGTTTAGCCCCGCCCACCGATTATCGCATGTAGTGTTTACGAGAGATGCTAATGTGCAGGTCTACGCAGAAACCAAACAATAAAGATGCTTCGAAGACAACAAGACACTGTGCAGTGCCAAGTTGTGGAAAAACACAGTCTTTGATCCCAACATTAGAAAAGAGTGGATAAACTTTATTTTTAATGAAATTCCAGACCATTTCAGTAAGAAGCTGGTCCTTTTTTTTTACTGCAGATTCGTTTAAAATCAAGGCACAATTCGATGCAGGATTTTCAGAAAGATTGAAACTAGAAGACGATGCTGTGCCGAATATATTGGATCCAACAGTCACACTACACAAGTGTGAGCCGTTGTCAAGCTCTATGCCAACTGCAGCTGTATCCCTCACCTCAAGCCAAAGGAGGAATCTGAGGAGGAAAAGGCTGTTGGCTCCAGCCCCGGAGTTTTCTCCAGTGTTGGCTCCAGCCCCAGATTTCGCTCTCGTGTCGGCTCCAGCCCCAGAGTTCGCTCCAGTGTCTGCTCTAGCCCCTGACCCAAGTTGAGAGATGGCTCTAGCCCCTGACCAGAGCCGAGAGATGGCTCTAACCCCTGACCAGAGTCAAGAGATGGCTCTAGCCCCAGACCACAGTCAAGTCATGTCCCCTGAAGTATTGTCCACAGGAACTATTCTAGTCGGTCTTGCTGGTCTTGTCTTGTCTGTTGGGGTTCTTCAGAAGCAAGCTGCTTCTACTCTCATGGCCATGGAGGCCATTCCCAAACTGCTTGCTTCTCTTGCTGCCTTGTTGGAAGCAGTTCCTGATTCACCCCTGAGATGGCCCCTGTCACCACGTTCAGCCCAAGGAGGGCTGTTGGTCTCATTCCGAGCCTAGCCCAGAGAGGGCTCCTGTTCCTGTGGATAACCCCGAGAGGGCTCCTGTTCCTGAGTTTAGCCCACGGAGGGTTCCTGTTCCTGAGTCTAGCCCACAGAGGGCCTCAGAGTCCGTAATTTCCCCCAAGGAATTTTTTTTGGGGGGGGTTATAGGGCTCCAGCCGGAGAGGCCGGGCCGAAGGTTGAGGCCAAGGCCACGGAGGCCGCCCAGCCACGGCTCTGGAGGCCTGCAAACCCGGGGAGTGCCCATCCCCTCTCCCCGTTGGATGTTTTTAAGACACCTTCCGGGAGGGAGGAATAAATGTCAGTCCTGTGTTCCTGTTGTTGTGTTTTTCTGTCTCATGTGCTCCCCTCGACCTAGTCTTCCCTCATGTATGCCCATACGTGGTTATGTTCCTGTTCCTGTCTTCATTGTATCATCATTAGTTAATTGTGTTCTACCTGTGTTTAATTATCTCGTTTAATTTGAGTTCCTAAGCCCTGTGTTTTCCATTGTCTTGCGTCCGGTATTATACGTCGATGTTGTGTTTCCTGTGTGTCTCTGCCTGCCTTGTGTATCCCCGTTTTGGTTCACTGAATGACTGTTATTTTGAGTTCATCCAACGTCTCCTTGTTCTTTGTTTTGCCACAGAAGGCAACTGTGACAGTAACTGTTTTTATTAAGTGGTCACTATTGCTTTGTCTATTACAGATCATTTGATATGACATGTACTGAGTATTGATGCGTTTTTAACTTAAATCACAACAGCATCTATTTGTGAAGGATGTAGGCTGTCAAACATACACAACTGTTAGCCAATCATAGCGGTGGGCGTTTACTTTCGAGTCTATAATCAGCTACGCCTATTTAAACAGAGCGTTCTGATGAGGGGGGTCAAAAACAGGACAGAAAATAGCTTATTACTTCTAAATGTTTTTTTTTTTTTTTTTATGTAAAAATCTTGATAACATTATAAGGGGACCTCAGAGAACAGTACAAAATAATAAAAAAGGTAGTTCATGACCTCTTTAAAATACATTTTCTTAATACAATGTAAAAGTCTTTACTGTCGCTTTCTGACATTTCTTTAAAAAAAAATAAAAATAGAATAAATAATTAATACAAATCTGTAGTTGCCAGTTGATTTTGGTTTCTAATTCATCCAAGTACTTTTTGCGAACACTGTATTTTTGAGGGGACCAGTAGGGGGCAGCAGTAGTTCAGACTTACATTGGCTTGAGCAGAGGACATGAGAATAGCGAAGTGTGTCAGGTGATTACAGGAACATGAAGTGTGCGTGGCATTCACACGAGTGCGTGTACAGCCGTCCAAACTCCAGTGTCCCATCATGCTCTGGGAATACTCCCAAAATGCACATTTAGTCTCATCAAGGGCAGGATATATCTCCTTTATGAAAAAGCAAAACTCATTCAGTACATTAAATTAAAATTACATTCACACCCACAACTATTTTAAATTAATTAATAAATCAGTCAAACTGCACCTGTGTGTGTTTGAGAGTGAAGTTCACATTGTTCAGTGCAAATGTCTTTGGGTTACTGATGGCTGCTGCTATTACTGGCGAATTAACTGTAATTTCACCCGCTGCTGCATAGCGAGAGTAATCGGCCACACCAGGGTCATCAGCAGGCTTTAAAAGATCCCCAATATTGTTATAAATGAGAAATACAATGGAGGTGCTGCCTACAGCAGAGACAGAACAAGACATACATTTTAATCATTTGGTGCATTTGTATTCAATTTTCTATGAAGGTTTAAGAAAGATCCTTTACAAACCGTTATTGCTTCTCTCTTTTGAATTCTTAGGGGTCAGCGAAATGGAGTTTCCTTTTATGTTTGTTGAAACTGGTTGCTTATGTGCTTGGTGGGGTTCAAATGTGTATAGTTTCATTTCTAGAAAACACAACGATTAGCACCTTTTATCACTAACAGGTTAAAATAAATAGTGTTAAATCACTCAGTTAAGCAGCTGAAATCCACTGTAAAAATAGTATGACAAAATTTCAGGTATTTTGAAATGACAAGAAAAACAGAACAAATTATATAAAACAATCAAATGTGATTCATCAAGCAGAATCTATGTGAAAATATAAAACAATGACTCGTGAAGTGTATCCTACATCTGTTCTGTCCATAAGATTAGCAGTATATGAAAATGAGTCATGCACTGCATCGAATTATAATCCATACACTCTCAGAAAAAAGTACAAAAGCTGTCACTGGGGTTTTTGATTGGTATATATGGTTCCATGAAGAACCTTTAACCTCCATGGAACCATTCCACTGCACAAAAAGGTATTTATAGTGGAAAGGGGATGTTCAGATTATATATAAAAAAGTTCTTCAGACTAGGCAAAGTCTGTTTATTTAAGAACTGTCCACTGAAAGGTTCTTTGAGGAACCCAAAATGATTCTTATATGACACTGCTGTGAAAAGTCCCTTTTGGAACTCTTATTTTTAAGATTATATTATGCATTATATTATAATTGAGATAATTAAGATTATATTATGCACAAAATTGATTATTTTTATGAAGTGTGTTAGGCCATGTTTTAGGCTTCAGAGGCCTCACCTACTTCACCAGCATCCACCTGCATCTGCGTCGTGTGTGTGTATCCAGCAGACAGGGCCAGTGTTTCCTTCTCTGCTGTGTGAAGGAGTGTGGTGATGTAATATTTCCTCAAATCCTCATTCATCTTGTCCCATTCCACCTTTTCATCCTTCTTGACTAAGTTATTCACACTGAAAACCAGATTCTACCAGAAAAATCCAGAAAACACAAAACAAACAGTTCCGAACATATAACTACTGTGGTCATGGAATAATCTGTTCATAGTTTAAAATGCTATGTTGTAGCTACAGTACTTGATTTAAATGGTGCTTCTACTGTATACTTAAATATTATTTATTTAATTCAATAAATAGTATTTTGATCTCATTTAGTGTTTCTATGGGGGTTATGCCTTTTAATTTATACTTTTTGGCGTAAAACATTCAGGCTTACTAAAATAAGCAGGTGCGTGTTTTTCTCTTCTTGCTTGTATGTGGAATGGCACATAAATTACCGTGATGGTTTCACTGATGTGTTCCTCAGGACTTGGTTTATGGCTGGCCATGGCCTCGATGTATGACATGAGGAGAACAGGAGAGAGGTCAGCTGATGTTTGATGTCTTATCTCTTTCAGACGCTCTGGAGTTGACAGATTAATCATCTACAGCCCAGTGAGAAGAAAAGAGTTTTAAAATTCACACATTGTAAGGTACACGATACATCATGAATGATCACAGAGAAGATGCAGACAATACACAGCTGTCTTATCATGTTTATATCATAGGCCTGAATCAGTAAACACATTAAAAAACTCTGTATAAACTTCCTCAGACAAATTTGGTTATAGCATGATTAGACTATTAGTATGAGAGGTCACAATACTTATGACAAGGCTAGTACCAACAAGATAATCATTTATCATAATCATTTAGATAATTGTCTATTTGCTATAAAAGGAACTGCAGATCTGCAGCTTCGCCAGCAGAGGACACTATTCTCTCAGATTTACATCAAAACTGTGACTCTGTAAGGATGAGGACCGAATGTTGTAAAGACCTAAAAGCAGTTGTATACACATGTAATGTCTAAAATATTGATTATTATTATTATTATTATTATTATTAGCAGTGTTGGGGTAACACATTACAAGTAACGCGTTTTCAAGTAAATAGTAAAGTAACACATTACATTTAAATTTACAAGAAAATATCTGAGTTGCCTTTTCAAATAAGTTTTCCAAAAAATGTTTTCCAGTTTATTCTCTGACAGCTCTCCTGTTTCTGTACTGAGAGAAATTAGGAGTGAGTTCCAGAGACAGAAGCACTTCCTTTAGCCTTAGGTTTATTAATCTCCCTTTTGGTGTGAAAGGCCCTTTATAGTTGCCAAAAATGTAACTTTTTTATATTTTGTTGTTTTATTTTTTAAGTTGTTATTTTCAATTTTGTGAAGTGCAATGTAAATGAAATGCAATTAAATGAAATTAAAGTGATATCTATGGGTGGTCCTGCGTGGCCTCTCACACCATTCCTGAAATATTGATGACATTTCCTAAAACACTCCATCCATCCTGATTGTTATATGACAAAAATCTCATGACAAAACCTCTAGAACAGCTGTTTCCTGAAATAGAGATGTTCTCAGCAAGGTGAGAGGAAAAACATCTGGGATGGATGTGACTACATTTGGACAAGATGCCCAGTTATCACCAAGTGTACAAGCTATTTATACCTATTACCCACATTAGACTTTTAAAATAAAGACAGAAATTATTTTTGCACTGATGCACAGAAAGCAGCATTCTGCACATTTATACATTCATACATGCATTCTGCATATTTCCTACAAATTGTGGGTTTAAATCAATTATAGCCATAAAAACAACTACAACTGGGAATACAGTTATTTACAGCTAAGATTAAAAGATTATAAATATTTATAATATATAAACTAATATATAAACTACAATATGTAAGCAGTTCAAAAGTGTGGGTTTAGTAAGATTTATTTATTTTAATTCAACAAGGATGCATAACATTGAAAAGCAACAGTGAATATATTTATAATATTACAAAAAATATTTATTTAAATATTTCACACAAATGCAGTTTGTTTTAAATTTCTCAAAAATGTATCATACTTTCCACAAACATATTAAGCAGCACAACTGTATTTAACATTGATAAAAATAACACTGTGCATCTTTCTTGAGCTGCAAACCAGCATATTAGAATGATTTTTGATGCTGAAAATTTAGCTTCACATCACAGGAATAAATAACATTTTAAAATATATTCAATTAAAAAAACAGTTATTTTAAATTGTGTATCTGCATTATAAAGTATATGCAGGTTTCATTATCATCATCGTTATTATTATTATTATTATTGTTGTTGTTGTTATTTTCCCTCTGTCATATGTTGCATAATGGCAAAATTAAAAAGTTAAGTATTTGTCATTTCTTCTATCATTAGCAATATTAAATAACAATATATACAGTGATATAAATGGTTTAAACTATGTGACTATTATGTGATATCTTGAAGTAAAGTGAATCCTTCACATACATAATGTAACTCACTATTTCCAATAATATGTAATGCAAATTCATAATGTACAAAAATAATGTGAAATAATAAAGTAAAGTTAATATTTCACTCACTCTTTCCAGTGTGTTGTTAATAGCATCTTTGATACATCTGTGGTCCTGATGGCAGTGCTTCTTTGGGTTCTCTGACACAAACACAAAAACGCATGAATGCATTTATATGGAAAACTAATATTAGGTTTATGTTTCACTTTTCTTAATATATGCCAAAATATTCAAACAAGCACATGAGGGAAAATGAAATGTAAAATTCATAGCAAGATTATACACAAAAATTCTAATTCTTTATACTGAGATCAGAGTGTAACTTCTCACCTCTGCAGTCCCTCCCGTTTTTAGGCTTAAACCAGGGCCCTGCTGGGGACGTATAACCTCTTATACACGAGCAGATGAATGAGCCGTTTGTGTTGTGGCATTTAGAAAATGGTCCACATCTACCAGCATCCACACACTCATCAATATCTGCAATTCATAGAATAGCCGAGATCGTCTTCACTATTATAGAGTCAGTTATGTACTCTTCTTCTTGGCATTCATACATTTCTTTAAGTCTATGTAGTGTCCAGATACCTTCTGGACCCACTATGTGGTGTATGACTGGAATCATACCTTTACAGTTTGTCCCATCATTAGTTTGAAATTTCTGCTTTCCGTTTGTAGTGAATCCAGACATGCAGGTACAGAAGTAACTTCCAACAGTGTTGTTGCATGTGGCATTTGGGCCACATATTCCGGTTACATTCTCACACTCATTGTCATCTGTGAAGTGTCATATAAGCAGATCCATTGAACTGAGAAGCAGCAGCTCTACGCTCTGAAGTGTTTCAGCAAGACAGTCCAGTGGAAATTTTGAGTGAGCAGATCAGAGAATTGCAAAATTCTGAAAACTTAGGAATAACTGGTATTTTCTGAAAGTGTCTGATGTAGTTTGAGTACTTTGTAATTTGACATTTGAAAGGAATAAAGCTTTGCTAGGTTATTGTGTGGTTGCTAAGCAGTTGCTAGTCTGTCTGCTAGACTTTTTTTTTTGTCTCGGAAATTCACAAAAAATGGTCTACGGTTAGCAATTTTGAATGATTCTGGTGAGTGAATAATTCAATGGCTCATTTGTAACATAAAATAAGAAACTTGTTGCCAACTTATATCAAAATATGTAACCTGCAGGAAAGGTCACTGAAAAATCCCTAGCTAAATATCAGCACTTATGGCAAAATCACATTAGAAGAGAACTAACTGTCAGATAAAACTTTATATGAAACTATCTACAGCTCTAAGTTGTAGGGTGGACCAAAACTGTCTGTTTTTTTTTTTTTTTTTAAATTGAATTAAAGATCCTGGTAATAAAATCTTAATGATTCAGTATATGGATTTTAATTGTGTTGCCTTTAAATAGGGGTCAACATTATAGTTTATAACATCAGTCAGTTTGAAGTTTATCTGACTTATTATAGAAATATTTATTCCGATAACTCATAGAAATAATTCATGAAATATTAATTCTGATCATTCTGTTTAGTACTGACCCTGACCACTACTACATAAAACTCATTTTTACAAGATTTGTAAACTCATACAATACTAGATGGCAGTCTCTTCTGTTTGAATTTGTTACTCTTAAAAGCAAAAGCACTAAAGTGCATTTACCATTTTGTTTAATGTAATAAAATAAATGGCATACCCTGGCAATTGCTGATTCCATTGCCAGTGAACCCTCGATTGCAGTCACAGGTCTTTTTAGAGCCATCACTCGTCTTGCAGCTGGCATTCTGGTGACAGGACTGGCAAATGTCATCAAATCTGCATGGATCCAGCACACTTGAAAACCAGGCTTTAAAAGATAATATATAATAGCAGCACAATTATTCTCAAAGACAGACATGAATTAGAGCACTTAATGGGGATGTTGAAGTTTTCAAACGGGCAAGTTTAGCATAAAATTTCATATTAAACTAAATTATATATATATATATATATAAACACCTACCACAAAATTCCAATACAGTCATATTTTTGCAATATCTGTTGTGATGAACACAATAAAATCACACTGGCATACTTTAAGATAAGGAATAACTGTATAACGAAGGCAGATTTTTGGTGAAAGGTTCTATTGTGTTTAAAGTACAATCGTGTTTTTGTAAAAGTCAAATAAGTAAGTAAGTAAATAAATAAGTTTGGTAACACTTTCTATGAAGGCCCTTTTCTAATACATTATAAGGGTTTTCTTAAGGCATTATAATGCATTCATAATGCATTATATATATATATATATATATATATATATATATGTATGTATGTATGTATGTATGTATATATATATATATATATATATATATATATATATATATATATATACATACACACACACACACACACACACACACACACACATATATATATATATATATATATATATATATATATATATATATATATATATATATATATATATATATATATATATATATATATATATATATATATATATATATGTATATATACACATATATATATATGTATATATATATATACATATATATATATACATACATATATATATATATATATATATATATATATATATATATATATATATATATATATATATATATATATATAATGTGTTATATCATTTTATGAATAATCATAACAACACATATCAGGGGCGCCTGCAGGATTTATTCCGAGGGTATGCACAGAGGGTTTAATTTGTAAAAACGTTTGGAGCACTTTTTGTTCGTTAAATGTAAGGTTTTTTTTTTTTTTTTTTTTTGTTGTCTAGTTTTAAGTAACGACAAAGAGGCCAGCTGCAGACAGTGACCTGATCATAACCTGTTTGATCAATTTAGCCTTCTCAAATCATCACGACTTGCCTAAAACACAATCTATAGATATAAACAGTTCAAGCATATCACAATGTTAGTTTAAATGTTTGAACTATATAAATGTGCGCTAGGTGCATATCTAATCGTTTGTGTGAAGAGTAGAAGCTGAAGCGCGCTCTGCAGGACATGGAGGCGCCAGAGCGGTCACTTGCATTTTTTTCTTGATAGTGGAAACAAATTAAATTATGCCGTAATTTTTGCTTATAAAGGTAAGAGTAATACATCATTCGGAACTGTAAAGGGTCTACTTTTATTTGTGTGCATTCACAATATCAACAAAACGTTGTGCTTTTATTAAAATAAATATAAAAAACAGAGTATGCGCTTGCCGTCTCGTCTTGAACCGAAACTCAACGAATTGAGTCACAAATATGATAAATATATCTATAGAAAGCTTTAAATTACTACTTTTAAACAAAATAATTCAAATCGAAAACAAAAACGGCCTAAAACAGGCTCGATTTTTTTTTTCTGATTTTTATGTTGCTCTGCTCTGAATTCCTTAAAATTTAAAGGATTTTCTGCAACGCAATTTTGTCTGATATGTTAATTATTTATTAACCTATTTTTAATCCATGCAGAAAAACAGCTTTAAAAATTACTTTATTGCATTCCAGATGATTTTAAAGAACTTTTAACTATAAATGTTATGGCTAGCTTGAATGTAAAACATTGTCATGAATTCGTTGTATTCCCATTTGTAAAATAGGCTACAAATTAATTGTTGTAGTCTAACCCGATCTCATGAAAGCGCGTGTAGCACGATTTTTTCTTTCTATTTCACGCAATATTTATAAGCAGAAATTGACTTTGGCATGCAAAAGACTTATACATTCGTTATTAATGGCATGGCTGGTTCAGTCGACAGAAATGGGCGTATAATTTAGTGCTGAAATGTTTGCGGGGCAAATCTCAGGACAGTCTGAGCGCTCATGGCACGCACAGTGCACAGCCATACACCTGCAGGCGCCACTGACACATATAATATGTTATAATACTTACGTGTTTGTGGTTATAACTTTTAAGAGTATGATTATTTATAACACTATATTAAATCTAATTTTACGTTTATAATGGACTATATCACATCTTGACATTGTTTATTTAAGACCTGCAGAGTATTTTACTACACTGTAAAAAGTGATAAGTTGACTTAACTTAAAAACAAAATTGAGGAAATCCGTTGCCTTAAAATTATTAAGTAAATTATAATAATAAAAAAAATAATAATAATAATTTAAGTGAATTGTCAAGGTCACTTAACTTTTTTTATTATTATTATTTACTTAATAATTTAAAGGCAACAGGTTTCCTCAATTTTTTTAAGTTAAGTCAACTTATCACTTTTTACAGTGTACATCTTGTGAGTGGTTAGGCGCTGAGTGTTATTTGAGTGTCCCCTGTGAGGCTAATGTTCATTTTGACTTGAGCTAGTTAATAATTTCAACTGAAAAAAAAGCTAGCATATATTTAGACATACTATTAATACACAAATGACTACTAGTTAACATGTAGTTGCAGAGTTACTTATCAACAGCTGTCTAAAGGGTACCAAAATAATCAAACTGATATTACAATAAAAAATAGTTAAAAGCAAATGTGTCATATTACACATTCATCTGATCTGATATATGATCTTATGGTTATTTGAGAAACAATTATTATTATTATTATTACTACTTATAAGTGGTCTTTGTCTGCTTTAAGTAAAGTAACACAAGTAACATGGCAAGATATGAGACTTGTAATACATTATAAGTACGAGAAATATAATCCATTGAAACTTAAGTGGATGCAATGTGTTCATTGTGTGTTATAAATCATCATATTCTTAAAAGCTATAACAACAAATAAGTAAATATTATAATACATTTAAACTGTTCTTATGCACATTCATGAGATGATCCAACATATTATAAGGTTTTTTATAATGCATTATGCATTCATTATAATGCCTTCAGAATACCCTTATAATGTATTATAAATATGGGCTTCATAGAAAGTGTTACCAAAAGTTCCTGGCCATGTGGAAACATACAAATCTGACAGAGAATATTTTAAGGTATGTCCCAAATAAAGATCAAAAATAAAGACATTGTGAAAAATAGTGTTGGCATAGGGTAAAATGTGTGAGAACTAGTCATGATCTCCCCCAAATTAAACTACAAAATGTATTTATTTATTTAATATAATTAGATTTTTTTTTTTTTTATGGTGATTTCTTATGCTGAGCATTTCCAACAATAAAGAAATAAAAAGTAATTAAAGTGCAGTTGAGCAATAGATGCATACAAAAGTTAATTTAATTGATTAACCTGAACTGTGTCAAGATCATAAAAGGTAATCAAAGCAACTTACCAGCGAAAAGCAGGAGTTTCATTGGAGATCTGAGGAAAAACTCCATTTCGGAGTTGAGTCTGGAATGTCTTTAAGCAGTATGTGAATATCTGTGTGACGCATGATACTTCCTTATGTCAGCTTCCTGTTTCTCTAATCCTGACCCTTCCTGTCCATTTCAATCAACTCACAAAAACACAGAGGGACACGACAACTCATCCTCATGACACACACACACACACACACCACTATTGTAACTTAACAAACGCAATAACACAAGCAAATTACTGATGATAGAAGTCTAAATGTTTCAGGCAACTAGTGAAAATGCTTTAGCAAAAAAGTATGAACGTGAACTTGAAGATTCATGTGATCAAGTATGATTGGAGAACGTTCCAATGTGTGTGCCTCAATGAATGGTCAGTGTCACATCTTAAATCTTATGATCTTATTCATTTAATTTTGTAATGTTTCTTTATTTTACATTTCAACTTTATTTTTTCAGTTTATTATCACACTTCAGATTCAAATTATGTCATTTAAATGTATCGTTTATATTACAGCAAGATTAAAAAAAAAAACATTATTCCTGGACATGTCTATAAACTGAGTCTATGTATCAGAGTTGGGTGGAGGTGTATTTTTAACCACAGACCTCTTTGTTCTAGACGTCTGCAAGAAATGTGTGTTTGAAGATAAGAAACAGAACCAGTGAGGACTGGCTGGATCACAACACCCACTAGATGACTTCACACTAGCCAGAACTAAAGAGAAACTTTAGAAACCTTTTTTTTTTCTTTTTTTCTCAGGATTGCTTAATTCTGTCTCTATATTCCTTGGATACCAGATGCCAGCGGTCCCAAAAAGTATTTGGACACTTAAACAGTCTGAATGTCATTGCACTAGATAACAAAATGTCAAACCAAGCAGCATCTGCAAACAAACGACTTTAGAGACTTTTTCGCACTGTATTGTGCTTCACTTCAGAGCATTACTTTGCAATGACTTTTACTAACTGGACTTTAGGTGTTTTGTGTTTGTGTGTGAAATGTTTGCTTAAAGGTCAATTCTAGAATTCTGGTTGGTATGAGTTGATGCGATTTAATATTTTCTGGCCTGTGAAATAACTGATTATGACATGTGCAGAGACATCGCACATTCACAGATTTATGTCAGCTGATTTCTTTGGAAATGAAGCCTATATTGCTTGATAGACTGAGTAAAGATAACTGTAACATGAACAGAATCTCTCACAGCTCTGAGTCTGCTTGTAACTTTTATCCCAGTGTGACCCGTGACAGCCAGATGGAGGGTGCGGCTTTTCCTCCTTCCTTCAAACAATAAGACGGGACCTTCTGCCCGCCACACTTCCGCTCTATATTGGGATGGTGTTTACTGTAAGCGATGAATAGGCTGTCACACGGTTGATACTGACTGCCCCCTTGTGGCTAATATTGTATGAAAAAGCCGCTATACTTTGTTAAAACTGCAGTTCAAAGAATTTGCTCTTTCTTATTGTAAACTGCAAAACATGACACAACAGGTGTCATAATTTTTAATCCAAAAAAAAAAAAAAAGAAATAATAATATTATTAAAATAATAGTAAATAAATACTAAATAAAATAAAATAAAAACATAACATGCATTTTGTATGATCTCTCTAATTGGGATACAACAATAAACGTTTTGCAGATTCTGCAAGGTTTCTGTAAACTTTTTTTTTTTCTTTTTTTTTTTTACCACAACTGTATATACAGTATCCGTCAAAAGCCTGGAAACCTTTTCATACCTTTTTATGCTCAACACGCCTGTATTTATGTGCTCAAAAAACACTATGCAATTTAAAATAACTGCTTTGTATTGTAATATATTTTAAAATGTGATTTATTTCTGTTATGGCAAAGCTGAATTTTCAGCATCATTAGTCCAATCTTCAGTGTCACATGTTCATTCAGATAGATATGTTAGAAAAAGTAAAATAAACCATTTCAATGTTTTGTCCTTTATGCAGTGTGTTTTGGTAAGTCAGTATTCATGGTTGTCATCGTTGTCCTCTATCTCGCCTTCACAAATAAAGCTGCACCTAGATCCTTTTAACTTCGGCGTATGAGCCTACATTATACAGCCACAGCGAAATAGTCTGCTGACACTGTAGTGAAGTCTGGACTGTGTTTGAGGATCAAATTGATGGTTGTGAAACTCTAAACAAATTAAACTGTATATTGCGATTTTCCCTGGGACTGAAGTTTCAAGATGAGTAAGCACTCAAAGACCAGTCCTTATAAAGCACTGCCCCTCCTGCCTCAAAGACTCATAAATATATTTGTCTTGCCTGTCTTTGCCTGAGATTCACCACAGTTGACTGAACTAATCCATATTCCCTGCAGTTTAAGGGCAGTATTTCCATTTTGAGAACCACTTTTCTTGCGAATTTGCACATGCCTCATGGGCAGCGAGTGTGGACAAATGCATCATTTGCTCTCCTGTGACGTGTAGCTCATTTTAAACCTGAAAGCAAGAAGTGAGGAAGACACTTTCTGAGCCTGCAAGAGGATGTGTTCCACTTGCCAATGTAGTACTGTGTGTGCATACATACATATGAGACCGATGGCAAATTCAGATGAAACGATAGCTGAATTGTTGGAGTGCAAAGGAATTGTTTTTGCTGAATTTTTAAAGCACTGCTCTTTTAAATTATTTGGGCTTGAGTTTCTTCTAGTAAAACAGGGACTGATTATTTGACTTTGCTTTGAGTTATCAGTTTAGACTATGAGTCTATTTTTTTAGATACTTAAAATAAGGCATGAAATATACCCTACTACATTAAAGCTGATGTTTCTAGCTAAAGAAGCTCAATATTGCACGTCATTGCATTCCGAAGCACTATTTGTTAATGCCACCATCACACTACACTTTAAGCATGAATACGTATTTTACGAGGTGGCACATTCGTAGGAATTCTTATGAAGGACCACACCTAACCCCACTCCTAAACTTAACCGTCACAGAAATCGTACAAAATACGGTTTCGAACAAATTAGCCACCTTGTAAAATACACACGAATTGGCCGTGAGATAGCGTTGGTCAATCTTCTGTTGGTACTAACAAGGTTCGAATTCAGTCAACCAAACTTGAACTTGAAATTCGCAGCAGGTTGCATTTCTGTCTTTTGTAATCGCATGCACATGAATGGAAGTCAGTGGAAGGAAAAGTGTAGTATGACCCCTATAATAAATTTTCTACAATCATTCCTATCTTTCAGGTGAACTATTGTCATTTTTTTGACAATTAATGAACAATTTACTTTTTAATTAAGCTTTCAACATGTCTATTGCTAGCTACCTGAATTCTGACACATCTGGTTTAATAGTATAGGTAACTCTAGGGCTGAGTGCTGAGTGAGGACGAAAAATGCTCCTCAGGCATCATATGGAGATAGGAAGGCAGCAAGGCATGTCCATATCCAGTGATCGTGTCACATCCTGTCTGCTGAGATAACTTAATCTGGTCGATTTTTGAAAGGAGGCATAGATGTGTCCTTATGATATCTCATAATCCTGTGCTTTGATTCCATGACAGATGAGAAGAATAAAAATAGCATCTGAAAGTTGTGGTTGGTTGTCAGTTTTTGTGTAAATGTACATTTTTGATAAATTAGTATTATAGTGATAAAATATTTGCTTAGTCACCGAAGCTCTCTCTGTTTCATTGTAGATCACTAAACTGCCTCAGAAGACTGTCCGAAATCAGTTGTGGGCTGTACCTTTGTGCGAAAATGCTACTTGATTCACAGACACTTTGGAATGGGCATGAATGGAGAAAGATAATAGCTATAGTTTCTACTAATAGCTAATGGGGACCAGAGAAGTTAATGAGCAAAGTTTCCTTATTATATTGATTCTATATTGTATTTGCCATTGACAAAAATAAAACATAAGCCTATATATATATATATATATATATATATATATATATATATAGTCGTGGTCAAAAATATCGGCACCCTTGGTAAATACAGTATGATCAAAGAAGGCTGTGAAAATTAATCTACATTGTTAATCCTTTTGATCTTTTATTTAAAAAATAACCTAACCTTTCATTGGATAATAAGAATTTAAAATGGGGGGAATAATTAATCATTATGAAATAAAAAAAATTCTCAAATACACGTTGGACACAATTATGGCACCCCTAGAAATTCGTATAAATAAAATATCTCTGAAGTATATTCCCATTCATATTTACTATTTTGAGCACTCCAGGGTGATTATGAACATGAAATTATCCAGCCATGGCTTCCTGTTTCACAGAAACATAAATAGGAGGGAAAACAAAGCCCAAATTCCCTTAATCACCCATCACAATGAGAAAAAAACTAAGAATATATTTCTGATGTGCAGCAAAAGATAATTGAGCTTCACAAATTAATGAAGTGGCTTTAAGAAAAGAGCCAGAGCAGTGAAAATTCACATTTCCACCATCAGGGCAATAATTAAGAATTTCCAATCAACATAAAATGTTATGAAACTGCCTGGAAGAGGATGTGTGTCTATATCGTCCTAATGCACGGTGAGAAAGAGAGTTTGAGTGGCTAAAGACTCTCCGAGGACCACAGCTGGAGAATTGCAGAAAATAGTTGAGTCTCGGGGGGGTCAGAAAACCTTTTAAAAAAACTGTCAAACAGCACCTAAATCACCACATGTTGTTTGGGAGGGTTTCAAGAATAATTATCCTCGCTCATCCAAAAACAAACTCCAGCATATTCAGTTATCAGACACGACTGGAACATCAAATGGGACTGGCTTCTATGGTCAGATGAAACTAAAAAATGAGCTTTTTAGCAGCAAACACTCAAGATGGGTTTGGTGAACACAGGGATAAAAAGTACCCCATGTGTATAATGAAATATACTGCTGTATTTTTGATGTTGTGGGCCTATATTTCTGCTGGAGGTCCTGGACATCTTGTTTAGACACATGGCATCACTGATTCTATCAAATACCAACAGATAAAACATCAAAAAGTGACTGACTCTGTTAGAAATCTTATAATGGGCCATGTTTGGATCTTCCAACCGGACAATAATCCAAACACAAACCTCAAAAACAACACAAAAAAAGCACAAAAAGACTGAGCACAAAACCAAGCTTCTGCTGGCCATTCCAGTCCTCTGACCTGACCCCTGTAGAAAATGAGTGGTGAACGAGAGCAGCAGCACCAACATGGAGTTCTCTAACCTCATCAGGCATTATAGGAGAACATTTAGAGCTGTTAAATTTGCAAATAGAGGTTTCAAAAAGTATTGAATAAAAGGGTGCCGTTTATTGTGGCCAATGTGTATTAGAGAAAAATATATTTATTTCATAATGATATTTCCCCCCATTTTAAATTCTTATTCTCCAATGAAAGGTTAGATTTTTGTGAATTTTTCAAATAAAAGATCAAAAGGATTAACAATGCAGATTAATTTTCACAGCCTTCTTTGATCATATTTACCAAGGGTGCCAATATTTTTGGCCATGACTGTATATATATATATATATATATATATATATATATATTTATATATATAGTTAATAGGTAATAGCTTTTGGTTTACATCACAGTAGGGAATCCTGATTTGTTGCTTATTATAGGGAGCCAGAGTGTGTTGGGTGCTGTCAAAGGACCAGGTAGGAGTGTCACGGTTCATAAATACTATGCTTCCTTCTCGTCTCGTGCTCGTTGTTTATGTGTGTGAGAGTGTGTGGGCGTGCCGACTCATCGGCACTGATCAGTATCCAGTTGATTCAATCATCATCACCAGCTGCAGCTCATCACACCACCTTTAAATACTCACCATTTTCTCATCTCCTTTGTCAGATAGTTGTTTGTGAGTCCCGGTTGTGTTGCTCCCGTCTTCATTCCAGTCTGGTGTCTTCTTCGTTCCTGTTTCGTGTTCCTGTGGATTATCACTCTGGATTCGTCATGTTCATCAGCACTTCTCTTCATGGCACTCATCTGACCATCGAAGTCCCTGCACCACTAACCTGTTTCTCTCTGGACTGTGTCTATCATCATTTATATGGTCTAATAAACGGAGAGTTTACTTGCAACTTGTTTCCGCGTTTCAATCATGACAAGGAGAGCCACACTTTTGAGCAGTTTTTAATTTTTTATTTCCTTTGCCAACAAGACATTTAGTGACTTTAGTGTGAGTAGACCTTCCCCCTCATTTCCTCCTTCATACCTCTTAAGAGATCAACCTGCACCAACCTTCTAAATTATAATCATCCACTCCTAAATCCCACACACCTGTGCTTAATTAATATGGACTGATGATTTGAAGTATATCTACCCCCGATTTTGTTTTTTTAAATTAGACTCATGTAAACCCCTCTGTTTCTGATTTCAGTATGCTGCCTGTGTAGGCTTTGTTTTCGTTTATTCAATTTCTGTCTCTGAGTACTAAGTTTGTGCCTTCGTTTTGTGTTTGGCATCAATAAACTCTTGCAATTACTATGGCAAATTCCTTGGGCCATAGAACTTCCTTAGAGAATATTACCTCAAGTAAGAATGCAACAGGTGAAGCAGAGCTCCTCAAGGTGGTCTCTGATCAGAGCCGCTTTCTCAGAGCCAGTTGGCACAGCTACTGTAGGAAGATGCTACATCAGACTGCTTCCCCCTCCCCTAACCCCTGTGGATCCTCCAGAATCATCATCTGTTCCCAGTCCTTCTACCTGCTCAACAACATAAACTTCTTTGCAGGGGCTTCCTTCTCCAATGCTCTTTGAAAGTGCACTGGAGTGGGCAACTACACATTTGCAGACAGAAATTGAGCAGAACTATTCTTGTGGTGTTTGTGGCACGATCCCAAGACCATCAAGGAGCTTTGATTGTACTACACTCACTGACCAACGAAACCTTGAGTACATCAGGACAGCCTAAGAGTTGAATGCACAGCAAGTCAGGTGGGCCCTGTTATTTTCCAGAATTAATTTTGCTCTCTTAGGATCAAAATCATCAAAACAGATGCTTTGTCACAAATCCATTAGGAGGAGACATCCCCAACTACAGTGATACTGTGATATAGCCCTGCTTTATTGTATGAGCTGGTTGGATCCAACTCTTAATTTGTTTCTACTCATTTGACATAATGAATATGTACATTGTAACATAATTAACCATGACAACGCAAACACATATATGATTGTTTTGTGATTGAAAAATATGAGTGACATAAAACCCATATTTTTAAGGATTTGCAAATGGACCAATGAGCCAAGGAGACCATATGGTGCTTCACGATGCCATAGAAGAACCTTTTTTGTCTAAATGGTTCCATAAAGAACCTTTAACATCTGTTTCACAAAAGGTTCTTTGTGGCAAAAGAAGGTTCTTCAGATTTTAAAAAGGTAAGAAAGAGATGGTTCTTTAAAGAACCTTTAACTGAATGGTTCTTTGTGGAACCAAAAATGGTTCTTCTATGGCATTGCTGTGAAGAACATTTTAAGCACCTTTATTTTTAAGAGTGTATGTGTTTCTCATGAGTTTGTGTCGAGTGGTTTATGGTCCAGTAGAGGAGGCTCTAACCCTTTCAAAAAGAGAAAACTGCTCTTAATGGATGCAAGAAATTCTGGAGTACTGTAAGGCAAGGCAAGTTTATTTATATAGCACACTTCATACACAATGATTCAAATTCAAAGTGCTTCACATAAAAGGAATTCAAATAATCATAAAAATAATCACAGCAATAAAAGCAAGGATATAAGATTTTAAAATGATTTAAAAATGTATTTAAAATGAATTAAAACATTTAAGAGTAAAAGATGATGATACATAAAATACAATTTGGATGTAGCACAGTGCTCATTCAGAAAATGCACTGCTAAACAGATGTGTTTTGAGTCTAGATTTAAATAAACTGTTTTAGCACATCTGATCTCTTCTGGAAGCTGGTTCCAGCTGTGGGTGGCATACTAGCTAAAAGCGGACTCTGCTTGTTTTGAGTGAACCCTTGGTATTTCTAACTGACTTGATCCCGATGATGACTTGATCTGTTAAATATATATTCAGTGAGCATATCTGCAATGTATTGAGGTCCTAGGCCATTGAGTGATTTATAAAACAATCCTAAATGTAAATGGAAGCCAGTGTAAAGACCCGAGGCGTGATATGCTCAAATTTTCTGGTTCTAGTCAGAATCCTGAGAGCAGCGTTCTGTATATTTCTGCAGATAGAAAAGAGAATTCCTCGGTGCTTAAGCTTCTGCTTTAAGTAAAGTTCCGTCTAAATATGTGATCCCAAGATGATATTCCTTTTTTCCCCTCATACACAAACTGTAACATCATTCTCAGCTCTGTTATGCTGTTTTTATTCCATAACGTGCACATTTTGTTTTATATACACACATACACCAGGCTTTCTTTTTCTCTTTTCCTTTCTCCTTCTCTTTTTTCCCCTTTACTTTTAAATGATTCATATGCGTTTTCTCCCTGTATGGGTCAACTTGAAGTTAGCTCAGATGTTCAGCATGTATTTAAACATTAAAAAGACAGGCTTCATCTTTTGAAAGCCCCAAAAAGTGTCTCTGACTGGGCGTCTTGCCTAATGCATACAGAATTCATTATGAAAGATGACACCTGATTGGACAAATCATTGTCTCCACTGAGTCCACACCATCCACATGTCCCTACGCTTCAGAGATCAAAGCAGAGTTTTATCTGCTATATACGCCGCCAACACTTGTTCATTAATAAAATGCCTGTAATGTAAAATACAGCTCTCTTGGACCTGTATATACTGTATGCTCGCAGTATTTATGAAACTACCATAGTTATTTAATGTCACTTGATTTAAATACTTATATATATTATATTGGGATATTGCCAAATTTTTGTGCATCTTTTTTTTTTTTAGCCATGTTTCACAGTGTTTGGATATTAAATTATAAAACATCAATATGGATGGATGGATAGATAGATAGATAGATAGATAGATAGATAGATAGATAGATAGATAGATAGATAGATCGATCTATAGACAAAACATTTCATACCTAAACCACCTTGTCAACAGTTGGTTAAAAGTGATTGCACAAATGGGTCAGAAAACTATAGTTTGCCGTTTTTGCAACTCTGTTACCTATATTTGGTAACTGTCTAAATACAGTCTACACCCTGATTTCTGTGATTTCATAATTCTGTAGTTAGATTTTTTATTATTAGCATTATTATTATTTTTAAAATTAAAGAAAATTAATGCTTAATGAAAAAATAAATAAATAATAATAAAAATATGACAAAATGGGAAACAGGGTTGCAGATTTATTCTATTTTTATTCTAAATTAAGCAGTAGGTGAAAGTTTGGAAATAATGTTGGTTTGTAATTATTGATCTGATCTCATATTTCATATGAATTCAAATACAATTTTTGTAATGTTCTCTTACAATTACTTTGGTCACAGGGTTGAATTTTTGGGCAAACCCCAATTTGTGTAAAACATAGAGAAAAATAAAATGGGATCTAAAATAAAATAAAAATGTATATTATTGGGTGTCAAAATAATAAAGTAATAAAGTAAATATATGTTTTATTACACGTCATTTATTTTGAATTAAATATTTTATCTTCCCCAATTTGTGTAAAAAAAAAATGTGAAAAATAAAATGTGATCTAAAAAAAAAAGAAAAGATTAACAATTTCTATTACATATTGGTTGTCAAAATAATAACGTAACAAAGTAAATATATGTTTTCTAACACATTATTTATTTAAATATTATCTAACATTTCTAGCAGTTTTCACAGGAGAAAATAAAATATAATGCCACTAATGCTCAAAGTCACAGGGCACCAGTTTGTACCAAATTTGTGGAAAATGCCTTAGGCATTTTTGGCTCAAATACACAAACTCTTCTAAGTAGCTTTCACATGAGATATAACACATAGCTCCGGATATTTCATGGCCTTCAAAAATCATCAGGCATTTCAAGCAGACGTTCTGGGATCTTCATTTCTGTGCTCTGATTTCCCACAATTCTGAATTCAGGTCCTCTGTATTCTCCCCTCAACCTCATGTGTGTTATGTTCATGCCTGACTCACAGAATACGTGCACGGCATGTTTAATACGGTAAGTATTGTATGTTGTGTGCAGAGATTGGTAAATCATTTGTCTTTGTATGTAGTAAAGGTGACACATTATAAACTGTGCTGTATGTATAAAACAGTAAATTAGAGATTGTTGTCTGCTGTAAAAAATGTATTGCAAGTCAAATAAATTATTGGATGTTGCTTAACTGTATTGCTACATTACAGTTTTCATAATATAGATTTCTTTTTTAAAGTCAGGATTTTTAAAACCAGATATTGTCGATACTGTGCTACGAATTATTCAATTCATTAAATTCCCTAACATTTTCCTTTATTATTATAAATGTAAATCAAATACAGAAACAAATATATACATACATATTCACATACATGTAAATAATAAATATACATATTTTTATTTAAATAAATAAATACAATCTTTTAATATTATGAGGTTAAAAAGTGACAGGTCTTATCTTACTGGATCTTCATCAAGGATGTTTAGTACAGATGCATCCCTCAGGCCACAGAGAATATTGATGACATTCAAACTGGGAGAATCCATTAAAGTCACATCCATTTACTATTTAGACACAACTCACATTAACACCTGCTTTAGGGAGCGTGGGAACACCTTCCTGTTAATTACAGCTTTGTTTGTGAAAATGTAATTTGCCGACTTTCCTCAACTGTTTTTTCACCAGTGTTTGTTGGATCCTCTCATCTTGCGTCAGGAATAGAAAAACATTAAGTCAGAAACAGGAGAAACAGGCTTTTCTGTTAAATACACACTCAGGAATGTTTCCCTCACTCAAAACATTTCACACAACATAATGAAATGAATAGAACTTTTTCAAAAATGTGTTTAACATGATTTACAAATATGTTTAAGTTTGTTGTCTCAGTCTTTAAAGGAGATGCAGCATATTAAATCACATCTGCATTTTGTGCAACTCATTAAATTAATCCACACTGGGAAGTTAATGAGGGGAACACAGCATATTTATTAAACATTGCATAGCACTACATATGTTGCCCTCGATATGGTATTTATTTATTTATTTTAGTAAAAATAACTTTTGTGCAAGTTATAAACAAATAATCAGAGAACTTTCGCTGAACTAACCTTGCATGGTAACACTTCAGTATGGGTCCAATTCTCACTCTTAACTAGTTGCTTATTAGCATGCCTATTATTAACATATTTGCTGTTTATTAGTGCTTATAAGGCACATACAGTATTCTGCATGACCAAATTTTACATCCCTAATCCTACCCAATACCTAAACTTAACAACTGCCTTATTAACTATTAATAAACAGCAAATCAGGAGTTTATTGAGACAAAAGTCAAAATTAATAGTTTGTTAATAGCGATAATTGGACCTTAAAATAAAGTGTGACATCTTGAATAATATTTAGTTTGACCTCCTGGGGTTGATGATCAATTTTGTTATTTTTCAAAGTTAAGCACTAACTAAATAACAAAAAAAAATAAAATAAAAATAAATAAATAATAATAATAATAATATATATATATATATATATATATAAAAGCGGTTTGGGCTAATTTATTTCCCCTTTAGTTGATTGTCTGCATGAGTATGAATTGATAATAAATAAATGAATAAATAAATAAGTAAATAAATGCTGAATGATAAAAAAAGAAAAAAAAAGAATAAACCCAAAATTCCTTTTGATCGTCAGTTATTTGATGAAAGTGATAGCGATCAGTTATCTGCACACATCTACAGAACTAAAAGGAAGGAACGAGTAACAAAGCCTCTTTTTCCGGCCGCCACTTTTGGCTTTCTGTGCACGAATACTCAGAGGACTCACTCAAATGACTGAAGGGCTGTGTAGCAGCCACTTGCGGTCAGCTTTATTTATTTAATTATTAATTTGAAGCCTCACCACCAACACTTTGGATGGACCCTAATTGATGTGAATTGACGCTGCTTGCCATAGATAATGGCTTCTTGGGTGACTCTCTCTACCCACAGTTCATTCAGTGTCGCCACACAGCAACTTAACTGCCCTTAAAATGTCGGCCCGCAACATGGGAGCTGTTGGGCAGACGGGATTATCAGTCTTTGTTATCGTGGAGTGTCTATTATGCACAGGCCTTCTATTCACAATGGACCTTAAAGAGTGTGTCAGTGCAAGCCACATAGCAAACTAGCCCACTGACAAACACACTAACATAACCAGCTCTTGGCCACAATGCACAGCACCCCAGTGCAGGTAAGAAAGCGGATATTCCTTAGATATATATTTTGTGGATTATTTTGGTACACGATTCCGAAAAGTAGTAGATCCTGTTGGGTTGTTAGAGGTTCCAGCCATGATTTGTTGCTTCGGTGTTGGGGAATAATTAACTAAAATAAACAGCACTACTAACTTCATTGTGCAGTTGCATGACCCTATCTGAGATATTTTCCAAAACCCTGTAGCTTTTCCAGTAACAAGTGGCTTTTTCCAACAAATAGCAGTGTAGCGTGTCGAAGGGGTGCATCAGTGTCTTGTATGTCACATTGCATTGCACGCACAGATTTACAGTTTAAAGCTTTCCATCTGACGCAGACAGGCTGTTCTAAATATCTCTCTTAGGTAGCACTGGGAAGTTCATTTTAATGAATGTGAACTAGTTCACAAATGATTGAGTACTGTTTTGTTTTTTTCACAATCTTTTGTATAGCAAAACAGGGAAATGCTTAATTTTAAGGACTAATTCTAACTATTAACTAGCATGCATATTACTAAAATATTGGATTTTTATTAGTACTTATAAAGCACATATTAATGCCTTATTCTACATGACCAGATCCCTTAACCCTACCCCATACCTAAACTTAACTATTACCTTACTAAGTTTTAATAAGCAGCAAATTAGGAGTTTATTGAGGCAGACATTAAAGTTAATAGTTAGTTATAATAGTCTTTTTTTTTTTTTTTTGGACACACTTTATCTTAAGTTCCAATCCTCACTATCAATTAACTATTAACTATGAGTTTTGCCTTGATGAACTCCTAATTTGCTGCGTATTAATAGTAAGTAAGGTAGTTGTTAAATTATGGGGTGGATTAAGGAATCTAAAATATGGTCATGCATAATAAGACATTCATATAAGTATCAATAAACAGCCAATATGCTAGTAATATGCATGTTAGTTAATAGTGACAATTGTTACCATTTTTCATTAGTTATAATGTAACTGTTCAAGTTTAATGTTTAACGATAATCACCCTAATTAAGATTCTCATTGTTTTTGTGCCAAACTGCCCTGATTGTAAAACTCAATTATATATTTACACTTACAAAATGCATTGCACCATTAAAAAGTCAATCTAGCATCGCCAGAAGTGCTGACTTAGCGATTTTTCTACCGTTATGACGGTACTTCCTGTCACAGCTCAGTTTTAAAACAAGAACTAGCAGTGAATTGTGGGTTAATGAAGCCGAGATATTATGAAACTCTGAACGGCGTGACACTTTTGACACCGAACGATGTGGCGGCCTCTGCCGTCTCCGGCAACCTTTGCTCATGAGGTGTAGCAGCGTTAGCATGTCAAGCATGTAGTTTCTGATCAGCCTCAGTGCTGGTGCGAGAAAAATGATTTGGTGTCCCTGCGGTTCCTTGAGGAGAACTGAATTTTCTGGCGAAAGGCGAGCCTGCTGCGTGTCTAATTTATTCATTATTCTTTCCCCTCTCTCTCTCCTTCCTCTGCGTTTTCCTTCTTTTCTCTTCCTTGTAGCCACCACTGAGTTAATGCTTATTACAACAAATTATGTGTGAAACTTCTAAACTCTGTGTTAGGAGTGCAAGGGATAATCCACTTTGCGACCGATTGAAGAGATCCAGCCTCATGGGGTGCGGACATGCTCACTTCAGACGTACTCTTCTGAAATCCCACATATTGCCTGAATATTGCGTATTATTTCAAATTCCTAAATCAAATATTCACTGACCCGGTCCTGCTGCTCCAATTTAAACAATACAAAAATCTTTAATCAAGACTGACTGCATGATTATTCCACTGGATGTTTGTCAATGCATGATTCAATAGTTGTTGAGTGCACAGAGGGAGGGCAATTGTCTTCAACAACAGGAGAATATAATCCAGTTTAAAGAGATTATGGACTCTGTGTGGGGATTTGTCCAGAAGTTTAATTGTTAAAAGTTTGTTATTACTTCTACAGATATTTTAGAAGAAGTATGTATTTTTTTGAAAGCATACCATAAAGATGCCCTGTACTTCATGTTGTACCATCTAAATTAACTGAGCTTATTCCAGTCAAAAATATTATTTAACATGACAATGAGTCAACCAGACTGCATTGGGTTACACTAATAAAATAATATTTTTCCATAATTCCTATTCTGTTTTATTGTGTGTCCTAACATGCATGTCTTAAATATTCAAGTCTTTTAAACGTGAAAGTCATAGGAGTTTTTATCACAACACCACAATTCAGTGGATTTTAATAATTTCAGTATTTTGCTTTGAGAAAGATATTGTTACTTTCACCCGATCCTTGTTTTAGGGATTCAGACATATCTGTTTCTATCATAATAATTATAACAAATATTTATTTTTGTGAATATCCAATATGTAATCATCTAAACTTCTTGTAATCTGTTTATGTTCTTCCTTTTTTATCCTTTTTTTATTTTTTATATCCCTTTAAATTGAAAAAGCAGGATCCATAATGACCTCATTCTTCAGGAAGTGACATCATTTTTGGTGGGAAAAGAGCACAAACCTCAGTATGTTTTAACATTAGATTTGGTTATTTTTTATGGCTTGTATCACTTTAAGATGTTCCATTTTTTTTATGATGAATTTATAGAGATCAATATACTCAATAAATCAATATAATAAATATATAAAGAAAAAAAACCAACAAAAAAACTACATATACACGTTCTCTGTCAACACCTCATTAAGCAATGCCTAACTTGCTCTTTACTTCCAATATGTTGGACATTATGTTATTTATTTTTCATTATAGTATTGCATCGAATGAAGGACAGGCATATATTAGTCACTTTTTATAAGAATGATGATATTTTTTGTTTCATTACGAATAAAGCTTTTTTTATGTTTAGATGATTAGATTCTTTTTTTTTTCCTATATGCACACCAAAATAAATTTGAATTCTGGTTCATTCAGAATTAAACTGTATGCATGTACTGTATCTTTATGTCTGTCATCCTGAAAGCGTATCTTAATATCCTGGCTCTTTGGTTCATGCTTTTCCTGCTTTATCGTCTTGAAGGCATTTGAGCTATTACTCTACCTATTTCTCCAGATTGTGAACACACGGCCCTGTTAGAGGACTGAATGTGATTTATCTCTGTTTGCTCGGATTCCTTTTAAATTGCTTAATGGTTTGAAACTCCTCTCTGACAGCAGGCCATTAGAGACTGCTTGTATGGAGATAATTTGTGGTGAGGCAGGACAGTGGCCATAATGGATGTCTTGTGTCTTATGTAATTGTAACCTGAGAGGTATTGAATGCACTCTCTCATGAATACTTTGCGGTCATCAATGTGAAAACAAAGACGAGCCTGGCTGCCAGCGGTGCGCCGACCATTTTACCGTTGCTCTGGTGTCTATATTTATTAAACGAGGAAGAGAAGAGTGAGAAAAAAAAATGCACTTAATTCATTATTTCTGAATAAATGATCACAGAATGGTCAGTTACAGTCTAGAGTTAAATTTTCATTCTCAGTCTCTTTTTTTTTACACTTGTATTTCAGTTTTTATTTTGCTAGTCTCACAAATATTGGGGCTGATTAAGAGAAATCCAGTTTGGACTGTTTATAGCTCTCAGAAAGCTGCAAATGCTTTATATTTTCTATTGAAAATAGCAGAAAATACAATGAAATACAATGTTCTGCCAGTGGGTTTTGTGGGTACTGTATGTTGTAGGAGATTTTATCAGGGCGGATGACTTGAGTGGGATCAGATGAACCCTCGGACCAGCTGCTGCTGTTGGTTCAGGGCTGGCGTTCTGGGACGGAGAGATTTACAGTGAGGATCCTTCCAACACATGAAACTCTGCTGACTCACGTACTCTACTGCCTTGGGATGAAGTTTAGCTCTGACTTCTGCTCGGTTTAGTTTAGAGGGGTCAAATGTTCTTTCATACACTGGCAACTTCTGTTTCATTCATTAAAACTTTGCAAGCGATAATAGGAAAGAAAATCCCGTTCGGTATTTCAAATAGACAAATACACACAAATAAATGCAAACGGGCCACTGTTTCATTATAACAAATGCACAGGCACAAATGGGTTAGTCTCTAGCTCATTACGGAAATCTATTTTGTTCAACAGCCCCAAGAGTGCTTAACAACTTGTAAAAATAAATACATTTGGAAACACTTTATTTTAAGTTGTCCTTTTTACACGTTACATGTACTTACTATTATAATAACAATAAACTATGCATCATTACATGCAAGTAACCCTAAGCCAAACTATTTCTAACCCTAATAGTAAGTACGTATATTACTCAGTACTTAAATGTTTCATTATAACAAGGAAACCTTCAAATAAACTGTAGTCATACATTTTTATAATTGCTATTTCTTTTTCTTTTTGCTATTAATTCTAAGTATTTGTTGAGTTTGTCTTCCCTACAGGTCAACTCATGAAAACATATTTACACAAAAGAGATATTTGCGGTTATTTAAAGGTTAAAAAAACGGTTGAAACATTCGCAATATAATATGCAGAATTAAACTGTTTTGTCTTGCACCCCGCGATATCTAAATCACTTGATATCAGTAGGATGTCTTGCATTCCATATTCTGCCATTATATCAAACTCAGGTTTACTCGCTGAGGTGTTTCAAAAATGTCCAACATGGCCTTGCAATCGTATGTGGCGACTGCAGAGTCACACACAGTTGGAAGGACAAGTTGGAAATTTTTGAAACAGCAGTGTACATTTCCCAAATGTGCACCTCCATTTGCTCATCATTTCCTGCACAGTTTCTCAATGTGCTGTCAAATATATAATATAAGAAATGTCCAAATGTAAAAGTTTAAGAATCTGATAAAAACCCAAGGGTCTAAAAAAATAATCCACATTGACTGGCTAATATTAATGTTACGAAGGATGGCATTGGTCACTATTCTTACAAAAAAGCGTCAAATAGACAAATTAATAACAATAATAATAATGTATGATTTCATCTAAACCTGTAAGTAAGTTTTAGGATTTTAAAAATAATTCTAAATATAGGCCTATATAAATTATATATATATATATATATATATATATATATATATATATACACAATGCTATATATGCAATACTGATATACTTGGAAATTAAAAATGAAATTTCATGCTCACTAATCAAATGAGCAAAAGTGTGACTCCGAGCATGTTAACGTCTTTGTACGACAGGTCAGATTTCCTTGCTTTCGCCAAACCGCAATCAATTAATTTAGTCAAAGGTTCTGAGCAATGCATCTGATTAGAATCCAAGTCGCTGATGATGATGATGAAATATGTAAATAAAGTGAAAGTGTTTTTTGATCATTGCCATCCATCTTTAATGATTCAGAGAAACTGTGAAGATTAATCGCAACCTCTCTGCAGCCAAATAATTTCCAGGGGTTAATGTAGCATGCGCGAAGCAGTTCTACCTCTCTGAAGAGAGTCGTTCGCTGAAGCAGGTACACTCCTTTCTTCGTATGCTAATGAGTTAGTAGGCTTTATTTAAATCAATGGCTGCAGCGTGATTAATTAAAGCACAGCTGTCATTTTGAATGGAAACCAGAGCTCCCCATGTAGGACATGCCTGATACGTGATCCACCAGGCCGATATTTAACATTCAGAGCTTTTTCTTGGCATGTGGTTGAGTGAGTTATGGCGCACTATTCTCTCTGTGATACTTGGGTGATGTGAGACGCCTGTTGAATGCTTGAAAGTCACAATTTTATCACGTGTTTTATCTTCTAAGGGTCTCCTTTAGATTTATTCCTCGGGGTTAAAGTATCTTAATTCATTCTTATGATGACAGATGCGATTTCAGTTCGAGCCTCTGTGCTCAGGTGAAAGAGTTGTTTAGCGCAGTGTTCATGTTTATAGAGACTCACAGGTGGGATGCATATTCATCTGGCATTCTAAGGCGATCAAAACTAGGCTAATGAGGTGACCCAGATACAGCACATTATCCATGCATATGAATCAGACCATCATTAGCCAATTCAGTTATGTCAGGAGAATTTCATCAGCTGGATGTGCGCAGTTGCTCTCACTTCTCGCACTGGCCCCTTTAATTAAGGCATAATAGTAAAACGCTTGTAAAAAGTATGTGCGTGAGTCCATGCAGACCAAAGAGGAACAATCAGTGGTGCTGTTTTTGGTGTTTTTTGTCCGTTCTTTTGCTTCTGCCTTGCAGATTTTCCTGAAACATAAACAAAAAGAAATTCTGAACTTCAAAACTTGCAGTGTATGAGTTTATGATGTATGTGCAGGTGTTGTTGCAGTTAGTAACTTGACTAGAAAAGTTTCAGAGGGAAAACAAGCCAGGTGTCCAAACTACTGCACAACTAAAGAAGAATCTGTTTATACTGCAATATGCTTTTAATACATGGTCTAATTTGTGGAGGCAGAAGCAGCGGATTTTCTTCCTATTTCAAAAGAACGACAAAATGCAGGAAATGTTATATTTGCTTAGGTGCTTAATTACAATTAATAAATACATACAACAAAATATCAATAGCCTAGTTTTGAATGATCCCAGTTATGCTGTACTCTGTAATGTTTTTAAACCAACATGCTTTAAGGAGGTATTTGTCTTCTATATTTTCAGTTTACTGTATAAACCTTTTATTTTCACAGTGGCAAAAAACATTAAGAAGGAATATAATGAATGTAAGGAGATCAAATTTGTCATTGTTCAGTAAGCGTTTACGAGGGTTTCCAATTTTGATATTGTCTCCTTAAAAAAAAGAAATTGAACAAAAACAGAAATTGATGTGATTGATGTTTTAGAATGAGATGTCAACGAATATCACAACATCACAGAATTCTATTACTTACACTTGTTTGTGCAGTTATTTACTTCCCAGATGTTCTTTTTTTTTTAAGTTACTTAAATGTATATTGTAAAAGATGGTGCTGAAAAAATAATATTAATGAATATTAATATTAATGAAAATATTTTCAAAAATAAAATAAAATAAAATAAAATAAAAATAAATAATGATAATAATATATATTTTTTATATTTATGCAATCAAATAGATTGCACTAAAACTCTGTAATTTTGGGTCCAGTCACGTGAAGTTATTTTCACTTACAGAAAGTATAGCTTAAAAAAATAAAAAATAAAAAAATAAAAAAGGTTTACATCCCTGTACATAAGCAGAAGTCTTATCTGAAATAGCCTTTTCCTATCTAAACTCGACTTTTAAAGTTTTAAGGACACATAGTGGCCCATAATTGGTTTTAAAAATACTGCAGGAGTTGGCCATAATCAGCTCATATCATTCATGTCATAAAGTCTCAATGCGTTTCAAGCATACAGTGTAAATGAGCCTCAGGCAAGCTGTTCTATTCAAAGATGGGTTCAACACTGCAGGACCCTTCGGGGGAAAATGAGGTGAACTCCTGAATATGTTTCAAAGAATCTGTAGAAAACTCTAAATCAGTCACCCCAGAGGCTGGATAGATAATAGATAGATAGACAGCATGACTTTAGAGCCTCCAAATCAATTACATGAGTTCAAGAAAACACAGTTAACATAGAAATTGTGAGTAATAAAGTGCTAATTACATTTAGCTACATATAATTTCAATTTGGCACTATTTTAAGAGCGTTTTACTACTGGATTACACGTTTTCTCTTAATAAATAAATATACTTCCGTTCATAAGTTTGTGGTAAGTAGTTTTTTTTTATTTTAGTATTTTTATTCGGCAAAGACATAATACATTTTATCGAACTGTCAGTAAAGAATCTATAATGTTAAAAAAGATTTGGTAACACTTTATTTTAAGGTTTATTAAACATTAACTACGACTTTTGCCTCAATAAACTCCTAATTTGCTGCTTATTAATAGTTAGTAAGGTAGTTGTTAAGTTTAGGTATGGGGTAGGATTAGGGATGTAGAATATGGTAATGCAGAACATGTGTTATAAACACTAATAAACAGCCAGTATGTTAATAATAGACTTCTCTATAATAATAGATTTTCTTCTCTTTTTCAAATAAATGCTGCTCTTTTGGACTTTCTATCAAATAATCCTTAAAAATGTATCACAATTTCCACAAAAATATAAAAGCCATTTTTAATTGTGATAATAATAAGAATTGTTTCTTGAGAAGCAAATCAGCATATTAGAACGATTTCAGAAGGATTATGTGACACTGACTGATGACTGGAAATTCAGCTTTGCATCACAGGAATAAATTAGATTTTAAATTATAATGAATAGAAAACAGTCATTTTAAATTGTAATAATATCTGGCAATATTACTGTTTTTACTGTACAAAAACATTAAAAATCTTACCAACTCCAAACTTTTAAATGACATACATATTTATTTATAATTATTAACTATGTCTTTATATGTTTGACCAGGATAGTCTTTTATAGCCTATAGAACAGGGTTATATGTCAATGTCTAATAGCATCATCAGGGTGCTACAAAATGAAACTTATGAGCAGAAGTGTAAATGAACAGAAATGCAATAAAACCTGTCACTGGAACTATTGCTTTTAGAGAATGGCGATGGCGCAATTTGTAGCCGAAGCTGCCACCCTGATTCCCAGGCTCAGAACAGAGATGTAAGCATGGAGAATTTCTGCTCTGCACTTTCTCAATGGAGAAAATCAGAAATGTATGTTAATGTATGATAATCTGTGAAAATGACATGCAGATGAGCATTTGAATCGACAATACATGCTACATATGCATATGAAGGCAGATGCCATGGTAGAATGCTCACTTACAAAGAAGAGTGATCAGTCTGTCTATTTAACCTTTTTCTTGACATTCTTCACTACCTTTAACCTCTGTCGTGTCCACGGCGTGATCTAAGTAAATTTAGCTGACAAAACAAGATGTCACAAAGACAGTTTCTTATCTAAATGGTTATTGCTAGAGAAATTAAAGGCCGTAACTCTAGTGAAATGTCTGCTTTGCTCTAAAGTGCGCATGCTGTGGTCTCCAGAGTAAAATTCAACACCAAAAGTCAGCAAGATGGTCAGAACACGACCCACACGTTACCAAAAAAGATTCAGTAAGCCTGCAATAAAACTTCCAAAGTCACGTCAAGAAACTTTAAAACAGCAGGAATTTACCAAATAAACCCCTCGTAAACCATGCCCATCATGTTGCCTGTTTTTAAGGGCTTTATTTTTGTAACACTCATGGAGTAAACAAATTTGAACATTTACTTGTGAGTGCTAACAGTAGAGGGCACTACACAATCATTTAACGGCTTCATTCATGCCACATTCTCTGATCAGAAATGGGTTAGCAGCAGAAAGCCAGAGTCTCTGTTTGGAGTGTGATACTTGTCAAAATGTGCAATAAATTCAATTATGACCTCTTTTACAAAACATCTTAAAAATCATAATAATTGATTATTTAAATGATGAAAAAAGCATCCTTATTCCCGGACATACCGGTTAAGACAAGAACACACACCAGAAAACCAACACAAACCACCGCCACACGGCAGAAATAATGAGATGTAGAAAATAGATGAGGCTACGCATGATCTGCCTAAACCGCCATTTAACTTTGTTCACAAGGCATTACTCATATGTGAATGCAATGGCACTGATTGGCTTTTTTCAGTCCAATTTAAAATAGGAAAATAACTGTATAATCCAATGCCATTAGTTGCCATTCTGCTCGAGTAACACCTTCTAAACGTTAAACAAATACCTGAAGTCATTGATAAGACACCAGACCCCACCAGACGCACAAGATAATGGCACTCTCGGTTATTTAAAGTCCTACGAACACAAGTTGTAGTGAAAAGTCCTTGATTATTTATAAACATGTGGACAGAGTTTCATTTCGCCCCGTTCTGTCTGTGCCTCGTCGAGAGCAGCAGGCTTGAGCTGCAGGAGGTTAATGTTACAGTCCAGGCCACATATGTTAAAGGAAACTACCTGCCTCTATTCATGTAATCAGATGTGCCTGCACAGCGAGACGCCAACAAAACTCCCTTTAAGTCACAGGATCGCAAGCAAAGCAAATCGCTTTATTGTTCCTCAGCAGTTCTTTTAGTAATGATGGATCCTCAACCTCTCGTAATGCTTCATGTGATCGGCCGCTTCCTGAAAATGTACTGAAATGTACAAGATCAGTATACTACACTATCAATGTATATTCATGTACAAGAAGTACTGACAGCTTCTAAAACTAAACTTCTGAGATGCATAAGTGTTTGATGACTGGTCAGAAATTAAATCCCATAGTGGGATTCTGACTTTGTGTCCATAACAATCGCATGATACTGCGAGCCAGGCAAGCGCTAATGATTATTCTTCATGGTTAAGCTTTCCTTTTTTTAACAGCATGAGAGTAAATTATTTTTGAGGTTGTTGTTGTTGTCAAGGAACATACGGCTCAAGGGACAATGCAAACACGGCGAATGTAGTTAAGCAGAGAATGTAGTTTTTATACTACACAACTGCATATTGGCTACATGTAATAAGGCAAGAGCTGAGAAGTGTGTTCTTCATCAAACTCAGTTCATATTCTGAAAATATGCCATTTAAAATGCAGCATTGTTTGACTCTTAATGTTTCGAGACTGAACTGAATACAATGTCAAATATGCTGCTAACCATGTTAAATAAATTTAAGTGCATTAAAGATACTTTCTCAGTTACTATAAATAAAATAAAATTAAATAAAAAAAAAAACAACCATTAGTCTTGAATTAAATATGTACCTCAAACACTGTAAAAAGTGATAAGTTGACTTAACTTAAAAAATGAGGAAACCCATTGCCTTATAATTGTTAAGTAAATAATAATTAAAAAAATAAATTGAGTTGTAAAGTGAATTGTCAAGTTCACTTAACTTTTTTTTTATTATTATTTACTTAATTGTAAGGCAACGGGTTTCCTCAATTTTTTTAAGTTAAGTCAACTTATCTCTTTTTACAGTGAAGGTTTAGATACTCTCAGCGCATTGATATTGTAAGCAAATCTATGTGCTCTAGAACTTTACTGTAAGGAATTCCTATCGAATACTAATTAGATCACATTGGCATTCCTGAGAATCGAACCCGTGACCTTGGCATTGCTAACGCCATGCTCTACCAGTTGAGTTACAGAATCAATAACCTAGCTAGCGGGCCATGGCCCATCTTGATCCTCTAGCATCTCTTTGCTGTTGCGTGCTTTTTGTCGTAGAGGTGTTAGCATTTATATATATAACAGATTTACCTTCATTTAGTTTTAGAACTGAAATGTTTCACACTTCTGAATGTCACCCTTTAACAGAAGTTTTCTCTGAAGCCATCATGAAATGTCATTGCAGTGACAGCGTCTCATTGAAATTCAGTGTTTCTTTGTCTTGTTCAATCATTTATTATTAATTCAATTATATTTCTTATTCAGATCGTGAGTGGCTCTAATCTGGGATATTATTGAGATTCTGAATTATTGAGAATACCATTAGAAATCGCTCACCTTGGGGAAAGAATTTGTCGTCTTTGTGAGTTTTATGTTCATCCATTAAAAGTTCCTCACATTGTTGAAGATTGGGAAGCATTATGAAACCCACTGCAATGAAATCTTAACATGGCTTCAGTTTTTTTTAAACATTTTTAGTTTTTTGGCCACCACAGAATTTGTAACCAACTCTTAAAGCCTTGCTGTTGAAGGACAAGGAATGTCACCAAACAAAGAGCAAAATTTACTTTAGAATACTGAATGTGACAGGAAAATAAAACTCTCCTGTAGAAGTTACATCCCAGGTTTGACTGGCAGAGTCCTCAGATGGCCTGTTGCACCCTTGTCTAAGCGTATTTGGAGAATGATATCGGTTCTTTGAGTGCATTCTCGCTGACAGGCTTTCACCCACATCCAAAACCACTTTTGTTCTCATTTTGGTGCCCATGGCTGCTCTAAAGCCCTGGAGAAACATATTCATTTTATACAGTTCAACAAAAACCACATTCACAGCAACGTACCAAATGCTACTACTATATAGACCTACAGTGTCTACCTTTATAACTTTAAAAATGAAAAATAAATCAAACTGGAAGCTATTTAGTTTAAAATGTACGTTCTTGTTCTTACTGCACATCATTTACCAATTACCTTTTCATTTTTTTATCAAAATGTCAAGAATTTTTTTGAACCTGTAAAACGTCCCGGTTTACTTGGAAATACATTACAAAATGGACGCAAAACACTTTTTGTGCATTTCACTTTGAATTTTGCACCACTTCTGTCACCAAACAGAATTGCAAAAATAATGTTTTCAAACATTCCCGAACACACCCGCCCCAAACTCACACCATTGGCTGAGCCTGTTGCTATGTCAGGCAGGTCAGGATTCTTAAACAAACAGAGCAATATTTCGACAGTTCCACAGAGCCAAAGTGTTGACACTTTTTGTGAATTAACCTACAAATGACTTGCTCAGAGCTCTCTCTGCATGCTAAGCTGGGATAGAAAAAGTATTTACATCCAAAAAAATTACACACTTTAAAAACTCAATTCAGTCTCTCACCTGCACCAGAGGTGATTTAACCTTCTCAGGATGTATCTTTATCTTTCCTCCTGTGTATTAATACATGCTGTTTATGCTTCAGTAATGATTCTTCGGTGGGAAAATGTTTAACGATCTGAAGACCTTAAGAAGGTTTCAAAATCATGATGTTTTAGAGACATTACCAAGACCTTTTAAAATTCTTGGCACTCTTGTATGTTTTTTTTTTCAGGGAAAAAGAGGTGAGATTTGGGACTCTCATACTAATTTTCCCTCTCTGCAGATGAAAAGTCTGATTAGCTGGATGGAAATGAAAATATTTCTCATCAACATTAAAAGAAGAGGAATAATTCTGAGGTTTTGATATGAGGTTATAAAGAATTAGAGCCATGTCTGTCAGGATGATTGATTTCAGTATGTGCAAAAGGTCATCTTTCATTTCCAATGCACTGAGATAAAGTTGGGAATATGACAGTCTCAATGGCGTTTAAATCAGGGCTATATCTGTAACTTGTCTATAATGCTGAAACTAATCCCTAGAAGCAACACATTTGTCTCGGATGAAGCCATAAAGCCGGTATGAGAACAGTCCACTGCTTTATTAATGAGGTGTCTATATTGCAAACTCATATTCGTTCTCCTTCGCCCTATCTATTTTTTGTTTCAGAAAGACATTTGAATTATTTTTATTACGATTCTTATGAGGTGACTTCCACAAATATCTAACTGAGATCGTTTAGATTAACATGTTTCATGGTGTTTATTTGGATCTTCCATTCCAACTCAGTTTCAAAACCGAGCAAAAAATGCAGATGAAGGTTGAGGCACGCACTAAAAGTACCAAGACCATCCCTACACCCTGTGGTTTACAGTATTTGTTAATATTGGTTCAGCTGGAGACTGCAGGAGCGCGTGGTGCAGAAAGCGCAGCCTAACCCCTTCCGCCCTGCAGCTAGAGCAATCCAGGGCTGCCTGTCACCACGGTGAGTTCCTCTGGGCATGAAGACATGAGCTAATGGAGAAGGAGCGAGCGAACATAGTCTCAGGGGTCCTGTACACACACAGGGTGAAATAGAGGTTATGGAGCTTCTTAAATTTTTAACCGTGCAACCTCTCCAACACTGTAATTAGGCAGATAACCTGTTAGGCGTGTGGGGTTCTAACACTGATGCTTTAAACCTGATCGAAGCTCCAGGCAAATGGAGAAACAAGTCGAAATTAATTTTCCACTGCTTGGGATCCCCAATTAATGGATAGAAAAAAAAAAAAAAAAAAGTAAAAGGAAAAAGAAAAACAAGAAGAAGAAGAAAAAAACTTTCCCCTGTGAAGAAGACATGATTAATATTTTACTTTGGTTGAGTACAAAAGGGTTTGGTAAAAAATTTAGATGCCGCATGGCCGTCTTTGGCATTCAAATATCAAAGCTGAGAAGAGTGATTGGTTTTATTCTTTATTAACATATAAATAGCTTTAAATTGCATGCAGTAATATTCATTTTGAAGGATTTACACTCAGTTTGTCATCTTAGACTTTGGATTGCTTTTCATATGGCATGTTGAAATCCACGTATGCCAGTTTGACATTTGCATAAATGTAAAGCTAAAAAAAAAAAAAAAAAAAGGCAATAAAGGTCTTTGATTGCTTGAATTTTTAGAGCTTTTCACTGTAGATCTCATATAGGAAACAAACAGGGATTAGACAGGCTTCAGCCTGAAATATATGAAGAGCATTTTTAAATGCTCAGATAATGCAGCTGTTTTTTTGAGGTGGCACCAGAGCTCAGGTACGACTTCATAGCACAGAATTTGTGACATACAGCCCCCTATAAGTGCCATCTCCTGTCCTATTTCCACAGACAGCCAACAAGAACAGCAGGAGACGAGTATGTGAGCTCTTCCTGTGCCGTGAACAGCCAGAGTTAATGTGATTTGAGCCATGTGAGTGATGTGTTGTGTTTTCTGCAGTTTGGTGATGCCAGCTAATGACATGCTTTAGTTTCAGCTCAGATACGAGTAACCAAAAAATATCCAGCATGATAATTGTAAACTTTTAAAATGAACTGATCTGGTCCATAAACAGAACAAGAAGAAGAAGAAGAAGAAGAAGAAGAAGAAGAAGAAGAAGAAGAAGAAGAAGAAAAATGTGTCTGTGTAATTGCTAAAATTACAGCACCTTATATTGATATATTGATATGAACTCAGTAGTATTCTTACTCATTTAATTGTCTTATTCCAACCCGATCTCATGAAAGTGAGTATAAATAGTACGCCAAATAAAAACGAAAACTCGTGGTATTGATATGCAAAAATGGACTTTGGCGTGTATATGCTACACGATGGGTAAGATTAGGGTTGTGGGGTAGATGCGTATCATATGCACGGCAAGACATTTCATATCATATGCACGCCAAACACGTGCGTATCATATCTACACCAAAGTCCATTCCACAAGTTTTCGTTTTTATTTGGTGTACTATTTATACGCATTTTCATGAGACCGGGCTCAAAGAATAAAATGAAATGAAATAAAATGAAATAAAGTAATAAATTAAATTCAAATAAAATAAAAATCCAAAACACAATGTCAAGGAATGGATAGATTCTAAAACTACTTCAACTTTAGAGACATACAAATGAGGTTTATAGCATATTGAATTCATGAAATTTCCAGATAAATCTTATTCTGTTTATAATAAATAAACATTTAACTCCACCACATTGTTTAAAGAAGTTAACAAATTTAACTAATTTGACATTATTGATTTAATGTTGTTCTGTGATTTTTAAATGCTAGTCAGAACCATTCGGGCAAACACACACAACCGTAACTGAATGAAATGATGGTCCTACATATAACATCGAAATTGTTTCACGTTACAGTTTCAATATTTCATGTAATTGAGCAATACTAAGAGTGTACGACTTAACTTTTATTAGTCCCATCTGAATTTCCTTTACAAATAACTTTGATTAAAAAGAATAGTAAATGAAATCCCACTCTGGGACCACGTCTAAGAACAGAACTCGGTCAATTTCAGTTTCGAAAACAGTCTGAAGAGATCCGTTCATTGTGCACATTTGAAAAGCTGTCAGTGTTGTACATTTCAATTAGTGTGTTCACATGTACAACAAAACCTGACCTATCAAAAATCTGCTCATTAAAAAAACGACAACAGAAAACAATCCTCTGTGTGCATGACATTTTGAAATCGTAGGTTCTTCCTCCAGTTCTGATGTCAAAACGTACATAGACGCTGTCTGTCCAAAAGTACAAGAACATCCACACTTTATGTACCTACGAATAAGATCACCCAGGGTTCTTCTGTGACTACTTGAGCCAACAGTCAACTACCACGAACGAACCAGCTATAACTTGAAGCTATTTAAAGCAGCACCTGACAGCAAGTCAGAAAGTTTGCTGTCCTTGGTAGTCGCTTGGTTTCAAGGACTTACTGTACATTAAACAGCAATGCCTGTGGGACTGTTTCTATGGTGTACAACGTGTGAACTTGTCTCCACTCCACTCCTTCAGTGTTTCTAATTAACGCTGATCACTCTTAAACTTGCATACAAATACAGACTTAGATCACAACTAAGACGCGCGCAAGCTGCTGCCATATGGTGCTGTCTGACGTCCAGAAATGAGGCCAGTGGTCCTGTCTGAGTTTTCAAACTGGCCACAGATTGTTCACGGTGCAGCACAGTACATTTGCGCTGCCCCGATCTACTCTGCCAACCTGTATGTGTGTGTGAGTCACCTTTCTCGGCTCATTTTCTTCTTGAGTAACTTGCATGAGACAAGCGAACTCTGGTTCTACCTTTCCTTCGGTTGTGATGCTGATTTAATTGTAGATTGTTTTTAGGGGTCATTCGCACAGAACGCATTCCGTCTGTGCTATTTTGTTATTGTTGCGCGCCGTTTTGCTGTTTTTAAATGCAAAAATGCATTGGTGAATTCCCCTTTAGGCGTGGTATGGCGTAACAAAAAAACAAAAAAAAACAATTCTGTTCACTTTTGTAGAAAAAACAAGATTCCGTGATTGCAAATCTAACCTTTGTATCCCAAAGTCAAATTCTTTGGTAAAAGGGCTTTTACCAAGAACCATCTCCAAGTGCTCAAAAGCATATGGAAATGCTGCCATCCACTGAGAGCGATTCATCCACGTACCCTCCGAGCCATCTGTTCTGCGACATGTACGGCTAATTCTCAATTCAACAGGAAAGTGGACCATTGAGGTGGACTAATTTAATCAATGACAAATTAATAAATACGTGTAGAGCAAGAGAAGGACAAGGCTGTATAAACTTGCGCCGTGCTGATGACCAGCCTTTTGTGGTCTGATAAAATAAGGTTGCTTTGGTCCACGGTTGTGAATTATTAATTGCTCTCCCAAGCAGGAATGTTTGCTAAACAGTGAGGTCTTCTCTAGTTCAGTTCTTCTGCTCCACTGCTGCAGAACCCTCGGGACGGGACGACTGAACATTTCTGAGAGCCTGTTTACGTAGCGCGGGCCGGCTGTTTCAGAACAGCACATACAGAGACTGTGAAGATGCTTCTAGCAGAGCTTCGATTTACATTCAGTATGTACAGTATGTGTTAAGACATCAAATTGGGGATCACGATACAATCTCAATTGTTATACATACCTATAAGGCAAAAACATACATTTTGAATGTGCTTTGAATTTGAATATGAATTTGTACTAAATATATGTTATAAACTTTGTAGCTCAATTAAAAATATATTTAGTTTCAACTTTTGCATAGCAATATATATGTATATTTAGAAAATACAAGAAAATACATTTCCAATCTTACAGTAATCTACACATAGGCTAAATAAAAATGTGGTTGGAATAACCTAGATCAAAACTAGATTTCTAATGATATATATATATATAGATATAGTTCTACAGTGTACAGTATGTTCCTTGCTGATTTTTATTCAAATGTGTTATATTTGCACACAAATATATATTTAAATGCTTTAAATGGTATTTTAAAAATATAGACAAAACATTTACCTAAATATGTACTCAAGTATATTTTGGGCCATTTTCTTGTCTGTTTTGAAATATTTAATAATAATTTTCAAAACAACTAAAAATTATTCTGGGACATTGGAAACTGATATCATCTGGATTAGTAGATGTTTTTTTTATATTTATTCCAAATCTTCACCTAAATATTTACACTTTTTTTTTTTTTTTTTAATTTTTTTTTTATTATTAGCCTAGTATATTTTTATTTTTTTTAAAACCTTGCTTTGTATAGTAGAAAAAATGTTTTCTATTTTATTCACTTTTTAAAATTAACATAGGCTACTTAAAATTAAATGGGGTGAAGATGGCGCGAGGGGGAAAATGCAGAAATAAATTTGGATAATAACATAAATGCATGTACATAGTTTAAACTGATGTCCATGTTTCTGTAATTACAACCCACTTACAACACAATCTGTAGTGGGGGGGGGGATATTTTAATTTTGAAAGAATTACAATTTTAAGGGGAAGCTATAGCTTCAATCACTTGCCAAATAAGCTTGGAAGTTTTCCAACATTGAATTTTGTGAAGATGGCTTACCTGCTGTATTAGTAGCCAGAACTAGTTTCCATGTAACCGTAGATTTTATTTTATTATTTTTTGGGATGATGACTCATCAATTTGTGTGTACATGCACATTGCGAGCGAAACGCTAGGTTAGCCTTCATTTACATCGTCCTACAAAGCCACGGTCCTCGTCATTCAACTGAATCCAGGTCATGTATAAAAATGTAAAAATTTCTGTCTCGAATTCTGCCTCCCCCCAACATGCTTTAATCATGAATTGTGGGATAACGTTCAGCAGGAGAGACGTCACTGTGCTGCTCTCCGCTAGAGTCATGTGACACTAACTTTGATCTGCCGGAGAAACGGGTGAAAGCTTCAGGAAAAAAATTACCAATGAGAGTGAGAGAGGGAAAAGAAAACATTGCCCCAGCCAATTATCAAGAGTTATGTTTTATTCAGAACCTGAGCTGGGCACCGTGAATCTCCTGTACATTTATGGCTGAAAAAATGAAATGCCTCTTTCATACCATAGAGTTATTTTTCATTTATATTACACACTTGTCTTTTACCGATTTCTGGGAGGAGGTAAAGAATGGACACAGTAATGTGGCTTCTGTTTTAGGTGCAGCCCGTGCAGAAATCAGCTGGTTTAACAAAAGAAATTGCAGATATGACAATTCGGATGTTAGGGAATTTTATCAAAGTTTTGGGTACTTCATAATGATGAGATTTCATGTTTTATGACACACAGTCACGTCTCGTCTGTCATTCATACGGGGAATAACTAAAAAGGTGAGCTCCCCCACCCTTGCTCTAGCTTTTGACGACATGCGCTGACTGCAGAAATTAGAGTAGGGTTTCCTACCACATCATTCACACTGTTTTCAAATAGACAGTTAATGCTTTAAAGCAAACTGTCCACAGTACTATAAAACTACAGATGTGCTTTTGGGTGAAATTACAGACATAAATATCTGTGTTCTCGAGAGACGGAATGCATTCAGTACATTATCGACACTGCGATGTGCACTTTACTACTCCTGTCCAGAAGTTTTGTTGACATGTTGAGTAGTAGCTGCTTTTTATTGCCTGTGTGTTTATTATTTGTTAGTATCTAGAGAGCAGGATGTATGATATATACATAATATGATAATATGATACCTATTTTACACAATGTTTTTACATACAAAATGCACACAGTATTGTGCAATTTCCTGTTTTCAGGTTTTGATAAAATTAAAGTCACACAACTGCAGTTGTTTGTTATAATCTTAATCATCTTAAATATTGGTCAATTTATTAAAATGTCTATACGTGTAATCAAATTAGTGTTATTTTAGTTGCATTGCATTGTATTGCAAAAAAAAAACAACAAAAAAAAAACAAAATGAAAATATAAAAATATGGGATGTTTTTATCAAAGCAGCATAGACCCGAGATCACATCTCTGGCATAAAGGTGGTGCTACAACACTGCTCTAACATGTGTGTATTCGAGTGTGTGACCCCACACGCTCCAACACCAAATCCTCACCCAAATGCTCTATCGGTGTGCAAACAATGTTTTAATGTGAGAAATAGTTTGTCAATTATTGCCAGTGTGCATGTGTCTGATTCATTAAATGGATAATTAGTCTCAGTGTTTTCATCTCCATTTCTGTACCTCACACACACACACACACACACACAGACAGAGACCACTGTTCCATTGTAACAGACTGGCTCTGTCTGTTTCATACAGAACATTTAAAAATGTGCCTTTTGTTGTGAGATATGCTTTCATGATTCCCACAGAATCACGTTGTAGTTTTTTTTTCTTCTAAATAATATTGCAAAAAAATTGCTAATTTACTTTAAAATTAAGAATTTGTTTTTTGTTTTTTTGATTATTTATATTTTTTCTACTTTCTAATTGCCTTTTATGTATACATTTTATTTTCTACCCTTTATTCATAATAATAAAATAATGAAATTATTATCTTAATATGGTTTAGAAATTCTAGATAGGAAAACACCTGTATAGAAAGAGTGTCATTTCCATTACATTTTGTGATGTTGTGGAAATTATTTTTGTTCAAGCCCACAGGGCAAAAATGGCCATAGTTAAAAAAACAAACAAACAAACAAACAAACAAAAAAACTACTCAATAGTGATAGTGATTATCCAGCTGGAGAGCTCAGTTTGCTCAAAAATAACACTTTTATATATTTACACTTATAACTTTTCTTTGTTGAATGCAGAACAAAACTTCAGCATTGATTCTTTGAGTTTGAATGGGTTGCAGATATAAAGCAGTCTGTAGGTAAACAAAATTTCACCTGAAAGAATGGAGCAGAAATTCCTGTGTGATGAAAGCGGCAGAATGATGAATGTGCACTTCATGTACTGAGAAGATTGAGTGATTCTGTCAGCACACCATATGCTTACAATTTATTCCTGCAAACAGAGCGGCCAGTTGACACGAGCTCTCACAGCAGCACTGGCCTCGGACTCACAGCGACACTGAACCACAGTGTTCACGAGAGAACCACCGTTAAACTACACATGTGTTCATGATCCAAAATCATTCATGTTATCACATAAACAAACAACTTCCCTGATTATTACAAAGTATGCATTCAAAAAAAAAAAAAAAAAACCCAACAAGCTTGAAAAGAAATCTGATTAATTTCACTGTATTAAAGTGAAAGATTAATTATTCATTAATTATAAATTAAGATATAATTATACATTTCACACAGTAATTAATGAAATCATTATAAAAAATAGCTGCTTCAGCGTAGATTTGTATACGAACAAAAAAAGAACCATAGTTGAGGCAAAAGCATACAGCTACAGCTATTCATTTAAATTTTAAATAAAAGCTCACTATTTAAATATGTTAAAAACTTAAATGAAAAACTTAAAAACTCAGTTTATACATTTACCTCCTAATGTTTGACATGCTGTATACATGAATTATGAACGTTTATAATCATTATTTATTGAATACACAGATGAGCCACCTACACTGAGCACATCCTTAAAATAAATAAATAAATGAAAGTGGTAACTACTTTCGAAAATAAATCTGTTAAAGTTTTTTCTTCTTCAGAATTTGAAATATGCTCCACTTAAAACTTCCCTCAGTATTGCAAAAGGAGGGACGTTCTTCATCCTAAAAGACAAAAACACCATATTGGCAGTTAATCTGTTCAGTGTGGGCTGATATTGCCGTATGTTTTGTTCTGTTTCTGCAGAATGCTGTAAAGTGTTTGAGAAACAGCTGCATGGTCACCCTGATGTATCTGTTAGCATGTCCAATCGAGCTGAAAGCTTTAATTCCCCATGTCTTGAGGTCCATCCGTTTACGCTTTTCCTGCTGTCTGTGCCAGTAAATACAGTTTTAAAGACAGACAGAGCAGCTTTTGCTCACAGGAGGTGTGTAAATCATGGGTGGACATCAGTTTCAAAAGCCTTTTCGAATGGTTTGTCAGTTTTCTCTGGCTATGAGACTTTATGTGCAGTTGACCTCTTCATGGTTCACTGATTTTTCTTTCTAAAGTCACTTGCGATTTTTGCTGGTCTTTGTTCTGAGCTGGTCTAAGTTGTGTTTTATAATATGTGCATCCACCCTAACTAGTGCATCCAAAATAAATATAACAATATCTGGTTAACAAAACTGGTCCAAATGATTTTTTTCAGAGTAATTTGGTAACATTTTTCAGCTTAGTTTTTTTAATTAACAACAACAACAACAACAACAAAAATTATGTCTTTTTCTTAAACAAAACTATTGCATGACTTATAGACAGTATATAAGTATGAGTGCATTTTAAAATACTCTCATGATACTTTTATATTGCTGTTGCAACCTGAAAACTCCAGTTCGGGTGAGGATAAATGATGACACATATTTCATATTTTTTGGTGAACTATTTCTTTAATCTATGTAGGTACTGGTTCCTCTGAGCAAAGATCCAAACCCAAACATCTGCAAGATTATTGTAATGTAATATTGATGGGTGGGGGGGGGGGGGAGCAACAGAGCTATTTACCAGAATTATCTTCAAAATTCATCATCCTTGCATTGTGAAACACTAGATTACTGAAGCATAAACTGACTGGCATTTCTTATCTAAAATCCACACAGTTGGGATGCTGCTTTTTTTTTTCTTCTTTTTTTTTTTTTTAATCTTGGGACTCTTGAACGCATCAATGGTGAAAGATTTTACAGCGTTTAAGGACGAGTAGGAACAGATTAAGAGATGTTCTCCACCATTTGCTTCTTTTCCATGCTGTTAACTCTCCTGTCCCTGCAGGCTACTATGACCAGCAAAGATAAACCTCTTTACGGGCCAAACGCAATTGGTTTTTATTATCTAAGATATGATTGTAGTTTAAAAGACTCCTTTAAAAATCCACAACCGATCCCTCCCTCGCTATGGTGAAAATGGCTATATTGACTAAGAGATCTCTACTCGGTTTAAAACTCACTTACACTGATTGTCACATAGAATGGTCATATTAAATTCAGTGGGATGATGTTTAATATTCTTTATTAAACAACAACTATGTCCCTCACTCAGAATTGATTTAGTGAAATTAAATCAAGATGCTTGATGAAAAATTTCTATTCTGTAACAGAAGTTCATGCCTTTCAAGAAAAAAAATATAATTCATATTTCTGCAGTTTCAGGGTTGCAAATCTGAAATCTATAGTCAAGTGTGAAATTTGATTCAGTGTAATAAGCAATAGGTAACCTTTAATCAACGAATGCACTGCTCTTTAAATTAATCAGGGATCACCATTTTATATTTGTAGGAGAAGCCATTGATTTTCTTTTAGTTGACATGCAGCCATTTCATTTCTGTAATATTTACAGGAACACTAGACTGTGCAACTACAATATTGTAAAAAAAAAAAAAAAAAAAAACATGTATTTCTCACCAAAGCCACTGGTTTTGTGATCTTTTGACTGCAAAAATGTACAGAGATTTTATAATTATAATAGTATGTGTGTATCGTGTATTATGTGTGTTAATATCATTCTATCACTGTAGTTTACATTTCTGGAAACGACTCACAGACAACAAAATCTTGTTTTGTTTTATTTGGTAGCTCAATTCTGACTGCAATTTCATTATCAGGCTGCAATCTGAAGTTATTGTTATCTCTCTGAATGAAAAACGGTTTGAATGTGCCATTTTACACATATGAGAAATGCACAATTTATTTATTTTTTTGTTTTCCTTTTTGTTCCACTCTCTTTGTGCTCAATTCATTTCTGATTCAGAACCACCTCTCACCTGGGAAACAGCACGCAGGCATTGATATCGCTCACGTTGAGCTACTGGGGAATTTCTATTTGTGTTAGCACTATAGTGGCTTTTGTCACTTGATCATTTGGCTTTATATTTAGAATCGCCTGATTTGACTGATCATTTGAGTGCATGTGTGAAAATCATCTTGCTGTATTTCTGCAATAGATGCTCAATTTTGTTTTTTTGTTTTTAACAAGACGGTGTGTTTGGCTTGTTTGGATAAAATTGCATCCAACTATAAATGATTAATTCATTTGGAGTTCCTAAAAGCCAACTAAAATTTATGGACAAAAATATCTTGCTTTTTATTAGCGAAGAAGCATAAAAATTGTTTTATGCTTCTTCTCATTCCAAATCGAACCCTATAAGCCCTTAGCAGTTTTTGAATGAGTATTTAAGTGTGATTTCTCACACACCTTTCTCACCTTTTTGCTGTTTCAGTTTCATTATTCAGCTGTTGATCTATATCAGAGTGAACTAGGCCAAAGCCAGAGGCAGGAAACCCTCTCAAAACTGTCTTGCCAAATTAACATTTGGCTATTGAAAGGTTACTAGAGTATTTATCAATCCAAACGTCCACCGAAAATCTTTACAAAAAAATTGAGTCCATACACTCTCAAGAATGTGTTTGGAGTTTTGTAAACAAATTCATTCTGACCTGTTTTCCTTTTATTGTAGTCCTTTTTTTTTTACACACACACAAACACTGACACATACTGTTGTTCATAGTCACACTTTTCACACCATGGCACCTGCTCATCTTCTGCATTATGGTGGTGTTTACAAAGCCATTTATCACAGCTGGTGTGGAGGTCAGCCGCTGGCCCTTTCGCGAGAACTTCTGATCACCACGCGGCAATTAGCACCTTGTTGTTCTCAGAGGTGCCATAGGCAGAGAGTTGATGCCACTGTGGCGGCTGAAGCGGAGAAACTGGCTTCAATCCAAATCCTCTTTAACTGCCCTGTTAATGCTTTCAATGAAACCTGAGAGGTGAAGCAAAAATGAATTTTAGTCAGCTGGTGTGTCTTGGCCGATCAGGGATCTTTATGAAAAGAGAGAGCTTCCGAGGCAAGTTGGGCCATGCTTTTTATGTTTTATTTTAAACTTAAGTGACCGAAACCTTAGATGTGGGACTACGGTAGCGGCATTATTAGTCATAGCTGACATCGTCCCAGATGTTGAGAGACCACCTCAAGCTCACAAAAGCAGACCCACGGTGCCGTCTGATCAACGACTTAAGTTCAGTAGCGATATTAGTAAAATACTACCGTTGTCACAGTCTGTTCTTTTTAAAGACCACAAATTTACTCTACCTCACAAAGCAGAAATCCATTTTTAGTTGTGGCAGAAAAAGAGAGAGAGAGAGAGAGAGAGAGAGAAAGAAAGCGAGTGAGAAAAACTAATTAAACCACAATAAATTAATGGTAGAGGAAATTGTCATAATTTCTCTTAATCATAGGAGTCCACCATGCGTTTGGTGCTTTATCAAATAAAATAAAAAACAAAAATTGTCACTCGTTAAAAGAAAAAAAAAAAAAAAATCACAAGTCTCCACAGAGTGTGTTAATTTACTCTCACCCCAACGGCTGACCCGCTGAATAGACAGTTAAATTACCTCCACTGCCCGCTGCCCTACTCCCTTTGATCCAAATAATTGGACATTTGAATAAACCAGAGAGACTTTGCTAATTCGCCGGCTGGTTCATCTTCATTGTCTGGACTTTATATTCTACCTGAGTGGCTTTAACCTCTTTTTCAGATAGTAAAGTATTTAGTCTTTCCAGCACAGTGAGTGTTCCTTTCAAATTAGATAAATGTTTTCAAAATAGCCCAATTTCATTTGAAATGACTCCAGATATTTTACATTTTATCATGAACAAAAAGCCAAAGGCAAAAGCTTGATATATGCTATAGTTTTGTTTTCCACACATTTAATGCTGTATCAAACTCGAAGCCCAAGTGAAAAACCTTCCGGTGTGAAATATGTACTCCTTTCCAAGAAAAGGCAACCAGCCTGAAGAAAAAATACAGCATCTTTTGTCACCTTTAGTAAAATCTTCTTTGATTTATCAGGAGCCTAGAGCACAGTGAGAGAAAGGAAACAGGCCAGTAAAGCAGAGGAAAGATTCCTCCATTACGTGCTTTTTTTCCCCCTCCAACAGTTTTAGTACTAAGCCAATGTGCGCTGTGCAGAGCTGCCTGCAGCCCACATAGACCCCAGTAAAATGAGACTGGTCAGGTCTTAATGTAACCAACAAAAGCCGGATCAAAATCCATACAAACTCAATTAGGAATCAATTTGAGTTTGTGTCAGACAGTCTGGTGCCAACAGAGAGGCTTTTCTATTAGCTTATGCACTAGAAAAAAACTCCTTTCATTTAAATATTTCACATGGGTTGCCTGAGAGTATCTGATCCAAGCCACTTTTACCCTTCTTCCTCTGCCTGCCTCACGGGCCAACTCATATACTGAGTATTTATAGCAGAGGATGAATACTATAATCAATTCCTCTCTTTATTTTTAAGAAGGGAGTCGTTTCGTCATGTTGCTACTATCCTTTAAGCCATGCCACCTTGTTGACATGTACCCATTGTGCCGAGATAAGACAATTTGCGAGCCGCTTGAAGAACATCTAGTAGTATACCACACGGCAGCCATTACGAGTCTCGCAAAGACCAGGCTCGTCTTGGACGTCCCTAGAACAAGCTGTAACCTGATTGGTTGCTGCCCTAAGTGACAGCGGTAAATCCCTCCCTCTGATAGGCTCTTCTGTGCACTATGAACTGATTCAACATGCTGCTCAGGTTATAGAGTATACTGACACAGTACTGATGAGAGTGTTATTGTAGTTGTTAACACATCTTTTTGACTATGACGAATTGAGAGCAATCAGTAACAACAACAGCAACACTGACGAGGATCAAACATTTTTATTTTTCCCTCTTCAGATTAATGGGGCAAAAGAGCCGTGGGGAAAGCAGATAGAAATGTTAATTATGTTCTCTGTCTGGTCTGTATAGTTGATTTAACAAATCTTGTTTAAGGGACATTTCGGGTTATTTACAAGCAGGTCTGGGCATCTATTAAGTGGTGGATCTGTTGGAGAGTCTGCAGAAGTGAAGTTGGCAGGACACTGTTGGGTACGCCTGGCATGACATTCATTTGATTTCTCTTTCTTTTAAAATCCAGCTTTTTTTCCATTTCTCCTTAAAGGAGTAGTTCACCCAAAAAGTGAGAATTCTTTGGTTATTTACTCACTCTCCTTTTGTTTCAAACACATATGCTGTTCGTTTTTTTCTGTCGAACGCATACAAAATATTTTTGCACAGATGTTTTCCAAAAAAACAAAACAAAAAAAAATAAAAATACAAAAGCACCATTAAAGTAGTTTTATTGCACAATATACTCTATGCACTCTTAAATCAAATATGGCACCTATTCCACAGGTTGGACATCGGTAACATTAAACCATTGCAACCAAATGTCATAATGTCAAATTTGATGATTTTCACTGAATATCGTATCATATGGCTTCAGAGCACTTGCAATACTGCAAACCAGTCTTGTGGCATACCTTAATCATCTTTAGTCGAAGCTTGAGGCTTTTTTTTTTAATAGCAGCAAATAGTTTGGAACAACATGACGTTAATGACATGTGTTTAGGGTAAAGTAATCCTTTTCCACCCGTTAAGTTTTGTCTTTTATGCAGTCATGCATAGGAATATATTAATAATAACAATATAATAATAATAATAATAATCTTAACAATAATAATCACATCTGTCTTTATACTGTACCATCCCATGAAATAAGAGGGAGGGAAAGAATGATGGACAAAAATCAAAGGCCTTTATGATTATTTCGTCCTGCGGGTATTGGTTAAATTATCAGGGGTGTTTCCCTAAAAGCATCGTTAGACAACTATGGTCACAGATTCCATTGAACTCCACCGGTAACTACAGAACTTGCATAGTTGCTTTCAGGAAATGAACCTCAGGTTGGTTATTGTAAAACAGGACCTGACATCATTTTCCAGGGCAGGTTTGTATTTACAGTTTGGCACTGCATTTGGTATATTTTTTCAGAGTTTCAGAGTATTTCCACAGGCATCTTCTCCAGTCAACATCTACACAACCTTCCTGCTTGCATTCTGACAGTGATTGTTAAAGACATCCATTTCTCATTTCTGTGTATCACAAGGTCGGTCTGTCACAGATCAGGTGCTTTATCATACGTTGACAGCCGCTTGTTATACCCATTGAGTTATTTTAGTTTGGGAGGAAGTGTGGCACGCTCGTGTGCTTTACTGCATAGTTTCATAACTGGGTTGGTAAAGCTCGGGACATGAGGAATTTTGAGGGTTGTGAAAGCAGCCCAAAGAAATCACAAATTTATCATCCATTGATCAGATCTGTATAGATTGCAACTGCAATAAAACCTGCAGTATATTAAAGGATCCAGACTGCTTAGGCTAGGGATGGCTAGATCCACTCAAGTGTAGCCACAGTAGCATTAAAATGTGAGTCATTTCATTAAAAACTGTTTCCATCTGGCACTCTGTTGTATGGGTAGCGGAAACCAATGAGAACCCCAGGGCAGCCCCTATTCTAGTATTGGATATAGTTTTTGTATTGTACTGTACCCCTCTTTGGAACCAGTTAATAATAGGTTCTTTAACAGTCCCTTTTACAAAGCATTTAAAAGTATTAGGACTTTAGAAGTAATTCTACATAATGCCTTTACTATGTAATACTGAAACTGAAGAATTAACAGACAGATCAGAGCGATTAAATACAGGGAGATCATCTTGGGTAATTATGAAAAGATTAGTGTATGGAATTTGGAGAGATTGAAATGTAGGGATTCGCTTAAATAGGCTATCAATACAAAAGCATGAGAGATCTACACTGAAAAAACAAATAATTTAGTTAAATTTACTTTTGCACACATATTTTTAAAGTAAAATTTAAATACGATATTAAGTAAAATCTACTTAACGAAGTTATCTAAAATTAGTAAAGGAAATAAGTACATTTAACATGACCAGGTAGAGTTCGATGTGTAACTTATACTTAATTATTTTAAGTTTACCCTACAATACTCAAGTACATTTCACTCAGTCACAGTTTGCAAGCTTTACTCAAACAACATAACACTGAAAAATGAAAAAAAAAAAAAAATGCCTATAAAGCATGTGGTTGAGTTACAAGCACGTACAGTATGTAAGCAAGTATGTGTACTGCTTGTTATTCATTTTAAGATAACATGTTGACTCATTATAGTTATTAATGAATTAACACAGAGACTTGAATACTTGGCACATGATGCACAATGACGGTGACAATCAGTGAATAGTGTTTGAGTATGAATGGGTCATTTTGAGTAAAAAATGAACTCCAGATGTCACAAAACAGCAAGTTACTTAACCTAACAAAAAAAGCAACCACAAAACAGCCTAAATACATCTCGAAAACAGCAAAAAAAAAAAAAAACAATTAATTATTCATGCCCAAGTGCATGATGTGAACAATGGGATCATGACATTGATGTTTACTCAAAACAATATTTGTAAAAATAACAAACAATTGTGCATCTGATGAACACCTTACTATCCCATGAGTTCACGGGAGAGGATTTGTGAATGGCAATAAAATAATGCAACTGCCCTGCAGTTCTTGACTTCAGTTCCAACCTCACCACTGCTGCATGTAATTATCAAGTAAGCCTGAGCCCCTTCATTAGCTGGTTCAGGTGCATTTGATTGGCCCTGAAGCTGAAATCTCTCCAGGAGCAGGGTTGGAGACCCCTGGATTAGAGTATGGAGAAATCTAAATGACTATAGAGAGCTCAAACCAAATGTGCAAGATATATCAATGAGTATAGGAGCATGTGAATGTGGGACCTCATGATTTTGTTGGCCTTTTGGGTTTTAAGCAGGAGGTGTCAGGTATAAGTTCTCAAAGGAGAGATCAGAACAAATATGGAGTGGTCAGAGTATGGAAAGATCTGAGGCAGTATGGAAACATCATAGTGATTATTGAATGAGATCGATACGGACAGTGAAAGGTTTGTTGGCTTTTTGGATTGATGCAGGAGATGTCAGTGAAAGCGAAACCTCATGGTTCTGCTGGCTTTTTGGGTTTTACACATGAGGTGTTGGATAAAAGTTCTCAAAGGAGAAACCAGAACAAGTATGGAGACATCAGAATATGAAAAGAATGTGGGCATCATAGTGAGGACTGAGCGAGACTGATTTTCTGTATCGATACGGACGCTGAAAACAGAACCTCATGATTCTGTTGGCTTTTTGAGTTTTAAGCAGGAGGTGTTGGGTATAAGTTCTCAATGGGTAGGTCAGAACAAGTATGGAGAGATCAGAGGCATCATAGTGAGTACTGAGTGAGTTTGATGGTCCTGTTGGATATTTGGGTTTACACAGGAGGTGTCAGGTATATGTTCTCAAAGCAGAGACTGGAACAAGTATGGAGAGATCAGAAGCAGTGTGGAGACAAGTATTGTGAGAGCAAAGTCATTGCAGAGAGATCAGTGCAAGAGCGAACAGAGATCAGCTGGAGTATGGAGAGATCACAACAGAGAGGTCTTCGAAAATATATAGCGATCAGCATGCGTACGGGGAGATTAGCGTAAGTAATTATACAGAACTTGCATGCAGTGAATGGTCTCAGGATACAAAGATCAGTGTGGGTGTGGAACAATCAATTCACACTGCTGCTAATCAGTTTCTTGGTTCGTGAATTGTAGCTGCATATTGATCATGTGTTCAGCATGCTGAGATGGAGTGTTGAATTTCAGTATTTGACTGCTTTCAATAGACCATGCGGTATTGTTTAATGCTCTGTGATTTTCCAAAAGCAGACAATATTCCACAAGAGAGATAAGCAATCATTATACATTTAATTTGAAAGGTCCTTGAAGATTTGTCAGCCGTGCACTCGATTTCGGCGTATTTGAAAATGACTTTTAATGAACAAGTCTCAAAATCAGGGCAATAATCCCACAGTTCTTGCCCAAACATTCAGGGACTCGAGACCTCAAGCAAAGAGCGCAAAACTATGAGTCAGACCAAGTCATGGTGGTTGCCGGGAGGAATGAGAGTGAGGGAGAGCGAAGGATGAAATGTTTCCGAGTTGAGTGATGGTGAGGAAATGCAGCTGGGCTCCAGGGACCCGCTGCAAGACTTCATGATGGTTCGGGCTCCCAGTCACCTGAGCTCGGCTTCTGTCTGATACCAGAGAACTTTGCTGACAAGCAGTCACTCAAAGGTGCAACCAAGCCTTTCAACAGCTGCCCGACGGCGAACCATAGAGAGAATATCCACTCCGAAAGGCCCAGGCATGCTTTTGTCAATAGAGCAATTATTGTAACTGGATACGCACATGAGTTTAATGCTGGATTTATTACTAATTGGGGCTGAAATTTCCAGAAAAAAAGTGAAAAGGCTTTCATAGGATTTCTGAAAAATTAGTTATATAATTTGTGGGCTTTCTGCTTCCTGGCATGTATAGGGAGTCACAACTGACAGAATGAAAATCCACTAAAATATGTACAATGTCAAAGGAATGACATTTCTTGGCTCTTGGCTTCATATTCGGCTTTGCAGTTTCACATAGCTGCAATATGACATTCTTTGGAAATACTATAGCGCTGGTGCTCTACGTCAAAAACACAGGCAAATCTGTGAGAACTAATTTACTCTGCGGACAGTCAGGCGAGGGAGGAAAGACAATCTACTCTTTTAAATTTACTTTATTAACACCGATGGCATTTCGGAATTCTATGCAATTCGGGAAGTTTTACCGGTAGAGCACTAGGTTTTCCGTTAGACGTCCGTTCAGGTGAAGCATCGGGACTGGAGAGTGATGTGATTGGTTATGTCATCTGCCGCACACGATTCTTGACTTTGTTACCAATCGTAAACTAATTTGTTTTGAGTAACTGCATGGAGTGAGGCATGGTAACTAGTTTTCACAGCTGTACACTGTGGTGTTTTTTTTTTTTTTTTTACCAAATGAACAGGAATATGCACAAAAGAACATACAAAGTTATGTTTATCAAAGTGGGCTTGGATTTGCAATCCAAGAACTCCATTCTGTGGAACTACGACAAATCCCAACCCAATTCTCACCTAAGTGAACTAGAAAATCACGTATTACTAAATTGAATCCCAATGAAGCAAAATTGTTGCACAGAGTGTATGAACATGGGAAGTAGCAGTAGATTTCTGAATAAAATAACATACAGTTCATCATAGTACCAGCGGGATCTTTGCCTGAAAATGAAAATTATGCTGAGAAAAGAAAAATGAATGCATACTGTTTTCTGATACCGTGTAATGGGCTAACAAAGTTTGACTGGGAATTGGGCTCAGATTTCATCGAAGGATTATTTCTGTTCTAAAGAGGAGTCTGCCACCTCACGCTGCTGTTTGGGATTTTGTTGACAGGAACGTCTCTTCCTCTTTCAGGCCATTGTATCACTGAAGACACTCTGCAGTGGTAAATTAACATTAAAATCAACCCCAGCGAGGCTAGACTCCACAGTGCACTCGGCTCTCCCAATAATCCAATATATTCCAATGGAGTTGCTCGGCAGCTGTGAAGTCCGAGCAGCAGGGATGTCTTTCATGGGAGAAATGAAGGTCTGTGTGATTTGGAGCTCTGAGGCATACAGAGGTCATTCTCTTTTGGTGAAGTTATATCCTCTAGCTGTGTGTACAACTGTCCTCTGGTAGGTGGTAGTCTTCAAATGATTCAAAGGCCAAGGAGCTTTCTCGTTCCAAATGTTTTTTTTGTTTTGTTTTTTTGTTAACGGTTTAAATAAATCTCTCTTCTTGTTCCCAGACAGGCGAAGGAAGGCAGTTGATATGTTCACTGATGTTGCACGGCACAGCACACTAAATTTTATGTGACCAGTTTCAGTATTTAGTATAGATACTCAAGGCAAAACTGTGTTTAATTTTCATAAAAAAATCTATTTAAATTGTGTTGGTTAAGACAAGCTCTTTTACTATTGAGGAGGACTCATTTGAACTGAACAACCAGTTATTAATACAATAAGATTTTTGTCTACACTCACTGACAAATTTTGATACTGTCTCTCTTCAGTATCTCTCTCACCAGCCTGTGTAAGAAACACATTCTCTGCAATTACGGTTCAGAGAGCTTGATGTTTAAAATCTTCAAAAATGATACCTTTGCTAACAATTGCTGGGCGATAATAGCTCTAAAATAAAAATTGTTGACATTGTAGTTTACTCTCATGAAAAGTCAAAATGTTGCTATGGTTATCATTAAATTAACAAGATTGTGAGTAACGTACATTCCCTACTCATTTGGAACTATAATTTAGGAGATTCACTCCTGCATTCAACTGTACTGTAGCTGTCAATTTAGAAATTTAGCAGTGTCTACGTGACCATAGAGACATGGGGGGTGAGCTCTTTTGACTTGGGCCAGGAAGCAACCACCCAGAAAACCCCAGCAACCGCATAGCAAAATGCTAAAACCACTCAGAACACCTTAGCAACCGCATAACAATGCCCTGTCAACCATTCACAACTCCTGTGGCTGTGAGTTTTGTGCAAGCAAGGGCCAATCAATTTTTTTTTCTTCTTTTTTTCAGAAAATACTTCAACCAGAACATCTTTGATTTCATTCAAACTTTGTTTTGTAGATAATTTTGAAGATAATTTCAGTCTTAGGTGTCAGTCACATTTTTTTATTTTTTATTATTATTTATTCATTTATTTGCTTATTTACAGTGAAATTGGGACATTTCTCACTTAGTTTAAAACTACCAAGATATGGTACCATTGTAATTATTTGCTATATTTGTTTATGATGCATTCTGATTGGTCTTCTTTCTTACATATTTTTGGAAATTGTGAATTGTGTCGTAAGACTGAGAAGACGGCACATTCAGCTGACATTCATTTTATTCATTTATATACAGTATTTCTACCATTCTCTCTCTCTATTTTTCCATCTATTTACACTTGAATGTACACCTTTTCTTTTATTGACTTGCAAGCACTTGTGTGTCCTTCAGAAAATAAAAACCTGAAGGTATTGACACCTCGGTAACACTTTAGAATAGGGAACACTTATTCACTATTAACTACGACTTTTCCCTCAATAAATTCCTAATTTGCTGTTTATTAATAGTTAGTAAGGTAGTTGTTAAGTTTAGGTATTGGGTAGGATTAGGGATGTAGAATAAGGTCATGTAGAATAAGGCATTAATATGTGCTTAATTAGTACTAATAAATGGCTAATATTCTATTATTATGCATGCTAATTAGCAACTAGTTAAGTGACCTTAAAATAAAGTGTTACCGACACCTCTAATTTAATCAATATTTCACTGGTTAAAATCAACAGAAATGCAAATAAAGCAACTGAGACTTGACTCATAGCAGAGTTTACCTTAACCCAACTAGACTGGGTTAACCAAATCCAGACTGGTAAAATAATAATCAGCCCTTTGCTATGAACCACCATGAGCTCAATCTCACTGAAAATCACATTTGTAGTTTGTCCCTTGATTCCAAAGCATTTGTAAATAAAGTATCATGACCAATCAGTAGTCCATCAGCTTTTTTATGCCAATTATTGTAAATGAAATGAAATGAAACGAAATGAAACTAAATAAATAAACAAATAAACAGCTTCTGCAGATAATTTGCTTTAAAATGGAAAATACAAGTTCAGATACTGGTAGGAATTTTACCTGTTAATGTTAAAAATAAAAGTATACCACCAGACTAGCCTATCTTATAGTTAAAATGTGGGTAACACATTATAATAACGGCACACTATGAATCATTAGGTAAGCATTAGTAAATAGTCAATTCATCCTTTATAAAGCATTGTTCCAACATTAATAGGCATTATCAAGCAGCTTATAAACACAGCTATAAATGTTTTGTTCTTGGGATCTATAATGGATCTATAATGTTTAATTATTGTATTTTCATACTTTGTAAACGATCAATTTATAATTTCTAAATTATTACATTACTTACAAACCAGTTATTACAGAGGAGTTGTCAGTGGTTCATAAGATCATTTAGAACGTGTAAGTAAATGATTAATAAACTATTTAAATGTGCATTATAAATCATATTATTTAGACACATGATAGTTGTTCAGTGTGTTAATAAATGCTTTATTAACCCATATTCCTGCATGATTAAGTCAGTTATAAAACATTTAGTAGTTGCCAGCCATCTATTTTTGTGAGCTCATCTAAAGTTTTGTTTAGACAAAAATAAAATAAATAATGATAAAAAATAAATAAATAAATAAACCAATTTCATAAAAGAAAAAAAAAAAATCAAGTGTAAAGTTGTACAGTTTCATTTTTTTGCGTCTTGAAATAAATATTTCTGAGTTCTGTATCCCTCTGTGTTGTGTTTGCTTAACTTTTCTGTTTGGAAGAGCAATGAGCTTTTAAATCTCATTTGTTATAGATATGCTTATAAATCAAGCACAAGGCATTCATAACTGTATTTATAAACTGCTTACTAATGACCATTAAAATGAGTGGGTATTGATCCATAGTTTTCTCTCTTTTTCTTCCTAACACACATTTAAAAAGGTTTCACCTGTAAAGCTGTGTGGTGAAACTGAAATAATAGTTCATGTACAATAAATACATACAATAAACCAAATATCCAGAAATCATTTAGGGGACACAGCACTGTATTGCCATTTAGTCCATTTTTTAAACTAAGTGCATTAGTTGATGTAAATAGGAAATTAAATTTTCATCCAACCCTGTTTTATTGTGCCACAAGCCTCATGAGGTTGCACAGTTGTTATGGAGTTAAGATGAGTTTAAACATTCATTTCAACCAATTTATGCATAACTGAGCACTCAATGAATAGATTTAGGACAATAATGTTTTATGGAAATAAGCTGTATGCATTCAAAAAGTTTTATAATTATCGTCTTTCATATGAACCGAAAGAGTTCTCTTTAAATGAATATAATTAATAAGGGTACACAGCTGGACTGGGGATTGCGCATTTACAATTATGTATGACTGTGAGAGATTTTTCATCTTCTCTCAATTAAATATTCAGGCAATTATTTCAGAAGATTATTGACCTCAGAGGGGACCTGTAGTGTCACATTGGTTTTGGCCGTCTACCTTTCTCTTACTGTATTCAGGTTAATTAAAACAAAAGAAACTCACCAGCAGCATCTTTAAATGTCCAAACACTATTATTATTATTATTATTATTTGTGTACAGAAGTTTGGGGTATTTTTCCCAGTTAAATAGTGAAGTTTCACTAAAGGTGAAAGTCTGCTAATGGTCAATCATTCATTTTTAATACCCGTAAAATATTTCACGGGGGTCGTTTATTAGTTTATGTCATTTATTTTAGCATTTGATATCCTCAAACTTATATAGGAAGACAATAAATATTTAATTAATTCATTAAATTACCTTCAGTTCATTGTGAATTGAAATTATTTTCAATCTAATTTGTTGAGGACCAACAGCAAATATGCTGAACGCAAGCAAAAAAAAAAACTAAAATTATTAAAAAAATAAAAAAATAAACCCATTTGGGGTTTCTGGTTTTGCAACGTTCTGGACTTTAATAATTTTAAAGATGATATCTCCGATTGTATAAACATCAGGTAATTGTACAATTTGGATAAGACATCAAGTCACCCCGAGCTTCCTAATGGGTAAGGGACAACGTTATTGCAGAATGTGGTTTTTGGCCTCTTGTGTAAATAGAATGAATTGGAGTCTCGCAGGTCGTCATACGGCAGTTGTATATGCTAATGTCTGGGCTATATTAATCTTAACTGCTGGACCTCAGAGAAGGGCTGAGCTGTCGGCTAGCGCTGTATCTGCTTTTACGCCACATCTGTTTCCACTTGGCTGTGGATGTCTTTGCATCGAGGCTCCAAGTTCAGACGTAACACTGACTTTAAATTACAGTGACCTTAATAACAGTTGCTAAACCATTCAGCACTGGTTAAATTTGTTTCACAGATATTTGTTTTAGCAGATATCGTGTTTCGGGGGAGAGAAAGAGTTTGAGAGAGAATACAAAATCACGGCGTAATACAGTGACATACACGTACAAACTGTTGAAGGCTGTGTTAGCGTTACATGTGGGAGAGTGGCATTTGTTTGTATAAGTCATTTGCTTTACAGGTCAGTTATTTGACATTTGTGTAATCCAGAAACCTATGTGGTCATAAAGGAAGTAGAATGTGAACTTCCTTTGAGGCTTGGGACCGTTCCTCCCTGTTCTCTCCTGAGTAAACAGTGAAATTTGGAAAGGCGAGGAGACATTTGAGGAGGGCTGGTTTTACTTGATAGCATTTTGAATTTATTTAAAATAGTTTTGGGTGTTTATTGCAGAGTTTTCATTTTGTTTCTGTCAAAAGTAGTTTGTTTCGTGGTATTGGGATGATGAAATATATATATATATGTATATATATATTGTTCAGAGTTTCCTCTTTCATAGCTCAGGAGACGTAAAGGAGTTGGTATTTAACCACCATCTTAGTCTAACGTTCTCCTAAAACTCCTTGGGAGAAAAAGAAAACAGAGGAAAGCACAGAGCAGATTAATTGGGGTTTGAAGAATTTGATGAGAACTTTCTGAGCTATTGAAATTTCTCACAAATCTGGGCAACGTTTGGGATAGCACTGCAGTTTTCTAAAGGAGACACATTTTTTTTTTTTTTCAGTAAAAAGTTTAGCAAAAGTACATTTTTTTGTCTCCATTTAATCTCACTGTCTTAATTTCATACATTTTAACCCTTTGACTAAAATGCTTCAAAACACTGGCAACTGAAAAATAAATGTCGGTAACACTTTAGAATAGGGAACACTTATTCACTTTTAAAGGGATAGTTCACCCAAAAATGAAAATTCTGTCATCATTTACTCACCCTCAAGTAGTTCCAAACCTGTATGAATGTCTTTGTTCTGCTGAACACAAAGGAAGATATTCTGAAGAATGTGGGAAACAGAGCAGTTCTGGGGCACCATTGACTTCCATGTTTTTGTTTTTTTTTCCTACTATGGAAGTCAATGGTGCCCCAAAACAGCCTGGTTACAAACTTTCTTAAAAATGTCTTCCTTTGTGTTCGGCAGAACAAAGAAATTCATACAGGTTTGGAACTACTTGAGGGTGAGTAAATGATGACAGAATTTTCATTTTTGGGTGAACTATCACTTTAACTACAACTTTTCCCTCAGTAAATTCCTAATTTGCTGCTTATTAACAGTTAGTAAGGTAGTTGTTAAGTTTAGGTATTGGGTAGGATTAGGGATGTATAATAAGGTCATGTAGAATAAGGCATAAATATGTGCTTAATTACTACTAATAAATGGCTAATATTATATTAATATGCATGCTAATAAGCAACTAGTTAAGTGTACTAAGTTAACTAGTTGAGTGTAACTAGTTAAGTTTACTACCTAAAATAAAGTGATACCGAAATGCCAAAGCATTCTTATGTTGAGTATTTAAGGTCAGAAAATATAAACATTTTAAACATGTATCACACACACATGTATCACACACACATGTATCACACACACACACACACACACACATTTTATAAACAAACAAGCAAAGAAATAAATTACTATACATAAATGACCAAGTTTAACAGGAAGTGATTTGGAGATGTGTGAAGTCTTGTGAACAACCACATCTTGAGAATGACAAATGAAGCACAATACGTTGACTGGCATACACATTTACACTCGCAGCCCTCATGTTTACTGCAATAAAATCAGTCTGATGATGAAAAATCTGTTTTCCATATACAAAAATGTAGATAAGCACTAAAAACAGAAATGTTTTTAAAGAAATAAAAAAATACCAACACACACATACACAGACCAATGTAAATAAAACATTACAAACATATGACTGGGAGGGTTGCTGGTTGATAGTTCAGAGGATTTTTTTGGTCTGATGTGACCTAGCAAAAACAGCAAAGCAGAGGAAAGCTGCACATTTTCTGATGATCATGATTGGAAGAGTGTTGCACAGCTAATACCTGCACTAATCCTTATTTAAGCTACAATCTGCTGCGCTACATAACATAAAGAGCAACTAAAATGAATACAATTCCATCCTGAATACATCAAACAGTGTTATTTTCATTAAGTCAATCTTATTACAATACACCACAGTTCAGGTGAATTCGTATTCATATTAAAATGACAAATATCTGTTACAGGTTCTCGGCTGCACGCATTCATTTTACAAGGTCTATTTCTTGAAAAATCCGCATGGGCTTAGAAACACATTAAACATGAAGCTTTACTTTGCCCTTCGAGAATAATTATTATTATTCTCTTATATAATTTAATTTACAATTCAATTATATTTAATAGATTTACATATGAAACTGTATTTTCATGTTTGTAGAATCTATTGATTCTCCAAGTTTATTTTCTTTATTTTAAGAATTTGCTCTGAAGTACTTCCCACTAAAATAAATAAATAACAGCATAATCATTTAATGAGCTTTTTTGAACAGACAACCCTAGCATATTTAAATAGATAAAATCGTTGGTTTGTAACAGAGCTGATGTGTTTTTATGTGTGTATGTGAGTGAGTGTGTATTTGTGCGTATGTGATTTTGCTAAACCCCATTGCCTTCCTTTGACTGCAAGAATGCAACACACATGTGGTTTTACTTCTGCAAAACTAATGCATAAACATCAGAAAAATATCAGAATGACCTTTACCACATCTGTTTTCTCTTTTGTCCCCCAAAATGGATCTATTACTATGTAAAGTTATGCATATGAAAATATAAGTGTGCGCTCTTATGCTGTGAGCCTCACCTGCTGTATGAGTGAAACAGAGAAATGCGCCCTTAGAGTTGCTGTATTTGACTGAAGTATCGCTTCGAAGCTTTATTAAAGCCAGGTGTAAGTGTGGGGGGGGGGGGGATGCGTTCCAATTGCATGCTTCTCCTTGCATGGCCTTTTCAACTCATTCTTTAACAGTTCTAGGATGTGCATTGCATTTCAGAGTCATTGACTGTGAGGACGGTCAACAAATGTAATAATGGTAAGTGCGTTGTTGCAAATGGCATGCATGCGCCTTTGTTCTGTGGATTACTGCTCTGGTTGAAGCATGGCTACAGTCGGTCTTTCTAATTGAGACCAAGTTGAGGAAAAAAAGACGAAAATCTGCACTTTTTCTTTTTGATGCAAGCTAGAATTACAGTGAGAAAACATGTGCAGTCATTGGCTGAGCAGGCCGGCCAGCCCACGGCATGAGGGAATCTTTCTCCAGTGTGCCCCAATGAGGGGCATGTAGCAGTGCAAATCCAATGGAAATTGGCCAAAAGTTGTATATACAAAACAAATAATCTGCTTTACTTTGCTGCTCGGCTCTGCGTAATCGTCTTCCACAACAGCCATTGCTTAAGTTGTACTCGTGATAATGTCTACGCGATCATTTCCTCACCGACTCCGTATCCGTGCGATCCAGGAATCCAGTTCCAGGGTTTAAGCGCAGCCCCTCTCTCACATCTCGGCTCAGCTCGCACAGAGAGAAATCCCTCAGCCGCGGGCCGCTCTCTCTCCGGCTGGAACGGGACTCAACAAACCCGAAGAAGACGCGCAAAGGACTTGAAATAAATAAAGAGGACTGCTTTTGCTTGTTGATTTTTCTCGCGTTGCTTGTTTTGCTCTTTTTTTCAGTAGTTGCCTTGCGAACTGCTCCGCGTCCCCCCTCTCCTTCTCTCTCTCCTCCAAGCAGGACAGACGGACTCTTTCAACGTTCGCGCATCTCTTCATCCCGGCGCGGCGGAGCGCAGGACTGAGCGCCGGTCTGCGGGAATGTGAGCGCTCACGCTGGGAAAAAGGCTCGGATGAGCGGAGCATGTGTGCGCTGTGCGCCGAGACGCGCTGCTCCTGTTCGAAGACCTGCTTGTAATTGCCTCAACTGATTAATTAACTTTCCGTCTGATTTTTCTTCAACTATCCGCTCACTCACAAAAGGTAAGACGCTTTTTGTCGATGATCATAATGCGCTTAAATGCAGGTAAATCCTGTTGTTGTGAAGTGGGCGATTAACAAGTTACTCAAACTTTTCGTGCAAAAATATTAAAGAGAAAATAATGATCAGGGTCCTGCGTGTTGTAAGTTAAGGATAGTGTGAAATAATAACGATAGAGTGAAGTTTGCATTTTAAATATGCATTACATTTCATATCTTGCTTGGAAAAGAAAGAGTAGAGTTAAGCTCCAGTTAGAACAAAACTACTCTGTTCAGAGTAATTAAAATGATGGAAAGGGGGACCATGGCTAATTGAGAAATGGTTAATCAAAACACAACCAGATGTGGATTGATTTGGTCGGCTGCCATTTCTCTCTTTGTCTTTTACTCCTTCTCTCTCTCTCTCTCTTTGAATGGAAAGTGTTAGTGTGGGAATGAGGGGTCTTCAAATAAATCCCATAGAGATATTTCATTCCATTGGAAATTCTTTAAAGGTGTCGGTGAAGTCTGCACACTTTAATTTATTGTCATTGCCTTTTGCTTCCTACAACAAGCGTGTGGTGACCTACATCAACTGTTGAACTCACTAAAGCTTGACTTGGGTTGTTAAATTGAGGTCTTGTGTCTATAATTAAAAGCAATTTCAGGCTCTTTTTGGTCGTTTTTAACTCCTCAGCATGATTAATGTGAAAAGAATGGTTCAGGGTGCACAGACAGCAGTGATCGAGTGCTAACTAGGGGACTGTAAGAACCCAGTGCAGTTTAAATTGTCTGAACCTGACTTTCTCTAAATGTAACATCGGACACTTGTGAGCAGCCGCTGCAAAATTAGATCCTTTAACCCCACATTCATAATTAATCCGCACCCAGGCCCCTGGTGCCAACAGTGAGATGAGCAGAATCCGGTCGGTGGCACTTCTTTGCCCAAACATACTCTGAACTGCTGTGAAAAGAAGATCTTCCCGGGCCAAACTTTGCATTAGTATGCGGGTTACATTGTAATTACATGATAGTAATAATGTAATTAATGTTTTATAATTATTTGCGGCACTGATAATTACACATTATTATTGTTGTGACTGTAGTAATTAAATATAATAGCATATAATATGTGCAGCTGGACACTGTAATTTGAAATGTTACCAAAACACTGAGCAAATCACAATTGTTTTCGGGTAAACATCGCTCCGGTGCGTAAGAGCCAGTAATAAGAGTCAATGCGTGAGCGCGGTGTTGTTTGAAATGCGGTGCATGACGTGAGAGACGCTAAAAAAACTGCGAAACATATCGAGTCACCTGAATCGGAGTGGTCTGGACCTACAGATGCAGTTTATATTGATGGGAGCTGTATTTTCTAGTTGATTTTTTTTTCTTTCATTCTGGTTAATCTAATGATAAAAATTGCTTAATGGCATGCCTCCATTGTTACATTAATAACAATGAAAAATATATATATTATTTATATATAATTTAAAACAAAGCATTTCACACTTTAAAATAGGCTTGTATTTGATCTCATAAACCTACACATTATTTAAAATGCCCAATATGGTTTTAAAGTGCATAATAATTTCTCTGAAATTGGACTTTTGGTGTAGATGCAGAGTTTTACCATATGGCATGTGGTTTTTGGTCTGAATTCTTGCATGTCACCATTTGTGCTTTAAATAGACATTCTCTGACCAAAAAATGTTTTGAATTTGTATAAGTGTGAATGGACTCTGTTTGAAGCCGCTCCATTAGCATTTCAAAGTGGCCTGAGCTCTATTTGAGCCCTGTGCTCTATTAGCTTCAGCACAGGCCCGTTGAACAGGAGGGGTGAGAGGGGACCAGGGCTTGTAGTTCATTTCTCCTCGTCTTTGTGTTTGTGTGTGAAAACACTATCCCATCCTTTTCATTTCAAAGGAATATTTTCCTTGGCTCTGTTTCTTTCTGGCCCCCTTCCTGCATCAGAGAAAAGAAAACAGCCAAACATGAGCAGGATTATGAGATCCACCAGAGAACTTGCTTAGGTATTTTCACTCAGAGCCGAAAAATAGTGTTTTTCTACATTTCCAGTAATGCAGGGATGAATGGATGTCATAACACCTACACACGCGTTCTGCTCATGAGTGTGTAGCTTATGAGAGTTAGTCTCATATAAAGCCCGGCACATGTCTGATTATTCACGATTCGCTTCGTCTAAATAGTGCAGACATTGATTCCTAAATATAATGTGAATTTTATTTATTTATTTATTTTTTAAAGTCAGCTTTGAAAGTCTCAGTTTTAGAGCATATCCGTATATTGATTTGTTTTTCATTTAATTTTGTCAGCGAGACTTTGGGAGTTCTTTGTCCTCAAAGTATTAATGTGCTCATATAGTCTCTTCTGTTCTCATAATATTCTGAATTTTTAATTGATTGATTTTTTCCGATCTGGAAAATATGATTTGTGGCCCTGTGCGTTGATTTCAATATTATCGCCATGTGGTCAATATCAGACACATGTGGAGAACATTTGGCATAGCATGAGCGATAAAATGTGTCAAATATGAACATTTTATCACCTCAAACTAAGCAAAACAGAGTCTTTTTAAATCACAGTTGAGCCCTAAATAATGAACAAGCCAAATTGTGGAATAACTTTTATTAGAGCCGTAATACATAGTATTTGTGTGTGTGTATGTGTGTGTGTATGTGTGTGTGTGTGTTTTGCACAACAGTGTAATGCCACTGACAGCCATTGTTCTCTGAACATGAGAGCGTTTGCACAGCCGAATAAAATAGTCGGACTTACTAAACAACAAATACAGCATCACGTAGCTTGTCTATGGAACTATGGTTTCTGAATAGTGTTTAGAGCAGTGATTTAATGCTTTTAAAAATAAATAAATAAATAAATTGAATAAATTGACAGAAACCAGGGAATCACTTCAGCTTTGACATTCGCTCCGTAAGGCGATGCTGTTACTTTAGAGACAATGTGATACAGGGCCATACGCTGTGGTTACTAAGCGCAAAAAAAAAAAAATAATCAAAAAATCAAAAACACTTTCGGTTGTGCAAGAATTTCAAATCATATGATTTCTTTCCCTGTTTTTGATTCAGTTGTGTGTTTACAGAGCATCCTGCTGTGCCGATAAACGCTCGCCAATTTGCGGGGAATAAACAGCCCTGTTACACTTGGAGTTTTATGTAAAGTGCTCAACTGCCTTTGGTGGGTCAAATACCTGCATTTTACGGTGGTTTTTATTTTACGATCAGTAATCAGAGGAAGGCAGGGCTCCTTCTCTGCCATTTTGTCAAAGCGTTGGTTTCTGCTTGCGAAAGGTTTGTGTGACAGTGGGACGGCAGACTTTATACACAGGCTGCCATTTTAATCAGCTGCAGACTGTGGGCAGCACACACCACTCTGAACACACCCAGACTCCAGAGTGTGTTCAGACAAGCAAGCAGTTTGATTTGTTTTTAAATAGCTGCATCTCTCAAATAAATCATTCAAAAAATAATAATAATAAATAAAAAAACAAAATAAAATAAATGGCAAATATATATTTATTTTTAAATAATAATTAAATAATAGAACATTTATTTGGTTTTGCTTCTAACTCTACACGGTAAAATAGAATTAGAATAAGAATAAAAAGTGATGAATTCACTGCATGCTTCTGATCACTTTTGAAAATTGAAATACCAGTGTGAATAAAATGTTAATAAAAATGAATAAACTTAATAAAAAATGAAAGTTTTTGTTTTTCAGAAATAATTTGAACAATTATATACATATAATTATACGGACAGAAACAAAGCTGTTGTAACAGTTTTTTTTTTTTTTACTGTGTGGAAAGGAATATTTTGGTATTGTGGATTACATCCATTTAGCGTTTATCTTATGCTCTGCCGTGTTTATTTTTATTTAAATGTAAATGAAGTCCACAGCATGATTCATGTAATTTCATTTTCAAATTCAGAACTACACATATTTAGTTTGGTGTATACACAGGGGGCATGACTTATCTATCCCAGAATTGGTATTTAGAAAAAAAAAATTCAATTTCTCATCAGAGAGGAGAAGGTAGGAACCCAGGTACAGGGTAAACAGTATCTGTGAGCAAGGAGAGAGAGAGAGAGGGGTTTATTAGACGTCTGGTGGTAGGAGAAGGGTTGTGTCTCGGCTGGTTTATAGGAGCACACTTGAAAGGGCCATTTTCAAGCAGACACACCTGTTATTTCAGAACGCTGAAGAGAGCTTGGCCTACAGTGTAAACCTTCTTTTGTAAGTTATTTACAACAAAACAACTTCAAATTATGGAAATGCAAACTTTCAGAAGTCTTGTATTGTGTTTTGTAAATTGTATTTATTACTTTCTTTCACTAATTATTTATTAACACTATTAAATAATAATTACTACATTTTACGTTGTATTGTTGTGGAAAATAATAATAGTAATAAAGTAATTAAAGCTATTAAATAATGGACATAGACATTTTCGGATTATATATAAAAACCAGAAATGTTAAATAATAAATATTAATCTATCATTTTCGCTTTTTCAAAGTATAGCCACCTTTTGTCTATATTACAGCTCAACCAGTAATGAAACAATATTGAAAGAGTTCCCATGTGTGCTGAACACTTTTTCTTTGTTCTAACTAATCCATTAAAAAAAATTACAAAAAGAAAAATAAAATAATGAAATTCTTATGTAAGCCCAATTTCAGTAAAGTGATCAAAACATTGACTGGTAGCGAACATTCTTATCATAAAATGAAATAGAGAAACAGTTAAAATGTTTCCTGCAGATTCCGCTAATCCTCAGATAACTAATCTAATCTGGGGTCAACAGGAAGTTGTTTCCTAAAAACATTCCAAGGTCAGAGGTCAGCTTTATCTTGTGTGGTTCATGTGACAGTTTATCAACTAATCATGAGAATATAATCAGAAGCTCTGTGTTTCCGAATCTCCTGACCTCCTGTCGTATATAATTTTGCTTTAAATGATCTCTCCAAATGTTAAGAAAACACACGAGGTGCCGATTCAGCAAAAAATGTAGTATGTATATGAAAATGTGTGACATGAAAAGGCTTTATTGTTAAAGTAAAGACAATTAAAAAAATTAAAAAAAAAAAAACTAAAAAAAAACTTTGATTTAAGGAGCTATTTGTACCTGAACTGATCCTTAAAAAATGACTTTTGTTGGTGTGACCTAGTGTAGTCAGGCTGATGCATTCATATTAAATAATAATGGCACATTTTTAAATAATAAATAATAAAGCACATTTTTAGGTTTCCTGACAAAACCTGACTGAGTACAACAGTTTGAACACATATATGTGTTCTATTATTATTATCATTATTATATTTTTTTGTCTGTAATTCTGTGACAACAGCGCAGTGATGTTTTAGACAAGAGAGACAATGAGATGTCTACTTTGGTTGACTTGTTGGCCACCATTGGCTGATCTCAGGCTTTTTTTTTCTTTTTTTTTCTCTTGTACTGATTAAGCTCAGGAATTCAAACAGGATACTGTTCCTAGATCAGCACTTTGGTGCTCTTCCAAATAGAATGAGCTAGAAAACTCTTCATTACGACTAAATCAATGCTGTTGCTTCCATGCATTAATCTAAATTCAGATGCAGAGATTAGGAGTTTATTAAGGCGTGAGACCTCTGTGCTGGCCAGGGGTGTACACTGATTGGATAATCAGTCTGCGAGTGACATCTGACAGCTCCGCCTCCATTGATTTTCCGAAGGAGGCCGTTGGCCACATTGCGTAAGATGACACATAATGAGTGGAGAATTTAATTCAGACAAACAGCCAGGTTGCAGAGCTAAGTTAATTACTTTAAGGTAGCAGTACTGTTACTCTAGTGCTGATGTGCCCAATACAAACAGTCTTCAAGTGTCTTTCACTCTGACACCACTCACCTGGCCGTTCTGGCTCAAATGCAGCTTGTCAGCGCCATTGTGTTGTGTGTGCTTATTTAACGCAATGCATCAGCCACGCTAGGCTGAGAAATGACAGCTGCAATATTTACTGCCCGAACAAACTGGATTCATGTATATAAATCCCCTTGTTTTGTTTTTTTTGTTTGTTTTTTTCTTTTCTTTTTCTTCTTTTTTTCTTGTACCTTGGCTGACATATGAGTACAATACAAATCATCTGCTGAATGGAATCAGGGATTTTCATTCAACCACGAACTGAAAGTTGAACCAATTACATTTTTAATGTGTATGTACATTCATTTTTTTCCTGTCATTTTCATCTGTCTTTTTGCTATTGTATTGCATTGCTATTGTATCAGGAGAATTGAATATTGCTCCACCTTTAATTCATTTAAATATATATATATATATATATATATATATACACACCAGTTTCTACACATGCTGAATAACATTGAATATTTTAATAGCCGGTTTAATTAAGTAAAAGATATTGAGATATATGATTTCTTTTGAGATTGTTTTGAGTTGTTCTGTATGGATGTGCGGTTAAAAAAAAAAAAAAAATTGCATGTCTTAAAAATAATTTAGAAAGCCTTATATTTGATTAAAAAAAAAAAAAAAAATGCAGATACCCTGGACTTGTTTCACCTCAGCAATGACTTTCGTTTTTTGGCTGATGTTACCAAGGCTGCGTCCAAAAAGCTATTAAAGCATTGTTTCAGTATACTTCTTGGTAATGTTCTCATCTAAAATTATGCCAATAGTTAACAAAGCAATTCAATGTGATTAATATTAATGTAGTGAATGTTATGGCAGTAACGTCAAATAATAAGGATAAGTTTGAAAAGTGGGAGACATTAAAAAACTCTCAAGGGTGAACTTGACCTTCAGCCTTCATGTCACAATCAAAAATGGCTCCTCAAAAGATCTGAGCTTGACTCCGTTGCAAATTCGCATTCAGGCTCTATTTTGAGGTGGAACGCCCACTTTTCATGGTCCAATGAAATCTCACTGGATGAAATCAAGTCCTACCCGACATTTTTTTTTTCTCTCATCGAAATAAAAACAAAGAATGGCAGATGAAGCCATTACCTTTGAGGAAAGGAACTCAATAACATTTACGGGTCTCATTTTGAAATTCGGCCTTGTTTGAATTGTAATGTCTTCTTCTGTAACATATATGATGTTTATCCTGAGGGACGGGAGCACAGAGGACAGGAAATGATGCGGAAAGAGAGACAGAGTGTGATCACGTCTCCTACAATGAGCACCTTTGCTCAATGTGTCTTGAACGCGTGTAGCACTGCCAGGCCGCAGCTCTGGCTGTGAAGCGCAGGATTAAGCGGCAGATGATATAAGCTGAGTTCCTTTATTGTCAGGCTGACTATAATGACCACAATGCATTTCTAAAGTGAACAGCTTAAGGAGGGGAAACAGGTCACAGCATGTTTCATGAGTTGCATAAAATGATGAGTCAAGACTGAGCGGATGTGTAGAATAAGACATACAAAAAAGGAAAATACACATTTTTATAATGCTAAAGATCAAATATGTGTATAAAGTTGCAATCCATCAATCACATTTTAATTATTTAAAGTGTATTTCAGCCACATGGCAGTTTCGATATCTTTGGTTTGTGGCACCTGCTGAAATGGCTCTGATCGGCACAAAACTGTGAAGTGTCAAACACTTCCTAATGGCATTTGCATAACTCACACATGCCTGGTGTGAATTTCGCCCCTGTTAACACAAACAGTGGTGGGGTGGCTTGTCTCACACCACACACAAGAGCCAAGAGAGTTACTCGCAGATATCTAACTGGATAAAGGAAAAAAAAAAAAAAAAAAAAATATATATATATATATATATATATATATATATATAAATAAATATATATATGTATATATATATATATATATATATATATATATATATATATTCCTCAGAGGAGATTTAGTATAGCTTATAGTACAGCTGCATTTAAAACCTTCAAAATATAAAATTTAAAACTGTTGAGTAGTCTTGTAAAAAATAATGTTATCATTAAAATTCAATATAGATGCATTCTACAGTGTGGGAAGAACACACACACACACACGTTTGTGAATTTTGGGGACTTTCCATAAACTTCTATTACTTTTATACTGACCAAATGATAATTTCTATCCCCTAACCCAACCCTAACCCTAACCCTAAACCTACCACTTACAGAAAACCTGTTTGCGTTGTTACACATCATTTACTATTTTTAATTAATCTTTTTTTTGTCAAAAAAATGTCAAAAATTTCAGGTTTTACTAACCTTGTGGGGACATTTGGTACACACACACACACACACACACACACACACATACATTTTTAATAATAAAAAAATAAAGGTACTTTTTAATAAAATTAAGTTTTATGAGCTGTTTAAAATATTCAAAATTGACAGTGAATTTTACAGTGTGTGTGAATATAATATAAATAATTGTTTTATTATTAAAATGTGTATGTACACACACACACACACACACACACACACACATACATTTTTAATAATAAAACAATAAAGGTACTTTTTAATAAAATTAAGTTTTATGAGCTGTTTAAAATATTCAAAATTGACAGTGAATTTTACAGTGTGTGTGAATATAATATAAATAATTGTTTTATTATTAAAATGTGTATGTACACACACACACACACACACACACATTTTTAACAATAAAAATAATGATAAAATGCATTTGTTTTCTATAAGCTGTTTAACATATTTAAATATTAATTTTAAAAGTTACACAATGCTGACAAGCAGAACCAAATAAAATTGTTGCATTTATAATTAATAGGCATATTTCTAACCGTCATTAGCTCCCATGATGGACAGCGCAGCTTTATCTTCATGCTCTTGGCCGAATGAAGCACATTACTCTGCGAGTGGAGCTCTGCGAGCCCACGGTCCAGCCGGCCCCCCGTCACCACCACGGCTCCAGTGGCCCCTTTTGTTGTATTCTGATAAGATCTACTCAGTGTTTGCTTCACCAACCTCCAGTGGTGTGTCTGGTTACTTCACTGCAATTAAGAGAAAGGAAAACATGCCCAGCTGAACGTAGAAACATCTTTTGTGTGCGCGTGTGTGCGTGGGCTTTCATTCACAGAGTTTAATGTGATTTATAGATTATGTCACAGAATACATAAGGAAAGAAGAAGCCTTTTGTAGTGCAGTCGGTTTTCCTATTGGACTTTCTGTCCGGTGCATGCAGCGAATCACAAGCCCCATCAAAGCAATTACCTTTGCTAAAGCCATATTAGTCTTATAATTGGATAATCTTGTATTGCTTTGGCTTAATTCATTCTGTTGCACCAAATGGTTTCCTGTCCTCAATAACATTTTAGGAGCTCGTGTTCTTAGAGAGAAACGCTCTAGCCTTTCCTTCGTCTCATAATGTAGATTTGTTTTTTTTGTTTTTTTCTGAAGTGCCTCAGTGAAATGAAATATTTGTGAATGTGAACGATGCAATGGATTCAGACAGTGACTGTACAATATAAAAACTATTGACTGTGGCTGTTCTCCAAAACCTTCTGTGCTATCTACTGCCTACATAGGCAGCATCCTAACGAAATTGAACATCATCAGATGGTTTTGGAACACTCTACATAAGCAGCAGCTTTGTGTTTTTTCAAAGAGCCAGACACAATGCATTCCTATGAAACATACGTAGGCAGCTCACCAGGTTTTGGAACAGAGCTGATTAATTATTAATTAAACACTAGCGTTCAAATGTTTGAGGTGAGTAAGATGTTTTCGAAAGAATTTAATACTTTTATCCAGCAAGGACACATTAAATTGATCAAAAATAACACCAAAAACATTTATAATATTGCTAAAGATTTCTATTTCATATAAATGTGCTTCTTGTGAATTTTCTATTCATCAAAGTAGCTTGGAAAAAAAGGGTTACACTTTATTTGAAGGTGTCCTTGTTACAGTGTACTTACACATTTAAGTACTGAGTAATATTAATTAACTACATTTACTTACTATATGATTAGGGTTTGGTTTAGGGTTACTTGTAATTATGCATAATTTATTGTTATTATAATAGTAACTTGTAACAAGGACACCTTAAAATAAAGTGTTAGCAAAAAAATGTATCACAGTTTCCACAAAAATCAACACAGCTGTTTTTAAAATTGATAATAGTAAGACAAGTTTCTTAAGCACCAAGTCAGCATATTAGATTGACTTTTGAAAAATTATGACACTGAAGACTAAAGTAATAATGCTGAAAAAAATATCTGTTTTTATAATCATAATTATCATAAATTACATTTTAAAGTACATCAAAATATAATTTTTAATTATTTTATTTAAATATTTATTTTAAATTGCAATATTATTTCACAACATTACTGTTTTATTGTATTTTGGATCTAATACATGCATATGAAAGACTTTTCAACAACATTAAAACACATTATATAAGAATATAGGAAGTTAAACACTATTTTTGAAATAAATCAAATCAAAATATGTATATACCATCATTTAACAACCTCACAGCTTTTATTAGATTTGTCTTTCAATTTTAGATTATCCCTAGAAAATAAATATTTGCCTATGGAGGATATGCATGTTTTTTTTTTTTTTTTTCATTTCTTCCAAAACCCTGCAGTTGTCTTCTATTGTAGTAACATCATCGGTTATCTTTCACTGAAAGACTAAAACAAAGATATATTCACGATACACTCAATGGGTGCAAAGACACGGAGCAAGACTAAGTCTGCGTGAACAATGTATAAATAATTGAATGCCATCATTTGCATATTGTATGTTCAGCTCTTATTAAAATCTAAACCTACGCCTTGATCAGAGGGAAACGCTACTTGTTATTTTTGACCTCTCTGTGAAGCAGGCTTCCTGAATTGATCCCTGCTTTCAGACAGTTGCGCTGTCACCCCCAAGTGTGCTCATGATATCCTCCTCTGGACTCAGATTGTGGAAAATTACACTGAATGGCAGAGACCTTCACAACATACCAGAGCTGAAAGAACACGAATAAAGAGGCTAGAGAGATAAAAACGACAGACAGAGAGAGGCAGAAAAGGAATTTTCTGTATCTGCAGCCTTTCCGCGGGTGGCAGAAGACAGCTGAAACACCGGTAATCTATTTATATCGGGAAGATTCCTCAGGACACTAAAGCCTTTGATTCCTGGACAGGTTCAGAGTCCATTGCAGGGAGTTTTTTCCCCTGGACACAGGTCACTTATATGACACGTCTCCCAAAAGCATTTGAGGATCGCATGAAACACTGCAGGAAAAGTTAGATGGCATCAAACCCATCAATGTCACATCCTAGCGCCAGTATGTTATCGCCTGCAACTGAATGCAGCTGTTTTCCGATGCATCCCAGCTAATTTCCGAGCAACGTCATTATTCAGGCTGCATCACTGTGAAAAAAAAGAAGTGTAACTGTGGGAGAACTTTATGAAAAAAGCATCATTTGACTGAAATGTGCTCAGAAGCAGCCTTGTATTCCTGCTGGTGTTGAATGTCCAACATTATTATATGGTCTGCTATTAATGTCAGATGTTTGTGCTCTGTGTTTGAAAAAAGAAAAAAAAGAAAAATCCCTTTGAAATACATGAGATAGAAAACATAGCATCTATGTGGCAGTGAATTTGTCACACTCAAATTGTAAATAAACAGAATGAGGTTGAGAAACCATTTCACGACGGTTTCCAAACCTTTCCTGAAGACATTTCGCAACTGGTATAAAAATCAAGATTCAGGCCCTCCAGCAAACCGCTGTTCCCAATCCCATCATGCATTTATTACACGATAAACAGGAAGAAAATGGCAAGAAAACATGGTGTCATATTATGTCACACATTCTCTGCATGATTGTTGCCAGCGCAGCGTTACGCGTGGGCTTGAAGGACTGAAGGAGCACAAGGCGGCGAAGACACCGTTCAGTCAGGCTAATATAGCACACAAACTCTTCAGTCACTCCAAGCTGTGTCTGTTTGACTGCTGTGCTAATGTGCTGCTTTAACTTGTGTGGAAAATGCAGCCGCCATATCTGTTGTTTACATTCTCTGATCTGCTAACTAGCTTCAAAATAAAGCCCTTTTCTGCTACCGATAACAAACAGCCCTAGAGCCACTACACAAACCTGCTAGAAGAGCTAGTACTAAGTATCTGGGTTCCAAAATAAGTTATTTCAACAAGAAAACATTGAAAAAAAAGAACACAATAATATGTGATTTCACTGTGAAACACTGTTGTGTAAACCACTGGACTGATTTAGTAGCATTAGCACACAGTGATAATCTGTGGTGGCAAAGTTTAATTGGAAATCTCCTAAATTCACCATGGTAGTTATTATTACTATTAATAAATAATAATAAGTATTTTGAGTGTGTACAGAGACCGACTTGATTATGTCATTTGTGGTGCTTGACGGGAGAGACATTACCACAGTCACATGACTGTGACACTTAACATGTGAATTGGCCTTTTCAGTGTTTTGACTGAAATACACAGAACTGGCAATTAGCCTTTCAACTTTCTTTAAAAGTTTAAGAAGTGTAAGGGGGTCAAATGAGTTCAGTCTCAATCTAGTGGAGGGACAGCTGCGTCTCAGTTCCACTGCTCACAGTGTTAGTTAACACATGTAAATGAGGCTAACGATCCAGACACAATCTCTCAAGGCTTTCTTCTCCAGAGCTTTGAGCCCAACAGCTCACAATGAGAGATCACCACAAAGTCACCACACAAACAAACTAGAGCCATGCGAGAGACTGGGTGTATTTCGTCCAGATTTTAATCATTATTTTTTCCCATTCACTAGATTTAAAATGACATCATTTTTATTTCATAATCATAAAGTAATTACTGAAGTATTGAAACTGTAAAGCCATGCATACGTATTAGACACTTGAAAGTTTCTCGTTTTTAACATATGGCCCAGGCAATTATACTAGCAAGTCAAAAAACGTCATCTTCCCACTTTCCACTCCATTTGAGTTGTAATCTTAAACTAGAAAAAACATATTATTAGAGGTCTGAGAGGAAGATTGAAGTAATATAGAGTTAATTATGATCCAAACTGTGATAAAAATGAGATACCAGGCCGAGTATCATAATGAGATGGAGAATTTGAAAGCAAAACCTGCAGGACCACGAGTTTGTCCTGTTTAACCACAGAAATGGCAGAGTGTCGACTCACCGTGACTCTTTGCCAAGCATCCGACTGTTCTGCTGAGCTTGTGGGAGGCGAGGGTGTAAAATGAAAGTCACTTCCTTTCCTAAACTGTTTTGCTTTCTCACTTTTCAACCAAATGCTCACAGCGACACAAAAGCGACACAATAGACACACAATTCGGCCGGCAAAGAGGCTCTGCGATGGTAAAAATTAGCATTCGGTTTTCACATGCAAAGCCAGCATTAACAGCATTAATTTTTCACATTCGAAAGCAGGTGCACATTTGAACTCTAAAAGTGAATGGTTTTGATGGTGTCTTTGAAAAAGGTCAATATCGTAGCATCAGGTTTAGCATGAGGCTTTAACTGCTGGTTGCGTTGTCAGGAGAGATTTAGACCTGACAGCTGATTTCTCTCCGGGAACAAACTCCACCCTCCTTATCTGTCTGCCGATTTTTAAACGATTTACTGTCGAGCTTGTTCTCACCCTCACACCAGTTTGCTTGTTGAAATCTGGAAAAGTCAAATACAAAAAAAAAAGTGTTTTGAAGGATTTAAGTGCTAAGTATTTATACGTTCAAGAAAACCCTTCTCCAGTTTTAGCTTGTTTACTTTAATTAAAGTAAGTGGCCATTAATTAAAAGCGTCTAAATGACTTTGTGGTTTGTGGCCGAATCCTGAATCATCTCTGCTATCGTGTGAACTATCAAAGCTCGAATCATCTCCAAATCATTTCCTCTCATAAGAAATCGATTAATCAACCTGCCCAAATCAATCATCGGTAGATTTCTTCGCCACCCCGCTTTTAATGTCACCCATTCAAGACGTTCTTTTAATGCCCCTCACTTTATGTTTTGTGTTCCCTTCTGCCATCTTAAAAATTAATCATCCTGTTGAATAATGGCTCACGATGGTGCTGAATAATTGATGATCTGGTGCTTAATAGAGGGACAGAGGAGGCGTTACGCTCACACAACTGCTCTTGTCTGAGGGAGACGCTGTGTATCTACGCAGACAGACAAGCTGGATTGTGTGTGTGTGTGTGTGTGTGTGCGTGTAAAATGGTGTTCAATAATCAAATGGCAGTGAAGGACAGACACATAAAAACATACAAGGCCGACATGAAATCTAAACTGATCTTATTTACTTTATTTACATATGTTCCTGATGTTCCTTTTTATGAATCTCATCTGTGCATGTTGTTATATATATATATATATATATATATATATATATATATATATATATAAAGTTTGTCTTTGTAATATTTTTTCAGAGCTTTTATTTTGGCTGACTTCACCAATCCCTCTTATTTTTAAAATATAAAATCTTATTACAAATTTAATTCTTAAAATATAAGAATAATTTCATATCCCAATAGCAGTACCATGTCTATAATATAATTCAATGCCTCAAATACTTTAAAAATGAAATGGAAGTCTATCTATCTATCTATCTATCTATCTATCTATCTATCTATCTATCTATCTATCTATCTATCTATCTATTATTCTTGAATATCTTGTTTCATATGGAAATATGTCATGGTACAGTGTGAAGTACAATGTGTGGATGTTGTTTCATGTTGACTTTAAAACAAGAAGAGAGCTCTTTGGTGAGGTCAGGCATTTGGATGTATCTGAACAGATCATGTTAAATGACAGACCGTGTTTGTGACTGTCCCTCTGTGTATACACACGTACACACACACACACACACACACACACGCATGCATGCATTTTCACCCATGCATTTGCACCATTTTGACAGCAACAGTGCTTTCATTGCTTTTGCAGGAATTAAAAATTGATGCATTTTGTTGAAACTGAGATGATGAGCCTGTGAGAGTAGCAGAAACCTTCTGTCTTTTTCTCTCTAGTCTTTCCTGATATTTATGACCTCTTACATTGGGCAGCTCTCTTTTTCTGGCATGAAGACAGATGTTGTGGCCCTGTTTGCTCTGCTTGTTGTGCCCAACTGATACAAAAACACAGTGAAGTACCTATTTCACGAATAGGGCACAGAATAGGGCTCTGTTTCATTTATTCCCCTATGTTCAAGGAATTGCCAGTGAAAAGAGTCGAACTAAATATTGAATATGCTTTTTTTTTCTGCAGGTTTTGTTGTCCTGTTACAAAACTTCGTGCCTGAGTAAAGTTAAAACAGGGTTGAAATTTAGCCTAAATTAGCCCATTGCTGAGTTTGGACTTGACTAATTTATGACCAATTGTTGGATTGTAGTTAATGATCTATTTATATTGAAATATTGAGTCTTTACATTTTATTTATTTTTTTCATATAATTTAAATAAATAAATAATGTAGAGTGTTGAATGGTTTAGCTTGACGAATACAGTCAGTGCTACAAATTGTGTAAACTGTAATGAATAAGATTATTTTCATGTTTAGAAATGACCCAATGTGTGTTATTTTTTTAATTTCGCAATTTGAAGCAATGTTACATTATATATAACAAAAAGGGCTAAATTTTACAGTAACAGGGTTGCATGCAAATTCTCGGATTACATTTTTAGCTTTTTAAAAATTAGCTAATTAAATATTATTTATGTTAGACAGTAGATTACCTAACACATCTAATAGTTAAATAAATAATTAAACAAACAAATAAATAGTTATTTGTGCTGCTAATGCTTTAAAAAAGGCATGGAACTCCAAAGTGTACTGTATTCGTGTGAAGTGCTCAGTGCATTTTGCTGCCAAAGAAAGTGTGTTTCCCTCCTGTATCCCAGCTGAAGGGGAAACATGGAGTGTCAAGGACTTCTTTCTTCTGATTGGCAGGTGCTAGCCGTGTAAGATACCTGTATAATGGTGGTCCTCAGAATTTTTTTGACCTTCTTATACGTCTCCCCATATTAATGTCACTCTATTACCGTTAAAACGGAGGCATCTCGGGAAAACACGTCGGGACTGAATCCTCCTTATCGTCAGCAACCTGAAAGAGGGAATTTGGCGCTATCAGTTAATGGAAATGACATTTTTTTTAAATTTCATTTTCAGATAATCCACTCCTTGTCCACTAAAACATCAAAATTACTGTTAACAATATGTGAAGGCCGTATTAAAACTAACTTACTCATAGCAGTCGAGGCCCATTATAATCGTCTCTGAGAGACACCGTGCCATTTTAATAGGATTTCTGAGATGTTCTGCACGTTATTACTCCAGTGTGCATGTCATTTACTGTCAGAATTAGAAAGCTGTGTATCAGAATAATGAATAGATGAGTAAACTACCCCCTTCCTGTATGGGGGTATGAATGCGGTATTCGGTAATCTCTACTAAAAAGGTTCTGTTCAATCTATTTCCAGCAACTTCTCCAGTTTGTACTGAGGGCTTTGGTTCTGCTCTGGTTCTTAGCTGTTTTCTTGTTTCTTGCTTGTGTGGTGGCTTGATAGAGACCTTGATTACTCTGATTAATGGATCCTTAGCGTCCTCTTTGAGAGAAGGATGAAAAGAAGTTAAAAAGAGTGAGATTTCATTCACAGAGAGTGATTACAGTATTTTACCAGCACTCAAAGCATTATGTATTCCTTTATAACGTGTCTATGTACTTTCATTAAAGCAGTAATTCAGATTAGACATGGTCATGAGACAATTTTGTCACACAGGGTTTCATGTATCTTTTCCAGGTCTTAAACACAGAGCTAAATGGCCAGTTAAGATGATGCATTTGCAGCTCTGGTGTAAAAGCCAGCTGTGCTTGTAAACGCAGGAATATAGGAACCGCAAGGAACTGAATGATATTGGTTTCTATTCTGATTCAAATCTGATCTGATTCTGGATCGTTAATGATTTCATTACTACGGATCTGGTTTTGTGACTGGTTGATTCATTGAGTTTTTTTTTTTTTTTTAAACAGGTCATAAAAATTCTTAATTTTATAATAATTATACTTATTGTCTATGTTGTCCAGAATTTTTATTTCATTTAGACAGCGAGCTAACAAAAAGATAAAACATCATGTCTTTTGCTGTCACAATGCAGATTTAACAGCTATGGAGCGCTAAATAGCACTGCAGGACACAGTTTTAGTACAGTGTTCCATTTGTATTGGTGAAAAAAAAAAAAAGATTTATGAACTATTAACGGATTAGTTTCCCTAAAAAATTACAATTCTGTCATTTTTAATCAACCTTATGTTGCTACAAAACCTGCATGACTGTGCTGCACAAATTTTGAGGAATTAAACCGGTCACTCTTTTCCATCCAGTTGCAACGAAAGCTTCAAAAACAATGCAAAATTCCTCTGTTTGTGTTCCACAAAATTCATTTGATTTGCTTTTCCTGTCCTCTACATTTAGCTTGTCATGCCATTTCTAATTCACTGTGTTTACAGCAGCATTTGAAGTTTTTTGTCATTTGCTCATTTAATGTTTGACATTGTCGTCCACCTGACCTTAATACATCCGTCACCCCGATATCATGATGTTTGTCCTCTGGTTTTAAAATGTACACAACCGGCAGCGTCCAGATGGCAAAGGTGAATGCATGACAGTGGAGTCAAATAGGATGTGTTTAGAATGACTCATGTGTGGCTGTGCATTAACTGGCCCACCCCTGGACCGCTGATTGATTTCCTCTAGCGTTTCTGCCTCGATGGGACACTGTCATCTGATCACTGACCTGATATTCTAGCACAAATACTAAAACATCGAAAACAAACTCGTCACAGGCAAATTTTCATGTTGCTAATGCTGCATTTTGTGTCTAGAAAACTGGTGACAGTTGTGTCCCTCGTTCAAAAATAAAACATAACAACATGTTACTAGCACGTTTTACTAGACATGTGTCTACATACACTGAGAAAAAGCCTGTAAGTCTTTTATTGTTGTATATTTTTTGCCTTTCCAACCAGTGCTTTCAAATATTACATCTAAATTTTCCAAATATTTTATTTCTCAGTAATATTCTTGAAGTCTTGAGGTAAAGTCTACAGGTTATGTGTCAACCCTGTTACTTGAATGTTGTTCTCTTTTTAAAGCATCTATTATATAAATAATAAAAATGTTGATTTCATCATCATTTTTTAGAGAAGTAAACTCTTTACAGAGGTAGAGTCTCATCTTTTTTCACTTTGTTACGTTATTACAAGAACAACAAGCAGCCTTGTTACTTTCAACTCTTCTGATACATTTTCTGAAGGCGTATGCCAACATAACAATTTCACAATATTTAACTTGAAATAGAGGATTGCAGTTTCTTAAGCATATTACCAGTCTGATGGAATGTTTAAAATGGTACAAAAAATGTACTTAAAGGAAAAGATATGTTTCATGATTTGCCATTTCTGAATATTTAGCTTGTCACCTTGTGTGCTTTGTCCCGATGTCGTTGTGTTCGAGTTCCATTGTGCGAATACGTGTCCCTGTTTATGGGTCCATTTTTTATACACTTGTCATATTCTTTGACCATCAATCTCATGGCTCTTTTTGTAGTTCATTGAAAGCTTGGGGGTTAATTCAGAGGTCAAGCGAGACTTGCAAGCTGTCAATCTCACATTGTAAAGTTTGTAAACCCCCCTCCACCCCCCTCGGCCTTGCCTCTTGTGCATTATTCCTGCACCCACCCCTTTGAATGGATGACTCCTCCTCTATTCTCCGGTGGGTCTCACTCCCGCTTGGGAGAAAGACGGCCGCATAATTACACATCTGCCCTTTGTTTCTCTGTTTTGGCATTAACATCTCAAACTAGCCTTTCAGCTCTGATTTGAACGGCTCTCTTCTCATCCAGAGAAGTGGAATGTTCTTTCAAAGTTCCTCTTTTTATTTCGCACAACTGATTTGTTGGGGAACCCTGAGTGTTGCTGTTCTGTTGGAGCAGATGTACACAGCTGTGAAAAAGCCTTCTGAGTCTGGACCTCTCCATCGATCACAGCCCTTATATAGCTTTGTTGGTTTGTACGTAAGCTGCACAATTCGGCAAAGCTTTCGGCGTAAAACGGCAGGCCGTAATCAAAGGGAGTGCCGGTATCAAACATCCCGGCCGAAATCCTTTGAAGATGAATGGTTGCTGTCTTAATTTGTCATGATTAGAGTTTTTAATTTGATTTGCAAACACAAAACACACAGAACAGCGACAACAGGCCGTCCCGCTGTGCCGCGTCGGCGTTGGAACGGCAGTATTTGTTTGAAGCACTTAACAGGTGTTGATCGGCGGTCTTTGCTGCAGCTTAGGGAGATAAGGCCTCCCGCGGAGGGGAGAGACCTCAACACGTTTAATGAGAAGCGCGGGAGTCAGGCGGGCCGCCTTCGTCCATGGCTCCGCTTCTGGAGACTGATCAGCATGTTAACCGCTCACAGCGTGAGACGGAGATATGAAAGTACGGAGCTGTTGTCGTTGATTTAGTCGAACACCCCTTGACTATGTAGGGATCAACCCTCATCCTTTATGCATTTATTTTTCTTCACAGCTAACCTGCTGTGAGCCGCTACCGCACCGACTTCGCTAGTCATTTTTTTTTTCTTTTTTACCTCCGAAATACTAAGCACAGATGATTTTAGGGTAAAAAAAAAGAAAAAAAAAAAATTAATAATAAAAACAGAACCTAAGTAGGCTGGGAGGCTCTGCTGTATTGTGCTGTTGTTTCGCTAAAGCTAATGCTAATGATGCTACACCCACTCTTTAAGTTTTCCCATTAAATGGAAAAATTTAATGTGAACCAAACATAAAAAAATAATCTATTAAGTGTTGTGTCAGCTTAAATATATGAATTCAAAAACTTATTCTATTAAAATTATTTTTAATATGATGATGGTACATATTTTGCAGTTTAGTATTGATAGTTTTCACGTGACGTCACACCCTTACAGGAACGCCCACCTGGCGGGCAAAACGAAGCTTTGCTCCACTGACCGCCAGCTATTTTTACGCAGTTTGCATCAAGTAATAATGTAGTAAAATGCAGATATTAAAAAGGCGAGATTCAGTGTACACCTTATTGATCATGTATATTTTGTACAGGCAAGAGGATGAAGCCAGAATATAAACGGGCAATGGGCAAAGTTTCACATTAAATGGCTTCCCATAGAAAACCATTAGAAGGAAAACACTGAAACGATAAGTGGACTGCGTTCATATTCCGGCCTCATCTGCTTGCCTGTGTAAACTATGCATCATTAATGTAGTGATTACTGAATTTGATCTTTTAATTTTACTGTTTTAAATATATTAAGGCACTTTAATTGTTTTTACAACATTTTGTCGCACTGTTTATGATTGAAATATTGCTTAATATAGATTGCAAATGGCCAGAACTTGCGTTTTGTTCAGAAATACCTTTGTTTTATTCTTTTGAGAGGTGATCTAAATAATTGAGGCTGGGAAACGCTTGTGCTGCAGTTCTATGGATGTTTTGCCCTCCAAGTCTTCGAGCCGGTCATGTGACTGAAAACTATCAATAGGCATTTCAATTGAATTTATTGCCAAACATAGAAATTATATATATATATATATATATACATTTTTAAAAGATAGTTAACCCAAAAATGCCATCATTTACACAAAACAAAATATTTGGAAGAAGATGGGCAACCAAAACTGTTTTGGTCACTGGTGACATCCATTGGAAAAATAAATATATATATATATATATATATATATATTTTTTTTTTTTTTTTTTTTTTTCCTCAAAATATCTTTTTTTTTTTTTTTTTGCTTTTTTTTCCACAGAAGTAAGAAAGTCATACAGTTTAGGGAAAACATGAGGGTGATTAAATGATAACAACAATTCCATCTTGGGGTCAACTATTCTTTAAGTCTAATTTCAGAAATTAATTTTTTTTGGGATCAACAACAATAATCTGCTTGCTGTGTAAAAATAGTCCTGTTACTTTACAGCAGTGAATACATATTTTGTTTGGAGGACAAACAAATAAATGAATGAATGAAATAAAACAATTAATCAATTAATCCCATCAAAATTAAATAGTGGTGAACTGTTCTTTGAAAAGATGAATGAAGATGAAGTGACATCTGTGGAGTGACCAAGTCTCACTTTGAGAAGTCTTACAGTTGTCAATTTCTACTTACTATTCGTAATTTGTTGTTGTTGTTTTTTTGTTTTTTTTCCACGCTTGACAAGATTTGTCAAGTATAACATATCTACACTGTCACATAAAACAACATGACTATACTATTTATTGCCATGTTGTTGACTCTTGAATGCTAATGATACAGAAGGCCATAACCTTGATTTGAAGACGATGCATTAGCATTTAGACATTCTTCGTCTGATCATACAGAAATGCACTATTACAGTGAACCCCTCTCCTTTATGTTAATGTAAACACAAGACTCCTGATGTTTATAATCACATTTTCTCATCTCATAACCATATATATGACAATCCAAGAAGCAAAAATTCCAGTACTTTCATTGACCAGACATGAGGAAATACCCTGTAATGCGATGAAGTATTAAAGGGTGGTGTGATATATTTAGTGTATCTTTAAGAAACCTAGGGGGCTGCACATACTGTTTTTAATGGGCTCCTAAGTGGCTCGTTACTGGAGTGACGATGTTTCCCATGAGGCCGTGAGTGTGTTTTATGGGAGGCTGGTGGAGGGTGTAAACATGCAGAGAAGGAAAACATTTAAAGGATGAGATACTGTACATGATATAGTACTCTTTGGCTGGAGAATATGCTTAAGTGGACGAAAAACCTGTTTCCTCTCAGAAAGGGATGGTAGCGGAACAGGTTTGGGAGAGGAGAGTCAGATAAACGGTAACGATGGGCTTTAAGGTAAATGGCTTGTTTGTAATGCGGGAGGTGGTGTTTCAGGTCTCAGTCACCTTCCAATAGAGGGTTTCTACTCCTGGGATGAATTCTGTGTGAATTTGCTCCTGGAAAAAACTAAATCCTGTGGAGGAACTGAGGCGAGCGAGACTGCAGCAGTTTAAAGGAGGAAGTTTTCATGCCTGAGGAGTTCTTCATTGACAGCCAAACACTGACAGTCCGCTGTGGTTTTCTTGCAGGCTCGGAGGTCAATGATGGTTATCTCTCAGAGTGACTTCACCGGATCGTTGTGACTACAGTGATTTCGACCCAGACATGTGGAAAGCAGAGAGTCCAGTCAGAGCCAGGATGGGATGTTCAGAATGGAAGTCTTTAGTCCTCTGCGGCCTGGTGTTTGTCTTGACGGTTGTACAGAGTTCTGACGGTAAGAGTTTTTTTTCTTTTCGAAATATCACAAATCTTTCGTAACATCGTCGGAATCATGCTGTTCTTGAGTTTATGGTGTTGTTTTTTGTTGTGTTCTTTTATGTGGTGGATGTTTGAAACAGACAACATTTCTGAGAGCTCAGATAAATAATGGCTGTTTCCTTCAAGACAGATAGCCTGAGGTTCTTGGGAAGCTGTGTGCATTAACACAGAGCTTGCCTTCGTTTTCTTTCTGGTTAAATTAAAAGAAAGACCATACAGTGTTTCCTAGTTTTCCCTCATCTCATCTCCGTCTGTTTACTCTCATGTCCTGTTCTAACTATAGGCCTAAACCCTACAACTGCTCATTATAAACAATATCCTCAAGTAAACACGCCTCATTACACTCTGTCCCTGCCGTAATATCTTTTTAATGCATTTTTATAATTGAATTAAATGGGTTACTGCCATAGCCATGGCTGGAAGTTTTCGCTTGTGCAGAAACTTTGAAAGATTGATTGCTTGAGGGTTTGTTCCCTGTTTCTCTCGAGTATATCCTAGAAACTTCAGATCTCATCTTTCTGATTTCATTTCGTGGGCCGAACGCTGTCTATAAGTTCGGATGTAACTCATTTGTATTCTGTGCATCTTCTCAAACTGCATTTTCTGGTATTTTATGAAGCTGAAACGCAAAGCAGTGATGAAGTATTGTGGAGCCGTTTTATTGATAGTATGTCTGCCATTGAATGCCATGAAATGTGGCATTGTGCTCTTATAGAAATAAATCAGGGCTGTATATGCTGAATGCTATATTAGTCTGAGCTCCTAATGCTTATTTGATAATCGTAGCGATCTTACTGCTTCGCAAGAGTGAGTCATGTTATGATAAACTTTAAAAGCTAAAAAAAAAAAAAAAAAACTGTCACAACATTGTGGGATAGATGGCGTTAAAACACTGTGTTTAATATATAATATGCATAACGATACTTCAATAACACTGAGAATGACCCACACTCTTGCATATTAATAATGTAAAATTCTTTGTACTTTTTTTTCTTCTGCTGATAGATCTTTAGAAAGCGTACAGTCCTGAACATAGTTCATGCTTCTAGCTACACATGCTCAATTTCTTAAGTATTGCTAGTAAGTATTGTTGCATTCTCAATACAAAAACGCAAGTTAAATATGTAATTTGTAATCTGCGTTGACCAGGCATTTGTGACTTTCACAGAGTGTGTTTCTGGCCTCAGTAAGGATATTTCAGAGGAAAGTCTTTTTTTCAGTGCATGGGATTACTTACTATAGAAATCAACAGCACTCATGTCAACTCCTTCATGTATAGTAATAGGGCACAGGTTTATTTTCTGATAAATTAACATCATTATTTACCATCAATTGCAGTTTTTCTTTGAATGCACTGTCACTGGATTATTTCACGATGGGGCTAAGTAGTTTTGAAAGAAAGCTTTGCTTTATATGTCTGGCCAATTTGCCGGTAAGGATTGTGAGTAATATGAGCCGTTCTTTTTTTAATTATGGAAAGGACTGAATAATATCCGTTCGTGTCCTGCTGCCTTGGGCTCATTCAGAACGAATAGCAGGGAACCGTGGCCTCGACCGGCGGCCACCCGCCTGTATTCATAAAAATACTTCATCTCCATCTTAATTCAAATCAGAACAGCTTCTGTGCGACTTCCAGACAGCCAAATCACACATCTCAGAATTAACTGTGTTCTTGGCGGCTATAGCCTTTTGACAAAACAGAATTAAAAGGTTGAACTTTTGCTTTACGAAGAGATAACTTTCACCTGCCTCCGTTATTAGGCAAATACATAACCCAGTTTTCCGTCAAGTGAATAGTTTCCTTTCTTGATGTTCTTTTGCTGTGGAACTCGATTGCAATCTTGACCTATGCTGCCTCCATTTCAGCTGTGGTTTTTAACTCAGAACTGGATATTTGGTCAATCTTTTTAGATATTTAAAGGTCATGCCTATTGATTTTCGGATTTGAAACATGATATGCATAAATACGGGACTGTAGGTCAGTGATTTGCATGTCTCCAAAGCATATGAAAATGTAAAATCCTACCATTTGGGATGAAATCTCTGACCATTAGTTAGAGCTGAACCGCATGATAGTCGAAATCTGCCAACTCTTATCTATATATGTGTAATTACATTACATGTATTCAATATATATGCCATTTAACAGAAGCATGGCCTGAAAACACTGCATTTAATATATAATACGCATAATGATACTTCAGTAACACTGAGAATGACCCACAGTCTTGCATATTAATAATGTAAAATTCTTTGTAGTTTTCTTTCCTCTGCCGATAGATCTTTAGAAAGCATACAGTCCATAGTGCATGCTTCTAGCTTCACACGCTCAATTTCTTAAGTATTGCTAGTAAGTATTGTTGCATTCTCAATACAAAAACACAATTTAAATATGTAATTTGTAATCTGTGTTGACCAGGCATTTGTGACTTTCACAGAGTGTTTCTGGCCTCAGTAAGGATATTTTAGAGGAAATTCTTTTTTTTAGTGCATGGGATTACTTACTATAGAAGTCAACAGCAATATATGTAATTTAACAGAAGCATTGCAATATTTTACTGTTTTGAGTCTTTTGTTATGTAATGTTTGCAATGAAGCTGTTCTTTGAACTAGTGGTTACATGTGTTACATAAATTCTTTCCGGTTGATTTTTTAGGAAAAAATTGTATATATAATATCATTAAATACACAGGACCCGCATTATAAAATTACTCATACCATGATATATAATTTTGGTTATATCGCCCACCACAATACTTCAACCCCTTGTTACATTGGAATCATCTCCCAAAGGTTAACACTCCTCCCTATGTAAGTGTAACTTAAAAATCATATTTTCCATCTCAAATGGGCCCCTTATTTGGACAGCTGCTGTCCCTCTTGCCTTCAAACTCTGACTGAAATGAGCTGTCTGTCTCTCTGTCTGAAACAAGCCGTCTGTCTTTCTGTCAGAAATGAGCCATCTGTCTCTCTGACTGAAATGAGTTGTCTATCTCGACTCTTTAAACACCTCGGTTGAATGTCTGCTGATTAACAGTAAAAATATGTCACATGGACGTCTAAAATGGCAGCTCTATATATAGCTGTGTGTGTGTGTGTGTGTGTGTGTGTGCTTGTGTCATTTCACAAATATAAATTTTGTGTTGTATCATGAGAAGGAAAAGATAAACCTTACTGCTTACTTTAGGTTGGGCTGGTTGTCTTGGTTGTTTGTTTTTGTTTGTTTGGGGGGGCTGCTCATATCAAGGTTTGTTGAGTTGTTGTTTCTTACATTTTCTGTTACTGTTTTTGTCTAGATGTCTCTCTCACGGTCTTTCTCCCTCCCACATGTCTCTCTCTCTCATATTCTGTCCCTTTCTGCATGTCTCTGGGCTGCTGGTCTCTCTGAACTCACACACAGACAGAATTAGAGCGGATCTTTCCGGTTTCTTTGATTGACGGGGTTGTGCATTTGTCTCCTGATGTGTCAAGCAAGTATTTTAGGGAAAAATATGTGATTTGTATTGTGATTTTATGTGTTTTTCAGTGGTATGTGGATGAAACAAAATAATCTAACTTAATATAGTTATTTTCTGATTATTTTTCTTTGATATTGAGATCCATTATGTTAATGCTAACCCTGCTGAATGATAAAAAATAAAGTAAATAATTACAAGTAAATAAACTAACCTAAAGTAATTTGCTGGTTTTAGTTGATTACCAAGCCTGACCAGTTGAGAATTGCCTGAAACCTTCTTCTTAATCATCAAAACAGACTAGCCTAACGAGCTCGGTCAGGCTTGCAGACCAACTTGGGCTGGTATCTTTTTTTTTTTAGCAGGGAATGCTAATGTGCAAGATTCATCTCAGATTTGTTTCATACCGGAGGGTCTGATTAAATGACGTGGATCCTGCTGTGAAAATGCGCCGTTCTCTTTAGAGACGGACAAGTGTGGACAAGTCTTTCACATGCCTCAAAATCCCATCTGTGCAGTTACACTTTGTAAGGAAACATTTAAACTAGCGAAACTGATTATCTTTGAGCGGCTAAAGCCAATTCCCCTCAGCCTTAGCCCTGTGGCTTTTTGTTCATATCAACGTTCCTTCAGTATCAATATATCTGAATTCGCCTGCATTTAGCTTCTTTATTAAGATCTTGAATCCAGATCTCGGATTCCTTTGTTTTGGGTTTTATACCTCAGACTACACTGCTCTCTTTGTCTTTCTTCTTCTTGTCTCCTGCTTTTTGTTTTTCCTCTTACCCAGGGGTTTTCTATCAGACTGAGGGATCAGACTTCCCATAATGCCGAGCGGCCAGGGGGTCAATACGCCCGCATTCGTCTTCACTGTCTTTCATCAGCCCTCCTCCTGATCTGTATGATAAGAAAGGAGAATAGCGGGTCAGGGGCAGACCGCTCGGCAAGGTGTGTCTGTTGTCCGACGGCCCCCTGCAGCCGAGCTCTTTAAATCCTCATTAGGATTTAACCGGGAGGAGACGCTGGTTTTAATGGATTAAGCTTCATAACAGCTGCCTCCTGATTGGTGGTTGTCATGCAAAAATCAAACAGGGCCAGTCACACGTTACTCGTTTACTGTGTTTCCTGCTCTTCCCGCGTGGTCTGGATGATACAAAACATTGTGTTATTGGTGTCTGTTAGTAATTTGTTTGTAGTATAGCTTGCAGCATGGCTTCGGGATAATAGACTTCTGGGTGTGGGTGATCTGATGAGAAAGTGATTGAAACTCATTCGCGTTGCTAATTCATTTGCATTGTTTTGCATTTAGCCCTAATCAACTGCATAAAGCAGATTAGCATTGGACAGACATTTGTTTTTAAGAGACTGAAATTCTTGTTGTGGCATTCAGTCGGGGAATAACTAACTAAAAATGGCAACAATACAAGCTTAACTACATTTTTGAGTAGTGCAACAGTAGCTCAGCTGTTTTTCCATTATGAGTACTGGGCCTGAACAGCTGGGTTATAAAATGTTTTTAAAGCTGTTATTGTAAACCTAAAATTAAAACATTCTTTGGTATGTTTTTGTCAAAATACTACTATTATGATAGATACTATTTATCTTTTTATACTAATTTATTTAATTATTTAGTCAACAAATAAATAAATAAATAAATAAACATTTAAGTAGAAGATTTTATTTGGTATGTTTTTGTCAAAATACTACTACTATGATAGATACTATTTATCTATCTATACTAATTTATTTAATTATTTAGTCAACAAATAAATAAATAAATAAACATTTAAGTAGAATATTTTAAATCTTTAAATCTAAAATTTTAGACAAACGACACTGCATTTTTTTAATTTAATTTTTTCGCAATATTTTTCAGGTAACCCTTAAATGTGCTTCATGTGGTAACATCTAATTTGTCTAGTTTTATTCAAGTCAATCATATTAAATTAGTTTGCTGCAACAAAAGTACACTTTACAGGATATTTACAACAAGTACAGGCAGATCCTTGGCGCAACAATAGCAATCACTGCTTTTTTTTTTTTTTTTCAGTGAATATAAATTCAATTTAATACAGTTTTAACTCGTAGATATTGCCCGCTTAAGCAGTTTCAGTGTAGTGATTTACCTTGTGTTAGGGCTCGCTAACTAATTTTTCAGGAGAAGCTTGACTGTAAGTTGAAGCCAAATTATTTGCAGCTTGGCAAGCTACAGTTTCAATGTTGCTTCCTCAACACTGATGGCATTAGAGAGAAACGCCTGCTCTTTCAGGGACAGTTTCAGCTGAGAAGACAACTATGCATTGCTTAAATTGACAGTGATGAAGACCATTTCTTATTACAGGTTCCTGAGTGTTTGCAGGTTTTCAGTGGATTTAGCCCACATGAGTCTGTGCGTGTTGTGTCTGTGTCTCTGGCTCTCTCTTATCTTGTTTGGTGTCAAGCTGGTTGGTGAAATGATGGGTACAGCAGCAGGAGGTCACAGCAGACCCACGGAAATCAGACCTTACACCTTATCTTCTTGTTAAAGCACATATCAAATCTAAACAGAATTGTGCTCTGGAATATTTACGATTCGGCTCTCTGGCGTTCGGGACGGGCTCTCTGTGCTGCGGTTGTTTGAGAGATCTTGAGGGGGTGATATTGTGAGGAGATACAGGCCCCTATTATGACCATCTTTGTTTCACTTCTCTTGTTTTTGTTTCGAGTCTGAAAGATTCGATCAGACTGTGATGGATGGAGCCGAAAGATGGGGTTGTGGATTCGCCTCTGAGACCTTCCAGTATCAGAACTTGAAAAGATGAAAAGATGCATCACTGTTACTCATCTTCTTTCTTCTGTTTTACTCCCAAATCTCTGATCATCATCACTGATCTAGATGACTAAAATCAAGATGGCGGTAGAGTGGTGACGCCAATCATATAAACTGTTTGCTTTCCCACGTTAACTTGTTTAGCTAACGGTCTCGATTTCACATAGTCTAGTTGTAGTTGTTTTAACAATTACATGGATAATTCACCTAAAAAAATAAATGTTTGATGCTTTTCATGATGTTGATAAAGAATGGAATATATTTTCTCTTTGTTTTTGTTTTTTTCTTATTGATACACAATAATCCCATTCAAGTCTATGTGATAAACAAGTTAGGTCAAAAGTAGTGCTGTCAAACGATTAATTGCGATTAATTGCATCCAAAATAAAGGTTTTTGTGTGCATAATATATGTGTGTGTGCTGTGTGTATTTATTATGTATATGTAAATTCACACACATGCATGTATATGTATATTTCATTTTATATTTGTTTATATGGTAAATACATATATAAATATATAATATAAATTATATGAATATAAATATATGCATGTAAATACATGCACGTATTTTCAAAATATATACTGTATGTGTGTATATTTATACATACATAATAAATATACAAAGTACACCCATATATATTATGTAAACAAAAAAAAATAATATTTTGGATGTGATTAATCGCGATTAATCGTTTTACAGCACTAGTCAAAAGTAACCTAAAAGTAACCAAAACATAGTCAGACTACAATATGTGTAATCCAGATTATGTTACTAACTACATTGTTCATCATGTCATTTGTAATCAGTAATGGATTACCATTTGTAAGTAATCTAGCCAGGACTGTTGTCATAATAGTTTGGAATGATATGAGTACGAGTAAGATTTTCATTTTTGGGTGAACTACTCAACAACTAAAATCAACAAAATCAAGGGTGGCTTTGGAAATGTTTAATTTTAAAATTGAGAATCACAAGACTAGCTTAGTATTCCTTGGTTTCATGCGATATAAATTAGGACAGTTCCCATTTGTGTGGCCATCACAGCAGATGTTGCAGTCGTTCTTCAGAAGAGAGTGTATCAGTGATGTCATCTCAAAGATCGATGGCTGAAAATGTGCAGCAGATTCTGTTACTCACAGGGAGGTTTGTTCTCGCTAGTCCTACTAAATGAACTGTATCCTGTTGTAGTTTCAAAAATGCTTTGAGGTAGACACCCAGACAAAGAAACATTCCCAAGAACAAGATTAATCTAAAGGTTGGAAAGCTGAGTTTTACTTTGTGCCTTGGAACTGAGCCCTTTGCAGAAGGTCGACACTGGCATTTGGAAGATTCTGTGAAATGAGTGCCTTTTGTGTTCCTTATTATCATATGTGTATATAATAACTTTAACTATGAGTGACTGACCAGCCATTTCAATTTTAAGGAAGGAAAGACAAGTTTATTCAAAATACTGTAAGTTATTATACACAATGGCAATTCACTTTAAAGTGATTTCAAGTGATTAAAAAAAAAATCATAAAAGATATATAAAAAGTCAATTAATATAAATTAATAAATTGACATCAAATTTATTTAAAATGTATTAAATTTATTAAAACAGTATTTTAGTGACGAATTTAAGTCATGTGCACAGGTTATCAACCCTGTTACCATCACAACTATCCCGTATTAATGAAATAATTATAAAAAAATATTGGCATAATCATCATCCTTTTAAAAAACTCGACAAGAAAAAGTAAATGAATCCTTTTTAATCACTTCATGTATTTTGTGAAAGAAAGAAAACCTTAACCTGTCTACCCTGTTACTGTGAATCAATCCTTTTTTAAACTAAAGTTTTTAGACTAAAGTTGTCAGAATAATTATACTTGTTTTTTTTTTATAAATATCTTGAAAGAAATTTCATGACCTTGAGCACGGGCTAGCAATCGCTAAAAAACTCTAAAACTGTTAACCTTGTTACTTTTTTAATGTATAGTAAGAGCCCATGTTAATATGTAGCAATTTAGCTTGTTTATAAGACATTTCACATGTCTTGAGAGATTTATTTTAAAATAATAATTTCAAAATGGAAAAGGACCTTTGTGTGTGTGTGTGTGTGTGTGTGTGTGTTTGTGCAATAATGTCCATTACTATGTGAAATTCTCCCATTTATTAGACTGCACATGTAATGTTGCATTTTTTTCCTAAACACTCAAATGACTGAATCACTGAAGGCGACAACTTAAGACCAAGGATTTCAATGCAATGTTTTTACTAACATACCAAATGATGCTATGAGGTTCTGTTTTGCTTTGTTTAAATCCTAAAATTGGTCCTCAAATCCCACTGCAGTGTTTCAAACAACATCTTAGAAGAAACACCTTGAATGTGGTCTATGTCCACATGATTTATAAACTCTTTCCTAAAATAATAAGTATTGAATATGACATTTTAATGTGGAAAAACTCCCCAGTTTACACAGAATTCCACGCTAGTGTATATATAATACATTGGAAATAGCTCATGTTCAGTCTTTTGTTCAGTCAGTTTTCTTTTTTTTGCTGTAGCACCTCAAGCATTCAGGGCCATCTGCGCCTCGTCTCTGCAGTCTGAGTGACTGACTACATTCTGATATTTTTCAGACAGCCTCAGACACGTTTTCAAACACACTCATCCTTTCAGCCGGACTACAGCGGGGGCTGTTATGTGCTGAAGTGTCTGGGTGCCTGTGATTGTACTGAAAAGCGGTCCAAAAGTTCAGAAACTCACATTCATACATTTAAAGCAATGTTGACTAAAGCCAGTTCCCATGAACTTTGTAAAACAGAGACTATAGTGCTTTCTTGGGCCATTCAGACTGCAAACATGAGATCTTAAGGAGTTTGAAAGTGATCCTATTTATCAACCCAGAGGAAAATGTTAAACTTGTATTACTCATGAGACTTCATAGAGTTTTTACTGTTGATTAATTAATTCCCAAGACTTTAGTTGTCCACAATAATAATAATAATAATACCCCAACATTTCAAGGTTTTCTATAACTCTCTGTGGATTCTATGTGGAAACCCTACAAAATTCAATTAACATGAAAATAAAATTTGACAATTGACACAATATAAGAGTGTAGTGGTATTTCAGTTGAGCCTTCTCCTAATATTTCACTCTGACCAACTTATAAAACACTGAAAATGAGACTCTCCTCTGATGTGACAGTAACTCAGTTCTTGTGTGATGGGTTTCCTGCAGCAATAAGTATCAATGGTATCAGGAGAGCTGAACAAATATTACATTTCAGACATGTGACAAACAGTTTGGGCAAATAACTTGACTGCATGTTGAGAGCAACATCTTATAGGCCAGAAGTCCATACCACAAAGAATTATAGCCTAGGTCAGAAAAGCAATACAGCACATATTTTGCCTTTTCTCACATTCATTTATTTACACATTTTAGCCTTGAAAGTCTTTTGGAGGCATTCATTTCGAATCGGAGGAGATGTCTTCTGTTTCTAAAACACATTCTGTGAACCTCAAGGACAAAAGTATTAAACTCCACCCAGGGTGCTTCAACCCTTAACCAGAGTTCACTTTACTAAGCAGCTGACTTTTTCTGAGAGACCAAATTTACATAATACAACAAAATGACTTACCAAAATACAAAACCAGAACATTTTATTGGAGTATGATTATAGATAGAGCGCTGACTGCCTATTCCAAATGATCCTCTATGATGGGTGAATGCCAGGCCGTTGCTATGAGGTTGCTAGGGTCTCCAAAGTGTTTTTAAAACGTCAGTTTCCAATGTGTTCTGGGTGGTTGCTAGGTAGATACTGTCCCAAATCAAAAGAGCCTATCCCAACTCTTTATGGTATTCTGGAGCCTTCATTCGATTGGATTTTCCACTCAAAGGTTTTCTGTTATCCCAAACTCTTCATATAAATAATACTAATAGCGATGCTTCACTTAACAAACACCGCTAATTATTTTCCCATATGTGTGGTTTTCAAAACTTTACTGCATTTTATTTTATATTTAAGGCATCTGTAAGCCAGCATGGATGTGGTAACTCAGTTTTCCACTTGATTTTCAGTTATACTGGGCTGGGTGAGGAGTAGTCTTTAATACGGTACAGTGTGGATTGTAATTGTGTTTGACTGGATGAAATAGGTTTATTAGGATATCAGATTGTCATGGAACATTAGCAGCATGTTACCCAAAAATAGAGTATTCCAACATGTCTCTGTAAATGTCGGCAAACCCTTTGCACAGGCTTTTTCTTCTCTAGTGTAGTTAAATGAGAATTCAAACAAGGCATATAGGCACTAATTTCTGTCAGTGTGAGCGATTTAAGAGAAGCAGATAGATTCCGGGGTGAAATTATCTCCCCGTATATCTTGCTAATGAATACCCATAGCTTGTGAACTCAAAACCATACAGCACAAGTGTCATAAAGGCCTTTTTATTTCAGGTTGTCCTTGCATTTTTAGTGTCCCCTCGAGGGTTTTCAGATATGAAGCAGGGTGTGAAAGCCAGACGCTGGCAGTGCAGTTGATGCTTCGTCAATAGGAGACTATAAAGGAAGAATTCATGACCTTGATGTGGCCCATTGTGCTTAATTAAGTGTAAAGGTTGATTTACATGTGTGAGTCAGTGTGGAGGTTGTTGGTCTCGCTTGTGCCACTTAACGGCACTGAAAAACACAAAGACCTCAGAAATATGTATAGCGGCTTCTTATCTAATGGCTGGACTGGACAGTCTTTCAAATTTTTCAATAACTAGCGTTTTTTTTTTTTTTTGTCATTGTGAAGGCATACACGTATTGTCAAGAATTTTTGATGGATATTTGAAGATTGTTTTACATCAAAAGTCTTCTGGATAAATCGGTATAAAGTGCATAATGCAAAAGCAAATGTTTTCAGTATTAAAATAGCGCTGTCATCCATAACTGATTTTTTTCAGTATAAGTAAAAGTAAAAGTGACTGAGATAAAGTGAATAATATTTGACTGGTCATGTCATCTCAACATATTTGCACATATTGGCCATTAGGTGACCCGCTCCGTGTAAAATAAAATGGCTTTTATGCTACTTATTGGAATCTCATGTGAGCACTATTAATTTCTTTACATTTTAAAAAAAATTAAAAAATAATGTCATTGAAGTAATTTGCCCGAAAAAAAAAAAAAAAAAAATTCAAACACATATGCAAAGGTTCATGTTCAGATTCATGTTGTTTTCAAATGGTTATTGGAAAAAAATAAAAAAAACAATACCATTTTTAAAGCAAAGTTTAAAATCTGCTTACAAGTGCTGTTTGTGGGATTACTTTTTCTTTTTGTCTTTATAATTAAACATTAAAACATGCTGATTTTTTTAAATAAATGGATAGAAAGGACAAAAGACAGCTTCACGCCATTGACCATATGCATTACAGTTGTCTTTAGAATAGATGAAAAAGGAAAAAAAAATAAATAAATAAATCGGCCTCAGTTTATTATGTGCAGAGTTACATAAAAAAAGGAGGTTGGACCACATGCAAATAACGACAAGCTTGAAGTCAGTTTTACAAAGACTTCCCTTAGCAATGCAAGAACCAGCAGGATATGTTTTATAGTCCTACCCGAAGCTAAATGACATAGTGTTTTTTTTTTCTTTACCAGCATGTACCTATATCAAAGATCCTCCTGATAGCCCGCCTGCTGTTGCCATGGAAGAGAAGGATGCAGATGAATTGGGGCAAATGGTGGTGTTGAATACCAATGAGCCCAGGAGCCGATAGCTCACAAACATGTTTAACGCCTCTTTGCTAAACTACTGACACTGCCAGTTCTTTTTTGTATTGTGTTTTTAATGGCCCAATGATGCATCAAGACAACAGAAGTGGCTAGTCAGAGTGGCCGTTTTATGAAACAATGTACGCAATCTCACTGAAGCTTGATATCTGGATTAATACCAGGCTTAAGTTTCCACTGTAGACATTTGCCTAGTTAATAAAGTTATAATACTCAGATTTGGCCACAGAATACCAAAGATGTTTACTCGGACCCATGCCGAGGGTTGCATCCTTATCGTAGCTTACCGAGCTTCAGTTGTTTTTTTTTTTTCCACACAGATCTCATTCAGCCTGAGAGCATATCCCCTGTTGAGGATATTTGCATTGCCCTGTTGTTCTCCCTCTGGTGAGACCTGACTTCTAAAGACAACATGCCCTTATAAAGGATATTGCAGGATTATGGAAACCGCTCTGTGGGAAGAAGAGTCGTCTCCTCATTGGCGTCTTTGCCTTCCATAGATTTCTCTAGTATTTGGCTAGCAGGGAGCAAGAAAGCGACAAAAAATTGCAAGTATCAAGCTGCGTCTCCAGTGGCTGCAAGCTGATTTGGGGTATTATGGGTCCCTTTCCTCCTTTAAAACTCTCCCGGTAAGCAACGTCGTCAACTGCAAGTGTGTAATAATATTGGCCGGCTTTGAAATGGCGAGCTCATTTACAAACAGCTGTAGCCATTGACAGGACAAAGCACAGTTCAAACTACATTAACAGGTCTTGGCAAGCATGATGAGGTCCGGAATCCTTTCGGTTCTCGGCGGGACGGCATGCCGTGTCAAGCTTGAATAACCATATTAAAACTCTTTGCTGTTGGCCCCAGTGGCTGTTCCCGGAAGACTCTAAAAGCAGTTTAGATCTCACCTCAACCTTATTGCAAATACCAAAACCGCTGCATTCTATTATCATACACGAAAAGCGCAGCGCATAAGGGACTCTTCCGTGGGCTGTTTTCTCGAGTCTGGTAATATTTCTTTATTAGGTGACACGGTGACATGACTCATCTGTTTGTCATCTGGCTCCTCGGCGGTCGGTACGAGGGAGCTTACAGCAGGCCGATGATGGTGATCTTTATCACTCGCGCTCTGTTCATTACCCCTCTGCAGTGACACTCATATCCTGGCAGATGGTCACTTTCCGATTGATTTGCCACGTTGGGGAGATTAAAATATTATGGCTCCGAAGAGACCGGCCGCTGTCCTCGTCAAATTAGCATTTTTGCCTGGCTGTTGCGCACGGAATGGGTCAATGTCACCCCAAAGGTGATGACGGAATTAGAGTAGGATCATGGGAATTGGGCAGCAGAGATGCAGGAACTCCTGACTTACTGTCACAGCGAAAGCTGATCCTGACGTTTCCGGTAAGGGCGCTAAGACTACTAGCTATGTTTACAGTGGGTGTAGCTAGCATATAAACACTTTGGTACTCACCATTTCTAAGTTGCCCCCCCCACCCACCCCATTTTAATTTTTTTTTTTTTTTTGCTTGGCTGCAGAATGTTAAAAAATTTACCAATTTAAGAACACACACTTCTAAAACCTGGTTGCAACTGCAGTTGCCTGAACAAACAAACCAATTAGTAATTTGAGCAGTGATTTTACTGAGGCTAGTATCTGACTAACACCTGTTTAATGGTGTTCAACAAATCAGTTAACACTTATCGGGCGTACGCTATGTGTTGTAATTAATATTCATGAGCAAAGATGATATGATTTATAATGTGTCGCCATCACATTCCTGTCCCACTGGTGCAGTGGAGTTACACTTTATTTTGATAGTTCCTTTTGTTGACTATAAGTAACTTTGCAACTTCATGTCAACTAACTCTCATTAGAGCATAAGTAGAGTATTAGTAGACTAGATTGTTTCAGGTTAGATTTAGTAGAACAAGTTGACATACTTAGAGTCAGTCTGCTGGAGACCATCAAAATAAACTGTTAGAAGATATTAAGCAGGCAGTCTACTAATACTTTAATGACTGGTAGTTAGGGATGGGCACATAGATACTGCAGTAGCAATATATCGATACTCACAAGCTACTTATTTGGTTTTGATGCTTTTGTGTACAGCCACACACACACGCACAGAGACACTCATTCACTTCACTCTCTTTACATGGTTTGTCTGTAAGTGCAATGATTGCTTTGTTTAGTTTTTACCCTAAAAATCAACATTATTTTGAAAAATCACATATCATTTAAGAAATAGTATTGGTACCGGTATCGGTATTGCTTCCATATGGTATCAGTATCGTTACTAGTTTTGCTTCAGGATTTAGATTGGGATTTGGTGTTTTATACCAAGTGGTGATTCGGTACATTACCAGAAATGTTTACTGTATATAACAACTGTCCTAAATGTCCACAATTATACAGTTAGTAATTTTGGTAACACTTTACAATAAGGTGTCATTTGTTAACATTAGTTCATGTATTAACTAACATGAACAAACAATGAACAATGCATTTATTACACTAATTATGAATCTTTGTTAATGTCAGTTAATGGAAATACAGTCGTTCATTGCTTATTCATGTTAGTTCAGATTGCATTAACTAATGTTAACAAACACAACTTGTGATTTTAATAATGCATCAGTAAATGCTGAAATGAACATTAACTAAGATGAATAAATGCTGTAGAAGTATTGTTCTTTCTTAGTTCATGTTTACTAATGTTAACTAAAGAACCTTATTGTAAAGTGTTACTGTAATTTTATTATTTGCATTTAATTATTGCAGAGATAAATTACAAGCAATCTAGTAAAGAATGGATATAGGAATTACACTTCAAATGGCATGTTTTTAATGCAGTGTAATAAGATGCATTATCAAAACCTCTTTGCCCTAACATCGTACATAATCTTGTGTAATTAAAAACACATGTATCGGTTTTCCGCAATGAATCTCGGCGGCACAAAAGCACCTTGTATGTATAAAAACATTTACATGGTAACAGAGCTCAATGAGGTTAAATAGGAGGTGTATTTGAGCCCTGATTAAAAGGCTCTCCCACCAGTCGCACCGAGCAGATCTGTGGAGTCATGTACAGCAGTGCAACTGATAAGGCAGGGCTCTGAAAGGACTCCATTGTGTGTCGACGTGGGGCCTGTTCGCTAGAGTTCAGAGTTGGCTACCTATCTACCTGAAAGGAATTGAAAAGCGACCCTTGTGGTGACTGACCAGAATGACTGATAAGCCTCAGGGGGAGATTATAGCGATTATGGCACTGCTGGAGAGGTTGCCATGGCGATGAAATCGAGCATTCTCTTTAATATATTATTTACTGCCTCCGTTCCTGACCCACGTCATTTAATCAGGAGAGAGCAGGAGACCCATTCGCTTTTAAAAGCACCGGTTCATGTGCAGGAAGTTCGCACACCTCTGGCTGTGTTCCACGCAGCATAATACAAATGTGAAAGAAAGGTACCAGCATAAAGTATACATGAAAACCAGCCCAACAGCCAGTTTGCACATCGCTGCAGAAAAGGCAGAGGAGGCGATCCATGGGATGAAGCCAAAACTAACACTTTGGATGAATCAGAATTATTCTCTTAGGCACAAGGCAAGTAAAAATGTTTCGTCATGTCCAGACTACTATTAAACGAATCAAATACATTTTATGGCAATTTTGAGGTGAAGCACTTCAAATCGTAAATGAATGAATAGTTGATTGAAGTTTCATTTGAATGAGCAAACTCATAATGTTGGGAGTGAAATGGCTGACCTATCGTTCGGTGGGTTCTGGTCATGTTACACAGGGCTGAACACGCAAAAGTCAAGTAGTTAGTGGACATCACTAAAGCTTCTATAGAGGAAACTTTGAGTCCTTGTCATTGAGGTGCAAATGTCTTTCAAATGGACTTTGTCCTTCCTGCTGTCTGACCACGACTGCTCATTGACCCTGACCGGCTGAAACCAGAGCGGAAATTACACAAATGCTCAACTTTGAGACAAAAGAGACGGTGGATCCTTGGCTTTATAGAGATAATAAAGGAAATTAAGCAAGAAACGAAGATCTGACTTCTAAATCTCTCCATGCAGCATAATATGTAAAAACCTTTTTTTTTTCTCCACTTGAAAGAATTATAATCCGTTTACAAACGCTATTGGGTGTACTAATCTAAATTACTTTCCTTTCTCCTGAGCAAAATGCCAAATTTGGTTTCTTTGGTGTTGTCACTGTGTTTTTCCGCCCCTTAGTACAATGCCTCTTTATTTTCTAAGATTAAAAATGGAGGACCTTTTCGGTCATGGGCTTTAATATAATATTATCTTTAATAAAACTGGATTTTTAGACATGCTTGCCCATCCGAAACCCACTGCTATACAATGCTAGGATGTTTTTGGGTGGTTGTTGTCATTGATGGTTTCTAGGGTGTCGCTGCCTGTTATAGGCAAAAAATCAAAGTCCTATAACTTAGAAAAGCTGTAAATATGTATTTATTTATTTAAAGATTGACACTCTTAATGAAAGATAGTAGTTAAGATGTAGAATAAGCATTAAGTAAAGTACAGAGTTCAGTTTCTTTGTCACTGTGGCATTTCTTCACCTTTTGTATTTTATATGGAAAAGGGGTCACACTTTAGTTTGGGGACCAATTCTCACTATTAACTGACTATTAACTACATCTTTTAATGTAAGTTAGTAATGCTAGTAACATAGTTGTAAAGTTTGGGTAGGATTAAGGGATCTAAAATATGCTCATGCAGAGTAAGGCATTAATATGTGCTTTATAAGTACTAATAGACAGGCAATATGCTAATAATATGCATTCTAGTAAATAGTGAGAATTGGTCCTTTAAAATCAAGTGTTATAGGGACACTGAGCACTAACATGATGTTTTCGCTAAACTAATAATTTATCCTGTAGTCATGAATATGTTAACTTAAAATGTTCATTTTAAGTGCATCATGAAGGACAGATTTAACTAGATTTGAATGATCGTTGACCTTTAGACATTATCTGATGGTTTAATAGACTGTTTGTTGAGGGCGTTTGTCTTTGCACATCAGGAGTAATGTCTTATATTTGCCCCACAAAAAATCATTAACACTGCCAACATACAATAAATCATAATCATTATAAGCTTCAAATCTGCAGTAAGACGCTCCTTTACCGTTGAATGAATGAAGTTTAGAGTCAGACTGCAGCAATGAGAGACAAAAAAAAAACCTTTTGAAGGCGTTTGGTTAACAAGCACTTTTTAAATGTTAAAATCCTGTTAAATTTAAAGGAAAAAACTGGCAGCTGTGGTTGCAAGAAATTCGCTGTAATATATATTTCATTAAGTGATATAATGTTAATGTTCCAGCCTACTTGAACTACTTGGATCTGCGTTGTAACATTTTTACAGTATAGTGAAAAAAGCCCTCCGTACAGAAAGAAGTCTTTTCCCCTTAATTAGATTTGGAAGTCTGGCCCTTTTTTTCCTCTCTACTGTATAGATTTGACCGTGTCCTGAAATATCCGTCCATAACAGCGTGAGTCAGCAGTGACTCCAGGCCTAATCAATTGTCCTGCTTTTGAAAAGCTGTTTATGAAGCAGGCTCCAGCGGACTACATGATGCATGAACTGCGCTGGTGGGCGTTTCGGGGTTCTGGCAACGGGAATGCGTTTTAATGTAATTCCCAGACACTGGAGAAGTATCGCGCGTTGTAAACTTGACATGCCAGGCCGCAGAAACACGTCGAAGTTTCTCATTATCGTCCCTTCCACGCCCTCAACATACTCTGGTTTTCCTGGTGTTCTGGTAAAATGAAAGAATGGAGTGTGGTTGAGAGGATCAAATCTGCTGCCATGTGGCGGAACCGCAGCTGGGGAAAATGGAGAGTTTCAGCAGAGCCGATCGGATGAGGTGAAAAGGGGGCGGGTTTGGCTGTGCTATTCCTGTGTAGCTGGAGTCAGAAGGGAAAAGGGCCGAGTGAGATAATGTAGCCTGGTCTGACGGACACCGCCGCAGCCCGATTGATCCGCTCAAACACCGTTGTGACCTCGCAATCGAGTTGCATTAGAGTACAGTGGAATGTAGGCCAGGGGAAAGGGGCCGTGAATTTAAATGTTACAGTTAAAGACCGAAAAGACCTGAGCAAATAAATCATGATAACGTTTAATCACATTATTCGTGTCAATTTACTTGAATGCTTCATGAGCTCTGTGAGCTCTAACTGCAGTCAATCTACGACTAGCACATTTTGAAAAGATGTATACATTCATAAGAAGATTTGTAATGTTTATTACGCTCAGCAAGGCTGCATTTATTTGATCAGTAAACAAAAGTGCAAATAATAGTACAGTAAAACAGGAGTGTTGTGAATTATGTTTTACAATTGAATAGAACTCTTTTCTATTGGTAAATAATTTAAAATGTAATGTATTCCTAATTTTGTGCTCAAGAATAATTTCTTATTATCAATGTTGAAAATAGCTGTGCTGCTTAAACATTATTTTTCCAATAGAAAATGCCATAGAACAGCTTTTATTATTGTTTATAATAATAATAAAAGCAATAACAATAATAACAATAACAATTGATTGAAACTTTTGAATGCTACTTTTACTATACCTTTTATTTATTTATTTATTCTAGAACACTCCATAGAATATATGTATATTTGTAACAATGTAACAGTCTTTACTGTCAATTTTGATCAGTTGAATACATCCTTGCAGAAAAAAAATAAATAAAATGATCCCAAACTTTTGTACGCTAGTTTTACTAGTAACTTTGATATGGTAAAATCATTATGATTTTAATTATTTTATAAAATTATGGCACCAGCAATATGAAACCAATATGTAAATAATAATAATAATAATTCAGCCAAGTAACGTTTTTCTTTATCGTTGTAGTTTACAGACGCCAAGCAATGTAGCAACTAGTTTACTGGCATTTTACAATGATTTTGAATGCAGTTAATCCAATCCTAGAGCCGATTTGGAACTATCAGTTAGCATTTTATTGAGCTTTACCTCTCACTGGTGGTTTTACCGAGTCTCAAACTGAATTGCATGTTGTTGAGCAGCGCACACTATAAAATGACATATCTGAGACGGCAACACCTGTCATCAGTCAAAACTTGCTGCTCTGTTGCCTTTCTAATGGTCACAAGGAATGACTACAGATTTGAAAAAACCCAACGATAAATCTTGGTTCAACAACCCAAGATTTGATTTCCACTGAATGGACTTTTTAAAGTCATTTGAATCCATTTTGCTGTCAGTGTCTTTGAGAACATCTCAGCATGTCAAACTCAGGGGGAAATGCTGTGGATAAAACGCACAGTGACTGCGTTCTGACTGAATAATTACAGGAGAAGCTTCTCAGTAGACAGATTATTTTCCTGTTCATTTGAAAACATGAATGAGGAAAGAAAAAAAAAAAAATGCAGAGCCAAGATGTTGACTTTATAATTCCACTTACTTGAATAAATCAATCGAACAGACTGATTTTAGATGGATTTCTACTTAATGTGGCCAAATGTATACACATTGCTGGAGGAAATATAGATTAAACAGCAGTCTTTCTCTTAGGTTATGAATCTTTGTAATAAAAAAAAATAGTATTTTAAATAAGACACATTTTAAAACCATTTACAGTCTGATGCAGCAAGCAAATCAAAAATGACGCACCAAGAATTAAAGTTGACTTGAAGTGTAAGATTTTTTGCTTTGTTGTGACTCACATGCACAAATGGGATTTGGTGTGGGTTAGTTTTTTTAAATACACCTTCTGGGCAGATGGATAGATGTAATTTTCAGTCATAGCACATAATTGATTATGTTTCTTGTACTTATTTTCTGGTGCATCCGTGCTGCATTTTGCATGTGAGATTAATTTCTAAATATAGGGATATAGCTTGTGATTGGCTGAATGTGTTTTGTGTTTGACATTAGCGTGATGAGGGAAATACCCTTTACATGCTGCTCTGAGCTCAGTACCAGATTTCACTCTCTGAGCAGACATTTGATGCGCTTCACATTAGCAGAACACAGCACATGTATTGATTTTTATTATTTTTTATTTTTTTCCACTGACTGTATCTCTCTTGTTGTCTGGCCTTTCTCACCTTTCCATAAAATGGAGAGAAATACTTTTGTCAGTAATTTAGATTTGATTATTTTGGTTTGTTACTATTTATTTGTTTATTTACTTAGTTACTTTGTGGAATTATTTTGATGTATAATGAATACGAAAAAACACATTCAAAAGTTTTGGACTCAGTGTGCAATGACCTTTACTCTATCTAGACAAATACTACCATGATGCATAAATGCATGGCAATTTAAATTATATATGTCTATATATATATATATATATATACTGTATATATATATATGGCATTGCATCAATGAGAAAAAAAAGAAAAAAAAACTATTTGAAAATCAATCAATCAATCAATCAATATTGATTTAAAAAATCCCAGTGTTTCTTCAAATAGGCACTTTGCTTATTTCTTTCTTTTGATTCTGGGTTGAAACACTGTTTGCTGTCGGTTTGACAACCTTGAAATTAACTTGACTCAGACTTCTTTCTCTTGATACTTGGCACTTCAAGACACTAGTTCTGTGTAGCATATTTTTTGGTCTAAAGTCTCTCTCTGTCTTCCAGGGTTTAGCCGGGCAGCCATGCCGTTCGGTCTGGTGAGGCGGGAGCTGTCTTGCGAGGGTTACCCCATCGACCTACGCTGTCCAGGAAGTGATGTCATCATGATCGAGAGTGCCAATTACGGCCGGACAGACGACAAGATCTGCGATGCTGACCCCTTTCAAATGGAGAACATCAACTGTTATCTGCCCGATGCATTCAAGATCATGTCTCAAAGGCAGGTTCTTCCGTGCCAAGATCTGTCCTCCTTTTCTAAAACTCTCTCTTCAAAATGCGTCTTCTCTCTCATTTGCCCGTCTTTGATTACACAGTGCATGAATACGAGCATCTTCAGTGGCATACATGAAGAATATTTCCTTCTACAATCTTAACAACCAAACCAAACAGATCTCAATGTGCTCACATCCGATCTTCTTTTGAGTTTAGACAGTGTGGTGCATCTGGAGGCTTGTGCTAAAAACAGGAAGTGATGTGTGAGCCGGGCTTTGATACGTATTGCCGCGGGAGTGGCGTACAGTTCCGCTCAGCTTATTATAAGAATGTCGTGATTCGTGGGGAAATAGGTTTGAAAATGTGTCTCAATTAGTCCTTTCAGCTGCAGGCAATTAGGCGTCTCAAGTGGGTGCTAATCTGCACAGGAACTCTAGGCAGGGATTTGCCTCTGCAGGTCTGCAGAAGTCCAGATGTGAAATTGCATTGTTGTGCACTTTTCATCTTGTTAGTTTTCTGGTCAAATAATGAATCACCAGCGGCTTCACAATCTTTCATTGCTACAGTTGCATTAATAATATATTACTATACTTAATAATAGAAGCTTTCACTCAACGCTACTTCATTTCTTTGCAAAATAAACTTTCATTTTTTTTTTTTATTATTGATTTATATGGGCTTATATCAAATTAATTAATATAAACACCTCGTTCTGTGTCCCGTGGGTTTGTGTCGAAGTCTATTAACTTGTTTAATAATGTGGATTTAAATGAGGGATCGAGCAACCAGAGGCACTTTCTGCTTTTTTCTGTGTTGGCCTTCTCTTCGTCGTAAATATTAGACAACTTAGATATTGTTGAGAGCCGGGTTCAGAGAGAAACCAGTAAGAAAATAAATAAATAAAAAAAAAATATTATTTGCAATAGACAGGTCAGAATAGTAAAGTAAAGTAATGTAAATAGTGAAGCGCACCAATGCAAAAACATGATGACATTTTTTTTTTTTTTATGGCTTAATGCAAATAATATCATTTTATTATTATTATTATTTTATTTATGTATTTTTTTAAGAAATTCATACTTTTTGCAATGCAAGTATACAGTAATAATATTTCACAATATTACTGTTTTCACTGTAAAAGAAATGCCGTAAGAGATTCTTTTTTCCAAAAACAAACTTAAACAAAAATAATCGTACTGACTTTTGCTTGCTCGTTCGTTCGTTCGTCAATCAGTCAATCAATCAATTAATAAATAAATCAATCAATCAATCAGTCATTTAGTTCATTACATTGCAATTAAAACCGTGAATTATGTTTCAGTTCATAATAAAATTCCTCATTTCAATGATTGATTGATTGCCAAAGCCAAATTTTACTTGCATTTGTGAGTATTGTGAGAAACAGGAATTTACTAGGAAGACAGGGGGAATAGAAAGAAAGAAAGAAAATGAACGAACGAACGAATGAATGAATGAATGAAGGAATGAATGTTGTAGGCTGGATTTGAACATAATCCGCATTAGAACCATAGCTCAACAAGTGAGGAATATGTTTGCTGCGCTACAGCTCTGATAATAAACTTATTATTTAACTTATGAGCACAGCTGTGATTGAAATATTATGCGACTTTTTGCCTCAATCCCTTAGCAACACATCTGAAACAAAACTTTCTTTGCGTAAATTCTCCTGCTCCTATCGTCCTTGCTCTGCTAAGTACCCTGCTTTGGGGAACATGAGGGAAGGGCTGCAGCGCTGTACAGGGGAAATTTGTTCTGTATTCACACCATTAATATCCGTGACAGAGGCGTCCGCATGGCTCTCAGAAGACCAGCGTTAGCACACAGCCGTGTACAGCACTCCCACTGTACATATGGTATTAGTGAATACTTCAAGCATTGCAGATTAAGCTTTCATAAGTCACCGTAAATACAAGCTTCTGGAAACAACAGCTACACCTGTTTAAGAATTCAGAGCATTGGGAATTTCGCTGGCCTGGTAATAAAGTCTTAAATAATGCCCATGATTCCTGATTTAATTAGATATGTGAGGTTTGGTCTGCTTGATGCTACGGGTAGAGGAAGTGAGGTTTAATTCAGATCAGACATTAGAAATCCTGTAATCTTTTGATTAAAAGTACTGCAAGCGATTTCTGATTTCATTTGTCACTTGTCGGATTTGTGTTTTGGTTTGGATGAATGATCATCTACATCTACTTGAACTGAAGATCCAGATGCTGGTCTTTATTTTTTATTTATTTTATTTTTTGTGATCTAAGTAAATGAGTACCTTGTCTGTCATAATACTGCGTATGTTCAGAAAATAGATAGGTTTAATATACATCAATTTGTTTCATATTCAGTTACGCTATTGCAAATGAAGCAGTTATGTTCTTTCAGGCTTCATCAATTTTATTTTTTTTATTTTACTTTGATATTGTTACTGTGATAAATACAAAATGTATTGTGCACCATCTTTGAAAGGTTTTAGAATGTATGATGTATAATATAATTGACATAATTTTATATATATATATATATATATATATATCAAGAACTGTATTACTGCATTACTCAGATCAACAATCAAAGCAGCCTCCTGTCAACAATCTTCTAACAAACATAATTTGACTGATAAAACAGTGTCAAGTTTAGTTTGCTCTAAGCTCCTTAACTAAAGCCGAAGATAGAGATTGATATAGATTGTCTTTCCTGTGGGCATATTTCTAGTCCAGATTTCCTGACTGAAACACTTCCTTCAACTTACCACACTACTGTTTTTTCTGTAATGAGTGAAATTTCTACTGTAAATGTTGTGATATCTTGGAAGCATTGCTTTGGTGAGTGTTCAGAGTTTAGGAGGGAGAGCTCTGTCTAATGAGGGGCGTCTTGTGAAAGCGCCTGACGTGTGACTGTGGTGTGAAGAGCAAACACCAACTGTCAGCTAACAGGAACATCATGAGAATTTAGCATACAGTAGCCCAAACTGTATTTTGGACAGTTTATCCACATATTCAAGTGTATAACAAAATATCAAACCAAGTGGCATTTATTTTAAAGAAAAATAGTAAAATGCTAAATGTATTATTATTATTATTATTATTATTATCATCATTATTTAAATACACTGTGTGTGTATATATATATATACAGTATTTACACTACCAGTCAAAAGTTTTTGAACAGTAAGATTTTTAAAGAATTCTCTTCTGCTCACCAAGCCTGCATTTATTTGATTCAACATACAGACAAAGCAGTACTATTGTGAAATATTTTAACTATTGAAAATATTTGCTTTGCATTTAAAAATATATAAAATGCTGTTCTTCTGAACTTTCTATTCATCAACGAAACCTGAAAAAAAATCTACTTGTTTTCAACATAACAATAATAATAATAATAATAATAATAATAATAATAATAATAATAATAATAATAATGTATGTTTGTGTTTTTTTAAAACACCAAATCAGAATAATATAATTATTTCTGAAGGATCATGTGACTGGAGTAATGATGCGAAAAATTCAGCTTTTTAATCACAGGTATAAATTACATTTTAAAATATATTCAAATAGAAAACAGTAATTTTAAATAGTAAAACTGTTAAAAAATTTTAGTAGTGTATTTAGTAGTGTGTGTGTATAAGTAACAATAAAACTTTATTAGCCTTGTTATGGCTTTATTTTGACTCCAGAAGTTATTATTAATCTTTTCCCTTTTTTTAAGATAATTTGTGATCATAATTTATTCATATAGTACATTATGCAAATGAACAGCACATTGTGACTGAATGAAATATGAATGGGAACAGTCTCCCTGCAATACAACTACAAATAACCAAGCAACCAATCGCCACATTATGGCTCCAGCTTTGACCGTGTGTTATAATTTTAGATCCATAATTCATTTATATGGGTAAACATGCTGATATTCTCATCTGTTACCACATATGAGTGCTCGTTAATAAAGAAACTCCCATATGAGGGACGTGTTTTTCAGCAAAGCTTGTGTCTATGTATAAATTCTCATCTTCAAACATGACCAGTGGGAATTCACAGCTGTGGATGGAGCAGCACTCTGTTCCACGTGCTTTGCTGCTTTTATGAGAAAAAAAAAAAAAAAGTCTCCACTTGTTTATTAGCAAATAGAACATAAGACAAATGAATTGCCAGAGTCACATGCTGAGGTAAAGAGAAATTGCTGCAGGAAGAGATGCTACCCCAAGGCCAGGTCAGAAAAACACCAGCAGGCTAATTCACCCCCCGCGCTGCGCTAACTGTAAAACATGCTCTTTATCCCCCAAACAAAGACCTTTGTTTCCAGATTATTTTCCTCTAAGTTAGGACAATCTTCCTGCATTTTTTATTTTTTTTTTAACTGTGAGATTAGTTTCCCCCTAAAGAACCACATTTTTCAGAGCTAGACAGGTATTTATGGAAGTAAAAAAAAAAAAAAACTTTTAAGGCTTTAAAACCTTTTTAGATCTAAAATGAATAAAATGAATTTATCCAGCGGACAGCATAGGCGCAGACCTCAGGAACAATGTGACGCAGATTGATGGACGATACTGCCACTACTTTCCCAACATCTCGCTGTACACTGTGTCTGTAAGCCATGAGATCATTTCTGCACTTTATCTTTTATTGATGTGCTTAATTTTAGTTCCTAGAACCCACATAAACCACCTTCTGCATGACTTCCTGTTAAACAGGCAGTGGAGGGATGGTTAGTTCATTCCGAGTGAAATGGCATATAGGGAAAATGAATCCATCATAGGTACAATCAGCCTGACCTCAGGGGGGATTCATACAGATGTATAACTCATGTGCTGGCAGGTATGAACACTCAGAGATGAGGCTGTTTATCTTTGTCGTTGGGTTGAAAAGGGCCACTTTGGCATCTATCCGCTCCGCTAATTCCTGCCGTCTTTTATCTTTTATCTGGTTCCCGCTCTGGGCCACCATCCGTCCGTCCATCAGCGGTGTGCACGCTCGCTCTCGCTTTCATGCTGTTGCCCTCACAGCTAAAGCAATGTTCAGAGTTCAGTACAGGCATTTTTTACCACTCAAAATATTTTTGTTTAAAAAAATTGCAATATTGAAAATGATTTTCCATTGTAATGTATGTTTCCATTGTATCAAGCCCAAATTCTATTGCTACATCCAGAACATTCCTTTAAACTGTGAATAGTTTCCTTTTGTATTTCACTCATTTGATTTCTTTTGTCTTTCTCTCGCTCCGTCCAGGTGTAACAACAGAACGCAGTGCATCGTCATCACTGGACCAGATGTGTTTCCTGACCCCTGCCCAGGAACATATAAGTACCTTGAAGTCCAGTATGAATGTGTTCCCTACAGTAAGTACAAGCCATCTTTTAAATATATATATATATATATATATATATATATCTATGTTACCCCTTTATGAGTGTGCCTTAAAATGCATTTATTCAGGATCCAGTTTTTATCCTTGATAATACAGTGTTTATAAAACATGTACATTAGGTTTCAGGTTTCATCATTTTATAGCATTGACAATGGATTTAATTTAGCTTTTTTGCCACTGATCAACATAAAACAGAGTTTTAATGTCAAAAGTAAAACAAGCCTAAAAAGAAATGATACACCTAAACCATCACTAGCACGGCCAATTCATTTTTCAAAGTCAGATTTAAATAGATCACTTGTGAGTAGTTAAGTGGTTTCAGTTGATTGTAGTATAAATACAGCTCTATCTGCGAGGTCCAACTTCTGGTGAGTCATTATTGCAGAAAATTGCGGACTCCAAGCAGTGAAAGTGAATTGTAATTGAAAAGCACAAGGCAGGGGATGGATACAAGACGACTTCCAAGTCATTGAATATCCCTTGGAGTACAGTTAAATCAACAATTAAGAAATGGAAAGAGTATGGCACAGCTGTAAATCTACCTAGACCGTCCTCAAAAACCAAGTGACCGTGCAAGACTGGTGAGGGAGACCACCAAGAGACTTATGATTTACAGGCTTCACTGGCTGAAATGTGAGACTGTGCATACAACAACAACTGTTGCCTGGATGCTTCTCTAGGTTTATGAGAGAGAGCCAAATATAAAGCTACTGTTGTTAAAAAAAAACAAAAAAACAAGTCATACGACATCTTGGCTGCAGTTTGCCAGAAGGCATGTGGGAGATTCTCAAACCAGGTGCAAGAAGGTTATATGGTGAGATGAGACCAGGATTACTCAATTTGTACACTTACATGAAGGGGTGAAATGATGCAGTTAAAATAAATATGATACATTTAGACCACAGTGAAATAAATAAATGTATTTGTAAAGAAAAAAAGATAATATTATTACAATAAGAAACTAAACAAAAACTAAATAAATAAATAATAATTATAATAATAATAATAATAATACATACTTTTATAGGCACTGTATTATCAATATCAGTGTTTGCAAGACAGCATTATATAATATTCTGCAGTTTATGACTGTGATGGCATTGACACTATTTGCACGATGAATTGTAATTAGTCTCCTTTCTTGCATTTATTCACCTACTGAATTCTGATTGGTCTCTTCTTTCTTGCTATTTAAACGTATATACAAAAATAAGACAAGTACTAAGTGTCATGAAAACAGCGAAGCATCTCTGATGCAGCATTTCATTTACGGCAAATCTAAGCTTAAAACTTAAAAAACTATTTGTTTGCTGCCTTGCAAGCACTGCTATTTCCTTGAGGAAAGAAATTGTTATTCATGTTTTTTATGATGCAGTGCTTTATTCTAATGATGCACATTTTTTAGTGTTTGATTTGTTTCCTGAAACCTTGTGCAGGTGTGATTGTAGCGCACAGAGCTGGGTACAAAATGCTTTTTGCTGCCTTGTTTAAATTTTGACGTTGTTTCATAAAACTAAAATGTAAGCTGTTAAATGTAAACCATTTCCATGTGCTTTTCTCCCTGTGAAAACTTACTTTCTAGCAGTCTTTCATCTATCAGGAGCATTACAGCGATGCACACTAGATGAAAGCAAATCAGCATTCTCTGACGTCCAGTTTTTGCACATATAACCGCTCGGAGACAGACCAGCATGATTTCTTTGGCCTTAAAAAAAAAAAGAAAAAAAAAAGAGATTTGGCCAAGCAAAGATATGCCAGCGTTATGCCAACTAATAAACAGACCAAATATGTTTTTCGTTAGTGCTTGATCATTGTGTTTGCTCGTAAGAAACCGCAGCTATACGACTGTCAGAAAAGACAAATGACTGCACATGGATCTAACATGAACAAACTCCAAACAAACGCCTCACTTCTATTCTCAGATTTCCCATTACATTAAGAGTATGGATTGTTTTGCTCCATTAAACAATTAGATAGTAATATTATTCTCTGATTGAATTGTCTCGTCTTCTCAGAGAATGTTTCCAGAGACTTCACATACCAGACGGGGTCCTCTGCCGCACATTTCCCACCACGATCCCGAAATAACAAAGGCCTGCTGGATTTTAGTGCTTAGCATTAGTTTAATCTACGTCCGTATCTTTGGGTTATTGAAGTCGAAATCCCACGCAAAATTTGAAAAGCTGTTGTTTCATAAAGTATCATGTTTTTCAGCTTTTCTCCAGGACTATCTGTGATTGTTCACATTTCTTTTCTGATGCGAGCACCTTCACAGAATACATGTTTTGTCTTAATGTTTTTGCGTTACCTCCTCTAGGCATTTCCAGGTGGTCCGTAACAGTTTTATTTACTAATCACAGTTTGACTCCCTAGGACGCCAGAGCCCTCATGTCACCCTCAGGCTGCTGACTGCTGTTTTTTGACTGGAAGTGACTTTCTTATTTGGTTTTGTTTGGTTGCAACAGTGGAATGTTCATGATGTTCTTTGGCCGACGGTATCTCAGAGAACAGAATTTGTCCCGGTATTAAGTGTGTTGCATACTCTGAGATCTGTCCAGATTGTATTGGCTGACTAAACTAGAAATCATTTGCCCTGTGGATGGATGTTGCCATAATTTCATTAGTTTTAACCTACCTCATTAGTAACCTGGAACTATATGGATTAACTTATTTCTTATTTAATTTTTCAATGGATATCTATCTATCTATCTATCTATCTATCTATCTATCTATCTATCTATCTATCTATTTTGCCCCCCCTTTTTTCCTATTCTATAAATATTATAACAACCTAAAATTCTGTTTGTGGGTACAAACTAATGAAACCCTGCATTATCTCCAGGTGAATCTGATGTAAACATGTCCAGAATCTACGTTCAACCCAAATTCAAATATACACTAAATTATAAAATATAATTTCCATAAAGAAACTGAAACCAATTTTATGCACCATTAAGGTTTTCTTGTATTATAATATGATTTTCAGGACAATTAAGCACATTCCCCCACCAACATTATTATAACTGTAATGCATCCAGAAAGGATTTTTTTTTTTTTTGCAATTTTCATTATTCTCTAAGGTGAATCTCATTAGGCTGTCAGTATTTTTATCAAAGTATTTCTTTATTAAATTAGCATAAAGGCAGCACAAAAAAATAAAAAATAAAAATACTATCAATTATTATACTTTTTTTTTTTTTTTTTTGCATTATGGGCATGTAGACTTACAATGGCATTATTTATAATGTTAAATAAATAGTATAAATTAAAAAATGGTAACGGTCCTACAAGCAAATAGAAATTATTTTCTGCAAATTCTATTTCATTATTTCTTCTTTATCTCATTTTCCTTGTTCTAGATAGGTTTCGTGAGATTCATTCATATGCTGAACAGAGCTCTTGAAGAAAATGGTGACTTCCAAAAAAACAAACAAAAAAATTTGTTCTCAGTGTCTCATGGACATTGTGGCCAGAGAACGGACACCATTATTAGATCGATCATAATAATAAAAGAAGGAAATCTGAGAAATGTAGCTTTAGATTGTCGGAAATGTTCATGTTTTGGATTATTTAACCTGATGCAGAAGATGGGCTTCATGAGATAAAACTCCTGAAGACTGTCAAGATTCTGTTTTTATGTATGTCTGTCTGTCTGTCTGTCTACTTATCTCTCTTTATCTTTATCTGGTGCTATGGAAGAATTTGGAAGGACAGTGTATTGGCCCGTACAAAACCATGACGATAATAATTTCTCGAGAAGTGAGACTTAAAGAAAAAAAGAAAAAAAGAAATGCCTTAATAGCAAAATATCATTATTTAACTAGCAAATTAATTAAGTTGTTTGGAAATTACATGCACAAACAATGTTATTTTCATCATATGCACTATTTACTCAGAATTCACTATACAAAAAAAAAAAAAAATTGGACAAGACATTGTGACACTGGACTGTTGTGACAAGTCATTGTGACACTGGACTGTTGTGATCAGGCACAAAAAAAAACAAACAAAAAAAAAAAAACTAAACAAACAAAAAGAAAGTAATAATTTAAATTTTGTAATCACAATTAAAGAAAAAAATATACTTGCAAATTACAGATGAAAGATTTATTGTTTACTCACTGTTATGTCGTTCCAAACGGTTCCAATCCCGTTCCAATATTAATTATGTGGAACACAAAAAAAAAATGGAATTTTAAAGAATATTCTGGCCACTCATTTCAGTATAATTAAAACGACAGATGTAAACTCTGATATGACAAATGTCCACCATAAAAAGTATAACAAAAGTGATTCATATGATGTGTGGCATATGTCAAGTCTTTTGATAGATTTGTGTGAGAACCAGACTGAAATATAAAGTTAATATTGTTTCAAATATTACAAAGTTAACATACAGCATCATTGTAATTGCATGGAAAAGAGTGATATTATTCAAACAAAAGTATGTGTTCCACAAAAGAAAGCTAGTCAGGTATATTTGGAATGACATGAGGGCAAGTAAATGGCTCTTTTTCATCAGGAAATCTTAAAGTAAGCTGACAGACACATGATTTTCAACAGTAAAAAACACCAGCTCGCCAATCTCCCGCTGCCACACTGATCTGGACCGAAAGAAAAATTAAAACATGTCCCCTTAAAAAGTAAGAATACATTTTACAAACTGTATTGAAATTGAAACCGCATACTGCCATACCAGACAGTTCAAGTGTTCGTATAAAGCCTAGAAGGGCTGACAAGAACTCTGTGCTTGGAGAGGAACTGTAGAGTTGAGGAACAGCTTTATTTTTCTGGTTTTGAGTTTCCCTCCAGCACAACTTACCATCTGTCCACCTGGAATTCAGATTTCCCTGGTCGATGTCCCCGAGTTCTTATGAAAATCTATACGCCGCTATCTAGAATTCAGCCCGTGTATTTCCCCGCAGCTTTCCCTCGACAAGAGCAGATTGATTCGTCTTCAATGCCACATACGCTGTCCTTTTGTACTGTGACAGAACCCCTTTTAACCTGGCTCTCTTTCATGTGTTGAAGGTGTCTAACTGCGATCTCTTCCTCCTCTGACAGCAGTAGCTCTGTGCATAATGCCCGTAACCTCATGACATGTTAACTGCATGTGATCATGGACATGATGGTTAATTCATTTTAATCTCTTTTTCCCCCTGCACTCCTTTCATTCTCTCTTCCAACGCTTAAAATAGAAGTGGAGCAAAAAGGTAAATCACTGACACAATCAGCTCCTTGTTTTTCTTTCTTTAATATATATATATATATATATTTTTTTTTTTTTTTTTTTTTGTGGTTGTAAAACCTTCCTGTGCCCACTCTTGCTTTTCCAATAGCAGGCAGTAGCAGAAAGGGTCTTGTATTTTAGTAAAGGTCAGTGCACGAGCAGCAATCGGAGGGAAGCTTTAAAAGAAAATGATAAAGCACAAGTTAAATGTTAGCGGTAATGCCGAAGGTACAAATGCCCCATTTCCCCCTCCTCTTCCTGTCCTCCACACTCTTTTATTGCCTGTTCGAGCCCCAGCCCCACTCCACACTCCCAGCATGCTTTGGTAAGAGGGTTTCTATAGGCTTACACTACCTCTACTGATTCTGACTTTCCCTTCTTCTTTCTCTATCTCTCTACATGTCTCTCTCGCTCTCTCACTTCACTCTTTCTACATGTTTGACTATCATGTCTTTGTTAAGAAGAAAGGAAATGCTTTATGCTGTAAAATGATTGCAACATTAGGCCCATAGGAAAGACGTAAAAACTGTGGAAAAACTTGTCTCAGGACACAGACTGCCTGTATGCTGCTCTTCTCTTCAAGCCTTATTTAGTTGTCTGCTTTTATTTGCAGGGCAGATTTGTCGTATTCCTTCCTTTTTTCCTTTGTGTTTGGTTGTGGTTTGATTTTTCCATCACTCCCCTTCAGTATGTCCAAGCAGCAGTGAGCCGAAACTGTTTGCTTACGGACACATAAAAACTGTGTTTGCTTCCGTTTTAAGCTTCAATAACCTTCAGATGCAGATTCTTCGCACCTTTTACTGCTTGTGAATGTGGGTAGCTGTTAGACTTCTTAGTGTGTGTTTCTGTCTTCACCGACTACCCAGTTATCAGAGTGATGTAGAGTCAGACGGCACTTTGCCCTCTGCTTTCAACTAGCGCAAGCTGCGTTCGCTTACGTTTGACTGTTCTCTGCTCTGTTCTTCTCATCACTAGTTTTTGTTTGTCCCGGAACTCTGAAAGCGGTTGGAGATCCGTCGTTTCTGTACGAGGCGGAGCAACAAGCGGGGTCGTGGTGCAAAGACCCTCTCCAGGCAGGAGACAAGGTTTATTTCATGCCCTGGACCCCTTACAGAACAGATACGCTTATTGAGTACAACTCGCTCGACGACTTTCAAAACTCCCGACAGACCACGACATACAAACTCCCCCATCGGGTCGATGGCACGGGATTTGTGGTATACGACGGGGCAGTGTTTTTTAACAAGGAAAGGACACGCAACATTGTCAAATTTGACCTTCGGACCAGAATTAAAAGTGGGGAGGCGATTATAAATAACGCCAACTATCATGACACCTCACCGTACAAGTGGGGCGGGAAAACAGACATCGACTTGGCAGTTGACGAAAACGGCCTTTGGGTGATCTACGCCACCGAGCAGAACAACGGCATGATGGTGATCAGTCAGCTCAACCCCTACACCCTTCGCTTCGAGGCCACTTGGGAGACCACCTACGACAAGCGGTCGGCCTCCAACGCTTTTATGATCTGCGGGGTTCTGTATGTGGTGCGATCCACGTACGAAGACAACGAGAGCGAAGTCAGTAAGAGCCTCATCGACTACATGTACAACACCAAACAAAACCGAGGCGAATATGTCGACATCCACTTCCCCAACCAGTACCAGTACATCGCCGCTGTGGAATACAACCCACGAGACAACCAGCTGTACGTGTGGAATAACTTCTACATCCTGCGGTACAATCTGGTGTTTGGTCCACCTGATCCAGCTCACGGTAAGCCTCGAATCTCGAATCCGTCTAGCCACACACACACACACACAGAGTCCCTCTGGATATCTGTTTAAGTGGTCGCGAGATTTCAGCCACTGAGTTGGTATTCCTCTGGCTCCCGAGTCTGTGTGTCAAATGTCACGGATGACTGATTTTTAATTTCAGATTTAATATGTGCTTGATGTATTCCGGAAACCTTTCTCGAGTGCAAGCAACATCTTAGAGTGGAGTGGTGGGTCTCAGCAGTAAACAACATCATAGGCGTTGTTAGCATATAATAAGAGACGCATCCCTCGAGGTTTCAAAAGACAGAGCCATTCCTCCCCAGTGTTTAGACTCTTGAGACTAAACTCCCTCCCACTGCCCCACTGAGAAAGGCACCGCTTCCCTCATTGGTAGAGGGTTACCTGTCTGGACAGGTACGTAGGCAGTCTTGCGGCAGTGGTGGATCGCCCCCAAAAGAGTAGATCTCAAGCGCCTCAAAACAAACAACTCACACTTTTGCTCGAAGGCCTCTCAATGTGTCTGTGCTGAGAGACAGCTCTCCACTGAGACCGGATCAGTCCCGAAGGTCACGTCAGCGTAGCCTGTTTTTAATTTAGCTGTCAAGAGCTAGGACAGGATGGCCATACTATGTGTCAGATCATCTTTACATTGAAAAAATAATAACCGTAATTACCATAATCCCAGCTCAGCCTAGCGGCCGAGACTCTTGCATTACTCCAGAAAGACTTGGCTAAGTGTAGAGGTCAAACAACTTCACGCAGATTAGTGGGGCTTAAGAATTTAAAATATGAGTGTGTTTCTTCTGCGGAGACCCAGGGGTGTCTACCTTACTGATGAATCTGCTTGTGCAGACACTGAGCAGAGTAACTGTACCCAGGGCCGTCGTGAAACTGTACCCCTAATGAGTGCACTTTGGATAAAGTTGTTTTGGATAAAAGCTAAATGACAAGATAGTAGTTTGTTAGCTACAATTTTTTTGTGGCCTGCTTACAGCATTCCAAAGTACCTCAAAGGCTTCCTGTTATATTAATAACCAACCATCATAGGTGTGCTTCTGATATGAAGGCTGCAACCTTTTTAACCGGTCAAATTCAAGGGAGCGCATATACTGTATATATATATACATATATATTGGTGCTGTCAAACAATTAATCGTGCATCCAAAATAAAAGTGTTTGTTTACATAATATATGTATGTGTTCTGTGTATATTTATTATGCATATATAAATAAACACATACAGTATATATTTTGGAAAAATTTACATGCTTATACGTTTATATATTTATATTCTTGTATGTTATGTTATTATATAAATATATTTAATATATAATCTTAACATATTTTTTCTTAAATATGTACATTCATGTGTTTGTATTTATATATACATAATAAGTATACACAGCACACACATATATGTATATGAATCATTTTTTATTTATTTTTTTACTTATGCATACAATCTAAGAAAAATAGGAAAAAAAACAAAAAACAAAAAACAAAACGTGGCTTAATGAACTATTAATTTTTCACAGGAGATTTTCCATTATTTTAAATTACGCATTGCATTGGGTTAAAAGGAAATGTCCAGAAAATGGATAATGTCCTGGCAGAAAATTACCAGTACCTTTTCCATTTTTCAAATATATATATTTTTTTCAACCATGTATTGCATTAATTGCTGAGAAGCATGTATACATCACAGTGTACCTTATCAACATGCTAACCCCTTACCATATTGAAATCAGTTGTAATTTGTGTCTTCTGTGCACTTCACATGAGAAATGTTATTTTGTGCTCCTCGCAAATCATTCACTTGAGGTTCCAATGAGGTTCCATTTCTCATAAGATGCTGCTTTAAAAGGTGCCTATGTAGACTCCAAGGCAGCTCAATAGCTTTTGGAACAGAGCCAAATCACCTCTCCGAAGGCTGTGTATGACATTCATAATCGCATTACTATCGGCACTACTTATTATATCAGAATTATTTTTGAGCTCAGGATAGAATCATCTGAGTCATTCTTAGCATGTGCTAGCAGCTTTCCTTTAGCCTGAAGCGATTACTGCCACTGAATTAAAACCATCGAGCAAATTCATCCCTGCACAAGCAAGCAATTAAGTAAGAAATATCAACTCAATATCACTTCAGATGCAAAGTATTAGGGCTCAGATCTAAAATTCATTGAACATTTCTCTGGGGTGTTACCTCGGAGGGTTCAAATCTTTCATTAAGGAAATGTTATCACATTGTTACCACAGTGTATCCACTTGTGGTTCACACTTGTACGATGTGGCTGATTGAATGTGCCCGTGTATGTTCTGCCTCTCTTTTAGCCGCCTGTAAGGGAAGTAATTAGCTCTACAATCAGTGCTGATGAAGGACAAAAACATGCTAATTTCACTAGCATTAGCTCCTGTGCAGTGCACAAGTTGAACGATACCCCCCATCCCCACTTGAATCTAATCTGCCATCATTTGTATACTGATGTGTTTTCTCTATTTTAGATGTGGTGATTATCTCATCATCTCAATAATCAGCTCTCTCACACAGCCGCCAGAGTTGTGCTCCGCAGAGTTGATGTTTGCTCCACTTTACTTTGATAGCTGTGAAATTACCTTGATTTTGAGACACTGCTACAACGAACTACTAGAGTATGCATGATATGATAAGCCCATGCCTTTATAGGAAGAAATCCCTCCCCTTTAAGTCAGAGGGCAACAAAAACGTCCCCTCCTCAGGGATGGAGCGATTACGAGTTTAATTGTTAGGCTATTCGTGCAAATCACATGACCTTCAGTCATATTGTCTTTATGTGCTGTATTGTGGCATGCTAATCTTAAACAGTTGATACCACTAAAAGAAAAAAAAGAAAAAGAAAAAAATTAATTTATATCAGATCAGATTATATCACAATAATCAATTATTTCATTTAGAAATATACAGTTCTTCCAGTTTATTTGATGCAACTTGAGCATAAATACTCCAATATCACATATGTAACTGTATCAATGACTGCAGTAGGTTAGTATTAAGTGTGGCTCTTAGATTTGCTCAGACTGTAACAGTATGGGTTTAAATTTTGACAGTGTTTTTTGTTGTTGTTGTTGTTGTTTGTTTGTTTTTTAACTACCCATAGGTCTCAACTACAAGGTGACCTGTGTTTCACTGGTCATTTAAATTCTGACTGACTGGATACATTGAACAACATTACAGACATAAACAGGCCTGAAACCGGTTTTCAACAAATTCAACATCGTTTTATTGAATATAAAATTTTCATCAAAAGGGCATCAAAAGAAGTTTAACCTTCAGAAAATGTTGATCAGAAATTTCAATGGATCAAATTAAATATTATATTGGATGTTTTATTTACTGTTTATCTTCTATGAAATTTGAAGTTTAAAACCTGAATCAATGTTTTCTGGTAGTAAATACTGAATAAAATATATAATGCAAAAAAACAAACAAAAAAAAAAACACAATGCCAGAATAGGCTAGTTACTGTTTTGTTTTGTTTTGTTTTGTTTTGTTTTGTTTTGTTTTTGTTTTGTTTTGTTTTGTTTTGTTTTGTTTTGTTTTGTTTTGTTTTGTTTTGTTTTGTTTTGTTTTGTTTTGTTTTGTTTTGTTTTGTTTGCACAAAAGACAGTTAACATTCGAAGTCCTGTTAATACAGCTGCCCCGCTAAAATAACTGAGATTTTTCCATGTTTTGATGCAAATAAGAATGCATTTGAGATTCATTTTACTACCAAAAAACTACTTAATAGCAGGTGTAAACAAAATGTAATGTATTAGTGGACTGTATAACACATACCTGCCAGAATACTTGCTTGTTTGCTGGCTTGATAGATTGTTCCTTCATGTGGAATGCTGGCACAACATATTAGGATGACATCTCATAAAGATCCTAAATAGCATCATATGCGCCGTTTGCTGAAAGAGAAACTGATTAAAACCAGCAGCATATTGATACTGGAATCATCTTTCATAATGGGGAATCATCTTGATGTGGAGGAGACAGACAGCATTTATATTTGCCATCTGAATCGGGGTGGAAAACACACATTACGCTACTTGCCACTTAATCTCATTTTTGCTCATCATTAATGGAATTAGTTTGACACTGATTGTGATAATTGCCATGTGATATTACACTGCTGATGGTTAGCGAAATTTATGCAGAGCCTTCTCTGCTCCTGCCTGAAAAAAAAATACTGTTTTGTGTTCAGAAGACCACTAATGGATTTGGCTTTATTTTAGTCTTGCTTCTACTGCCACTTGGAGAGATTGCTCAGTGGCCTCTATTTTTGTTAAAGACCTCCCTGGAATTAAAAAATTATTACAATTGCTGATGCTGCTACATAATTATTAGATGCAAATCTCCACCTTTGATGTGAGTTTCTCATTCTTCCTTTTGCCTCAATCTTTTCCTCTTTGTGACATTTTTAGCCCCTCCACCTGTCCAGCCATTTATTCTTTGTAACCAGCCCTCCCACATTTAGCCCCTCCCCCAATCTCAGTTGGAGGGATGTATCCTAGGGAGGCTGTGTCCTTCTTAAACCAAGAAGGCTAGACTACTTCTCAGCATTAAAAGCTAGAATGTGACTGTCTGGTAAGTCTGCATGGCAACAACCTTTTAGTTTGTGGAGTTCTTGTATTCAAAGTAAATGAAATAACATAACATAACATAAAATATAAAATTAAATAAAAATGTTTCAATTTCTTCCCAGGCTCATTGGAAATGAGTGCCTCTACCTACATTTCTGCAAAACTCAAAAAACGTAGCCTACCTATATGTATGAATCGCTGCAGTGCACTAGAGGCAGTAAACTCAGACAACTTTTATTGCTTTTCACACAAATTATGATTCACAGGAGCAATTAAGTCTAAATTTAAGTCTAAATTTAAATTAAGAAAGCCTAACAATTACTCACACAATATGTTATGACCTCAAAACTATTTTAACATATTGAGAGATTTGAAAAGTGGCTTAATAAACATAGAAATGTCTAATTTTTGAAAATTCTAAATGGGTTTGGGTGAGAGAAATGTTTCTAAATGAATCATCATTAGCTTGATGTAAAAACAGTAGAAGTCACTTCAAAATTCTCCACCATGCTGGAACTAGTACTTAGGTGCTTATCGCCACAACTTCATTTGAATATATAGTTTGAAATTGTTCTCTGTTTTGAAGGTAATATTTCTTCTTTTTTATTTTTTGACATTGAACTGAAGGTTCCTTTGAGCTTAATGTGAGTCAGACACATTTTCATTACAGCACTACAGACGTACTTATCTTAAGAGAAACTGCCTTTGTTACTACAAAGAGAAAATTAATACTTCTCCCCATAAATCAGATTTCAAAGGCATTCTGTAAAATAATAATAGACACCTATGAGACAGCTGAGTAAGTATCCATTTACCGCCTGCATGTTCAGTTTTGAAGGACCACAATCCATAATCGGCACCACACCAAATTATACATAAAGGACAATAGTGTCAAAGTTTGAAAACACATCTTTCACACCACGGTATTATGATTTTTTCTAGCGTATATTGTTATGGTAATACTATTGTTATGGTTTTCTGGACAAATTCCATTATTCTGATGTGTTCGTAATACCATGCAAATACCATGGTACATAAATATGTTTTGTCATTCAGTACCATGGTATAAGGAAAGTGCTTTGCAACAAAGTACCATCTGTGCCATGGCAAAGTGCTTTTCTAAAGTTTCTTTCTTTCTTTCTTTCTTTTATTAAATGGTCTCTTTAACACTTTTATCTTCCTTGTGTTTTGCTCAGATTTTTTTCTCTCTGTCTACATAAAGGAGAGATGGATTTCCTAAAGACACCGTGAAGTGTTGCATTTATTTTCTGTAATTCATGAAATACATATAAGTTATGTACACAATGTCCTCTTTTGGAATGGACACTAGTTTTCATTTTTGTGCTATAATATATATATATGTGTGTGTGTGTGTGTGTGTGTGTGTGTATTAGTGCTGTCAAACGATTCATTGTGATTAATCGCATCCAAAATAAAAGTTTTTGTTTATATAATATATGTATGTGTACTGTGTATATTTATTATTTATATATAACATAAATTATATGAATATACATATATACATGTAAATACATGTAAATATTTTTGAAATATACATTGTATGTGTGTGCTTTTGTATATACATAATAAATATACACAGTACATACACATATATTATGTAAACAAAAACTTTTATTTTGTTTTATAATCATTTGACAGCAGTAATATGTATGTATGCATGTATATATATATATGTATATATATATATATATATATATATATATAATCAACTGACTCTGTTTATGTTCTTAATGCACATTTGCACAATTTATGTGTTCATATTATACCGCTTGAATGACTTTCCTTTTTCGGCTCACGTAACCTAAGCATGTGGCATTTGGATAATGTTACCCAATAGACAAATCGTTTTTGAAGCATTATTTTTAGGCTACAGTTATAGTAGAATGGTTTGCGAATGTGGTTTCCTGTTGACTTTAACAGGCTTCTCTCATCTGTGGTTTAATTCTGGAACATTGAGCTAAAGCTTGTTTTACAGCCATCATGACAAACAGCCAGAATCTTGGAGTGAAAAGCCAATAATGGCACACCAGTCATGCCAACCGTGTCAAAACTCACACACATGGGTGAAAACCGTAAAGATCGGGGTCTGCAGGTAAAGGCGTTGCAGCTGTATTTGCTCAGTTTTTATCTGAACCAGAGCTCTGACTGGTCAGTTGACACAAATTCACAGTAGGCCACATCTAACCTCAAAAAGAAAGCCTTTTCTTTCACTCGATCGGTCTTTTCCACCTCACAAACATACATGGAGGTGCTCACACCCATACTGTGCTAAAATCTCTCACACTTCTATGGACCATCGGTGGGTTTCTTGGCTGCACGCTGTCATTCACAAAATCAGGTTAGCCGGTGAAAGCGGCGGGTGAAGTTCAGAGGGTTTTCTGGGTTTATCCATATTTGTGGATGGAGGGATGAGGTCAGGTATATCACTTCTGCCCTGTACAGGCAGAACCAATGCAAACTGCAAAGAAGTTGGAGTTATATGGTATTCAAAACCCTTCACGTATGAATCTCCTTCTGATTATTATTATGTAACTTCCTAGCTAGGAAAAACGTAATTACGTTTGGAAAATAAGACACGCATATTTTCCGGTGTAAAGTGTGGCCTGCAATATTTGTTCAGTTTACGTTGATATATGTACCGTATTTTTCTTGCCTGAGGAATTACCTTAGTTATATATAAAGATTATGAAATATAGACACAGGAACAAAGAAACTGTGGGTGAAAGAAAATATATGTTCAAAAACTGTGCGATTCAGCTTTTTAATAAGCTCTTGAGATATAATAGAGCTTGAGGTCTTGTATGCAAGCAGAATATTTTTTATTTCATAATTATTCTCTTTTATTAAGCACTATACAAGCTTGATAACAGAACTGGTACCCAAAACAGGACATAATTTGTGCAACAACTAATTTTACCTATTATTCTTTTTAGCACCACCTATCTCAGAGGCATCCACAACACCCAAGTTACTAAAACCAACAAACACTACAACAAGCACTGCTCAACCGAGAGGTCAGGTGACTACAGTTACCACTACAGGGACCAGAGCTGTTAATAAGACACCCAAATCACCAGCTGTACTTCCCCAAACCACCACGCCTCCCTCACTGGAGTCTTTCCCTCCACCTGAGCGCTTCTGCGAGAGCGTGGAGCTTAGGGACATACTGTGGCCGCAGACGCAGAGGGGCATGCTGGTGGAACGACCCTGCCCCAAAGGAACTCGAGGTGGGTGCATGTACCTGTTGAAGTGTAACATGCTGCAGTTTTCCACTCAGGGCTCTTTGAATTGCTATCAGTCACACACAAGCTGATATGCATTTGGCCTCTAGGCGAAGAGAAATGTGTCTATTCTCTTAGGATCGACCATTTGAATAAAGCAATAAAGCCTTGAGAGGCCATGCGTTGCAGTGATTTTACATTTAGCTTTAATCTTGTTAGCAAAAGTGTTTGCTTATAAGAATAAATCATTTGTTAATAATAATTAAAAATGTATTTATGCCAGTGTATGTAATTATTTGGTAAGTCGTCAGACGGTGCTTTTTGGCTTTTGTACTTAAGATCTTAAAAATCTTTATTGGTGCTTTATTGCCATAACAAATATTGGTTACACTTTATTTTGTGTCCTTGTTACAGTGTAATAATTTAAGTACTGAGTAATGTTAATTAATTACCAGTGTTGGTTACATGTAATGGAATTATGTCATTTAATTACAAAATAAATGTAATTGTAATCAGTTACAGTTACTGAGAAAAAGGTTAATGATTACAAAGGGGGTTACATCTGAATTTTTTCACACACTTACACACTCACCCACATTTAATTTAATTGATTTCTTTCAGAAATTGCATTGACTGCTCTAAAATATGAGACACCAATGTTTCAGGAGTTTAGGACACAGAATAAGACACATGCTTATTCGATAACAGTTTTATTTCCTATTTGGGTTTATATATATATATATGCTTTCTTTTTTGGTCCCACTTTATATTAGGTGGCCTTAACTACTATGTGCTTACATTTAAATTAATAATTTGATACAATACACTTATTGTGTACATACATGTTTTTACATTGTACTTATATATTTTTAAATACCTATATGTAATTACATCTATAATTAATTTCTGTAATTGCATTTATAATTACACTGTTGACCCATCCCTTACACTTTAACCCACCCTTAAACCTACCCAGACCACCAAACCTGTCCCTAACCTTACCCGTATATAATTACCTGTAAAGGGACCCGTATCCCACCGCAATAGCAGCAAAAGAGGTTTGCAATACAATATGACCACAATTTTTTTTTTTTTTATGTAAATACATAGTAGTTAAGGCCACCTAATATAAAGTGTGACCTATTTTTTTTTTAAGATTAACTGTTTTTTTTTTGTTTTTGTTTTTTCAAGGCATTGTTAGATGCCAGTGTGTCCTATCATATCTATGCAAAGATTTGATTTCAAAAACAGTATCAGGTCACACTTTATATTAGGTGGCCTTAATTACTATGTACTTACATCAAACAAATAAGTACAATGGACTTATTGTGTTCATATTGTATTGGAAAACACTTCTGCTGCTATTGAGGTGGGATATGGGTAAGGTTAGGGACAGGGTTGGTGGTATGGGTAGGTTTAAGGGTGGGTTATGGTGTAAGGGATGGGTCAACAGTGTAATTATAAATGTAATTACAGAAATTAATTACATATGTAATTACATAAAGGTATTGTTAACAATATAAGTACAATGTAAGAACATGTATGTATAAAATAAATAGTTTGTATCAAATGATCAGGAGGCGGCACCAGAGAATTTTGAACGCAGGTGCTGAGGGGGTGCTAGATTAATGACAGGGGGAGCTGGGCAATTAATAGTAAATGTGACCAAAACATGTTGTTGTTATTATTATTTTTTGTAATGTATGACATGGGGGCGTTCGCGCAATAATTTTATTTATTTTTGATTTTTTTTTCCTGAGGAATGAGCTTAAAATATTCCTGTCATTTTTGGATGTGCTTTCTGTCATCTCATGCAGTCTCCGTGAATGGAGCGCTCACAACAATGAACCAGTTCACAGACATAACAAATAACTTTGCAGAAATCTTGAAAACCTATTAAAATAACACACACAAAAAATAAAAAAATCTTCTCCGATTATGTAGTATAGGTGCATTAGGCTTGCTGTAACGGTGTTACCGGTGTTAATCACCGTCCCTCACCGTCATTTAGATTTTTTTTTTTTAATAGTAATAAAAATACTTTAGTTCAGTTTAGAGAACAGACACATCAATTAGAACTAAACGTGGCTGCTTCAATGCAGCACACCAAACGAACGACAGTCGCGCATCAAAGATCATATTTCATTTATCACGTGAGGAGAGTGAGTTGAGACAGACAAGACGATGGCAGAAGAGTTTCAAAACGAAATGTAAAAGCACCTGTTTTAAAAATATTTGGGATTTTGGAAAAGCCTGTTGGCCTGCCATTTAGCCTATATTTTAGCCCATTATTTTACATCAAGGTGTATGCAGTCCATGCGTCCAAACTTTCTTAATCGTTATGCTAATTCTATGTTTTATAATTATTTGTTACTCAGTCTTTACTGATTTTCAGTTTTGTATACCTATTTAAAATTTGTTTACAAATATATATATATATATTTGAATAATTTCAAAAGTTATTTGTTATTTTATATTAGGCATATAGCATAGTGTATTTTTATTCGTTTTGTTAATAAAAGTTATATGTTCTACGTTGTATTTTGTTGCTTGAATTCAGTTGCCGAATTTTACTGCTAATTTAAAAGTGAAAGTAAAATGTGCACGGTGCTTTTACAAGCTATTTAAGCAAAGGAAAGTGGGAAAACTCAGACAAACCAAAAACAAACAACTGCTTGATGCCAAATTGCCGCGAATTTGAAAGTGAAAGTAAAATGTGCACGGAGCTTTTACAATTTATTTAAAACTGAATGAACGCTAGGAAAAGAGGGAACACTCAAATGTTTAATTGTTAGTCGGGGGCAGGCCTACTTGGCACAATTGAACTGATCCATTTTTTAAATAAAATGCTGGCTTTATGTGCAACTGCAAATCACGTCATGTTGTAGCCTATTGCATTGCAGTAGTTATGCATGAGTCAAATGTTTTTATTTTATTTTTATGGGGGTGCTATGGGGGTGCTTTGGTTTTTCTTGGGGGTGCTGGAGCACCTGCTAGCCCCTCCCTAGCACCGCCCATGCAAATTATTAATTTAAATGTAAGTACATGGTAGTTAAGGATACCTAATATAAAGTGGGACCCAGTATCATAGCTTATGATCTGTATTTAACCTCAGAATGATCTCAAAGTAAAAAGGTGTGCTATGAATTTGTGGTGGCTGTGCTTTAAAATTCAATTAGTATAATCTTAATTCAAGTGAAGGCTTTTAAAAGTCTGACAGTAATCAGTGTTGAGTATGATTGTGAGATTAACCTGCTAGCTTTTAATGTTTCAAAATAATTAACAGTTCGAAACATTAGAAATTTAGAAAAGTAATCAAAAAGCAATCAAATGCAATCAGTTACATTACTTTAATAAAGTAATTGAAATAGTTACACTACTTTTTAAATAGAGTAACTTGTGATCTGTAACCTATTACATTTCCAAAGTAACCTTCCCAACACTGTTAACTATATACACTTACTGTATGGTTAGGGTTAGGAAGAGGGTTTCCTTTAGGGTTAGTTGCATGTAATTATGCATAATGTATTGGTATTACTATAAGTAATGTAAATAAGTACATGTAATGTGTATAACAAAGACACGCAGCATTGCTGCATACAGTTAGATCACTCACTGGCTCTAATTTTATGACAGACAATCCATGCTGTATATATTTATAAAAGATTACACGTACTAATGTGGCTAATAATGATGATGGTGGATGATGATGATTTTATCTTTATTTAAACAGGCACTGCCTCCTACCTATGTGTTCTCTCCACTGGGACCTGGAACCCAAAAGGCCCAGATCTGAGCAACTGCACATCCCACTGGGTGAATCAAGTCGCACAAAAGGTTTGTAGTTCCAGAATATATCTGTCCTCGCAGAACAAGGAGCAAAAAAATGTGACAGTCTTCAGAGCATAACATCATAAAAATAAAATACTCTCCGGTGCCATATTTTGGAGCTCATTCTTTCTGTTATCACTTGTTAAGATGAAGACACACAGCCTTCAAACATCCAATGGGGATCTTGCAGATTGATCTGTGTGTGCACTTTTGTGTTAATGTGAGATGCTTCCTGTAAATAGAATGGATGTGCACAATGGGACACCAAACTTCATACCGTACACCCACAAAAATGAACTAAAGTAGCAGAAATGCTTCAGCCGTTGAAACCCAGGAAGTGTTTCCAAATGCTCTTCCAAAGTGTTACCAGTTTCTAATGATAGCTGTAATTGCTCGCGGGGGCTGTTGCTGACTCAGCGTGATGATGTCATAATGGGAGTCAAGAGCCTCGTAGATACAAAATGATATTTTTCAGAGCCATGCTGTGAGGTTAATTTGTGTAATCTCTCAGATCCGGAGTGGGGAAAACGCAGCCAACCTGGCGAACGAGCTGGCCAAACATACCAAAGGAGCCATCTTTGCCGGTGACATTAGCTCTACCATGAGGCTCATGGAGCAGCTGGTGGATATTCTAGACGCTCAGTTACAGGAACTGCGACCCAGCGAGAAAGACTCCACCGGCCGCAGCTTCAATAAGGTATTAACAGGATTTCATTCTCAACATGATTTTTTAATAAGCAGCAGCATGCCGTGGACGTTTCAGAGGCACTTTGCTTAAAGGACACTTGCTTCAAAAAGACAGGCATCAAACTCATTGTGTTACACCCCATTGTGCATTTAGAGAATTGAAAAAAGTATAAATGCACAGACTGAAGTGAATCACTCAGTGGGTTTTGCCTACTATCCATGCAAAATAGTATGTCTGATCAGAATTAGTGTTTTCCGACGCACAGGACATTGAGTATGCCCAAGATGCTTGGTTGATATACTTTGTCTGGTGTGCATCCGTACATGCATTTTCGGGCAATATTGTGCAACGGATGAGGACTTTTAGTTGTATAATTGTGATAATAAGGTTGAAGCTGCCACAACAGTTTTTAAATGCATGAATGTAAATGTATGACAAAGTTGACATGAAAGAAAGATTAAGAAATAATGAATATCTAGGTAATGGATTTAGATGCAAATATAAGTGGTATGTGACAAAGGGGACTGTGGTATCACAACCACATGGCAATATGTCCCAGCATTAGCGCACACTCATACTTTCACATCACTAGAATAGTACATATTTTACTGCATTTTACAAGTATGCAAATTACAGTGCAGACACTTTCTGAAAATAGGTCACAAGGAGAAGAATGAAGCCAGTTATCAGTCTACAAAAATGATTAGCTGCTTTTATATAAAACCTATGCATTGCATTTAAAATACATATAAGAGACTGCTTTATGTGCTTAACTGCATACTAACCCTTCTGGTTACAACTGGCCGTTATGTAACATTTACTTCAACCATTAGGAATCTTGAGGGCATACATTCATCAAACATGAGTTTTAAAGATATATGGCTCTATTCAGCATGTTCTAAGGCTACTGGGACTAAATATTAGTTTTTAAAGACATAGTTCAACCAAATTTAAAATTCTGTCATCATTCACTCATGAAACCCATAAGACTTTTGGGTGACACTTTATTTTAAGGTGTCATAATATAGAGTAATTACCTAATTAAGTACTTAGCAGTAGCCATTGTACTTGCATGAAACAAAATGTACTTACCATGTAACTAAGTTATGGAACGGCCTAAAATTACAGTTTGTAATTATGTAGATAGACAGCTACTGTTACACATATGTAACAGACTGAGTCTGTTACACAGCTTCTTGAACACTTAAGTACAATCTTGATACACTTTATTTTAAGTAGCTTATGCCTGTGTAATATTATGTAATTGTAATGTAATTAGGAAGGTATTACATGTATTTAAGCTGTGTACTGGTGGGTTAAATCAAACTAAGGTGCAGCTGGGTAAGGTGTACAGTATAGATACACATGAAGTACACTTAAGTACAATCGTGATACACTTTATTTTAAGCAGCTTATGTCAGTGTACTTACATTTATAATTACGTTGTATAAAATCTGCGACACATATGTAACAATATTTTGGGTACATAAGTAGCTGTGTAACAGACTCAGTCTGTTACATATGTGTAACGGTAGCTGCCTATTACATGTACATAATTACAAACTGTAAGTACAGGCTGTTCCATAACTTAATTACATGGTAAGAACATTTTGTTTCATGTAAGTACAATGGCGATTACTAAGTACTTAATACATAATGTGTATAATAAATAATAATAAATAAAGTGTTACCGACTTTTGTGTACAAACAGACATATTTTTAATGTTACCCGAGAGCATTCTGTCCTTCCATTGAAAGTCCATTCAAGCTAAGCTTTGAAGCTTGTAAAAGTTTGAATTGAGTAGTTTAATCCCAGTTTTCTGAGGGGACACATTATGTCGAACAGATTTAATTTAGGCTTTTATTTAAATGTAAACACTGCTCAACGCACATAAAAAGAGCACATCAAATATGGACAAAGACAGCTCAACATGCTTCACATATAATAACAAATTTAATTGGTTCTTGCACATCAAGCAAGTATGTTTGAGCTTCTGTTTATCATTATTATTATTATTATTATTATTATTATTATTATTATTATTATTATTATTATTATTATTATTATTATTATTATTATTATTATTATTATTACGTTACGTGATCTATTTATGCATGCAAGTTGATCAGTGTTTAAATGTGACTAAAAGTCTAAATTAAATTCGTTCATCATAAAAAGTGAACTTGTTCCTTCAGAAGGCTTGGATTAAACCGTTTGATTCATACGTTTTACATTTTTATGATGTTGTTTGGAACCACATTAGAGAAAGTAAATGATAACAGAATCTTCATTTTTGGGTGAACTATCCCTCTAAGTCAGGGAGCTTGGGGAGCGTATTCAAAGCGTTTGAAGTAACATTAGTTTTGTTCAGTACTGAGACAGAAACTTCTTTATTGGCTAATCTGTTGTCTGTATGGCTTTTTGTGTGTTTCATTCATTAAAGTCAAAGAAGTGGGTGAATATCAAATGGCTGGAGCACAGGCTGTACTCACTAAGAGTGAAGCCTTTCTTTCAAATGAATTTCATAGTTACAGGCCAGTGGAAGGGACTGAAGGCACACAGGCCTGATTGCAAAGAGTTTGGATCCCCCAGTGCACTATAGCAAGAATGGCATTTGTTTCATGGAGCCACATGGACATCAACTAGTGTTATTTACATGAACAGGACATGTTCCTGGTCCAACATCCTTAGTTTAAACAATAAGCTATTACTCTAAACCTTAATACCAAACTTTAAATTGTAAATCAAAGATTTATGTATCTTGATCCCACACTCCATCAGTGAACAATGGCCCTAAACCCTATTTCTGAATATTTCTGAATATCTTTTAAAATATGGTCACACTTTATTTTAAGGTCCAAATAGTTGTTCTCGCCACTTACAAACCATTAACTACGACTTTTGCCTCAGTAAACTCCCAATTTGCTGCTTATTAATAGTTAGTAAGATAGTTGATAAATTAAGGTATTTGGTAAGATTAGGGATGTAGAATTTTGTCATGCAGAATATGTGCTTTATAAGTACTAATAAACAGCCAATATGTTAATAATAGGCATGCTAATAGGCAACTAGTTAATAGTGAGAATTGGTCCCTCTACTAAAGTGTTACCTAAAATACTAACCCTAAACTTTAATTTTCACCTCAAAATCCCAACCCTACTCCTTCCCCTAGCACAAACTCACAATCCAGATCCTGTTGAAGAAAAGCTTCACTTTGATTCGGACATCCATTGATTTGGAATCACAGTTTAGAAACCTAAATTTAATCCCCAACTTTTATCCCAAATCACCAATTCTAAATCCTGACCCCAAAATCTTTCATTTAACCTGGAACCTTAAGCTCTAACCCCAGTGCCCAGTTTCCTACCCTAAATCTTTACCTTAACCATTATTCCTACACCTCACCAGTACACCTAATCTCCAGCCCTATCCAACCCCGATCCTTTCTCCTAGTTCAGCTTCCAACTCTGATCATAAATCACGAACCATGATCTTGGTCCTAGAGGTGAACGGCACATTGATTTAGACCGTTTGTGTCAGCATATTGTTTTGCATTTGTTTAATTTGCGTGTTACTCACAATTTGAAATCCTAAATTTGATCCCCAATCTCAAATCCTAAATCTTTCTCTTAACCATTATTCCTAAACCTTACCTTTACACCTAATCTCCAACCCAAGCCCTTCTCTTAGTTCAATTTCCAACTCCAATCCCCAACCCTGATCCCGATCCTATAGAGGTAAACCACACATTGATTTAGACAGTCTGCGTATGAATATTGTTTTGCATATGTTTTATTTGCATATTTCAGATGCTAATGAGCTACTGATTCTATTTTTACTTGAAAGAGCACCTGAGGGTTTTGAAATCACCAGACTAAATTTGTTGTTCTGAAAGCAAGGCCACTCTGTACACCCCTACATTCATCCGTTACATGATTTCATCATAGCAGATCCAACTGCTATACTGTGTTTCTGAAGTGCTTGTGGATTGGAGAACCCATTAGTACACCATCAACCTTTCTAACTGTCTTTCTTTGGTCTGTTTTTGTTCTTGTGTGTGTCCTCTCTCAAATGAAAAAGCTTCAAAAGCGAGAAAGGACGTGCAGGGCGTATATGAAGGTATACCTGTGCTACGCTATTATGCTCTTCACTTGTTTCTGTACTTTCTCTTCTTCTTTTCCTGCTATTGTTTCTCAGCATGGTCCCGTGTCCTTTCATTCTCACTGTCGCCACAGCATTTCATTCCGCCTGTGTCCTCACTCCCGGAGGTTCAATATTTTAGTGGATTGGAAATTGTATGGCTGCAATTTTTATGCCCAGTTCATACCTTTTATGTGTTTGTTGGTGGTCTGTTTATTTCTTTTTTCAGTTTCTTTATTGTTAAAGTCATGTGTTAATATATGTTGATGTGTGCTTGAGCTGCAGGTTGGCGGTGCATGTTCTTATTGGTTGCAAAGGGTAGATGTCAATTTGTGATGCTTGAAATTTATTGATTGCTGCATTGGTTTTTCCACAGCATTTTCAACTGCTAAAAGATTTACTTAGACCTAACAAAAATGAAAAATTTAAGTATGACAGGAGAGATTATGCAGAGATCACATGAAAGGCAGGATTCTGATTCGGAAAGGCAAATCAGTGTAAAATAAATCAGTGAATGTGAAACCCTAGACTGTGAAGATGCATATATCATCTTTTAATTTTTATTGGTGTGTAGGAGCAAAAATGATTTAGCATTGCGAGTAGTTAAAAATTACCATAAAAATGCAGGAAATTAGAGCTTGTATGAGTCAGAGCTGCAAAACCAATCAGATGAACAATAATTATCAGAGGCGACAAGTATGAATCGATATTTTAGTCTGGTGGTGTGTGTGTGTGTGAACAGAAGCTCTGATTAAATAGTATTAGAGTGTAAGTTTGTGAGGTAAAAATGTCCAATGTGTGCATTGCTAGAGTTAATCTTGAATGTAACATCCCTGTGTAGAAACCTACTGCATTTTTGAAAATTCTCTGACAGTGTTAACAGGTGGCTATTTATTTATTTTTTCCATTTCAATTTTGTGCATCATATAATCAAGACCTAGAGACGCCCTCAGTTCTGATGACACAGAACAATGGTGTCTTTATCTTTGCCTTTACAGTATAAGGCGTCACTACCGGCTGTCTTTCTTTACCTCATATGTGTCCGTTTACGTGCTTGAAGAGCCTTTGACATTCAATACTGCACTCTTGAGACAGACAGAGCATGTCGGGCTCATTTCTGCAGCCTGTTTTTATGTGTGTCACCTGATAATGACCTAAAACAAAGTGTGCATGTTTGCTTTCATTTGGGCACGGGCAGACAGCTGCTGATAAAGTCAAGCCTTTGACATTTGACCTTACTACAGTGGTTAGTGCTGACACAAGCGTCTCATTGGGCTGCAGGCTATCGTGGATACAGTCGACAACCTCCTCAGACCGGAGGCTCTGAAATCGTGGCGAGATATGAATACCACGGAGCAGACGCACGCCGCAACTATGTTACTGGACACCCTGGAGGAAGGAGCTTTTGTCCTTGCTGACAATTTAATGGAACCGGCCATCGTGAAAGTACCAGCCAGTAATATAAGTGAGTACGGGCGATGCGCAAAACTAATAGAAGTGACAACATAAACAGCTTATTTTGCAGCTGATCATTTTGCGTTTGCAAATATGCTTCAGCTGTGAAATTATAATAACAGTGTCCACTAACACATGGCTGGCTGACATAAAATATTTTTTGGAAGTTGACATGTCCTGCAGCGTGGCATGCTAACTCCGTCTTATACTATTTTAAACAGCATTTTCCCTAATTCTTTTCTTACTGTTATGCATGCAGCTTTTACGACCTCATATTAATTGAGACTCTACATGGAATATTTCTACTCCATTCATTAGCCACACCGCAGGACCTTTTAAAAATGAAGTGAAGGCAAAAAATGTGATTAAAAATAGTGAATGAAGAAATTTTGACCAGTTACAGGGTCTAATATATATACTTTCCTGTATACTTTCACTTCTATATTTTGCACACCGTTGATAATACAAAGTCCAGAAACCCACGAATCAACACTTGATTTTTGGCCGGTAATACTTTATTTCGATAGTCCACTTTAGAAATTCTACTAATAGTACGTAACTTTGCAACTACATGTCAGCTATCAGTCATTAGAGTATTAGTAGACTGTCTGCTTAATATCTTCTAACACTTTATTTTGATGGGTCCACAACATACAACATACTGACTATGAGAAGCTTTGCATGTATATATCAACTTATCCTACTAACCCTAAACCTACCCTAACAGTCTACTCTGAGAGTTAGTAGACATGTAGTTACAAAGTTACTTATAGTTAGTAGAATGTCTAAAATGGACTATCAAAATAAAGTGTAACTTTTTGGCCTAACAGGTTATGGAGTGAATTCTCTAAACCTTTGTGACATAATCTCACATTGTTTTGTGCAAACATATCTCTTTTCTATGTAAATAAGGTTTATTATATATTGCACCTTATTTAGAAAAAATGAAATCATGACAGAAGATTGTTATATCCAGAGTTGCAGTTTAGACAAACGCACTTTATGCATTTTTAAAAAACTGCTAGTAAAGTAAGCCATATCGCTGTGGTCTGCTACATCTGCTACAGCCTAGCACTTAAAACCTCAGAATAACGTTATGCAAATTGCGTGTGGCACAGATTTTGTGGGTGCGTTTTCACCGCTAACTGATTTGCATAATTCCTGTAGTGAACTGAACAATGCTAGATATGCATGCAAATAAACCGCAATTCATTCTCAATGAATTCCCCCCTTATTTTTATTTTTTTTCTCTGTTTCTGCTTGGTGAACTAACATTGTGAAACATCTAATTTCTCTCTGCAGTTCTGGATGTTTACGTGCTGAGCACAGATGGGCAGGTTCAAGATTTCAGGTTTCCCCAGAGCGGCAGGAGTGGTATTTCTATCCAATTGTCTTCCAATACGGTGAAACTCAACAGTCGTAATGGTACGTTCCAGCCCACGTGCAAACTTGCTCATATACGGTCATTAGTATCAATTCCAGTGAGAATAAGAACATATAAGATTCAATTGTTCCTGTCACTATGGAGATAGAAATGCTCTCATGGTTAGGAAAAGATCTGAACATTGATGTGAACATACTGCTCAACATATGTTGTTTTCGACAAACATAACTAGGTCTGCTGCAGGGTCACTTGGGAAAAAAGATCCATATACTGAAGTTAGAAACTTTTGTGGGCTATATACGTTTATTTATGGGATGATCATGTTTTTTGACGTACATGGGTGAGTGTCAAATTAAGGATGATTAAAACTGTACTTATTTTAAGGGTATAGCATTGCCATTTTTTGTCACATTGCAAAATCGTAAGTCTTAATAGACTTACTTTTAATTGTACAAAACATATATTCATCTTTTCCTCTATTACGTATAAGTTGAAATAAAACCCAGACTTGGGTTTCTTGACAGACTCACTGACATAATAGAGTTTGATGAGAAGTAAGGTGTGCCGTTTTCTCTTCGCAGGTGTTGCCAAGTTGGTTTTTGCCCTTTATAAGAACCTGGGGCAGTTTCTAAGCACGGAGAATGCGACGATGAAGCTCGGCCATGAGGCTAACGGACGTAACCTCTCCGTGGCTGTGAATTCCGACGTCATTGCTGCCTCAATAAACAAAGAATCCAGTCGTGTATTTATATCGGAGCCTGTGATTTTCACCCTGGAGCACATCGACGTGAGTGCAAGCAATAAACAAACAAAGGGATCGTAAAAGCAGCGGGATAGCAAAGCAAGAAGGCAAAGAAAAGAAAATAAAAGCAGTCTCAATTCAAACACCCTACAAGGTCACAGAGGGGTTTATTTAAGCCATCGAACATGAAATTAACAAAGTCTGAACCAATGATTATTACCAGCCTAGACCAAATTCTTAATGAAAACTAATTCGTTTGTCGACATTAGGATGTAAATGATGCAATTTCCTTTTTTTGGAGTGGAAAATTAACTCCCAGATTAGCTATACAATGCAGGATGAAATTACCAGAGGACCAATTATCATCTCGCTCTCTTTTAAAGTGTCAGGAGCACTCCCAGAGGAGACCCGGCTTGATTTTTGCTCTCTATCAAAGTAATTGTGTGATTTCCACAGACATGCCTTCAAACCATTCTGCCCCCTGTTAGCACCTCATATAATCAATGGTCCCATGCTAGATTTCGCACTCATTTAACCTTATTAGATTCTTTAGTCGTTTATGTGAGAACACACACTGCGCATTCAAAAGAGTGTTTGATATGGCCAGCGTATCATTTGTGAAAGAATGAACGCCAACAGTCGGAGTGAATTAGGATGTCGTTCCCCCTACGTTCACGCGCAGGCGCCATTATCAGACGGACAGCTGCTAAATATCAATTCATTATCGTCTACTAACTCATGAGGAATGTTTCTGTCTCCTCTTGTCGATTACAGATGCAACATTACTATAACTCCAACTGCTCTTTTTGGAACTACTCCGAGAGAACCATGATGGGATACTGGTCCACTCAGGGCTGCAAACTTATCCACGCCAATAAAAGTCACACCACCTGCTCCTGTAGTCATCTCACCAACTTTGCGGTGCTCATGGCTCATCGAGAGCTGCTGGTAAGATGCGATCTTCATAAATATTTAAGCTTTTGTCCGTGCGTTACTGTGAAACCCAGCTGTTATAATAGACACCGCCAACACTCATTTGCTTCTCTAAGCCAAACGGTACCAACTGATAAATTACTGGATTGCAGACGGCTGCAATTCAGCCTGTTTTAGAGTTTGTCTACTTATGATATTAGCAAAAGTTTCTTTAAGCAAAAACAGTTATTAAACTGAATAAGTGTTTAAAGCTGAACTTTCTGTGCTACCAGTGGGAAAAACATAAACACAAAACTGTCTAATGAACATCAAATTTTATCTAATTGGCAAAAGTGCTGTGTTTTGCTAAATTTTAGATTTCAGTTTGGGCAGAAATGTGTTGCATATTCTATATTGCAAAACTCTCTATAATTTACTTAGTTGTTAAATGTGACCTGCTTCAGTTTTTTTTTTTTTTTTTCTCTGTCTCTATTTGTTTGTTTCTCAGGGTGCAGATAAAGTCCAGGAGCTGTTGTTGAGCGTCATCAGTCGTGTGGGTATCGTGGTATCCCTCATCTGTCTGGCCATGAGCATCTTCACCTTCTGTTTCTTCCGTGGGCTGCAGAGTGACAGGAACACAATCCACAAGAACCTGTGCATAAACCTTTTCATCGCTGAGCTCATCTTCCTCATCGGAATCGACATGACGGAGCCCAGGGTAACGTTACCTTGAATGGATGTGATGTTTTCAGCGAGTCTCATGGAAACGTCTAGAGACGTGTCCACAACATCCAAGATAAATTTTTGAAGGGAGTTCCAGTGAATTCCAGCAGCATTTTGACACGTGATTATAGTTTTTCAGGCTTACTGGATTTTTGCGAGTCAAAAACTTGACAATTTTTGTCCAGAATTTATTTGAAGAATAATCTTTTTTTTTTTTTTTTTTTTTTTTTTTACATTTTTACATTTTTGAACTTAAAAATGTCATCATTATTTAACTGAAAATCTTGGGAAAAACTGTCTTATGAATTTTTTGACTAATACTAATATGAAAAATATATATATATATTAAAAATAAAAATTCAAAGGCCCGGAAAGGCTTTATACTTTTTGCTGGAATATGGCCGTGGAGATTTTCTCTCATTCAGACACAATGGCATCAGAGATGAGGCCTGGCTTGTTGTTCCAGTTCATTCCAAATGTGTTCAGTGGGGTTCAGGTCTGGGCTTTGTGTGGGCCAGTCAAGTTCTTCCACACCAGTAAACTATTTCTTTACAGACCTCGCTTTGTACACAAGAGGCATTATCGTGCTGAAACAGAAAAGGCCCACTCCAAACTGTTGCCAGAAAAGTTGGAAGCACACAATTCTCTAGACTGTCGTTTTATGCCGAAGCATTAAGATTTGTCTTCACTGGAATTAAGAGGCCCAGCCAAAGCCATTAATTAGAAGGGGGTCCACATACACTTGGCTATGTACTGCATAGCTATACTACCTGACATTTTTAAAGCCATTAAATCAAAACTTTTGTTGAAAAGATGTTATAAAATAAAAAAAAAATAAAAAAGTTGAAACCAACATAAATACGAAGGGTTTTTTTTTGTTTGTTTTTTTCTTGGTATGTTACCTTGAATGGATGGGATGTTTTCAGCTAGTCTAGGGAATGTCTAGGGACGTGTTTACAACATTCAATCAGAGAGAGTCAGTAATTTGGCAATTTTTTGGTGTATGATTTTTAAAATAAAATGCATTTCACATTAACATATTTTAACCTTTTACACTGAACACGTTTGAATTTAAATCAAACTAAATGTTGTTTAACTGTCCTTGGTTAGTAGTAAAGGAAAAAATGTCATTAAACTGCTGAAATAATTAAATGAAATTGCTAAAATAAATACCTATTGAATCAAAACTTTGTTGAAAATGTTCTAAAATTTAATAAACGTTAATAAAATCAAATAAAGTAATATAAATACTGTACATTTTATACTACAGTATATTTTCAAGCTTTGACCCTTGTGTCTGTCCCACAGATGGCTTGCTCCATAATTGCAGGAATCCTGCATTACTTTTTTCTGGCATCCTTCGCATGGATGTGTTTGGAAGGGGTTCAGCTCTATCTGATGTTGGTGGATGTCTTCGAGAGCGAATATTCACGCAGGAGGTATTTCTACATGGCGGGATACCTCCTCCCTGCTGTGGTCGTGGGTGTTTCTGCTGCTGTAGACTACAGAAGCTACGGGACCAAGAAAGCGTAAGCAAGCATTTTCTTTGTTTTTGTATTTTTTTTTTTTAAATGCAACGCTGTCTGCGGGAGCATACCACAATCTGACGGTTCCATAGGTACTACACACACACACACACACACAGAAAGTCTTCAGAGGATGCCTTACAGTACAAAATGTGGTTTCCAGGCAGGGCTGTATGCGTTAGTGTCTTTTGTTCAAAGAGTCTCTGGTGACCTGTTGTTTGTAAATGCTCTCTAACGGAGACGAGGGCCGCATGAGAAAGAGGCTTTTACGCAGATTAATGGCAGTGCTTCAGCCCTGCATGGGCTCTTGGGTTGCTCCTTATAACACATAAACAGGTGGTAGTGTGTCGGCCCTGTCTGCCACATCACTGTCTCTTAATACGAAGCACAGTGCATTGCTTCAGATATGTTTATATTGGTATGAAAGCGATGCTTGTAGCATTGCATTTGTCTCTGATGTTTCTACGGTTTCTTAGAGCACTGAAGAACATTGACAATTTATATGATCAGTGTTTCCCACTGGAAGTCGCACTCCAGAGAAACTGGATCTGTTACAGGAAATTACTGTCTTTGAGCAGCGTTTAATAAACGAATGCAGAATCAACCCATATAAAACATTGTAATGTAACCCACATGATCCTGCTCAGTAACAGATACACAGATACCGTCCTTAGTGTGTATGTTTATTGGTGCTGTTTGCAAAGGCAAGTATCTCTAATACAATTGCTCATACTTATGATGCAGAATTCGAACAAAAACTACTCAAATTCATATGTAATTGCATTCCAAAATGTGTTATGATGCAAGTATCTACTTGTTAAGACTGACTTTCCGGGTGTAAACGCTTTATCAGATGCCAAAAGCAAATAACAAATGGTGCTAATATACACTCACGGTGTGCTGTAATACTACTAAAATATCATGATACTAACTTTTATCTCCATACCGAAATCTCAGATGACCAGACAGAGATTCATCTTTTATGACTCTTTAAAATATTGGAATGCAGTGAGCCTGGAGGCTGTAGTGTTCACTTTGATTTTAAATGTTTAGCTTAAAGGGATAGTTTACACAAAAATGTAAATTTTATCATCATTTACTTACCCTCATGTGTTTCAAATTTGTATGAATTTCTTTCTTCTGTTGAACACAAAAGAGATATTTTGAAGACTGTTGGGAACCAAACAGTTCTTACATACAGTACTATGGAAGCAAATGGCAACTGTAAACCAAAATGGCAACCAGTAACTGTTTGGTTACCCATATTCTTCAAAATGTGTTCAGTGGAAGAAAGAAATTCATACAGGCTTGGAACAACATGAGAGTAGTAAATATATACTTAAATGTTCATTTCTGGGAGATCTATCCTTTTAAATTATATTAAATTAAGTGATATCAAGTCATTCACTTCACCTCAATTTCTAACACAACGAGAGGCAGTTAAAAGAGAATCTCACTCGATAGTTGATCAGCCCTCCAATTTTCACCCGGAGGGCCAATGTTTTATCTAGAATGTGTGTGCAAGCACCATTTGTTAAAGAACATGTTTCTGTAAAACTCTTGTTTTTGTCTAAAGTAATAGAATGGCTTAGACATGTCTTCTATAAGCTGCCATGTTGCATTTCTTTTATTGTGAATATGTTGTCTTTGCAGATGTTGGCTCAGGATGGACAATCACTTCATCTGGAGTTTCATCGGACCAGTCACCTTCATTATTATGGTGCGTTCAGTATCTACTGACCTTCACATGGCTTAAGATTGTATATGGCATGTACATGAGCGTGTGTGATTGAGTGCTGAATACATTCGTCAGGTGAAAGAACAAGAAGGAGAATGTTTCTGTGCAGGGCAAGACTGCGTCTCAGAGTTTAAAGAGTAATTGACAAAATCCTCCCGTGCAAAAACATTGAGCTGCCTTTGTTTCTTCAGTCTTATTCAACAGATTGCCGCCCATCGATTTCTGCTTAGATCGGTTCAGTCTCGGCAGACCCAGTCAATGCAGCCTGCGGAGAGGTTCGGAAATGCTGCTCTTAAGGCTTTTTTTTTCTTTCTCGGGGATCGTTTTGATACTATGCGGCTTTTTCAACGTGGCATTAGAGCACAACATTATCCTCAAATGATACTCAGCAGGGCGCTTTCAAGCTACGGGGTCGAGACAGCCCCTCGGGATGCGGACAGAAGAAACGGCAATGTCAAATAATACAAATCAAAAACGAATATTGTCATGGTTCAACCTTTTAAGGAGGTAGCTGATGACACTACAGAGTTTGTTTGCCGTGAGATGCCGGTCATAAGGCACGCCGGATTGACACAGATGCAGTTTAAGCATGCTGTTATTTGCGAATAAGAGATTAGAGGCTCGGACTAGACTGGGGAGGTTAAGAGGAAGTAGGCCTGATAGAGACAAAGATAGAGAGAGTCTGCTTGGTGGAAAGACTAGCAGGTGGTATTCACATCTGTCTGGCTGTTTGTTTGCGCTCTAATCTCTGGATGAAAAAAAACAAATTGTCTTCCTGAAAATGGAAGGACAAGTAGAGATGTTTGTGGAGGGTTGACTTTATTATATCCTTTATGGTTATGTAAACAGACCAGGTGATCTCCCTGCCGGGGTGAACAGTGATGGAAGCTCTGCTTATTGGAAAGACTTTTAGGTTTTAGTTGAGAACAGATTTAAAGACACACAGATGGTTCAAACACTGGTTTGTGCCGCAATAAAATATAGAAGGTAATTAGAGAAGTGGCCTGAAACAATTGTAGAGGAGCGGCCTGAAACATCTACATCTGCTTTTAATAATCAAATGCTATAAAATGATCCAGCGTTATATAAATTAAAAAAAAAAAATTCTATTAAATGGAATCCATCACACAACCATTGAGCAAATGTAAAAGAAGTCATGGAAAAGATGTATCAAAAATCTAAATTTCAGACTTTTTAAAAATGTAATTACTCATGTGAACATTGAAATTTAGCAGTCAGCTAAAGCTAATATATAAAAAAAAATTTGTGTAACATTTACAACAAAATTTACTTGACAACAGAAAATGTGATTTGCTGTGACTGTAGATATTATCATCTATCAATATTTTTATTAACATTTAACCTTGACTAGTTAGATATTTGATGTATGCTCTCAGGTCATAAAAACAGAATGTGTAATATTTATAAAGGATTATAAATCCTTTTGAGTATAACATATCACTGTTCTCGACAAGTCTGACAGGCCGCTAGATACTGCAAACAATGCACATTTTTGCAGCCACGCTTGGAGGAAGTCCTATAAACCCCGAGATCTGCTCATTTAGCCACTGCAGCGCTGGATGAGGCGTGATATATGTGTTTGCGGTTTTGCTGATAATCAGAATACGTGTTCCAGTCATCAGCGGCAGGAAGCTTGTGACCCTTTATGAAGCTGATTTATTGTTGCGTGCTCTGCTCGGACAGCAAGCAGGACTCGTAGTCCTCAGGCTGCTTGACAATGCTAGATAAAGCACAAAGACCAGAGCCTCTCTGGGGAACACGAGACCAAGGTTTCCCCCAACCTCTGACCCCTGATTCTCAGCAGATTGGCTTTGTCCTTGTCAATGAGAGAGCCAGAGCGAGTCTCATTATTCAGAGTTTCACCCATTTCGCTGTGCAGAGGGAAAGAATGGTGTGATCCTGTTCAATTAGTTGAAGCCCATTGTGGTTCTCATTATTCTACATCTATTTTCAGCGTCCTCATGCTCGATGCTGCAGCGATGTAGAGCTCCATGAATTTCACAGCTAATCTAGTTCCTTTTTCCACCAATGGGGTCCCTGAACCAGTGTCTTATATTCAAGCGTTTTTCACCACAGAAAAGTAAATTCTGAGCCATAAACATTGGTTTGACATTTGCTGTTGATACCATCTGGTCTCAAACAACATGTCTATTTTAACCAGGAATACTACATTCAACTCAAGTTCACTGGAAATACGTATCTGTGTCAGCATTTCTGCTAAATATTAGGCTGATGCTTGTGTGTTTTGACAGACAATCTATCCAATCATAACGCAGAATCTGCCACTGTTGTCCGTCAAACAAACCAGACTGGAGAGTAGATTAACATTGGTGGACTTGAACTTGAAAAATGGTGTGCATTGACATCTTTCCACGGGTTGAAACAAGATACCTTCTGATGTTCATTCATGTTTATTTCATGTTATAACTAGTAAAGAGGAAGAGATGATCAGTTCATGTGCCACTTAAACTGAGGTGCTACACGACAAATTAAAGAGCCACAAAATATTATTTATTGTTTGAATTTCTTAAAAAATGACAAAATTTGAAAGCAGAGACTTTGTTTCATACCAGAAGTAACCTGCTCTGTCGTGTCTGTTGGCATGTTGTCAAGTTTTTTCTATGTATTTTTACTGCGTGATAACATGATGTGTGGCGTGAGAGTGCCATGGCTTGTCGGACATAGCAACAGTAACTAAGGGGGGCAGGTCTTTGGGAAGGGTCAGTAGTACCAGTTGAGCTACCAAGCAAGTTTACTACATTAGAAAAGCTGTTGAGCTGGTGATGTGATGCAAGTATCAAAATATAGTACTTTACAAGTCACGCACTAGGGGTAAAAGCGCTTTGAACAAAACATTTTGCAAGGAGCCATGCAAAAATGTTCATTATTAATTATCATTTATCTAATTATTATTTGTGTGAAAAGGAATAAAACTTGTTGGTGTTTTACTGCTACTAGTGGTCATTTCAGCTGGAAACTGCAGTGAATTGTATGTATAGATACGTTTTTGTAATTTTTCCAATGAGCCTACAGCTGGTCCATCATCTTGACTAGCACTAAACAGCATAAACTGGTCTGTAAATTCATGTCAACAAAGCTGTTTAGACTAGAAAAGCCTGGTATGATGCAAGATAATTTTAATTGAAAGACATCCTGTTCATTTATACTTTTGTGTTGGTTTTGGTTTGTTCTGTTTGTTTTTTGTTCTAAAATAATTTAATTTACAAATATAGTATATTTGAATTAACTGCTATGAATTTTATTATGACTGATGCATCAAAAGCAGCTTGTGGTGTAAATAAAGCTCCAAGTAAGACCTCATTTCTTAATTTTTTTGTAAACAGGTTATAAAGTAATATAGTTTGTAACATCATCATTTGGCTCTCAAGTCAGTGAAAACTTGGTGGAAAATGCTGGCACTGATACTGAGAGAAGTTCGCACATTTACCAGCCAAACACTGGCTCAGGCAGGACAGCCACCTTTATTTTGGTGGAAAAGATGTTTCTCAGCTCTGGGGCACCAGACATATAAGATCCATGAAAACCAGGACACTGAGCTAATGAGCGGTCGGGAACCATTAGTGCGTGTGAGTGACGTTAAAACACGCTTGGACTGTGACACGTTTGCATCATGCAGACAGTTCCATCTGCACCTTAAATATTTAATCTGGTTCAATCGGAGTTCAAGACGCACACACACACAAATACGAACACACGCATACAGCTTTCTCCAGCGTCCCAGAGTGGAGTTGAGGGTCTTCTGCTTGGCTAGCGGTGATGATTCAGGGATGGGGGGGTTTGTTCAGGAAAAGCTCTTTTCGAAGCGGAGGAAGCCCATGGGATGGGCAGGAACAAGGAGCTTTAGGAGTGTAGTGGCTGCTTTGCTAGGTTACCACTCCCTCTGCTGAGCGTCCTTACTTCATCTCGTCTCATCAGATCACTGTCAGTGCTCTGGCGGCGTGAGAGGCCTTTTATAGCTCTGTGCTCATAAATTCGGGCGCAGGGGCCGTGAAAACCAGGCATAACCCCGCCACCCCCTCCCTTCTCTTTCTCTCTCTCTCTCGCCGTGATGTCTCTGAGAAACCGTGGTGCTTGATTGCATGAGCAGCACGTTATTGATCGCCATCGCTGTTTTGATGGCAGAATGATGAGCTTGTGCGCCCGAACAAGGAGCCGAACTGAAGAGCTTGTTTGAGCTGGTGACACCGCCACTTATGAGAGCAGCCGCAAATGATAGACTGCTACGTCCTCGCCTGTCTGTGCTCCAGAAAATGGATTAGACTAGAAAATGTTCCGTCACCACGTAGTTGTCCCACATAGTTGTAGCTATTGGGAAGTCATTTTACACAGTACGTGATAAAGTATGACCAATGCATTACTTTAGGTTGTTACAAGGTCCCTCTCGCCGTGTGTGTGTGTCTTCGATGTCCATTAATGTTTTAACATTGCAAATGAAACAGATGTGCAGGAGATCGATTGTTTGTGTACTGTAAATTACTGGACAACATTTAAAAGCACTGAATATTTTTGTTTTGTAGATAAAAGATCCTGAACACTCTTAAACTGACTTTTTTTCACTGAGCAAAAATCACTTAAGTAATATTATAATAAAATGTGTTAAGAAACTTAATATCTAAAGGCAGCTTCTGTAACATGATTATCTAAGGAAAAAGAATGACCAGGAATGTGTTTAAAGCAAGTACCCTTCCAGTTCAAGCCTAAAGAATACTTGTAAATCAACAGTTATGCTGCTATCACATTTACTAGAAACAAAATAATTATTTCAGTTTGTTACATTTTGCATTTGTGTCAATCAATGGAAAATGCATAGCTTTCAAAATTGTTTTGAAATGAAACAGATCCATGAAAGATTATTCGCTTACCTAAATAATTGGATGGAATTTGAAATCATTATTTTTCATTTTATATATCTAACGTTCTGAAAACTTTTGAAATTTTTGATAATTACTCTTACACTGAGCAAAACATATTTATTCTAGGTTATTTGATATTTAAATAGAATTTATTTATTAACTAATTGAATATCTGGGGATTTAAAGTAACATTTTAATATATTTTTATTTTAAGTAACCAAATATTTATGGATAATATCTGTGGCTATCAACAGTATCCAAAAAATAAATTTGACTGTAAATAAAATTAATGTCGTCCCTAGGTTTGTTAAACAAACCAAAATATGTTTACAGTAAATGCACCATGCAATCAGTCAAAATAATAAACACACGAGTCCCATGTGTAATATTACGATTTACTTTTGCATTAGTGTGATAGTTTGGTGGTAGTGTATTTTATATGTTTATTTGCAGTGCTGAATGATTCCCTGCTAAAATTCCACTGTGAGTGGAACACTGTAAATATGCATTTTCTGTTCATTTTCACAGACTGACGGATGCTTTCCCTCTGATGTTTTGCCACAAATGCGATCTGTAGATGTTTGTATATGAAATAACCCAGAATATTCCTTAAAGTTATATCTTTTTTTTTTTTTTTTTCTTCCCTGAGGAAATCTCAAATATCCGTTTCTTCATGTGTGGTCTCTGAGCTTCTCTGAACTATTTGTGTTTTCATTCTGCAGTTAAACGGTTTTATTGCTTTTTTGTATTCTTGTATTGATATATAGTGACACTGTATTTGGCGCCAGTCATCTTGGCTTTGTCTCGCAATATGCCAGATGGTTATTGTATTAGGCACTGGCTGAAGGGATGCTTAGATGGCTGTTTTCAATTAATGCTCCCAATAAAACTTCACTTATCTAATCTTTTAAGTTTCCTTTTTGTTTATTAACAAAGGTCTTTTGCTTTCGCGCAGCTCAATCTCATCTTCCTGCTCATCACGATGTACAAAATGATGAAACACTCTACATCGCTGAAACCTGATTCCAGCCGGCTGGAGCACATCAAGTAAGTCACATTATTTTCCCCACGATATTTCAGCTCATGTGGAGTCGAAGTGCGCCGCCACACACTAAGAAGAAGCAGCATTCCTAATCTCACATTTAGAACAGGAACAAAAATTGCTTCTTGGTTACATTGTATGTAGCATCTACAAAACTGTCGTTTTTTGCTTGGATGAATTTAAGTGCGTCGGCTGAAGGGATTCAGATGGACTCCAGACAGATGTTATTCTCTTCAGGTGCACGTCGTCTATTAATGTGAGCGATGGCCAGAGAGGCACGTAATGATTGAGACAGGCTCAGCGCTGTTTCTCCTTTACAGTAACCACAAAACTCTTTTTTGGAACAACTCCCTGTATTCAGAGTCTGCCTGGAGAGTGAATTCAGATGTGTGTGTGTGTGTGCATGTGTAAAGACAGCGCAGTCAAAGCACTTCCATGTGTTTCCTGTTGCGAAGAGGGAGAACTCTTTCTGTAGCTGAAAAGCACAGAAAAAGTGTGCTGGTTGACCACACAACTCTTTTTCTTTTTTTGCTGGCATGGCAATGCATGTCTTACTGGTTATATTTGATTGTATATGACATATTTGTTAATGTTTTGAAATTGTGATTTTTTTTTTAGATGTTGTTTTTAGTCTTTTTTACAAAGTGTTTCCAGTGATCATGGCACTTTCCACGAATAAGCCTGTAAAGCATTAAAATACATTAAACACTGAAATACATTAAAATGTCTTTATCCCCTTTACACTGTTAAGATTTGTGTTACATTTTGAATAAATGAATCAATCAATCAATGAATAATAATAATAATATGTTTTTCATATTCTGCACATGCACCTTGTTATCTCAAGATTTCCTTACATTACAAAAATGTAAGGTTCTTTGAAATTTTCTCAGGCATGAAGTGACATTATTTGTGCCTTTTCTACTGCATGAAAGGAGAACATTTTTTTTTTGCACTGAAAAAAATAATAATGCGGTGTTGACTGCACTGTAAGATTATATGATATTAGATTTTTTTTTTTTTTTTTACGCTTTAAACTAAGATCTCATTGCATGCATTATCTAACATAAATTAATGAACCATTTTTAAAGCATGTATTAAACAATGTTATGGTTAGTTATTAAAAAATATAATTGTTCATTGTTTGTTCGTGCACAGTGCAGTGCATTTGGTAACAAATAGCAAATATAAATTTTTATTTTACATTGACTAAGTTTAAGAAATGCTGTAGATGTTGTTCGTTGTTTATTGTTAGTTCACGTTAAAATGTTCACAAATGAGAATTTAAAACTTTAGCCAAGTCCCAAATTTTTGGTCACAACCCTTGGACCCTGTTCATGGAAAGAGCCTTTATATGTTTTGGATTTGATATATGACACATATTGTATTTAATGTGATCTTTCAAACTTAACACACAGCCATTGGGGAAATATGCATATTTTATTAGATTTAACAATGATATAGACATGAATAACACGCTTGAAAAATATGTTGCTCACAGGCATTGTGTCGGCCGTATGTTGTCTAAATTTCTCTCCACCCATCACCACAGGGCAAGATGAATCAAGCCGCTAAACTCTGGGCTCATTGCAGCATGTTGCATGTTCAGCAAGCTAATCTGCAGCATTTCGTTTCATTTCTCTGTTTCCCATTTCCCCTTGTTTTCTCTCTCTCCTTTCTTTCTCTTTCTCTGTCCTCTCTCTGTTCTCTTACCCAAACCAGTAATTATCGCGTCTGTGATGGCTATTATAATTCTGATTTGCCTGGGTAAGATTCACCGTACACCGTAACTTATGTCGCTCATAAAACATTACTGCCGCATTAAATAGTGTAAAACGGCAAAGTACTGGCACATTTGGCCTGAGAGAATCATCTTTAGGCTCTTTAGAAACCGGCATAAGGCAAAGCAGCATGGGAAAATTAAATGTACTGGCTGTCTGTGAAAAAAAGAAGAAAATTTACAGTGGCGGTAAAGTTTTATGAAAAGTCTTGTCATGTAATCATCAAGTGTGTTAAAGACAACATGAAATCAAAATTAACCCTATTTACTTTCTTATATATATATATATGTGTGTGTGTGTAATGACTATATAAAACCTTGCCCTCAGGTTCAAAGCTTCCATTAAGAATTTATTTTCATTTTTATTTTCATTTCAATTTTCACCAAAATTAAACTGCTTTGTGATGCAAGACAGCCAGTAGGAAGTTATTTGATGTTTTATATATAGCTTTATGGAGTTGAATTATTTTGATATTTATTAATATAGTTATTACAGAAGATATACACATTGAAAAACAGAAGATATATGTTTCATGTTGTCTTTTAAGAATTCATAAACTGGACAGCTACATTTATTCAGGAAATTTTTGTCTTGTCACAGCTGAGGAAAAAAATCTACCATTTTCTGTCCAGTTTTATTTGATTTTTAAGTTCAGAATTCTTACATTTGGACTTCAATGCTAATCCAACTGATTTGCCTGATCTAATGTTGTCTCTCTCCTCTGCTGGCCATGCTCTCTAGCTATGAAGATAATAAACCATTTATCAAGTAAGAGCGTTAGCTAGACATCTGTGCAACAGCCTCATGGTTGCTCCCCTTGTCATCTTATTGTCTGTTTGCTGGGCTCTTCCAGAAGCGCCGTCTCTCTGTGCTGCTCTGTCTGTCTGTCTGTCTGTCTGTCTGTCTGTGGCTTAACTGGTTTCTTAATTTTTATTCCGCCTGGACCGTCTTAAATTGCTGTACATCTTAACTTCATACCCTCATATCCTTAAATCCTTCAAACCCATAACCCTTTCTACCCTCCTCCTCCTCCCTGTCATCCTACCCGCGAGCTCTCAGACCTCCTCGCATTTCATATGGCAACCCCTCTAATATATTCGTACTGTTATAACCCTCAGATGCCAAAGTGCAAATTCCCTTCATTTTCTCACGCAAACTGCCATTTATGACATACATGGGTATATGATATATCAGTGGGTATTTATTTATTTATTTACTTACTCACAGTCCGTATTGTACTGTATATGTTGGCCAGTATTGCATATTTAACTGTGCATGCTGATTTCCACATATATTTTATTAAATGCTAATCATTTAGATTAGCTTCACTCTCATATCACTGAATGAAAGTAATTATTTAAACACAAATGATTTACCAACACTGTTAAACTGTTATACATAATCTTCAGCAGATCTCAATGAAGTACAATTATATATTTGGTCCCACTTTATATTAGGTGGCCTTAACTACTATGTACTTACATTTAAATTAATAATTTGATACAATGCACTTATTGTGTACATACATGTTTTTACATTGTACTTATATTTTTAAAAATAATCTTATGTAATTACATCTGTAATTACATTTATAATTACACTGTTGACCCATCCCTCACACCTTAACCCACCCTTAAACCTACCCATACCACCAAACCTGTCCCTAACCTCACCCGTATCCCACCTCAATAGCAGCAAAAGTGTTTTGCAATACAATATGAACACAATAAGTACATTTTACTTATTTTTGATGTAAATACATAGTAGATAAGGCCACCTAATATAAAGTGTGTCCCTATCTTTTATATAACACATTATAATTAGTGCTGTCAAACGATTAAGTGCGATTAATTGCATTCAAAATAAAAGTTTTTGTTTACATAATAAATGTGTGCACTGTGTATATTTATTATTTATGTATAAATACACTCACGCATGTATATATTTAAGAAAAATGTATTATAATATTAAATATATTTATATATATTATAAATTATATAAATATATACATGTAAATATTTTCAAAATATATACTGCATGTGTGTGTTTATATATACATAATAAATATGCACAGTACACACACATATATTACATAAACAAAAACTTTTATTTTGATGCGATTAATCGTGACAGCTCTAATTATAATATTATGTTAAAATTTACTGTTGCATTTAAAACTAGTTGCTATTATATAGTACTATTTAATAAATGATTTGCATCAGTTTATTTATTTACTGAAACAATATATTTTAACATTATATTAAATAATTACTGGCATGTAATTTTTATATCAATGCACACTATATATGCAAATCCATCTTTTAAACTGTGCTTTACAATGTTATCTCAAAATTCACTGTTGAAAATAGGAATTACTTGAAAAGTACTGTTTTATAGTTTCATTTAGCTATTTATTTATTTTTAGACACAACAGTATTTTAATGCTAGCCATGTATCAGTTGTGTGCCGTAAGATGAAAAAAAATGATCTGCAGATAGAATTTTAATATCAGTGCATCCTCAGCTCCGTCCATTACGCCCCTCATTTATAGATCTCAGTGCGCTCTTATACCCTCAGAAAATCTTTATACCCCAAAGCCCCCCTATTCCTCCTGCCTTCAAATCCTTATATGTTGGTTTCTTGTTTCATCTCTCATCTCTCCTCTGATGAAAGCAAGCTCTATCTCTTTGGTTCCTTAGCCAGCCGAGACCTGTTGTCAGCGCCTCCTCCACTAAAACGGACCAATCAGAGATGATTACTGCTCTTTCTCTTTCCCCTCCGTCTGAATGCAGCCCAGTATCATGCGTCTTTACCCAGTAGTGTGGCATGCAAAAATATCTCCACACTCCACTGCCTCAATATGATTAAACCTTCTTTACGATAATCCCGCTTTCATATGGGATTGATTAACCTCTCAATGATATGTTCCACTGCATTTCCCATCTACTTGTGCCTAAGATGTCAGTCCAAATGATTTTCAGAACCTGTGTTTGATTTGTATTGTTTTGCTGCGATTGTAATGCTGTAATGATTTCTGCTCTTTGCTGAAGGAAATGTCCCTCTCTCATGGCTCATTGTTTCTGTTTCATTTGCTCTCGAAGGTCGTGGGTCATGGGCGGCTTTGCTCTGCTGTGTCTCTTGGGCCTGACCTGGTCATTTGGCTTGTTCTTCATCAGCGAGTCGTCGGTTGTCTTGGCATACCTCTTCACCATCTTCAACACGTTCCAGGGCATGTTTATCTTCACCTTCCACTGCCTGCTTCAGAAGAAAGTAAGTGCTTCCTGAAATATATTGTTCCACCTGAGCTGCGGCAGCACTCGATTTAAACGAGAAGCGCACGTTAAAAAGTTCACTTGAAGATGAAAAAAAAAACGTTCCTTTGAACTGCAGGTTCGGAGAGAGTACAGCAAATGCCTCCGACACACGTACTGCTGTAGCGGGATCACGACAGAGAGCTCACACAGCTCCACAAAGACCTCAACAACACGGACAAGCGCTCGCTATTCCTCTGGTACTCAGGTACAAACACTACTGACCCAATTTCCATTGTTTTCATTTCGACGGCTTTTAATGCGACGTTCGGTTATGAGACACATTTCATATTGGAATGAAATGAAACTCTGTGAGTGCTTCCATCTGCTCCAGTGCACACACACACACACACAGGCACAGATATTTTATCTATGTTTTTTCTTGTTTTCGCAGACAGATTTTACAGATTTTATTTGAACGTCTTTATGATGGATTGCATTATATTATAGTGAATCATAGCAATAGCTGTGTATACTATGCAATGTTTAGACAGGGCTCTGGTATACTATAATATTTACTTTATGAACCGCATTATGATTTCTAATGTAGCATTTAAGTTGAATACTGTAAAATCTCTGGGGTAAATATTTTTCATACTGATTTATAGTTGTAATGTGAAAATAATGAGTGGCGAGTATTTTGTTTTTCAACAACAAAAAAACGTCCCAAACAAATCAAATTGATTGTGTACGGGGAAAGATGCCCCAGTGTGCATTTAAAAAATAAATAAATAAATTATAACACAGAGAAAAGTTTAGCATATACAGAATACATGATGATGATGAATCATCCAGTATGAGTCACATAACTGGAAAACACAAAATGTTATATGCATTTAATACTATTTATTTTATTGTGTTGTGAATGGACAACATTAAGTCAAATATTCTACGTAAATGCATGCATTTTGACAATTTAGTTGAATAATGACAGACAAATCATAAAAGCTTGTGAATAACACTTTATAATTCTAGGCATTATTTACTGCCTACATTTTTGCTATTTAATTAATTATCATTTTAAATAGATTTCAGATCTTTCACTCAATTTCATGTTTGAAATCAGCTAAACAATCTGAAATAAATAATTAATAAATATCAATATGTAAAATAACAAAACACAAGAGGAAAAAAAAAAGGATCCTCGACTTTACATTTTCACATAAAAAACAAAACAAAAAAACAAAAAAACTGTGCATAAATCCCCCATTAACAAATAAGCAAAGCTTTTAATATCCAACATAACATAATCTGTGACTATGGTATATTACCCTACTGTATGTATGTTTGTATGAATGAATGAAAAAATAATAATAATAATGTGCAAATTAAAATGACTATATATTAAAAATAAATCAAAAAGTCATTTAAAGTGCTCAGAAAAGTGAAGCTAGTTCTGATAAAAGCTATCATTTGTTTCTAGATGCCACTTGCTTTGATATTTTGTTATAAATGTATGAATGTCATTGCATCAGATAAGTACAACTGAAGTGTCCAAAAGCATCCAAATTCTTTGTGGGGCCACACTGTACATATCAGAAAAAGATGTAACATGCAGTTTTTCCCTCCTAAAGATAGTGATCAGTGTTTCGTGGCTGTTTGTTCATCTAACAGAGTCGAATCAGAAGAATGTGGAACGACACAGTCAGAAAACAGTCTGAGTCCTCTTTCATCTCAGGAGACATCAACAGCACATCAACCCTCAACCAAGGTCAGTCATACATCCAAACTCATTTCAGCTCTGTTTCATGGAAACTTTTCTCTGAAATAATAGACTCAGACATAGTGATGATCTATAATCAGTCATGTTTAATTAAATGTTTAAAAGTATTTAATTGACCTCATATTTAATCAATTTTCTTAATAGCCAATGATTTTAGAAGCTCTGCACTAATGAACTCATCGCTTTCATGTGAATGAAATACCAAATTCATTTTTATTTGAAACATTTCAAAAATTCTAACATTTATTTGAAGTTAAATTAGGCCTTTTTGAAAAATTTTATTTTTCAAGTATTTTTATTAATATAAAAACATGTTTTTCATTTACAACTTATAAGCTTATGAAAAGCATAATTACTGGTAAACGAGTACGAGTATCTATTTTAAACCACTCAGATGTGATATTAGTTAAAGTCAACATGAAACAGCATTTGCAGCCCTTTTACTAATGTGATGTGACGTATTTGTCAGATAGCAAATTAATTAGATCGTGAAAAGTGGTCTCTGTATGACAGGTGTTTGGAAGGGAGGGGTGAAAAATAAGGATTGGCATCATCAGCCAAAAAGAAAAGTCATTTCAGAGGCGAAGCAAGTTATTACATTTTGATGAAAGATTATGATGCAAAAAAAACATTTTTTTTTTTTGTCCTACATGGACTGATGATTCGTTCACAGTAACATTAGGAAAATATATTGAGACAGTAAATGGTCAACTTTGATTTCATATTGACTTTTAATGGAAAATCAAACAATTAATGTCCATTTAAAGACACAGGAAGCCAGACAAGCCCCTTTTGGGTCCGTTTAACACAGCTACAGTAGTGAGTCAGTAGAAAATATGCCCTCAGTCAGCTATTTCAAGGATCTAGAAAAAAAACTGTCATTTATTATTTAGCCAGGGCTGAAATGCATGTGATGAGAAGATGATGTTCAACTCTAGCTGACCTGCGGTAAGGTTGTATTATTCAGAGCCGTTTGCTTTGGCTTGCTCTAAAACACTCAGCATGCTTTTAATGCATGCGTTCGAGCACAAAACACAAAGGTGCAAAAAAAAAAAAAAAAAAAAATGCTATTTGTCTTTCTGTGCTTCAGTGTCTCTGTTCAGAAACAATAACAACAATGACATTGTTTACAATATTTATATCACAACATTTTGAAAATAAAAATAATATGGACCAAAAAAAGTTTATAATTTTAATCTATATATATATATATATATATATATATATATTTAGCACAGACTATTTTAACATGAGATCTTGAATTAGTAAGAAGCTGTGCCCAGTGGTAGTTTTTATTTTTATTTATTTATTTGCCATTGATAAATATGCATCCTTTTATTTAGCATGTAGGATATTATTGACATATATTCTTAACATTTAAAATTGGTTATTTGCATTTATTGACATTAATTTGATTTAATATTAGCAAGTAGATTATAATGAAATTGCATAAATATGCAGCTAGATAATTCATATATCCATTTATTTCATTACCTAAAATTAGGTCATAATCTTATTTGTCCTGTTGTTTTTTTTTTTTTTTTTTGCTTCAGGAATGACGGGCAATTATCTTCTTACTAACCCTCTTCTGAGACCACAAGGCACTAATAACCCCTACAACACCTTACTGGCTGAAACTATCGTATGTAACACACCAACGGTGCCAGTCTTTCACTCTCCAGGTGTGACTACTAATCCATACACTCCTGTTTGCCCTTCTGCTCATGTGGTACTGTGTAGTGCTATGAGTATTATCAGTATCAGCCCCTCTGTGCGGAGAAATCACACCGATAGATCATTAGGCTAAAACTGTAGTTCTCGGTGTGTGATTTTATAGCAGAGAAAAGCATTTTTTCTTCACTATGAGATCTTTGTGATGCTCACAAGATATTTTTTTATACTCATATATTTTATTTCATTTTTTAATTGAATATTTATGTTTAAGTAAATGTAATTCAATTTTTAAATTTATTGATTTATTTTTTGTGAGTGACATGACACTGTTAACTGTTTGTGTCTTGTTTTCTCTTTCCCTTTCCTGCACACACTCAGTGACCTACAGAGAGACAAGTATGCAATCAATTTTAAATTTGCCCATCAAATGTAATTGTTTTACCATGATTTAACTCTCTGGCCATCAACAGACCATCCACATATTGTCAGCACATGGTTCAAAAATCATTAGAATGAGGAAATGTTGCTCTCAATGAAACAATACTTTCATCACCTCTGCATTTTACAACTCGGCACGATGCATGCACATTGCACACACAATTGAGATTTCTTAGTCTAAATGTACACATGTCATTCTGAATGGAGACTGTACTGAAAGCAGTCGCCTTCTCTCTTTGTTAAAACACAGTTTCGTTGGACATTGGGTTGGATTTAGTTGAATGGCTACAGATGTTGAAGCCAGTCTCTTCAAAATGAAAAGCATATAGTTTGTAATTAAAATTTGCTTCTACTGCGGCTCATCCAGTCACGAAACTGAGATTCAGATGTTTTATGAAAATTTAATTTACAACTTGGCAAAAACATTTTTTTTAAATTAAATAAAAAATACTGTAGCATTTATTTATTTGTTTGTTTGTTATTTATTTAATTTTTTTGCCAAGTTATGAATTAAATTTTCATAAAACACGGATGTATGATGTCTGAACACCTCGAGTTTACACAGGTGTCCTTGCAAAATATCGACAGGTGTAGTTCACCACATTATCTATAGACATGTTCCACTTAAACTTTATACTTTTGTTATAATTTTTGTAATTTAAGTTATAGTCTTATTATTTCACACAATTTATTTTTATTTTTTTAATGTTTTGTGTAACTTGTTTTCTGTAAAATTAATATATTTGTTGTTAAATAATGCAAGTAATTAATTTAAAATATCCATAAATTATGGAAGCTTGTTTCCAACAAACAAACATACAAACACATAAAGGTATTTGCGACTTTTTATCTCACAATTCTGATTTATTTATATTTGTTAAAGTATCTCAGAATTGAGTGAAATAAACTTGCAACTGGTATTAAAAAGTCAGAATTGCAATTTTATGTCTCACGATTCTGACTTCATAACTCGCAATTGCGTGAATTGCGCAATTTTGATATAAACTCACAATTGTATGAAAATGTCAGAATTGTGACTTCTTACTTTTTTTCTTCAAAACTGGTCTTTATAACTTGCAATTGCACGTTTATATCTCACAATTCTGAGAAAATAAGTCAGAAATCTGAGTTTATATTTTATCCCGATCTCATGAATGTGCATTTCAGTGGTGTTTCAATGAATTTTCTGTTTCTATTTGGCGTACTATTTATACACAGAAATGGACTTTGGCGTGCATATGATACGCAATTGGTTGGTTTAGGGTTTAGGGTTGAGGGCTAGGTGTGTATTATATGTATGGCAAAATGCGTATTCTATGCATGTCAAACACGCCAGAGTCAGTTTCTGTGTATAAATATCACGTAAAATTAAAAAAAAAGTAGATATGCATTTTCATGAGACCAGGCTCTATATTTTGAAATTCTTTCCTCAGAATTGCGAGAGAGAAAAAAAGAAAATAAATTGTGAGAAAATGTCAATTACCTTTCTTTTTTTTTTTTTTACCCCATGGTGGAAACAGGCTTCCATAGTGTCATAGTGTATAGGAAGTGTCCCCAGTATATTCTTTGTTACCCTCCTCCAGTTGAACACATCGCTCTGTCTGTTTATGAGTTTGGTGAGGGATTCTGTCAGAGAAAAGCCCTAATGTTTCTTTAGGCCTTCCGTCTCAATATCCAGCAGAAATCTCTTTTAAACTCCCTTTCCTCAAATTACTGTCCCTCTTCTGTTCCCATCTGCCATCTCCTTCCTTTGTCTTGTCATTTCTGTGGAGAGGCTCTGAGAATGGCTGTGTCCGAGCCGCCGACCGGTGGGCTCTCGTAAGATGCAGTTAAAGATTATCGTAGCTCATGCAGACGGCCACTCATCCACCGGCGCGCAAATGAGCTCCAATTACCACATAAAGTCCAGTCCAGCAAACAAACCCAACTGTGACATTTAACGGAGGGAAAAGGCCTTAATTGTGATGTTAATTTAATTTGCTAAGTCCTTTGCTTGCGCTAACGTTGTAATTTGTTTTTGTTTTTTTTTTCCACTTTTTTCTGTTAGTGATATCTCATCATGTTTTACAATAAATCATTTTCCTTTTTGTTTTGTGTTCTTTTCGTTCATCAGCAGCGCTCAGGTCTGCTGGCCTGAACAGACAGACTTGATGTGAGTTGTTCAGAGTGAGTTTTCTCTCTCCTGTCTGTTGAATGCTTTCGCTTTCATTGGCTCTCTGTAGTGTGAGAAATGGCTGTTTGTGTTTTTTTCTAATTTGGCTTTTTTTCTGTTACTTTCAAACCCTTCACCCCCACCGCCTTAACTGCTTCAAATACAAGCTGATGTTGATGAATTCTGTGACTGTCACCGCTCTTTCATCTGTGAATACACATCTGTGCCGCTCTCTCATTTGTGTCTGTGATGTTTGAAGCCTACAGAATGATTTTAATGTTGTTTGGGATGTAGTTGAAACCAACGTTACGAAATTAGTCATTGTGAATTGTTCAAAATTGTTTGATTGAGGAAAAATTCTGAACTTCAAACTGTGGAGAATTCACAAAGAATGAATTGTACCTGCGCCTGCCGATTCGGTAAGGGAATTATGCAAATCAGTTCAGGTATACCAAGATGTGAAGGACTACTGCAATCTGGCATACTTTGCTGGGGCTGTAGAACTGGGATCCAGGCTCTTTAAAAATCCGGAAATACAACTGCACGTTATTAGGGTCTGGTTTAACTGGCGTGTGTGTCGTTTGCAAATAATGCATGATTTCACACTGAAAGTGTAAATTCACTACTTAGTAAATTCATCACTTAAGTCAAGTCAAATTTATTTTTATAGCACTTTTCACACTCAGCAGCTTCATAGAACATCATGAAGTTAACGTTTTTAACATATTAATATCTTGCCATAGAGTTACATTTATGAGTTTAGAGCTGGGTGGTAATATAGTTAACATTTTGCCGTTGAGATATGCTATATAGTATCTGTCACCCTATGCAAGTATATCCGACGTTTATATATGGGTAGTTGACGTATCAATATGTCCTATGGTGTGACGGAAAAATGCAAAAAAAAAAACCTCTAACATTGAAGATAAACCTCTCTCATGCTATTTGATCATGCAGAATGAAGATACATTTTTCTCATGTTATTTGTATGTTAAGTTTTTTTTTTTTTCCTACATTTTTGCTATGTCACACCATAGGACACAGTCCAACTTTTATTTGTCAGCTACCCATATATATAACTGGGCGATTATATAGCTGCATTTCGCGATGAAATTAAACAAATCAGGCACTTAAGATTTACTATATAGCATATATTGATTTGCAGGAGTGTAGTGTATTTATGCGAATAAAGTTGGATATAGTATGCATCCAACTTTATATATGGAGCTGTTCGATAAAACAGTTCACAATTTTCGTATGCTCACCAAAGGTCCAACTTTTAATATATCATTGGGCGATAATATAGTTTGCGTTTTTTCCTAACAGAGCCTTACAGTTCTGCACGCGCAGACTAAAGATTTGCGATTTTTACATGTTCTAAAAATGTTCGCAGTTATGCATTTGACTCCTAAACAGCATTAAACATTGTGGTTTGATATTTCGGATGCTCCGAGAGCAGGCAACCTAACGCTTTTCTTCCTCTTGTGTTGTTGCAGGACACTCGGTGATCAGCGGCAGAGACACGAACACGTTCGGGACTCTACCACTCAACGGCAACTTTAATAACAGCTACTCACTTCATAACTACAGCGACGGCGTGCAGGTGGTGGATTGCGGGCTCAGTCTCAACGACACGGCCTTTGAGAAGATGATCATCTCCGAGCTCGTGCACAACAACCTCAGGGCCGCTGAGTCCCGGATCAGCACCAAAAAGGGGGCGGGGATCAGCAGAGGGGAGGAGCCTGTGGTCGCGGAGACGTCGTCCCTGGTGCAGGTGGGTGGGGACAGCGAGATGGATGGTCTGGGGCTGCACCACACGCATCCCCGCACCCTCGAAGCCCCCCTCATCCCCCAGCGAACTCACTCGCTCCTGTACCACACGCAGGAGAGAGCGAGGGCCGACACGGACGAAGGGCCTTCGCATCCCCACAGCTACATCGGCCAGCTCCCGCCTCCGGCCGAGACCGCCCTGCCCTCCCCCAACAGAGACTCGGTGTACACCAGCATGCCAAACCTCAGAGACTCGCCATTCTCGGAGAGCAGTCTAGACGTCGGCCAGGACCTCTCGCCATCCAAACACAGTCCGAGCGAAGACGTTTACTATAAAAGCATGCCCAACCTGGGGTCAGGCCAGCAGCTGCACGCATATTATCAGATGAGCAGAGACAGTAGCGAGGGCCTCATCATCCCCATCTCTAAAGACGCCTGTGTCCCCGAGGGGGACGTACGAGAGGGACAAATGCAGCTGGTCACAAGCCTTTAAAATGAACTGTAAGCACCGCCCACCATGTACACAGCCCCGCCCTTCCACCGATGGCAGAGTGGTCTTCCTTTTTTAGCCTCCCACATAACTGCACACATAATGGAGAAGTACCGCTGCTGTCCAACGAGTTACAGACAGGCCCAGACGGAATCTGCAGACTTTTTATCGCATTTTATGTGCTGATTTTAGCTGGAAATTTGCAGTGCAATGGATAAAGTTGGTGAAATGGGTCATACCAAGCCTTGTTTTTCGGTAAAAATATACTTTTAAAAAAATGCATAAAACCTGATATTAATTAAGATTTTCTTACCCCACTGGCAAATTTTTATTATTATGAATATTATTATTGTTGTTGTTACTTAAATTTTACTGACTTCAAACAGGGTATAAAAACTTCCCCATTTCTTACCTTTCCCTTCTTCCCACCTTTTTCCTACCTTTCCCACCACTTGTGGTGTTTCTGGTCAAAAATGGTATACATTGCCAAAATGATCCTAAAATAATGTTGTTTTTACTCAAAAACTGAGGTGCGTAAGTCAGGGCTGCCAGGGCTTCATAACAAAACCAACCCAACTGCTACTCAAAACTAGCCCAATTACATCCAAAACAGGCTCAATAGCGGGGTTTCCACAGGGGTCGTACACAGTCGAAATCGCATCCCAGAGGGGCAGGGGATTTCGCTTTAACCCGTGGACTAAAAAAACAACCTGCAGCAACAGTATAAAAGTAGCCCAATTCTGCAGGAAAAGTGCGGATTTGGCAACACTAGCATAAGCGCAGATCAGTGAAGCCAACAATCATTCAGTTCCAAAACAGAAAAAAAACAACCTGTGCTAAATGCAAGAAAACAAGAAGTTGACAAAAATATTCAATCCAAGATTTGATGATAATATATATATTTTTTTAAATTGCAATTTTTAAATGACCGGCAACACCACATTAGTTAAAGGATTTTCAGCACAGCACAAGGGTTTAGAAGGTTTATTCATAAAAGGGAACAAATGCCAATGGGGAAAGAAACAATCTCAGTTCAAGACAAACTTCAGCAAGTATACTGTTGTTTAAAGAAATGTTTTTACTGGAAAACAAGAAAACACTAGTATTATGGAAACATATGTTTGCCATTTTTAATTGTTACCTTGTTTTGGTAGCTGAATGTAATCAAACTAGCCACAATTATTTAATAAACAAAGAAGCAAGGGTCAGATAAAGTGTACAGTAGAACTTTGAGAATGAGGGCCTTGCAATGTTCTATGGTTGCAGATTCCGTGTGGGCCTGGTTATAGAAATACAGTTTCACATAAAAATAAATAAAAATAAAACTAAGCCAAAAAAAAAAAAGTCTTTCTCGTTCCAGTGCATACGTTTCTCAAAGGATGTACATATATGTTCACATATTTCTCTTTTGAATGCAAGTTTTGCTTTTGCTTTTTTTATTATTATATACAAAAATGAAATTACCAGGACCTTAAGACATGCAGAGATTGTCCTGACTGAACTAAAGGAGTCCTGTAACACCCTTTACAATCATCGGCAAACTCCCATATGACCACTAGCAAACAAACCCCAGGCCTTATATTTTCTCAATCATACACGGAACTGTCAAGGGTAATGATACATAGAACAATATATTTTGTTGTATTGATTGTGTAAAATAAATTGCTATAAAATAATCAAAAACAACCCTAAATATAAAGCAAATGAAGAGATTTTGAAAATGAGATGACTATGTAAAAAGTTTCGAAGCGTGTTTATGATGATGCAATCGCTGGATGACCGCAGGTACGCTGCGAAAGACATGGAAATTCCTCTGTCCTGTTCATGAAAATGGTTTTGCCGCTTCACATCAGTTCATTTTAGTAGATTCTGATGTTCTCGTGCCTTGCACACATTTATTTCGTGCAAATCTGTGCAAAGCATGAAAAATGTAGTGACTGAAGTCCGCAGCTGAGCATGAAGGAGGACCTTCTTCTTTATAGACATATTACTGCAGCTGGGGTTGGATATTTATTTATTAAATTATTCTTTAAAAATGATACTTTTGTGAATATTTTACAGCACTGGTCGACGTAGTTCATCCTCATAAGCATAATTAAGAAACCCATCTCTGATAAACATGTTAAGGAGCCCATCTCTACAAAGGATGTAAAGTTCTACACTTGTTTAACAATAAATAAATGTGAATTTTTTGTCTAATCGAATGAGTTTTTATTTGCACACTGGCGATTAGAAACATGAGTGTGTCTTTGCTTGTTTGTGCAAATATATGGAAACAGAAAGATGGTCAATCCATTTTAAAACTGAGGCGGTATTTCATCGCTCTTTTATCTCGGTGGTTTGGCATGTTTATGCTATTTAAGCTGGTGATGCACATCAAAGTGAAAAGCACTGTAAGCCGATACATAAACTGCAATATGAACCCTCATAAACAGCCTGAGAACAGTTTGCTGCGTTCTAGCTAGAGGGCAGTGCACCGGGGAACCGCAAGTTCATTTACTGGAGAAAACTGCAGTTTATGAAGTTTTGAACTTGTCTCTCTGAAGCCCTGTTTGAAACTATCAGTCTTCAGAAAGTCTCTCTCAGACAGCTCCCTGCACTGCACCTGCTGACGTAACCCAGAAATTTCCCCTGCGCTTCTTTGAAGTCATCTGAAATCCTCACAACTCCTTCAGGAGACATAAGAGTCAAAGATGAGACAAAGGTTATGTGCAGAATAGCATTCAGACATACTGCTTAATAAATATTGTTCAGTATACACTGAAATATAGACATTTGTCTAATAGTAGGTTTAATAGTAATATGAAAAGGTAGAGTGCATTCTGCAAATCTTTCAAACAGTAGTATATTTGAAATTAAAGTTTAAAAAAATTGCATTACATTATTATAATTGTGTGTCCAGTCCTTTGATCACACACACACACACAACAACAAAAAAAAAAATTGCATTGCATTAGGTAGAGTTAAAAGTACATTGATAGAAAGAAAGAAAGAAAGAAAGAATGCATGAATGAGGGAATTATTGTTAATAATAATTAAAGAAAGGAAGAAAATAATGGTTTAAAAAAGTAATTTGACACATTCTTCTAATTTCTGAAATGATCATTAAATTAAAATAATTATAATTGCATTGATAACTGTACAAAAATATGTACTTATATGAAAGTAACATGACTACTAAGATGACATGTTTAAGGTCTTGGCACATGAATTTTTATCCAAAGTTGTTGTCCTGAACAGATTTTTTTTCCGAAAAGAGAAGAAAACATTCAGAAACGTTCCTCACTTGAGGTCACAGCTTCACCTCTTAGATCTTTTATTGTATTCTGCCTGTGAAAGATCATCATGAAATCAACAGGGACACAACACAGCGTCATTAATTAATCAGGTTCGGAGCACAACCTTGAATGCAGGTGTGCTTTCTGGGTAAATATTGATTATGAATTGCCTTGCTGATGGCGAAAGAGCATCAGGCGACTAAACCATCAGGTGATCAGGGCAAATAATCTCTCTGTGGTTTTATTTAGCCTTATTGGGATTCAGGGCAGATGTGATGTGTAGGGTTATAATACAGCATTGATCAGGGACTGCTCAATACATGTGACCAGATTTATGAATAACATGCATTCGAATCTGTTTTATTTCAGGATTAGAAGAAGAAATTCTGAAAAGTGACTGAAAAGTACTTCGGGGTGAATCGAACATTCAGAGGGATAACAAAGCTCAGATTTTTTCCTTTCAAATATTTATTCAGCAAATGAATGATTTTTTTTTTTTTTTTTTTGTGCATCGATCGCAGCGTCGAGATAAAAGACAGCTCTAAATTAGAACATCATCAAAGCAAAATCTTCACGCTATGTGGGTAGAACAAGTCACCTTGTGTTTTCTTCCCCTTGAATATCGTCATCCTTTACCTGTCAAGGCAAGCAATTTAGCTGTGAAGCTTCCAATAGGAAGAAAATCACAAATAAGATTTTTTTTTTTCCCCTCAATTGTTTCTTCTACAGCACTGAGATTAAATGGAGAGCAAACAGAGACTTTTGAAAATTTTCACCTTATAAATACTTTACTTGTCCTCATGCTGTTTCAAATCACATTTTTGCTGTTTTGTCAGACGTCACACATTTGACCCAGAACTGCTGTAGATGGCAAAATGTTCAGCGAACAATGACTTTTCATTCATGAAATAATGTCTTTTTTAAGGCTCTTGAGAAACAGACCACAGTACTATAACCTCTTGAATTTCAGAACAACGTCTCAGACTTGATGTCTCTGAGCTCAGATTTGCCAAGACACCCCAGTGTGCAATCGATAGACAGAGATTTTAATATGAACTCAATATGAACTTCTTCCAATTCATCAAAAAGGATCTGAGATATAATATCTGAATGCCATGCATTATAGTATTCTCTAACCTCTAAATGATCTAACTCATTCTGCCTCTTACAGTTTTTTACAATCATTTTTGCACTAATAACAGAACCTTCATGTAATTTTTCAAAACTCTAGACACAAAACTCACAACAGTCATTATTTGTAACACAGGCTGTCCAATGTTCAAAACTTTGCATATTGCATTCATATCTTTAAAGAAGCCTTGCATTTGGTTCAAAAAACTCATTTATTATGAAATATCATAGGAACATTACTTTAGATCATCCACACACAAGATACCCATAGATTCACTGTGTAGTTGTTAGAACAATCATTAAATATAGTTGTTCAAAACACATGATGCAGCTTTCATTATGGTTCTACACATTCATGCATCATTGTAATAGACTAGAGAGAAAAGTACAGACACTGGAATCGTTAAATACAATTTGAAAATTACTGATGAAATAATCAACACAACAGGTTTTTCAAAAAACTTTAAATAAGAAAAAATTAGATAAGAAAGAAAAAGATAAGAAGAAACTACATTAGGCCTACAGTAAAATGTCAACTGGAGTGTTCCTCGCTACACTTCTATATTTTTAACAACCCTGTCTTGTGGATTTGGCCACAGGTTCTCATCCACATCATACAGTTTTTTTTTTTTTTTAATTGCTAACAAGCATCATTCAATACTGAAACCACATTTTCAAAACTGTTCATACAGTCTGCATTAGTAACACGAATCTTGGCCAAACAGTTCCAAAACTCACTCAGACCAACAAAACACTTCATATAGGTCTCAAAATAAGCTTGTTTCATCATAACAATAGGAACAATTCTCATTCAAAAAACATACATTTCATTCATAACACACTGATTTTTAAAGACCACTAAAAACAGGGATCATTACATAATCAATTAACTTTGTTTGAATGACTTGTCACATAAGTATTTCATTGTTGGATAAGAATAACATCTTTTCATTTTACTACATGTATTACAGCACAAAGAATGAATGAGAAAAGCAGCATTTCCCCCCTATACTGTATCTTTACATACCAAAAAACAAAAACCCACCCATCAACATTTACAAAATTTACATGTGAAAAATAAAAAATAAAAACATAAAAATAAATATAAAATAGTTGATATATATATATATATATATATATATATATATATATAAAATAAAAAGAAATAAATTCTGAAGCAATAATTACACACAAAAATCATCATCAGTCTAGTGTAATGAGGTGCTGTATGTGCAGTATTGGAGTCCCAGCTGCTGCAGGAGTCTTTCTGTGTGGAGTTTGTATGTTCTATCTGTGTTGATGTTGGTTTAGTCTGGGTTTCTCCCACAAAGAAAGAAAGAAGAAGAAGAAGACTAAAAATAGGATATCTGGCTTGGCTTTCAGCTGAAATTGCATTTAGTTGTGTTTGGGATAATAATTATTCAATTTCATAATGAATATTCTAGATTTTATATTTCAATATAATTCCTGCAGAAATGGAGAGTTTGCTATCGTTCTGACTTGAATGTGCCTTTATCAGTTTTGAAAGCAGTGTGTTAGCATCTGAGATATGTGCTGAAAATGTACAGTGTTTTGCAGGTTGTGGAGTATGAATGTATTTTGAAAAATGTGCTCATTGCATGCATTTGTCTGAAAGCAATGAAAAATGATTCACAGTTTGGTCCACATAGACTTCTGTATCACTGAATGTGTGAACAGTTTTGAAAATGTGGTTTCAGTGTTGAATAATGCCTGTTAGCAATTGAAAAAATAAGTGTAATGGATGTTTTCATTAGCTAAAGATCTTGGGGAAAAATCTTCCTGCATGGCAAATACAGGCCTGACATTGGTCTCCTATCATGTCATTGCAGGCATCATCTGTGGCCAGGAGAAGAGTGACTTTTTTGTGAACTGAAAAATTCTTCAGTTGGGTAACAGTAAGGAAGTGGGAGTATTGGGGTAAATACAAGGTGATAAACTGTGGCTGGACCTGAAACCATGATTGCTGCCAGTGCCGTCGCTTGGAATTCTGGGCCCATTGCACTGATTTTGCTCTGGGGCCCCTAAAAATCACATTCAGTCGGGGGTGGTCAGGCCCCCCAGAGAACATCGTTCTGGGCCCCTCTTAAACTCTCCTCCATGTCATGGCCAGGGTAAAGCCTGCCTCATCCAAAATTATGAATGGTTTTCATCAGCTTCCAGCTCTATCACCCTCTAAAAAGACATTTACTGTATTTTAGGAAAAACAAATACTGATAACAATGATGTAGACTTTTGGGGATTTTATTTCTCTCAACAACAGGCATCTTGAAACTGACCACACCTGAACATACTCAGTCCTCAGTTGCTTCACTTTCATAATCTAAACATTTAATATTGTTCATCATTTTCTATAAAAACTATGCTTCAAGAGTAATGCAACAGCTACTTAGCATTTTAAGCAGTTGTATCAATTGATAGTTAGATCATTGTAATGAAATGAATAGACACTCAATTCAGATATAATGCATGAGTTGCATTTTGAAATAGTAATACTTTGATGTTAAGTTGTGCCATTTTGAACCAGTGATTTTAGTTCAATGAACAAAAGATCTTTGGCCCACGTGTATTGTATCCAAGCATTTGGAAAAAAGTGTTAAGTGTTTTGAAAAATGTGCATTTTGATCATCGGTTGTGAATTATGTGTCTAGAGTTTTGAAAAATGGCATGAAGGTTTTGTTATTAGTGCAAAAATTATTGCAAAAAAACTGTAAGTCACACTTTCCGATTCTCGCTATTAACAAACCATTAACTATGATTTTTTTTCCTCAATCATAATCCTAGTTCGCTGCTTAGTAATAGTTAGTAAGGTAGATGTTAAGTTTAGGTATTGGTTAGAATTATGGATGTAAAATATAGTCATAAATGCTTTATAAGTACTAATAAACAGCCAATATATTAATAATAGGCTTGCTAATAAGCAACTAGTTACCCTCTGCTAAAGTGTTACCGTCTCTTTAGTACTTTTGTACATTCATACTTAATACAATTCAGAACTCCATAAAGCAGTACATCTTTAGCATGGGTATATAGTTTTATGTATCACACAAGGTTGGAAATGAGTGCACTCCAGTGTGGCTCTTCACGCTGTGGGTCCTGATGACTGCAGTCTGATCCTGAAGAGTCTGAAATTAGCCTCTCAATAAATGTCATGTTGTGTGCTTCAGTCGTGTCTGGATCTCGCTATGATGTCACAACACAGCTGTGAATGATCATCTGAAATTGACTGGACTCATTTGCTGAGATTTGTTCAGGATTTTTATGGGTTTGATGTCATGTCTGCCCTTTAGGTGATGCTTTATAAGAATTACTGCTAACTGATGTAAAGAATGACATTCTGAGTGACCAAAAAAAGTATCTTATGCAGATGTTACATCTTTTAAACATATGGGCTACAGCAGTTCAGTAATGATGTCTGCTAAATATTTCATAAAATACATGATGGTATCTTGGTATATTTCAGATTTTTATATTGGGTCACACATTATATTAGGTGGCCTTAACTACTATGTACTTACATCAAAAAATAAGTGTACTTATTGTGTTCATATTGTATTGCAAAACACTTTTGCTGTTATTGAGGTGGGATACGGGTAAGGTCAGGGACAGGTTTGGTGGTCTGGGTAGGTTTAAGGGTGGGTTTAGGTGTAAGGGATGGGTCAACAGTGTAATTATAAATGTAATTACAGATGTAATTACATAAAGGTATTATTAACAATATAAGTACAATGTAGGAACATGTATGTACACAATAAGTGCATCGTATCAAATTATTAATTTAAATGTAAGTACATAGTATAGGCCACCTAATATAAAGTGGGACCTTATATTGTTATTATTATTATTGGTCCAATTTGTTTGCTGTTATAGAATAAAATGTCTATTTTCTGAAAATCATGACATAAATTATGAAATGGGGAAGTAGTAGTAGTAGTAGTAGTAGTAGTGGTGGTGGTGGTGAAAGTGGTAGTAGTAGTATTTTATATGTATTATTTTATTATTTATTAGAGTAAACTGTCTCAATTTGATACTTTTTTTGAATAAAATTAGGAAATGGGTTAGAATTGAGAAAATGGCTTGAAATAAGTATAAACAGAAAGAAAGAAAACAAAAAAAAATCTTATGCTGATGTTACATCTTTTAAACATATGTATTAAATATGTTTTTATGTCATTATTGCATGAGATACATATTTTATATTTATAATATTTATTTAAAAAAAAAATTAAAACATGATGGTATCTTAGTAATATTTCAGATTTGTTGTGTTGTCATTTGTTATTCAAATATTGTTGCTGTTTTAGAATAAAATGTATAGACATTATGGGTAACACTTCATAATAACTGCACACTTGAATCATTAGTTAAGTATTAGTAAATTGTCAATTCATCATTTATAAAGCATTGTCCCAACATTAATAGGCATTAGTAAGCAGCTTATAAATACAGTTATAAATGTTTTGTTCTTGAGCATATCTATAATGTTTAATAATTGTATTTTCATACTTCATTAACAATCAATTTATAATTTCTAAATTATTACGTTATTTACAAACCAGTTATTTAGGAGTCGTCAGTGGTTCATAAGATCGTTTAGAAAGTGTAAATATAAATCTTATTATTTAGACATAATAGTTGGACAGTGTGTTAATAAATGCTTTATTAAACCATATTCCTGCAGTAATTCATGATTAAGTCAGGTAGTTATAAAACATTTAGTAGTTGTCAGTCATCTATTTTTGTGAGCTCATCTAAAGTGAGGACTATTTATACATTTTAAAGCATTTACAGTGGAGACTCATAGGCTCAGTTATGTTCCAAACAGAAAAATTAAACATAACACAGAGTAATACAGAACACAGATTTTTTTGTTTTTTTTCGAGATGCAAAAAAATTAAACTGTACTATATACTTGATTAAAAAAATTATAATCTTAAACCTGCAATGTCATAGAAAAAAAATGCAAGTGTACAGTTGTACAGTTTCATTTTTTGCATCCCTCTGTGTTGTGTTTGTTCATTTTTTTCTGTTTGCAAGATAACCGAGACTTTACATTTTGTTTGTAACAGATATGCTTATAAATCAAAAACAAGGCATTTATAGCTGTATTTATAAACTGCTTACTAATGCCTATTAATGTTGGGACTATGCGTTGTAAAGGATGAACTGACTATAATGCTTAACTAATGATTCATAGCATGCGGTTATTATAAAGTGTTACCAAATTACGAAATAAAGAAATCAAATTTGGGAAAGGGTGGAATTTGGAAATTACTTTAAACAAACAAACAATTGAATAAATAAATAAGTTACAAATGATTAAAGCAAAAAAAGTGTTAAAACCATCCCTGGTCTCTCTATTGTTTAATTATTTTAATGAATGCTTTTGGGAAGCATAACAGCTGGTTTTCAAACTGCTATAAGCATTATGAGTCACGATATTGAATGACACCGTCTCCTCAATTCACAACCCAGCCCTCCAAAGACATGTCAGTCAAGCCCACTGTCAGCAAACCCAAACGCTCAAAACAATTCTCAGGTAGAGAGGCACCTCCAAGTTTTCTGATGGGCTGAAACACTGGGGTCACGGTCATATTTTTTGTGCTGTTTTTACAGAACCCAGGGCTGTCACAGAGACACCGGCATTTCTCAGGACACCTATTTCTGTGATGTCTGTTGGATAGAAGGGACATTTTGTGTTTGCTAGGATGAAAATGGCGTAAATAGATTTTAAGCCAACATGAAATTGCATTCACAAGCCATTTTTACACTGATAATGTGTGAAACATAAACATAATGTGGAAAAAGAAAACAAACAAAGATTGCAGACATTTCTTCTCTCTCTCTTTGGAATAACGTGTGCCAAAAAAATCAAGTACAATAAGATCTGGAATGTGAAGGATCGGTTATGAATTCATGTTGACTTTAAAGCTTAAACAAACTGTGCCTTGTCCGAAAAAACGACAAAAATAGCCACTCTCCAGAACCATCCACAGCAATATTTTATACATAAGAAAGAGTACCCTGTCTGCCAGATGCACGAGTGCCAATGTTTAATATTAAAATCCATGAGCTCATCTACAGAGAAAAAAAAAAAAAAAGTTTCATTGTGCAATGACCACCCACTGTTGCCCTAATCCATAACTGTGAGTTGAAACATACAGCAAAAGCAAAAGGTAGCAATTATTATTTTTTTGTTATGTGTAAAACATGACACTCTTCTACATACATTTTAAAGGCGTTGTCATTGACATTGGCTTTAATTTTATGAGACAGATCTTAACTCGTTACAGCGGTAATATGTTCTGAGCAAGCAATTAATTAACATTCACTAACATTTCAATGCATGAGAAACATTTTATGGTTTTTGAGCAGTGAAAGAGCTTGCCAGCAAATTGTGAAGTCAGAGTGACATATTTTCCTTCAAAACAGAACCACGTATCCCAGGATTTAATGGAACTTCTTAAAATTCCATAAAGAACAAGACTCTAATCAAGCTTTAAATAATATCTCGAAACACAGCTACTGAAGTGGCGCTAAAATATATTGAAAATGAATCAATTGAAAATTAAGGCAGATGAAAAAAAAGGCAAGGCTAATATGCTCTAATGGAAGCCATTACCCTACCGAATGTGTGTCTCCATGTTTAATGGTTTCATTTTCATTCAGGGAATGTTTCATTGTTTTCGTTTTCAGAGAGCAAAAGCATATTTTAACCTGTTACACACCATTTCACTCCATTTAAGATTGTTGTCTCTAATTTCTGATTTATTATGACATAAAACAAGTGTGAAAGAGGTCACTGACTGCCTTTACAGTACCACAGGGAAAGAAACAGAATTATGAGCACGCTTTGGAAACTGTAATATAAATAATTGTTGATGGGCAAAAATAACAGGGAACTTCAAATGTCAATGAGACATTTAAATCAACAAATACAGACATTTCACTTTCTAATGTATCTTCACATCCGTAAGTCACGTCTGATTTATTTTCTATTTTATTTCATTTGTTTAATGTAGTTGTTAGTCAGGTAGATTAAGTGCCATGCACACTTTTTTATTATTAAATATAACATCCAGTCCGTTATCTTGCTTTGCTCTTTGGAGGGCAAAAATATCTCAGTATTTTCTATGCAATTAGAAGAATCTTTGAAACTGTGTAATTAAAGCTCTTTGATGATCAAACAATTGGTGGAAACAGAAAAAAAAAAAGAAAAAAAAAAAGGAAACAAATGTTTAACAGAGAGAAATTAGTCCAGGTTCATGAATTAAATATATACCCTCGCATTAGTTCCATCACACGGGAGTTCAAGATATATTATAACTGAGGTACAGTAACCAGTAAAGCCTTTTATCAAATGTTTATTTTGGTCATTGTATAATTTTTATTTATTTATTTATTTTCTAGCAGATGTAAATCATTAAGAACTGATAAAAATAACTAAACACGACGAGGTAGAAAACATCTACGATTACAAATAGTGTTTGACAGATATAAGAACAACAGGCAGTTTCCACAAATAGGGCTTAGTAAATTATATATTAAAAAGTCAATTTTATCTTCTTTTTCAACAAATGGTGAGTGAAAATTATTGCTTAATGCTTAGAATTTTTTTTTTTTTTTCACATGTATTTTATATGATGTTAGCACAGTTTCAAAGTTTCATTTGCATCCCTTTTATCAAAATATGGGACATGACTGAATAGTATAAATATGTGAATTTGCTATTTTCTAGCTTAAAATAAAAAATCTGATGACATAAAATCCTCACATTGAGTACCACGGTTGCAGATTTATCTTAAATTAACCTGTTAGGCTCAAATGAAGCTCTATGTTTGGGATCAAATGTTGATCGAATTTACTGATAAACATTATTTAAAACTATTTTGAATGTTATAGATAATTATAATAGCTTACACATATTTTTTACCATCTAAAACCTATTTAAAACATTACATTCAATCTATAATTGCTTGTTAAAAATGCTGCGTAAGTGTCTAGTCATTTATAATATATTCATAGACAACAACATGATGCATAAATGTAAAAAAAAAAATGAGTGTGGCTTGTTTTATAATTAAAAAAAAAAAAAAATCAAGGCTTCTTTCACAAGACATTAATGTGAATTTCTCAATGACATCAAAACATTTCAGTTTTGTTTGTTTGTCAGTAATTTTCATGATTAATTCGTTAATTTTCTTCATGATTTTCTTCTTTCAGTGTAATATTTCATGAAAGTGTAGAGTTAATGTAACCTGCCTTTTAAATAGCTTTACTTGTGAAAAGGTGAGAATTTTTGTTTTGCATGACGTTGTGAAAAAGCATCAAGAATGAACAGTAACTTCTCCTTGAACTTCATGTTACAAGTTCACATATTTTGTGTGGGGTGCGAGAGCTGAAATGTTAATCAGTTGGTGATAAGTGCTACGGAGCGATATGGGCCGTGTGGCAGCCGTCACTGTCTGAGGAGGTGGGGCTAAACCTCACTCACTTTAGATTCATGGGCAGCAATGGAGGCAGAGAATTCACTGAACCATGACAGCAAAGAGGGTGGCAACAAGAATTTTTTGAGAAAGGAATGATGGGACTAGAGAAACTCATCTCTCTTCAGGAGATTATTTTCAAGAACTACCAGAAACAAGTTCAGAAGTTCCTACAGATATGCTCTGTCACACAGGTGTGTGGGTGTGCTTACTTAACTAAATGGAAAAAGGGCAAATAACTTTTATTTTATAGTGTGAGAGGGTTAATAAATTATGTGTAGCAACTATAATATAGATATATATAGATAATAGATAATTATAGATCATTTATATTATATCCACTATTATTTTCATGTACCTATATATATTGGATGACAAAATAAATGAAAAATCATTTTATAAAATACTGATAAGTTCAGAAAGAAACAAAGAAAAGAAACAAACAAAGAAAGTGTTTTTTAAATAACCCTTTTTTAAGATTTTGAAAAAGCGGTCCCACTTTATATTAGGTGGCCTTAACTACTGTGTACTTACATTTAAATTAATCATTTGGTACAATGCACTTATTGTGTACATGTTTTTACATTGTACTTATATTTTTTTTTAAATACCTATACGTAGTTACATCTGTAATTCATTTCTGTATTTACATTTATAATTACAATGTTGACCCATCCCTTACACCTTAACTCACCCTTAAACCTACCCATACCACCAAACCTGTCCCTAACCTTACCCGTATCCCACCTCAATAGCAGCAACAGTGTTTTACAATACAGTATGAACACAATAAGTACATTGTACTTATTTTTTGATGTAAGTACATAGTAGTTAAGGCCACCTAATATAAAGTGTCACCGAAAAAGCTATCAGAAAATATTGAAAATATTGAAAATATTGAAAATATTGAAAATATTGAAAGAAAGAAAGAAAGAAAGAAAGAAAGAAAGAAAGAAAGAAAGAAAGAAAGAAAAATGTTCTTACTATTTAAAAAAAAAAAAAAACTATTCATTTTCTTCTTAAGTATGAGTGTCTTGATTTTAGAATGCTTCACTATTTGTACTGAAAAACAAGATAAATATATTGAGCAAGAAAATTTATTTATTTATTTATTTATTTTTTGCTTTCAAACATTCCATCCAGTTTTTATAACATTACAGAAACTGCTATTACAATATTCAGATATTCAAAAGACAAACTGACAGCTTTATATAGGCTACCAACCACCTGTCATATCACCATCTAATATATTCCTAATGGATTACATTCAATCCCACTCTACCATTTTTTTCTTGTTGAGTTTCACTCAGAAAGAAAGATGTCAGGTTCTAAATGCTATTTCATGTTGACATATAAACACAAGCATATGTGAAATATTACTTCAACCGCTTGGATGGAATTAAAGCTCAGCTTTTAACCTTGCGTCTGGTACATTATGGAGGTCATGAAATATATGAAATGGATATGACTCCCTTCAGCACACTTTAGCATCTTACCGTCACTACCAGGAAGATCTAACAATACTGACGCTGAGACTTCCTGCACTTCAGCCTGTTCACTGCGTGCCACAAAACCACCACTAATCTGAGGAAGTAAGCAAAAATGTGAAAAGAGATTCCTGTAATAATAATAATAATAAAACCGACAATAATTAACTAAATTGTCTAAAATGTATGTGTGCACTAAACCCCATGAATATGATCCCCAGATCCGCCTTTGTCTCTACACTAAAACCAGTCTAAAAAGACAACAATGATAATGAATTATTAAAAACAACAATATCGTTTTGTCCTAAAATATGACATCAATATTCAACAGAAGCTAAATAAACAACAGTTGTTCTTTTGTGCGTGCATCTGGATAATTCAGCTTCAGAACATAAACCGCTACAACAGATTACAGATGCTCAGACATGCAGAAATGAAAGCGCTTAACTAACAAAGCAACCATTCAAATTCAGCGGTCTGTGTGCTTTGTTAGAAAGCATGTTCTTTCCACACTGGAGAAGGTTCCGGAGATAGAACAGGTTGTCAGAAATACTGAAAAAATCACCTGTGTGCTTCCGTTAGACAAAGACCTGTCACTCTTCCTAAACATGATATAGGTGGCAGTCGTAGCCTGAGGGCCTGTGGTTTTAATATTTAAAATTTAATTTAATAACACGGGTCGCACTTGGCATGTGTGTCCTTGAATGCAATGAAGGACACAAGCTCTGAGCATGTTCTCACGATGAAACTGTCATATTTATGTCCAGTCTCTGTATCTTCACATTTTGAAGAGGGAATATGTACCATAATTCGCCAGCCTCATGTAGTTCCAAACTCGTGTGTGTGTGTGTGTGTGTGTGTGTGTGTGTGTGTGTGTGTGTGTGTGTATGAAATGATGCAGCCATTTACTAATAGAATGACCAAGCTGTTGTTTTTTGGGCCGTCAAGCTCCAAAAAAGATAAAGAAAAAAAGAAAGCACCATAAAATTAAAATATGATTTTTTTATATAATTATATAAAAATCTGAATATATAGTTATAAGTCTGAATATTTAAATGTAAATTGTGAATATATAGTTACAAGTCTGAATATATAGAAGTAAATATGAATGTAACACTTTATTTTAGGATCTCCTAATTAGTTGCTTATTAGCATGCATATTACTAGAATATTAGCCATTTATTAGTAGTAATTAAGCACATATTAATGCCTTATTTTACATCCCTAATCCTACCCAATACCTAAACTTAACAACTACCTTACTAACTATTAATAAGCAGCAAATAAGGAATTTATTGAGGGAAAGGTCATAGTCAATAATGAATTAGTGTTCCCTATTCTAAAGGGTTACCATATGAATATATGCTTATAAGTCTGAATATATAAATGTAAATCTGAATATATGCTTATAAGTCTGAATATATAGAAGTAAATATGAATATATAGTTATAAATCTGAATATATAAAAGCAAATCTGAATATATAGTTAAGTCTGAATATATAGAAGTAAATCTGAATATATAGTTCAAGTCTGAATGAATAGAGGTAAATCTGACAATATAGTTGTAAAGTTTGAATATATAAATTAGGGATGTGCCCGAAGCCGAATACCTTATTCGGAAAGGCACGGATAATGGCTTCAAAACGAATAACGCATTTATCCGAATAACACAACAAATATTCGGCAGACACAATCACATGTTTGCTGGAACAGCACTACATTAGTGAGGTCTGAGGTTGTTAAGATTTGTGCAATAATAATGGCTAGTACTGCTCTGATAGCGTTTGACACAGTTTTGTACAGATAATATCATGGTGATCACGTTTGTCTAACGAATGTTGCGCGCTCCTTTTTTGATTGCTGCCTGTCAGTGCCGGACAAGCAGTGTTGCCAGATATGCTACAAAAAAAAAAAAACACAACCAATCTCCTGAAAAATGCAGCAAAATAAGTTTAAATCTTGTATTTTGCAAACAGGATACATAATCTCTAACCTCAGCCGTCATCTTCCCACTTTATTAATGCCCTAATTACTTTATTAAGGCTGTTACATTCAGTAGCCCCTCACTGCAGAACAAAATATCCAGGGGGCGGAGTTGGATCCACATCCAGGGGGTGGAGATTGGTAGGTTTAGGGGTGGGGATGGGTGGGTTTATGGATCAGGGGGTGGAGACGGGTAGGTTTAGGTCTATGTAAGGTGGGAGGAGTTGGATCTAGATCCAACTCCACGCCCTGGATCTTGTGTTCTGCAGTGAGGACCATCTCGTTACATTAAGCATTAAAACAAGTCCAGCGACGCTTATAATAACTAAATTGTTAGTTGTGGCGGAGCGGAACGGAGGCTGCACTTGCGCCAAGCTCGTTCACTCCTGCGAGTCAGCCACATGAATTTATTCAGCGACATGATTTTAAACAATTTTTCATATGTTTTCAAATTTTATTTTTGAACATGAAACATTTACGGAGGTCTGGACCTCATAATTGGCTATGGGCCTGGATGTGTAAAGTGAATGAGTGTAAACTATAGTTTATAGAATGAGCTCAAATCAATAGCCGCATTGGAGTCTATGCGCGTCTCTCAGAAATCAGAGCTTTGTCCGGACTTATATCAACTCGACAAAAATATCCTAAAAACGGTCCTAACTTCAAACCTTTTCGGATTCTAACTGTAAAAACGCATTACATTAGCCCTTTTCGTGAATGGCATTACATTTAATTATACAAGACGAAGAAAAGCGATGTTTGATCAAGGCTTTTGGAGGCTCCAAATTATTTGTTGCGCTCTGTTGATAAAAAAAACTTGTAAATGATCACAAACTCCCGCAACACATGATCTAAGTTACTTAAAGTTCAAGCAAGCTTTATTGTCATTCTGCTATGAGTAGGCTACTGAACACTTTCTGTCCATTTCTGTTTTGTTTTTTTTTGTTTGTTTTTTTCAGCTTCTTTTTGTCTACTAGTGCTCTTATTTAAGATTGTGGATGCTTGTCTCTTGTCAAATTTGTACACAAAGTTTCACTGGAAAATAAGAAGAATAAAGTTATTTTTCTTTTTTGATAAAGTTTTAAATAGAAGATATTTACAAAGTTATAATTTTAATAAAAAAATAATACTTCCTTTAGTTATACAATGCATATTTGTTAAATGAAAACTAGGAATCGAACATATTTGCATTTAAAATGGTATGTTCATGTAATTTGACGAACTTCCGGTTTAAGCCACGCCCACTTCCGGATCTATCCGAATACAGATACAGATAGTTTTGAGATTGTCACAGATACAGATACAGATACAAATAATGGCTCCGCTGCACACCCCTAATATAAATGTAAATTGTGAATTTATATTTATTATTCTAATTATATAATAGTAAATCACAATGTATGTTTATAAATGTTGAGTAGGCCTATATAAATGAAAATCTGAATATATATATATATAGTCTACATTTCAACATAAATATATCTTTACTATTAGGCATGTCAATAAGCAGATGTTTTTGCTTTTTTAAACTTTTTTTTTAAAGTTCTCCAAATGAAGTTCTTAGCAATGCATATTACTAATCAAAAATTTTATATAATCAAAAAGTTTTTATACATTTACGGTAAGAAATTTACCAAATATCTTCATTTAATATGATCTTTATTTAATATCCTAATGATTTTTGGCATTTTTTTTTTTTTTTTAATTTTGACCAATACAATGTATTTTTGGCTATTGCTACAAATATACCCCAGCGACTTAAGACTGGTTTTGTGGTCCAGGGTCACATATTAATTATTTTAATTATTACTGTCTATCCCATGCTGCTGCAATTGTCTCTATTCACTCCAATCACTATTTGTAAACATATGATGTTGTTGGCAATTTCCCTAGCCCTCTTCTTCTATATATTCAAAATTTGCATTTATATATTCAAATTTGGTAACACTTTAGAATAGGGAACACTTATTAACTATTAACTATGACTTTTCCCTCAATAAATTCCTAAAATACTGCTTATTAATAGTTAGTGAGGTAGTTGTTAAGTTTAGGTATTGGGTAGGATTAGGGATGTAGAATAAAGCATTAATATGTGCTTAATTACTACTAATAAATGGCTAATATTCTATTAATATGCATGCTAATTAGCAACTAGTTAAGTGACCTTAAAATAAAGTGTTACCTCAAATTGATATCTATATATTCACAATTCACATTTATATATTCAAATTTATATCTATATATTCAAAATGTACATGCATATATTTTGAATTATAACTATATATTCAGATTAGCTTCTATATATTCAGACTTATAACTATATATTCAGATTTACATTTATATATTGAGAATTATAACTATATATTCAGATTTACTTCTATATATTCACAATTTACTTTTATATAATCAGGCTTATAACTACATTTCCTGTTTGGCACCTCATAGTGTATATATATATATATATATATATATATATATATATATATATATATATATATATATACGTACATACATATATATTGGGGAAAATCATATTCTAAAATCATATTCTCATTCATAATCATTTTATGGTGCTTTCTTTTTCTTTTTGGAGCTTGGCCACTTTATATACAGTATATATATATATTATAACAGTAAGTACATGTAACGTGTAATAAGGACACCTTAAAATATGTTGTGTGTGTATATATATATATATATATATACACACACAACATATTTTATATATATAGATATATATATACACAACATATTTTAAGGTGTCCTTATTACACGTTACATGTACTTACTGTTATAATAACAATAAATTATGCATAATTACATGCAAGTAACCCTAAACCAAACTCTAATCCTAACCCTAAGTAGTTATTTAATATTACTCAGTACTTACATGTATAATTACACTGTAAAAAGGACACATTAAAAATAACAGTGTAACCTTTTTTTAAATTTTGAAAAACTTTCAGAAAATATTGAAAAATATTGATGAGTAAACAGTAAAAATAATAATAAATTAAATTAAAAATAAAATCAAAGTTGTAAATAAAACAATGCTTATTGGAGTATATTTTACAAGAAAATACTATTTATGAAATTTACTTTGAAATGTAGTTACAAAGTTACGTGTAGTTAGTAGAATGTCTAAAGTGGACTATCGAAATAAAGTGTAACCTTTTTTTTTTTTTTTTTTCTCAATGTAGTATTAAATTAAAAACACTTTTCATTAAATGGAAATAACCATCACATCATACATACAGGCCAAAAGATATTTAGTGGTTTTGCACGTTTAAGATGTTTGTGTTCATGCCCCTCGGAGAAAGCCGTCTCTGACAGTGACTAGTGTTTGCTTTCAGCTCAGTAGTGATGTGAGAAATCGATGGTTGTGCTGATCACTTCACCTTCACTAGAGCAGGCTGTTCAATCGATGCGTTTGATGTCAGGACTGGGATGAACTGAGTCAAGTGGAGAGTGGAGTTGATCTTATTTCTGTCTCTATTGGGTTACAGGGAGATGCAGGGAGCCAGAGGAAGACAAAGGGAGGTCACTGGCCGAGCTGACTGTGATGAATTACAAGAACAACACTTCTGGATTTGTGGAGAGTGAACTTGAATTGTTTGGCCACTAGCTGTAAATATGTCAAATCATAGCTCTCACCTTGGCACGTGTGCAGAAACTCAGGTTTAATACTGTATGCAAAATAACATATTTGTTGTTGGGTTGTCTAGTTGTTTTATACCCAAAGGGGTGAAGATTTATTAGTTAGCATGGCCTTGTCAACCCCTGCTGATAAATATTGTAAAAAGACCTACATGTTGCTGTACCATGTTTTCGAGATGGTCCTCACTGCAGAACACAAGATCCAGGGGGTGTGGTTGGATCTAGATCCAACTCCTCCCACCTTACATTTACCTAAATCTACCCGTCTCCACACCCTGATCCCTAAACCCACCCATCCCCACCCCTAAACCTACCAATCCAACCCGCCCCCTGGATCTTTGTTCTGCAGTGAGGGACTACTGATGTTTTCTCCATTCACTGAAAAAGTGTGTTGGATTTAAATGATTTAATGCGTTAGTAAGTAATTGCAACATCATGAATTTAAGTAGTCTCAAATTATTCTATATGGTTCTCTGACAGGAATTTCATTACATATCTTTTTTCAGTTTTGAAATATAATTTTGTACTAGCTAGAAGTATTGGCTAAGTTACTCTAACAAAAGTCAGCTACTAGCTACTAATTACATCTTCAACAGTGTAATTAGATCACTGTATTAATTACTCTCTAATTACGGTGTTATGCTGATGATACTCAGATCTATATTTCTTTGCGGCCCGGCGAAACACACCAAATTGAGAAACTAACGGATTGCATTGTCGATATAAAAAACTGGATGACGAGTAATTTCTTACTGCTAAATTCTGAAAAAGCAGTGGTGTTAATTATCGGACCTAAAACCCACACATGTAATAACTTAGAACACTGTCTAACACTTGATGACTGCTCTGTAAATTCTTCGTCATCAGTTAGGAAACTAGGTGTGCTATTTGATAGCAATCTTTCCTTTGACAGCCATGTTTCTAGCATTTGTAAAACTGCATTTTTTTATCTTAAAAATATATCTAAAGTGAGACCTTTGCTCTCAAAGTCAAATGCAGAAATGTTAATTTAATAAATAAGATTATTGTAATGCCTTATTGGGTGGTTGTTCTACACACTTAATAAACAAACTCCAGATGGTCCAAAATTCAGCAGCTAGAGTTCTTACTAGAACCAGGAAGTATGACCACATTAGCCCGGTTCTGTCAACACTGCACTGGCTCCCTATCAAACAGCAGATAGATTTCAAAATCTTGTTAATTACTTATAAAGCCCTGAATGGTTTAGCACCTCAGTACTTGAGAGAGCTCTTATTGAATTATAGTCCTCCACGTCCATTGCGTTCTCAAAACTCTGGCCATTTGATAATACCTAGAATATCAAAATCGACTGTGGGCTGCAGATCCTTTTCCTATTTAGCGCCAAAACTCTGGAACAATCTACCTAACACTGCTCGGGAGGCAGACACACTCTGTCAGTTTAAATCTAGATTAAAGACCCATCTCTTTAACCTGGCTTACACATAATACGCTAATACGCTTCTAATATTCAAATCCATTAAAGGATTGTTAGGCTGCGTTAATTAGGTCAACCATAACCGGGAGCACTTCCCATAACACCCAATGTACTTGTTACATCGTAAGAAGAATGGCATCTAAGCTAATATTAGTCTGTTTCTTTCTTATTCTGAGATCACCGTAGCCACCCGATCCAGTCTGTATCCAGATCAGATGGTCACTGCAGTCACCCGGATCCAGTTCGTATCCAGATCAGATGGTGTATCAGCACCTAGAGATGACAGGAGGAGCGGAGATCAGGACACCTAGATGAACCCCAGAGACAGATCCCCGGTGAAGACCTCGTCACCTAGATAGCCATCGGGACAAGACCACAGGAACCAAAAGTCCTTTACAAAATCTGACTTTACTGCAGTTGGAACAAACTGCGGGTTTGTCTGGTCAGAGGAGACCTGGCCCCCCTGAGCCTGGTTTCTCCCAAGGTTTTTTTCTCCATTCTGTCACCGGAGTTTTGGTTCCTTGCCGCTGTCACCTCTGGCTTGCTTGATTGGGGACACTTCATTTCCAGCGATACCGTCGACTTGATTGCACAGATACTAATTAAACTGAACTGAGCTGGACGATGACATCATTGAATTCAATAATGAAATTATTGACACTATTTTTACTTTGACACAGTCTGTATTGTTAAAAGCACTATATAAATAAAGGTGACGTGACTTGATTCTCTCTAAACACTATCGCATTATTATTACTAATTACTTTTTAAATCCCATCAGCCTCGACCAGTTGAACAATACAAGGATGGACATGAAACCGCTCATTTAATTCTTTCAAATAAATAATATAAAATTGCATAAACGATTCTTGAACTGACCAAAGTATTTAAAGAGAGAAGGTTACATTAAAATCAGACATTTTAACATGAGATGTTAAATTTATGTTAAATCCCCTATTGTGTTTTATATAGAATTGTGCTATACAGTGTAAGAAGTAAGAGTAATCCCTTACTTTACCTTTTCTGATAAAAGTAAATTGCTGTAATTAACTATTTATTAATGCATTACACCCACCACTAGCTAACTGTTAGCAAGCAATAACACATTAGCATGCTAAATGTGTCAGGGAAAAACACGGATTCACTTGCAGGTTCAACTCAAAATATTTATTAAAGTCCCAAAACACAAAACTCGGCCGGGGCAGAAGGCCGGGAGCCACAATTCAGGCCAGAGAATGGGGACAGGAAGAAGGGATCAGTCCAATCAAGCCTCCAGTCACTCCACAAGGCAGAGAGGATACTGTGTAGGGAGATCAGCGCCCACAGTCCCGGCGTTGGTGCTGACGCAACGTCAGAGTGGAGAGTTCCCAGTTGAGCGCGTCGCGAGGGAGGAAGCCACAGAACACAGCTACGGGAACACCAGGACAGGAACTTGGAAACAGAGAATTGGAGAAACGAGAGGCAGAGAGGGGACAGATGAGAAATCAAACTTTAAGCACTAAACTGAACTTGGAGCCTAGGAAGACACGGCAGGACAAAACACGACTAAATAGAAAGTAGGTAACGAGCAAAGCGTAGCGTGTTCACACCACAACGATCAGACACAAGACTACAGACAAGGGGAGCTTAAATAGAGGGAGAATAGATGGATAACTAGTCACAGGTGTGATGGCAGCTAAAGTAGTAAATGAGATAACGATGGGGAGGGGAACCACGAAGACAACGAGCACATGGCAAACTGTCAAAACAAAACCCACATGATCAACAATAAACACGTACAAAAGACACACACAACTTGCTGATCAGACCGAAGTCATGACAGTACCTCCCCCCCGAGGAGCGCCACCTGGCGCACCCAGGAGGGGCTCACCTCGTCGCCGGCGGAAGTCCTCGACCAGAGTCTGATCCAGAATGTCCCGGGCCGGTATCCAACTCCTCTCCTCTGGACCGTACCCCTCCCAATCCACCAGAAACTGGAAACCCCGGCCACGCCGTCTAACGTCCAAGAGCTTTCTCACAGTGTACACTGGAGTACCATCCACTATATGAGGGTGAGGGGATGGGAAGAACCAACAGGGTGAAGAGAGGAACGAAACACTGGCTTAATCCTGGATACATGAAAAACAGGGTGAACCCGACCAAGCGTGTGAGGAAGCTTGAGCCGCACTGCCACTGGACTCAGAACCTTGGTGATGCGATATGGCCCAACGAACCTGGGTGCCAGCTTACGAGAAGGCACCCGGAGAGGCAGGTCCTTGGTGGAAAGCCATACTTTCTGACCACACACGTACTGAGGAGCAGGGGTCCTGTGGCGATCAGCCGCTGCTTTGGTCCGTCTGGAAGCCCGGGCCAAGACTTCCTTAGCCCTCCTCCAGGTGCGGCGATACCGACGGACGAAGGCTAAGGCAGACGGGACCGCAGCTTCGGGTTCCTGAGCAGGGAAAAGAGGTGGTTGGTAATCCATGGAACATTGAAAGGGAGACATACCTGTGGACGCTACAGGAAGGGAATTGTGGGAATACTCGACCTACGGTAGCTGCTGACTCCAGGAGTTCAGACTATGTGATGCCAGGCAGCGGAGAGCTCTCTCGAGATCCTGGTTGGCTCGCTCGGACTGCCCATTGGTCTGAGGGTGAAAACCTGAAGACAAGCTCGTTGAGGCCCCTATCTGTCTACATAACTCTTTCCAAAACCGGGAGACAAATTGTGGTCCTCTGTCGGAGACCACATCCACCGGAAGACCATGAATCCGGAAGATGTGGTCCACTACCACCTGTGCAGTCTCCTTGGCGGAGGGGAGTTTGGGCAAGGGAATAAAATGGGCCGCTTTGGAGAAGCAATCCACCACCGTCAGAATCACAGTGTTGCCTCTTGATGGGGGAAGGCCAGAGACAAAATCAAGGGCCAGGCCAAGGACGAGAGGGAATGGGCAAAGGCTGCAACAGACCAACAGGAGACTGGTTAGAAGTCTTATTTTGAGCACACGCCAAGCAAGCCAACACAAACTGCCTGACATCCTGGGCCATGGATGGCCACCGCCATCCGCCAGCGATCTCCGAACCCCTGGATGACAGGTTACCCTGGACTTGTGACCCCACCGAAGGACCTCAGGACGCAGCGCAGCCGGCACAAATAACAGACCCTCCGGACTCCTCCTCGGGGCCTCCCCCTCCCGCACGGCCTTCTTTACCCGCCGCTCGACATCCCAAGAGAGGGATCCCACCACCATCCCCTTGGGGAGAATGGTGTCAGGAGCCACATCACTCCCAGGACCCTCGAACAGATGAGAAACGGCGTCAGGCTTAGTGTTCTTGGAACCTGGCCGATACGAGAGGGAGAAGCTAAACCGCCCAAAGAAGAGTGCCCAGCGGGCCTGGCGAGCATTCAACCTCTTGGCCGAACGGATATATTCCAGGTTCTTGTGATCCGTCCAGACCAAGAATTGGTTGGCTGCTCCCTCCAACCAATGGCGCCACTCCCCCAGAACCAGCCTGACTGCCAGCAGCTCTGTTACCTATGTCATAATTTCGTTCTGCAGGGCTCAGGCGGTGAGAGAAAAAGGCACAGGGGTGCACCTTCTCATCTCTAGGGGACCGTTGGGACAGAACCGCGCCTACCCCGACCTCAGAGGCATCTACCTCGACAATAAATTGCCATTCAGGATCTGGAAGACAAAGAACAGGAGCAGAGATGAAACGGGACTTAAGAACATCAAAGGCCTCCTTGGCCTGAGAATTCCACCTGAACGGTACCTTGGGTGAGGTAAGTGCCGTTAAGGGTGCAGCAACCAGGCTAAAGTTCCAGATGAATCGCCTATAGAAATTGGCGAACCCCAAGAACCGCTGCAGCACCTTCCGAGAGTCAGGGGTTGGCCACTCGGCTACGGCCCTTACCTTAGCAGGATCAGCCTTGATCCCCTCCGCTGAAATAATATGCCCCAAGAATGAAACTGACTTGGCATGGAACACACACTTCTCCGCCTTGGCATAGAGCTGGTTCTCCAGCAGCCGTTGTAGCACCTGACGAACATGTTGAGTGTGAACCTGCAAGGAGGGAGAGAAGATGAGGATATCATCGAGATACACAAAGACAAATCCGTTTACCATGTCTCTCAACACATCATTGATCAGGGCCTGTAAGACAGCTGGGGCGTTAGTAAGCCCGAAGGTTAAGACCCGGTATTCAAAGTGTCCCGTAGGTGTATTGAAGGCTGTCTTCCACTCATCCCCCTCACAAATACGGACCAAATGGTAGGCATTGCGGAGGTCTAACTTTGTGAAGACCTTGGCTCCCTGTAACTATTCAAAAGCAGATGACAGAGGCAGAGGATACCGGTTTCTTATGGTGATGTCATTTAGGCCCCGATAATCAGTGCAGGGCCGCAGGGAGCCATCCTTCTTTACGAAGAAGAACCCAGCGCCAGCAGGTGAGGAAGAGGGACGGATGAGGCCGGCATTTAAGGATTCTTTAATATACTTGTCCATGGCCTCTCTTTCAGGACCAGACAGGGAGTACAAATGCCCCTTAGGCGGAGAAGTGCCTGGGAGGAGATCGATGGCACAGTCGTACGGCCGGTGAGGTGGTAAGGACGTGGCCCGGGACTTACTGAAGACCCGGCAAAGATCGTGGTACTCCGCCGGGACTCCGGAGAGATCAGCTGCCTCCACCTGAAACACAGAAGACAAAGAGCCAGGAGACAAGGCAGCACCTAAACAAGCAGCAAGACAGGATTGACTCCAAGATAACACAGAGTTTCCCGACCAATCCACATGAGGGTTGTGCTGCACCAACCACGGGTGCCCCAGAACAACAGGAGCACCCAGGGAATCAAGGAGGTATAGCTCAATTACCTCACGGTGATTGCCAGAGACAACTAAACTTACTGAAGGAGTGGAGTGGGTGATGGAGGAGAGTAGAAGGCCATTAAGGGAATGGACAGAGATGGGAGAAGGGAGAGGAATGGCAGGAATGCCCCACTGCTCCGCAACAGAAATATCCAAGAAGTTGCCTTCAGCTCCTGAATCGACAAGAGCAGAACAGGAGTGAATGATGTCCTTATATTTAACGGAGACAGGGAGCAGGGTGCGAGACTTGGGGGACTCGAGACACGGAGAAGCACCCATCAGAATCCCCTGGCTTACTGATGGGCCCTGGCTTTTAAAGGACACTGGATGGCTCTGTGCCAAGGCTTCCCGCAATACAGGCAGAGACCTCGAGCCAGTCGATCCTGCTTCTCCTTGGCTGTGAGATGTAGACGTCCCACCTGCATGGGCTCCGGGTCAGCTACTGAAGGTGAGGAGGTAAGGGCAGAACTGGACGCCCCCTCGCCCAATGTCCAGGAGGGTTGGCTGGCCACCGCTGACGGCGACGCTGTCGAAATCACAAGACAGCTCATGAGTAACAATCTCGTCCTGGATCTCCTCATCCAGCCCCTCCCGAAACCTAGCACGCAGAGCAGCTTCATTCCAGTCGCAGGCGGCCGCCAGTGTTCTAAACTGGATGGAATAGTCCGTGACTGAGCGACCATCCTGATTCAACCGCACCAGCTGGGAGGCTGCCTCGTCACCCTGAGCAGACTGGTCAAACAGCTTAATCATCTCGGCTCGGAAATCCTGATATGTGGCACAGAATGAGGCACGAGCGTCCCACACAACAGTAGCCCAATCGCGGGCCCTCCCCTTCAAGAGGGTGATCACGAATGCCAGACTCCTCCGTGGCGTAATGGCGAGGCTGGAGTGCAAAGACCAAGGAGCACTGGGACAGGAAGGCCCGGCATGAATTTGGATCTCCATCGTAGGGCGGAGGACTGTTGGCGTGGGGTTCTGGCTCAGCCTGGGGTGGAGAACGAACGAGGGAGGCAGCAGATCGGCTGTCCAGGGCCTCCTGCTGGAGTTCCTGTACCCGTACCTTGAGTTCAGCTACCTGGGCTGTCAGTAGGTCAACCTCCCTGTTAACTGGGTCGAATGCTGGCCAAGGAGAATGCCCTGTTGTGTCACAGCAGTCCTGACTTGGTCTGCTCCTGCTGAATCCATACTGGTCTGATCGTTCTGTCAGGGAAAAACACGGATTCACTTGCAGGTTCAACTCAAAATATTTATTAAAGTCTCAAAACTCGGCCGGGGCAGAAGGCCGGTAGCCACAATTCAGGCCAGAGAATGGGGACAGGAAGAAAGGATCAGTCCAATCAAGCCTCCAGTCACTCCACAAGGCAGAGAGGATACTGTGTAGGGAGATCAGCGCCCACAGTCCCGGCGTCGGTGTTGGCGCAACGTCAGATTGGGGAGAGACAGCGCACAGAGTCCCAGCGTCAGTGCTGACGTGACAACAGAGTGGGGAGAGAACAGCGCACAGAGTCCCAGCATCAGTGCTGACGCAACGTCAGAGTGGGGAGAGAACAGCACACAGAGTCCCAGCGTCAGTGCTGGCACAACGTCAGAGTGGAGAGTGCCCCGTTGAGAGCGCCGCGAGGGAGGAAGCCACAGAACACAGCTACGGGAACACCAGGACAGGAACTTGGAAACAGAGAATTGGAGAAACGAGAGGCAGAGAGGACAGACGAGAAATCAAACTTTAAGCACTAAACTGAACTTGGAGCCTAGGAAGACACGGCAGGACAAAACACGACTAAATAGAAAGTAGGTCACGAGCAAAGCGTAGCGTGTTCACACCACAACGATCAGACACAAGACTACAGAGAAGGGGAGCTTAAATAGAGGGAGAATAGACGGATAACTAGTCACAGGTGTGATGGCAGCTAAAGTAGTAAATGAGATAACGATGGGGAACCACGAAGACAAAGAGCAAATGGTAAACTGTCAAAACAAAACCCACGTGATCAACCATAAACACGTACAAAAGACACACACAACTTGCTGATCAGACCGAAGTCATGACAAAATGCTAAACTTTTTGCATGGTTTTTGAGTGAAGTAACATAAAAAATGGGAAACAATTCTAAAATGCATCGTAATTGAACATAAATAACTTACACTAAGTGTAAATAGCAATTAGATTATATTTACACTAAGTGCAAATAGCATATTTTCTTAGCAATGGATACTATTTACACCAAGTGCAAATAGCAATGGATTGTATTTACACTAAACAGCAAGATGTTCTGCTATTTATACTACTTATTGCAAATAGTGGCAATTATTTGCACCTCAGTATTGTAGTACATTATAAAACAGTACGCAATAATAAAGTATTGAGTGTAAATTATAATTTTGGTAAAACTTTATTTTGATGGTCCCTTTTGAACATTCTGTTGACACTAAGTAATGTTGCAACTACATGTCAACAAACTCTCTACAGAGTATTAGTAGACTGTCTGCTTCATATCTACTAACTCCTTATTGTGTTGGTCTCCCAACAGATATTCTACTGACTATAAGTAACTTTGCAAGAATGTGTCAACTTAATCTAACTCTAACTCTACCAGTCAACTAATACACACTCTCTAATGAGAGTTAGTAGAAATGAAGGTGCAACATTACTTATAGTCAATGGAATGTGTTAAAGGGACCATCAAAATAAAGTGAAACCATAATTTTAATTCAAATTATTAAATGGATGTCACCTCATTGGGTCAATAAAGCCCTCCCTACACCTACCCTAACCCTGCCCGATACTTTATTTTCAACTTTTTGATTATTTCCTTAATTTTTATTGAAAATAAATGCCTTTCCGATGCGATATGAGATTTGAAAAGGGAGAAAAAAAATTTGGCAAAGGGTGGGTTCGATCGCGTCAAAATACACATGCCTTACCATCCACTCCACTGAAACTGATAATTAATGGGAGTCTTTTTACAATGTTGACTGTCCCAATCACACGTTGGTGGGCGGAACTAGTGTAAATAGCATCAGCCAACAAGACACTCCATAAAATAATACTTAATTTCAGCATATCTCCATTAAATCCAATGCAAATCATGCTGGAAACTACAGATTTAGTAATGCCACAACAAAAATCATTTTTACTTGAGTACTTGATTGGTTCACATTCACCCTACATAATTTAATTTAGTAGACTGCATATTTTAGAGAATTGCAGTACTCAAAAGCAAAGAAATCAAGTTTAGAGCAGAAATACAATTTTGTTCACAAATGGTATCATTTAGTAAACTGAACACTTTTCATTATTTATTTCTTTTCCCCCCTCAGTGTCGGTGGTCATTAAGAAGTTTTCACGTTTTCATGGCAGGTCCTTAATTATTAGTCAGATGGCATAAACAGCTCAGGTGATTTGCTCTACTCAATTCCCCATCTTGCAGACCAGTTCTGAGTGCTAAGGTTTGGGGAATACAGCATACTACTACGATATGACATGCTTTACTGGAAGTGTAAAGCATTGATCCACCACTACAGTCCAGACACCTGAATCTGCTCTTTAAAAGCCTTGAAGTGTGTTTGTCTGCACCATGCTTCTGGATACATGCCCGATTATAGCGCTTTTCCCCACCATGATCGCAAAACATATCTTTTAAATGAAACTGCACTTATGTCTTGCTTTCCGTGGGCAGTAATGGCGCAAAGTTAATTGCACCAGGCAAATACTGCTGAGTTGTGTCAATGACGCATAATCTATAATGAGCCTAATTTACATAGAAAGCAGTTGTGTTTGCGAAGAGTAACAATGAGTTAATTTAAATACCTGCTGTGCATTTAGGGCCCAGTTAAATTGGATTGTGAGTGGTTAGTAAATAAGATGCAGATTTCTGAAATACTTTGCACAAAAGTATTACAACTATTTAATGAATTTGTTTGGATCGGCCAAACTTTAATGCCTTTGGAGACATCCGGTTCTCTGCTGTATGAAGAATAATCCACCTTCTAAATAAAAGACTGTTTCATCAGTTCCTCACGGTATGGGCCGACCTCATTAACCTCTCGTAATTAAGAATTGCTGACACCATTTACTCCTGGAGTATGAATGGAATAAATCTTTATTAAGTGTCATAAACTGTGAAATGCCGCAGCATTAACCTTTTCAGTACAGTGTTTGAAAAGTATAGCCATGCAAACCCACGACGACACCGTGAATGCTGATTACTGCCTGGATAAGCATGGTAAACACAATAGCCCTGACCTGTTTACCAGGGGTCCCTTGGGTTCCAGGGAAATAGCTGTATTAAATGGAATGGGATTAGTTAAACCTTCACCAGAGCCTTATTACAGAGGTCTTATGGATAAAGCTACACAAGAAGACTGTTTCACCAGGTATTTAACCCTCATCATTACCGTCAGCTTTAAATCTGCTTATGAGGCTGGGGAATAAATGCTAGACAGAAAGCTTAACTCTCAGACTGAGTTCAGATTTAATATATCATGCAAACAGTCACTCAATACACATTATTCAATAATATTAGGCTAGACTCTTCAGCTAAGGTAGGACACACAATAACACAGACAGGAAAACTCATGCATACACACTCTCACACACACAGACAGGGTTGAGTCTAGAGACAAACATACTGGAAGTGTAGAAGGTTTGCAGCTGAAAGGAAAGAGTAAAGCAATACTTTTCCTGAAATTATGCCCTTAACTAACATAGATTTTGACACATCTCCCCCAGTATTCATAAGAGTGGTTAATCCCTTTTTTGCTATGATTGTTATCACTGTTTTTGTTTTTTTGCTATCACTGTTTTTGTTGTTATTTTAACTTTTTCATATGTTTCCCCCGATCCTTAATATGTGGTTATATTCTTGGCTGGGAAAATGAACATAGATTTAGGCAGTGGAGACATGTTTTCAACCACAATTAAGACACTAATTAATACCTAACAATATTTCCTCCCATTATAGTAATTATTTTTTCTTAACCAATCAATCACTCAATCAATCAATCAATCAATACATTGATTGACAATCAGTAGTTTTGTGTTTCTGGTTACGTGTTGTGTTTAGATTTTAGATGTTTACCTTTAAATCAAAGATATTTTAAATAATAAAGGCAACGCTTTACATTAACTTTCCTTTGTTAATGCATTAACTAATCATGAACAAAACATTTGTTACAGAATTTATGAATATTTGTTAATGTTAGTTAATAGAAATACACCTGTTATACACCTGTTTATCCTCCCACTAAGTCAAATATTGAGAAAGAACCAAATTGCCTATCACAGCTATGCTGATGATACCCAGATTTACCTAGCCTTGTCTCCAAATGACTACAGCCCCATTGACTCCCTCTGCCAATGCATTGATGAAATTAACAGTTGGATGCGCCAGAAATTTCTTCAGTTAAACAAGGAGAAAACTGAAGTCATTGCATTTGGAAACAAAGATGAAGTTCTCAAGGTGAATGTATACCTTGACTCTAGGGGTCAAACAACTAAAAATCAGGTCAAAAATCTCGGGGTGATTCTGGAGACAGACTTTAGTTTTAGTAGTCATGTCAAAGCAGTGACTAAATCAGCATACTATCATCTCAAAAACATTGCAAGAATTAGATGTTTTGTTACCAGTCAAGACTTGGAGAAACTTGTTCATGCCTTTATCACCAGCAGGGTGGATTATTGTAATGGTCTCCTCACCGGCCTTCCAAAGAAGACCATTAGACAGCTGCAGCTCATCCAGAACGCTGCTGCCAGGATTCTGACTAGAACCAGAAAATCTGAGCATATCACACCAGTCCTCAGGTCCTTACACTGGCTTCCAGTTACATTTAGGATTGATTTTAAAGTACTTTTACTCGTTTATAAATCACTCAATGGCCTAGGACCTAAATACTTTGCAGATATGCTCACTGAATATAAACCTAACAGACCACTCAGATCATTAGGATCGAGTCAGTTAGAAATACCAAGGGTTCACATGAAACAAGCGGTGTCCGCTTTTAGCTATTATGCCGCCCGCAGTTGGAACCAGCTTCCAGATGAGATCAGATGTGCTAAAACATTAGCCACATTTAAATCCAGACTCAAAACTCATCTGTTTCGCTGTGCATTTATTGAATGAGCACTGTGCTATGTCCGATCTAATTGCACTGTATTTTATGTATAATCATTTTATATTCTTAACTGTTTTAAATTCATTTTAAATCAATTTTTATATAATTTCCTTGTTTTTATTGTTGTGATTATTATATATATTTTTAATGACTATTTCACTTCCTTTTATGTAAAGCACTTTGAATTACCACTGTGTATGAAACGTTCTACATAAATAAACTTGCCTTGCCTGTTCATTGCTAGTTTTTTGTTAGCTCAGGTTCATTAAATAATATTAACAGATACAAGTTTTGATTCTAAATATCACATGTTGAAATTAACACTAGCTATGATTAATTAATGCTTTAGAAGGATTTTTCATTGTTAGTTCATGCTGGCTAATGTAACAGGTTAACTAAGGAAGTTTGTTGTAAGTGTTAACACAAATAATAATTTATACAATTTGTTAAAGTAAAATTAGTGGAACAGCACAAATTAGATTAGAACGATGTGGTTTCAGTAAAATTTAGATGCTATTCCATTGTAGCTTCTTAACTAATCAATATGTGACCCTGGACCACAAAACCAGGCTTAAGTGTCAATTTTACGAAATTGAGACTTATACTAAATAAGATTTATGTATGGTTTGTTAGGATCGGACAAAATTTGGCCGAGATACAACTATTTGAAAATCTGGAATCTGAGGTTGCAAAAAAATCTAAATATTGAGAAAATCGCCTTTAAAGTTGTTCAAATTAAATTCTTAGTAGGGGTGTGCAGCGGAGCCATTATTTGTATCTGTATCTGTATCTGTGACAATCTCAAAACTATCTGTATCTGTATTCGGATAGATCCGGAAGTGGGCGTGGCTTAAACCGGAAGTTCGTCAAATTACATTAACATACCATTTTAAATGCAAATATGTTCGATTCCTAGTTTTCATTTAACAAATATACATTGTATAACTAAAGGAAGTATTATTTTTTTATTAAAATTATAACTTTGTAAATATCTTCTATTTAAAACTTTATCAAAAAAGAAAAATAACTTTATTCTTCTTATTTTCCAGTGAAACTCTGTGTACAAATTTGACAAGAGACAGCATCCACAATCTTAAATAAGAGCACTAGTAGACAAAAAGAAGCTGAAAAAAAAAAAAAAAATAGAAATTGACAGAAAGTGTTCAGTAGCCTACTCATAGCAGAATGACAATAAAGCTTGCTTGAACTTTAAGTAACTTAGATCATGTGTTGCGGGAGTTTGTGATCATTTACAAGTTTTTTATCAACAGAGCGCAACAAATAATTTGGAGCCTCCAAAAGCCTTGATCAAACATCGCTTTTCTTCGTCTTGTATAATTAAATGTAATGCCATTCACGAAAAGGGCTAATGTAATGCGTTTTTACAGTTAGAATCCGAAAAGGTTTGAAGTTAGGACCGTTTTTAGGATATTTTTGTCGAGTTGATATAAGTCCGGACAAAGCTCTGATTTCTGAGAGACGCGCATAGACTCCAATGCGGCTATTGATTTGAGCTCATTCTATAAACTATAGTTTACACTCATTCACTTTACACATCCAGGCCCATAGCCAATTATGAGGTCCAGACCTCCGTAAATGTTTCATGTTCAAAAATAAAATTTGAAAACATATGAAAAATTGTTTAAAATCATGTCGCTGAATAAATTCATGTGGCTGACTCGCAGGAGTGAACGAGCTTGGCGCAAGTGCAGCCTGCGTTCCGCTCCGGACAGCGGAGCCTTAATAAAGTAATTAGGGCATTAATAAAGTGGGAAGATGACGGCTGAGGTTAGAGATTATGTATCCTATTTGCAAAATACAAGATTTAAATTTATGTTGCTGCATTTTTCAGGAGATTGGTTGTTTTTTTTTTTTGTTTTGTTTTTTGGTAGCAATATCTGGCAACACTGCTTGTCCGGCACTGACAGGCAGCAATCAAAAAAAGGAGCGCAAGGATAGTTTATTGCTGAGGAGACAACATTCGTTAGACAAACGTGATCACCATGATATTATCTGTACGAAACTGTGTCAAACGCTATCAAAGCAGTACTAGCCATTATTATTGCACAAATCTTAACAACCTCAGACCTCACTAATGTATGCTGTTCCAGCAAACATTTGATTGTGTCTGCCGAATATTTGTCGTGTTATTCGGATAAATCCGTTATTCGTTTTGAAGCCATTATCCGTGCCTTTCCGAATAAGGTATTCGGCTTCGGGCACATCCCTAGTTCTTAGCAATGCATATTACTAATCAAAAATGAAGTTTTTATACATTTACGGCAAGAAATTTACAAAATATATTCATGGAACATGATGTTTACTTAATATCCTAATGATTTTTGGCATAAAAGAAAAATTGATCATTTTGACCCATACAATGTATTTTTGGCTATTGCTACAAATATACCCCAGCGACATAAGACTGGTTTTGTGGTCCAGGGTCACATATTATTAGTAGTAAAGATGAATACATTATTATTATTATTATTATTATTCAACAAAGAATGAAATGAGACCAAAGTTCACTAAATCAGAACTTTAAATTCTTATTTAGAGAATTATACAGCTTAGATGTAAACCCAGAGCAGATTACTATAACCTGACATTCTACATCTGCTAATTATTCCAAGGTGATTTTATAAGCACAATATTCCACCTCAAATTCTGATTTGATTTTCTCACTCTGTCTGTGCGTATTACTTAAAGGGATTTCTGAAATTAGATAAGAAATTGTATTAATCAAAGCATTTAAAATGGAGAAGGTAATTATATTCACATCAGTGCTGTGACAGAGAAATTCAGTAGAAAATCAGTTTATTTTCCATTTTTATATTGTTTAGATAAAGAAAACAGCTAACAAGCCTTTTATTTATAATAGAAGTCAGTGATTAATATACTGTATAATAATACAGTAAATGTTATTTTCAAATAGTTTACTAGCAATAAACAAATAATAGATTATTTATTCAATCACTCATTTATTATTACACTATTAAACATGTAATACCCAAATAATAAATAAAATGGGTCAACTTCTGATTTATTAGACATACAAATAAAGGGTATTACAATACTACCATGTTGATATATGTTTCGAAAGCTAAATGCACTGAAGAAATGTTAGTAAGTTTGTTCTCGTATGATGCTGCTGACTCAGGGTGGGAGACGCCTCCGGATCTTTCATCTCTCTTATTGACACCAGCAGGGACTAATGGCTCCACACTGAGGGCTGCGTGGCCCAGCGTCCATCAGGAGGTGTACTAACATCCATAAAGGGCTTTCAGAATTACTCCAAACGTGGAAGAGTGATGTTTAGATAATAGACCGAGATGGATTAGCATGCAGATAAATATTTCAACACTTTGGCTTTGTTTATTGATTGAGTCAGTAATTTCCACATCAGCTCAAATGAAGGAGGTTCCAGACTGTCGAGACCGATGTCTTCCTCGTGTCTCTCAGCCTGTGAACTCTGGGCTAAAAAATTAACAACTTCTCAATGGAGTTTTCTGCTAAAGCAGCAGTAATGTACCTGGCCTGGTTGATTCCCAAATGCCCTCTGGACCTCAGCGCCGGAGCATAATGCAGTTTAAACCGGAGTCAGCATGTACTTTTTTGTCCCTGTTTTTTTTTATGTCATTTCACAAATCTTTATAAAGTAGTGTTGAAGCTTGAAGCCAAAAAACATGAACTAACTGGACTTTAACAGCAGTCCAAATGTTTATAAGTAACTGTTATCCGATTATTGCTATTGACAAACAGACTAATGGTCAGCATGTTTGTTTGAGGCCACATCTCACACAAGTCTCACTAAAAGTACTGAGCCAGTCAGAGGAAAAAGCAATCCGCAGACGTGCTAATTAATGCTGAAAGACTTTCCTCTGGCCTGGCGCCTCTTGTGCCGTTCATGATGAGACCATCACGTTTATTTCTGAATACCTTAATATCTCCTTAAGTGATCAATAATGTGCATCATCATAAATCACGCCATGGCTGCAAAGCTGTTATTCCAAAAAGTCAATACCAAACTTGGGAGCAACTAATGGCAGGATTTGGTCTGGTTCCCTGTGGAAAGGCACCAGAAGAGAAAAAAAAAAAAAAGATTCATGCGTACAGTATGACACGAGTTTTCACATCTAAGCAAAGGTAGTCAACGAGCTCCGGTCTGGTCTCATCTTTCAGACAGTGTGGCGACTGAACGGATCTCTAATATAAGTGCGCTATTGAAGCTCTCACTTCAAATTATAGGCTGGCATGTGAAAACAAATTAACAGGATTGCAGCTAGCACAATTATTATTTTAAATATCTAAGTTTGTAATAACATTGTGATAACATCCTATCGTTATAATATAGTTTCACACACCTTAACATTTCACCATACTCCAAAAATGCCACATTCATTTCTCAAAGTTGTGTTTGTAAAGCACAGAAAAAGATGACAGAGAGAGAGAAAGAGAGAGAGAAAGAAAAAAAATGTAATCATTTTAACAACATTTTGGGTCTTACTACATTTTAAAATGTTATGAACATGCATATTCTTGTTCCAATAAATGTATTAATATATTCATTTTTAGTTGTTTAAAATTCTAATGTATTTGCAAATTGCAAATACAATTTTTTAGATTAGATTTTAGATGTGATTTATATTTAGTGTTTGGATAAAGAAAACAGCTAAGAAACATTTTACTGATAAGTCATTAATAAATCAAAACAAATCCATATGTATTGATTACTTTTTGTTTATGTAAATATTATTTTCAAATATAGTGTTTGTTTTTTTCTTCTAAAAATCATATTCGTTTCTAACAATAAACAAACAGCATAATAATTTAAAATATATATTTTATTAATTTAATTATTGCTTCATTATTACACTAATATAAACACAAAGCCTAAATCCTTTCGTTAGTCAATACATATTTGAATTAATATGTTTTAAATGAACTTTTAGGGTGGTCTTTAAAAATGTATTGGTTGTTTTGTGTGTAAAGAAGGATCTGAGACAGGTCATCTCATAATCTTTTGCTGAGCCTAGATTTAGTCTTCTATCAAATGATACTATTGGATTAATGTTGGATCCATGCCCTTTGTTCAACACATGCTCAGATAGACTATAGCGCTCATGAACACCTGTTCTCAGATCACGCTGTGAAATCATACTTCACAGCGGCTGACAAGCGTGACATACTCGGAAACAATTCTACAATGTAAGTAATGACTTTTACATTTCTGCCAGTCCATCAGATTAGACACAAAAAGCTCTGGTGTCAAAAGCAAACCAGCACTGAAATGGCAAAAGCACCTTAAATTAATATCCATGTATTCAGTCTCATTACACAACACCAAATGTATTGTCAGTCATTTTGAGCACTTTTGACAACATCTGAAAAACAATTTAAAACCGAGTGAAGAGTTGAAGGGTGAGTGTGTGCGTGTGTGTTTCAGGAGGAGGGTGCTAAATAACAGGCTCAGTTTGACAGTCAGAGATGCTACAGGTTGACAGGCATCTCACTCCTGGACAGTGCTGCATGGGGAGGTGTGTAAGTGTATGTGTGTGTGTGTGTGTGTGTGTGTGTGTGTGTGTGTTTGAAGAGGACAGGCTCGGGGTGTTTTGACTAATAGGAATCCAGGGCACTGCGATTTCGGCATCCAGAGCAGACAGTTGAAATCTCTGGGCAGTTAGTCTGTGCAGCCTCTCAAAGATTTTCCTGTCAGATTAGCTCTATAAAAGCTGAAAGGTTTTCAATAGTACAAGAAGGAGAGAGAGAGGGAGAGAGAGAGAGAACAAAAAAAGGTACATGCTTCCTTCATGGGAATTTAAAAACTGTCTGTATGTGCCAACTAATGTATCGCCAATAAATAAATACATCAGTAAATTACATATAAAAATTTTTTTAAAAAAATCACTGCAAATCTGAAGTATAAGGAGTTAAAGTGTACTGCATGACATTGGCAGTTACTCTACAGGCTCAATTAATCAATTTTAGTATGCTTAGTAATAAAACAACCACATTTAATAATACAACAAATAATTACTGTTGAGTTTTGCTAGTATTGTTAACAGAAAAGAAATACTAGACTAGATAGAGAATGCGTTGTGTTCTGTCAATTGTTATATATAACATCAAATTAGATTACACTTATCCATTTCTGTCTAGACTTATCTAACATTATCTATGTATATTTTATCATATTAGTGTATTTTTGTATATTATTACTTTCATATATGCAAATTATTACTGATGAATTATTTAAAATAAAATAAAAAAAATGTTGCAATTGTTATAAATAACATAATACATTTTTTTTGTGTGTGTGTATTTGAATAAATATGATGTTTTGATTGATTTACTTATTAAAAATGATGTGTAGGCTATATATGTAATATAAAGGTATTTGTTTTCAGTCTAAAACGTACAGTATTGTAAAGTAACAATGGACCACGTTATGTGATAACGCCTTAATTAACTGGTTTTATTCAACATACACCTGTATCAACTTACTACATTAGATCAAGCCAATGAAAGCCAGTCAGAATATCTCTGTATGATAACAACTACTCACTTTTTACTGTGCATGTAGCCAATAGGAGCACACAGAAGCATCTAGCTGTCATATCCAACCTGTTGTATGGTCCGGTGCCAAAACTGCTTCCACAGACCAACACCCAAACAAGTGGATGAATAAAAAAACTTGCAAATCACTGTAGACTGTACATCAGCAGTCATATCCTACAGTCACACCTTGAACAGAGCGCTGCAGGTCTGCCTGGTGTGCGCTTCCTCCAAAGGGAACCCAAGTCCCTCTATAGGGATCTATTAGGCAGGCCAGCGCTCACGCCACTGTTCTCAATTGTCATGGAGGCCTTTGCCGAAGGGAAAATAGAACCATTTACCTAGGATAGCCTGCAGACATTTTCTTCTTCTTCTCTTTTCTTTCACTCTTTCTCTATTTCTCTGCCTCTGTCCTCCCCGGGGAGTGAAATGAAGAGGTTTTCTTGGCGTGTGGAAGGTTTTCCTGTGGTGTCCGGCATAAGTTTGAGAGACTGCAGGATTGTTCCTGATATGTGTTTTCCGAGGGGAACTACACAAAATTTAAACTCACATTGAACGAACTGCAGCAGCCATTAATTTATAAAAGTGCCTTTACTCAAACCACATAGTGGTCATAGATTTTAATAAATAATTGTAATTTCAAAGAAAGTTTATGTAATCTCTTAGCCTGTAGTGTATGTATGCATAAACAAAATCTATTTGACTTGACTTTTCTTAGAATGCAGACTGTTTGTGCATATATCCGCAGAAATTAATATATATATACAGTATATATAAGCAGATCTAAAACAATATACATTTACTTGAGAATCCGCTTTTTATTAAAGATTTGGGTAACACTTTGTAGTGAGTATACACTAATAAAGTACTTACAAATCATTTGCAAACTATTAGTTTATAGTTAATGCATAGTTTATAAACTGTAGTCAATACATTATTAGACTATTCAAATAATGAGTTCTTCATTCATTGTCACAGTAATTACACAATTATTATTGTTTAATTCGATCACATACAAAGAGTTAGACAATGCTTTGTCAACAACTTGTAAACCACAAGTAGTTTTCGCTTTAGAAGTCACAGAAAATGGAAAAACTCAATATTTGTATAGAGTTCTTCCATCAACTACAGTTTATAAACTATGAATTAACTATAAACTATAAACTGTTATTGATTTTAAGTACTTTATTAGTGTATAATTATTATAAAGTGCTACCAAGATATTATATTATATCTTATTATAGGAATATTGTATCATTGTATAAAGACTATGTTATAAGTAATTTTATACAATAGGTGTATAAACATTGTTTTCAGTGAAAACTTTGAATTAGTGTTTTCTATTTAATTTTATGTAGCAAGGTTTATGTATAATAAATGTATGTAAATTCTTATCTGTAAAAAAAAAAAAAAAAGAAAGAAAGAAATTCCATCCGTAAAAAGGCATTGCGTGAAATCATCAGTAGAAAATATCTAACATATTTTGTGTTTTTAGAGTCCGGCAAATCTCTGGATTAGTAATTGAATTAGACAGTTGTATTTAGCTCAAATCCTCCTCTGGCTGATTTTGTGGCTGCTCTGTAATCTGTAGAATCAGGAGAAGGGATTCAGGCTTCATTTGTGTGGTAAAATCACTGCCGCCACCCCCAGTCCCAGAGACCACAGGTCTGTATCAAGTACAATTTGGAGACACAAACGATAAGTGCTATTTCCTCTGGCTCTTATAAGGAGAAGGGCATAATTCAAAATGTCACATGTGTTTCATGGGCCACTTGACTGGATTTATCATAAATGGTTTCTGAATTCCTCTAATATCAGCACCCTAATCTCTAGTACTTTAATATGAAGTGCACCAGCAGTGCCCTTCCCCTGAAATCTTCTTACTCTTCTCTGAGTGTCTGTCAGAGGGGTTGCAGAGGAAGCTGGTGCAGGCAGATTATCACTGTACACAAAAAATTAAGTGCTGGTATGTTGGTTATATAAGATAACATTCAGCGCAAATAAAGACTGCAATGAACTGCATTTCTATAGCTTTTAATGCCATCCATGAGTCGAACTCAGCCTTAATAACCCAGTCACATCTTGCTATCAGGAATCTACCAAGAAATGATGACAAAACAACTTTTTGCTATTTTAATATTCCATGCAAACAATATGGTAGTGGATAGTGGGTTGTCAGATCTGAAAATAACACAAAGGTAGGGAGTAGCCAGATTTTAAAGGGGTCATGGACTGCCTTTGTTTTTTGTTTTGTTCGTTTGTTCGTTCGTTCATTTATTTATTGTTCCGTCTTCTGAGGTCCACTAATAATGTTATCAAGACTTTTACATCAAAAAACTAATAATTTAGAATTAATAGGCTATTTTCTGTTCTGTTTTGACCCCCTTCATTGGAACGCTCTGTTTGAATAGGTGTGGTGGATTGTAGACTTGGAAGTAAATGCCCACTGGTATGACTGGATAACAATTGTGTATGTTTGGCAGCTTACATTCGTCCTAGATGGACGCTGCTGTGTTTTAGGTTAAACAGTCACAAATGCTCACTATATATCAAACGATCTGTAATAACAGACAAAGCAATAGTGACCACATTATGAAAACAGTTACTCACACTTGTGTGGTGCGACATTATTGTCGGAACCAATATAATCAGCACAGCATCGTCAATCTTTCTCAAAATCCTGAGTTGAATTGTGCCTTGTTTGTAAATTAATCTGTGGTAAAATGAAGAGAACAAAGAACTAAGTTCTTACTGATGCAGTCTGGCACTACATTAAAAATAAAGTTTATCATAAAAAGTTTACCGTTTGGTTTCTTGTCATTTACCTACTATGTGCGTGAATCGGTGGGCGGGGCTAAACAGGCAGCGATGTAGAAGCAGGCGTTGATCTTCTTCTACGGAGGCGGAGTTTAGCCAGACTATTATGACATTTCGGCAGACTGTCTTCGATATAAGCTGTTTTTAGACTACTGAGAAAACTTACAGAATGCTTTTATAGCACAATGACCTCTTATAAATGAAAAGTTAATCAAGGGAATTTTGATTTCTCAGTTCATGACCCCTTTAACATTAAAGGAGCTTTCCAATTCAAAGCGGAAAACAGGTTTCAGTGATGCTATTCCTGTAGTTTTACCAGTCCAACCTTAACAGCCATCAGTCACGACACATGCAGTACCGGGTAATATAAGGTAAATACATGGGTTAAAGTCGGCATGAAATCAAAATTGAAAATTCTTATTTTTTTTATGGAATACTGTAGTGTTTATTACAAATAATGTATCCATGCACTTCAGTATTTTTTTTAAATTCATGTGCCTTTGTAATCTTTAATCAAAAATGTTAACCTCCCCTCCCCCTCAAAACGACTCATCTTCTCTTCCGGTCACATGCAATGGCGCAAGGGCGGAGCTAGTGACGTAAGGGGTAAACGCTGGGATAAACAACAGGGGGTAAAGCTGAAGCTAATGCTTCACTTTATAGAAATAAATGCATTGACCAGTTGACGCGAGCCATGGGGAGTACACTACTCTTAAAAGTTGAAAGGATATTACCACAACATTACTCTTAGGACATCGCAAACTATTAATTTTTTTATGAATATGACTTAACCTGATGGAGGACGCGCTCGGTCATTCAGGCAGTGTCTCTTTCTCTCTCGCGCGCGCGCGCGCTGTTAGGCATGTTTTGTACCGTTGATCGTCCTCGTCGCCGTCATCCTTAATAAATAAATTAAAAAATCTTCATGCTAGGGTGTCGGCGGTGAATCCAGTGGAGAGAAATCCCCCCACAACTAACTGTAAACTGGCATTCAGATCTGCCTCCATTTTGTTAGTAACACCCCAACTTCCAACGATCCAATCAGTTCTGGAAGGACGAAATCAAGTCCCGCCCACTCATTTCAGATGCCGTTTCACTCGGATATATGTCACAGTAGAGTAGAAAAGACAATCGCAACTTCCGTTTCATGCGACTTTAAGTTAGGTTTAGTGTACCTAGTTATTACCCAGTTATTGCAATTACTATAAGAAGTACATAATATGAACTTCTGCAGAACAGAACTGTGAAATCCTATGATACTGGAACTACTGGAAGATCTACAGTTTATCTCAGCAAGTTGTACTTTAGCGGTATTACATTGTTTCTTTTAATACAAGCATGCATTGTATACAGTAAAGACCTATTTATTTTAAAGGCTCCAAAAACTGACGTGTAATGAGCACTAATAGACTGATCTTCACTAATTACAGCAATGAGATGCTAATTTCATCTCTGATAAGACATGCATGAATAAGCAGACGGGAAACACTGGCATACTGGGCAGTGATGGAGAGCTGAGTTCTACAAGCTGGACGATGCCATATGGAAAAGCCTGTTTGCTTTTGTTATTTATGGACTCGTGTCAAAAATGATGGATAAATGAACACAAAAGCTGTAGTCATTAATATGATTACTTGTATTCATGGCCATCATTACTTTTACAACTATATTTACTTTCTTTATTATCATTGCTGCAGAAATATCATTTTTATGACTGTACCAGTACAACTTACATTACTGATCATTAGGGTTATTGATACAATTAATATCACTGTTATAAAGTCATTTCTATTCTGAATAAAATTGTCATTAAATGTTTATTAAGATATGAATGGTAGATTAGAAAGATGGTAGACATGCTAATCAGGTATAACAGTTTAAGGTATTTAGAGAACAAGATAAAAATATTAGTCAGTTTCTTCAATATTTATATATGTCATAGAGAATATAATGTCAGCTGTAGTTGAAACAGTACGCTGTGACATTCAGATAATAGACTTCACATGTGTGACTTATAGTAAAAGCATGTCAAACTGAAGGTTATTATTTGCTAAAATTTCAGCAGCTGTTTTCCTTAACATCTTGTGTTCCCTCAAAAAACAACAACAATAAAAATCGTAGTCTATCTTTCTAGAGCCAAATTATTTCCCTGACAAGAAAATACAAAAAAGCAGTCTGAAAGCTTTGATATAATATATAAAATAAAATGTTACAAATAATTAATAATAAATAGTTAATAACAAATAATAATGATACAAGTCATTAAAATAATAATAATAATAATAAAAACAACCTGGTTTGCAGCAGAGCTGGAATACTGTGTTTTCCAATCACCATCGACGAACAGAATCTGCTTTATAATTAAAATTAGACTATGTTTTTTACAGCTTTTGCTAAAAAGCTAATGATCATTTGAAGTGAAATGAAGTAAATGCTTGTCAAGATACACTCGTTGTGCTGCAGTGAGACTTTTTATACAGTTTGTTGTTTATGTTTGTCTAATAGAAAACTCAAAAGACCACCAGACAAAATCCCACCCGAATCCGTTTGGCAATGAGCAATAGTGAATCTAAAACAGCGAAGGTTCCTTGCCTCTCAGGATATCAGAATCCAGCAGCCCTTGATCTCGACTGTGGCAGCGGCATGTGGATTGATGTGGGTAATGTAGTCAAGGCCAGCTGTTAGCATGAGGAGAATCGCTCGTGTCAAACACACTGACCCCCATTTCCAGCCTAATAATGCAGATCCATCCAGCTTCAGCCGGCCCTGTGCTTGCATATGGAAAAGGTGTCAAACGCTCAGCAGAAAGCCAGTCTGTCCCCCTGGGCTCTGTCGCATGAACTGTGTGTCACCTACATGTCTACCCCTCAAGTGTGATAACAGATCTGTGTATGATCTCGGAATACTGCCGACTCTTTAGCCCTGTAATGATGGCTGTATGACATTTGCTCCTTGCAGAATATATTGGAATTCATTTTTGGTGAAGAAGCCTTAATGTTTCCTGACATTCGCTGGGATTTCCATGAGCTGCGTTTGAGGATTAATTGCGATTTTCTGCTGAGCCGAAAATCCTTATCATGAGCTAGAAAAGAGTGTACATTTGTATGGCACAGGATCGAACTCTTGCAAGGCCCGACGTTGGGGAATAACTAGTTACATGTAACGGAATTACGTAATTTAATTACAAAATAAATGTAACTGTAATTAGTTACAGTTTATGAGGGGAAAAAAATGTGTAATTAAATTACAGTTACCTTTGAAAATGTTAATGATTACAAAGGGGGTTACATCTGAATTTTTTCACACACATATACACACACACCCACATACAGATTTAATTGACTACTTTCATAAATTGCATTGACTGCTCTAAAATGAGACACCAATGTTTCAGGAGTTTAGGACACAGAATAGGACACATGCTTATTTGATAACTGTTTTATTTCCTATTTGGGTTTATGCATATGCTTTATTTTTTTAAGATTAATTGTTGTTTCCAAGGCATTGTTAGATGCCAGTGTTTCTTGTCATAACTATGCAAACATTTGATTTCAAAATCAGTATCATAGCTATTAAACTATTTCTTGTAATGATTTTAAATCTGTATTTAACCTCAGAACAATCTCAAAGTAAATAAAAGGTGCTAAGTCTGATTTTGTGGTGGCTGTGCTTTAAATTAAATTATTACACGGCTCTGTGAACACTTCCCAAAACACCCAATGTACTTGTTAAATCATTAGAAGAATGGCATCTACGCTAATATTAGTCTGTTTCTTTCTTATTCCAAGGTCACTGTAGCCACCCAGATCCAGTCCGTATCCAAATCAGATGGTGGATCAGCACCTAGAGATGACCTCTACAGCCCTCAATGTCAGCAGAGACGAGGACAACTAGATGAGCCCCAGAGACAGATCCCCAGTGAAGACCCTGTCTCCTAGACGGCCATCGGGACAAGACCACAGGAACCAGATGAGTCCTTTTCACAGTCCCTGACTCTGCTTTAGCCTAGATTTAAACTGCAGATTTTGTCTGGCCAGAGGAGAATGACACTATTTCGACAAACTATTTCCCCGTCTAAATACTGTAAAGCTGATATAAAGCCACCCAGCTTTATATCAAGCTGATGTAAAGCTGCTTTGACGCAATTTGCATTGTTAAAAGCGCTATACAAATAATAGTGACTTGACTTTACTTGACTTGTGGAATGCTTGATTCTGATTGGTCAGTCGTGACATTTCAAGGTATATTATTCCCTGATAACAACTAGTAAAAGCTAATAACACAGACTCATCCTAGTAACTTAAGTCGGTGGTTGTGTTGTGTAATAAAAGTGGTATGACCCTTAAATGTCCCTTAAACGTCTGTCTAGATTGAACTTGCTGCTTGCTAGCAACTGCTTTCTTCATGGAAGCTTTGCGTTCAAATATTTAAACTCAGATCAGTATTTTGTGTCTAATTATTTACTTTTGTGTAAAGCAGCTGTGTAATAAGCAGGATAAAGCACATCAAGCCAGTTGTTATCACAAAATAAAGATGTACATTATCCCTTACTTAATATAATCTTAATTTAAATGACGAAGGATTATGAAAGTCTGACAGTAATCAGTGTTGAGCACCACTATAAGGGTAACCCTACTAAATGTTTCAAAATGATCAACAGTTGAAAATGTTAGAAATTTAGAAAAGTAATCAAAAAGTAATTAAATGTAATAAGTTACTTTACTTTAATAAAGTAATTGAAAAGTTACACTACTTGTTACATTTTAAATAGGGTAACTTGTAATCTGTAACCTATTACATTTCCAAAGTACCATTCCCAACACTGCGACTCCACAGCCACGTTTATGTTGTTTTAAAATCAACTACAATGGCAGAAAAAATAACGTGCTAAAAAAAAAATAAAAACAGAAAGTCTTGAGGCCTTTTTTTCCCCCCTGAGATGGAGAGAAAAACGCAGTGATAATATTCTTGTCTGGCTCAGAGGAGATACAGCGGGCGTCTGCGATCCGTCAATGTCAGCCTGAAGACAGAGGAAATGGGCGACGGAAGCGGACGGAATGGCTGAAGTGTGTGATTAAGAGTAATGACTAAAACATTGAGGGAAAAACTCGTCCTAAATCACTCATAAAGTGAGGTGCAATCGCTGCCGTCCCCCAGAACTCCATCAACAGCCAAACGCCTCCGGATTTACCGCCCTGCCTCTCTCAGAAAGGGTGGTCCTGCCTATGATGGAGCGAAGGTTTTTCCACGAACCGTTACCTACAAATAAACATCTCTCTGATGCAAGTGACACGCACATTAGAACGCATTTCCGCCTTCCTTTGGAGTCCCACAATGGCAGACTTTGCATCTTAAAAAAAACGAAAAACCCTGGAGGAGCACCAGGCGCATTTGGCTGTCAGAGTTTTATTAATAGTAGCTTTATATATGGCGATGTCACCTCCATGTCAGAATAAATTCACAGGAAAAGATGTCTTAAATTCCCCACGTGGCAACCGGGTGACATTGATATCTCTAAGCCAACAGTTACGATTATGACACACACAAATGTTTTAATCGATTCGCTTGCACTTCACTCGTTCTCTTAGGTCGGTCTAACTCGAGGGATGTCTCGCGAGTGTCAGACTTGAGACTCAATATGGATTTTATCCTGTAATGGAAATGCTTTTTTGAGGGGAGATAAATTTATATTAAATCCCAATGCTGAATAAAGCCGAGGACATTTTCACTCACTTGTAAAGACCTCTGACATTGTACAGCAGCTCAGCGGCGAGATAACACCTATTTAAATGACAAAAGCACAACGGATTGTGTAATTAAATATCTGTCAGCTGAAAGTCACTCTTCCTGTGTAATATAATACGATTTGTTTAGCTTATGCTACACCTTAACGTAAACACAGACTGTGCTGTACATTTACCGGAATAAACCGAACAAAAAGGAACATGATATCCATCAAAGCATCAAAAAAACACAAAGAGAAACAGTGGATGAAGTCAAAAGAGGTGCTGTACCGGGGGAGGTTTCGCCCCCTCAAGTATATTTGTCTTGGGAAAGTGAACTTTGAGTCATCAAAATTCACTGAAATTCCACTTCTGAGCACCAATGCAGCTCTTCTGCCAAACCTGTCAACAGTGGGATGTCAGACAGCTTTTATACAGCGTGTACGGGGCACAGCGTTTGTCAAACAGATCTCTCTCTCTCCACTTACAGTGGTCATGGAGTCCAGCACCTCACCCGTCTCTTGCCTCCAATCTCTCTCAGCGCCATCCATCACGTCTCCTCTCTAAATGGAGGGAACAAAACTTGCTGAAATGTTTCAGGGGGGACAAAGGAACGGTTTCTGAATCTCAAACGATCCTTGTAGATGAATATATGGGCCATGGCTTTCTGATAGTTCTTTCTGCTTTTCATCTTTCTAAATTTAAACATGGATTGTTGGTGGTTACAAACACAAGGGCTTCTTTTATTTCAGTTTAATGTCAACTATTTTTTCTTTATTTCATTTAGTAGATGCACGCTCAAGGGGTCAGAAGTCTAGTTTGATCTTGCTAGTAGATGCTGTAACCACACCATTCTGCAGATGAAACACATCTGCTGACATAAAAAAATAAATAAAGTAAAATAAAATGTTTTGTTAGAAACCTTTATCATAAATGGTTGATTATATTATACCATTTTTTCTCTCTCTCTCTTTTCTTTTGCACTAATCCTATCCTCAGCATCAAAAGCAGCAGAAAGGAAGAACAAATTCTGGTCACACTTTACTTTAAGGACAAATTCTCATTATTACCTAGCATGCATAATACTAGCATATTGGCTGTTTAATAATATTTACAAAGCACATATCAATGCCTTATTCTGCATGATCATATCTTAAACCCCCTGATACCTAAACTTAACCTTACTAACTATTACTCAGCAGCAAATTAGGAGTTCATTGAGGCAAAAGTCGTAGTTAATATTTAATTAATAGTGAGAACCTAAAGTGTGACTGGAATTTCCCCACTTTCTGCTGCTTTTGATGCTGAGGATAGTCATTAGGCTAACACTTTATTTCGATAGTCCACTTTAGACATTCTACTAACAGTATGTAACTTCATGTCAACTAGCAGTCATTAGAGTATTAGTAGACTGTCTGCATAATAACTTCCAACACTTTATTTTGATGGGTCCACAACGTACAACACGCTGACTATGAGAAACTTTGCAAGTATATGTCAACTTATTCTACTAACCCTAACCCTAACCTAACAGTCTACTGAGAGTTAGAAGACATGTAGTTGCAAATCAATGAGAATTAGCTGACATGTTGTTGAAATGTAGTTAAAAAGTTACTTATAGTTAGTAGAATGTCTAAAATGGACTATCAAAATAAAGTGTAACCGTCATTAGTGCGAGGTGTGTGCAATTTTGTTGTGGCATCAGCCAATCTCTGCGTTTTTTTGACATTATGACAAAGCTACTCTAAAGTCATTAGTCATACGACATTTACAGCTCGAAGATTGGCTCATAAACAATTGTGGCAAATGTGGCGGATTTCAAAGCACACACTTACGGGGGCCTTGTGACACTGATATTAATAGGAATGCTCTCGTCAGGTATTATACACTTTCTTGTGCACAATAAAAACACAGCAGAGACGCAAGACATTTTGACAGCCTTGGGTGCCCCATTTTGGGAACATCAAGTAATGGTCAAACAAAAAGTCTGCAAGACTGTTCATTACACTTGAGGACAAAAAAAAAATGAAATAAAAAAATAATAATAATAATAAATAAATAAATAAATAAATAAATAAATAATAATAAATAATTCCTAAAGTATTTTCTACATTTCTTTTTCAATATCTTCTCTCTGAAATGTCTTCATCAGTTGTCCCTTAATATTTTGGGAAAGAAAGAAAGAAAGAAAAAGATTTAAGCCTGGTTTTTACTTCATGTTTGTGAAATTCTCAAAACCAAAAGATTTTTACCTTCAATTCATGTACACTGACAAAATAAAGTTGCATCACCTTACTGTTACCAAGAAATATAAGTGAAGTAGCAGATTAGCCCAGATGCCATGTTTTAGAGCCAGAGACCCAACAGCACTGGCTTGTTCCCATTCAGTGCTTCCAGCCTGTGAGCTCACTGAGTTATTGCTGAGCTAAGAGGGGAAGTGCTCGTGTCCAAATATCTGTAGAGACAGAGGAAGTCAGACTGCTGGATGGACAGAGATTGCAAGTCCTCAAGTGAGGATTAGAGTGATTGCAGTATGAGCTGGATTTGGAAAATGCCACAAGTTTTTTTTTTCTTTTTTTTTTTTTTGGTACATGAAAAGCATAGACGGAGAAACACTGACAACATTTTCCCAAGATATGCTGGAGAAATGTCAACATGAGCAACCGTTCCATCACCCCAACTCCCTTGCCAGTGTTTATAAAAAATAACAAGCTGGCAGACTCTGAAGAAGTATATTTTGGAAAATAGGGTGACAACAACAGATTAAAATGTTAGTGTTTACTGCTAATAAAATAAAGGTTAAATAAGAAGTTCACCAAAATAAATAAATAAATAAATCCCCCCGATGTTATTCCTGCCCTGTATTATTTTATTCAAGTGACAATAATCAGAGACAGTGAACCTGAAGTTCCATTTTTGAGTTTTGATTATTTTTACAGTATGCCTAATTTTTGTTTCAATATATTTTTTTTTAATCTGTCAGTGTGAAATCACCATCCATAATAAGAAGAAGAAAAAACAAAAAACAAACACTTTAAAATATTCTTTCTAATATTTATTTGTGTTTTATGGCAGAAAGAAAGTAATCACAGTAAGTGACAATATTTCCATTTTTTTTTATTAACTATTAAACACACCTTTTGACACAGAAATATCAGGCTGATTTATCTTTTTTGTGCTTAATTATAATCACAATATAAATCAATAAAAATAAAGTGCAATGTCACTTTCATTATGTAATAAAACCTTGAAAAATTAAATAACAGCTTAAATGTTAAAATGGTTCAGTAAAAATAATAATATATGTGGTAACACTTTACAATAAAATTAAATGTGTTATCATTAATGCATTAGGTATTGCAAAGTTTTGAGGTTAAGGTTAATTTATATTATAACATTGATACTTCTAATTGTTGATTCATGTTCGTTCATAATACAGTATAATTAAAGCAAGAGACTACAGGCAAAACCATTGCTTGTTTGTTTTTTAGATTCCATAACTTACAATTCCATAGATTCCATTAAAATGTTTATGTTGTTACACTTTATCTACTGCATCTGTAGATTTCAAGTACAATACACATTTTTAAAAGCTTTTTCTCTCTCTTTCGCTCTCTCTCTCTCCTATAATGATTTATAGAATTCATTCCTATTTCTTTTTTTTCTGACAGTATTTTCTGATTTGTGGAACATGAAAGGGAAATCCCCTCTGTAAAACCATTAACTATTATTGAACTACTTAATTGAACAAATTGAATTTTGAGCCTAGCTTTATCCAAAGTATGCAAATGAGTGCATATTTAATTAAATAATAACTCATTTGCATATTAAAACGTAACATTTCAGAACACTTCTAATACAAAACAATTGTCTTAATGTACTGTGATTAATCAACTAGGGAAGTATGGTGACATCTATTAATTAAATTGTAATTAATCAAATTGTAACTATATTCACCTTCAGTGTATTGCCTTAACTAATGTTAATATAAAAGAAAAGAAAAGAAAAAAGATTAATGCATTAACTAACATATAGAAGCTCATTTTCAAGTGTTCCAAATATGTTTATTTGTGAATTTTGTGGTTTGTGGTTTTAATTACAGCTATTATTGTAATGAACGATTAAAGAGTTTAAATTAATTTAACAAAATTGTTTTGGAAATGTTCTTCTTTCTGCAGATTAATTTCATGCTACAGTCCAGCCAGACAATAAAACCCTTTGCAAACCTAACTGACAAGAATCCAGGAGTCAGAGAGGACGATTTCATGGTCAGACCGTCGTAAAATGTATCTTTGTAGCAACATCATCTACATAAAGATGCTGATGGTCTAGTGAAAGTAAAAAAAACAAAAAAAAAACACAGTCGTCAGCAGAGCACAATTACACATCTCAGATCGTCACAAACACACACGCTATAGATGGGAAGGTAAAATGCTCAATTAAGCATGCTATGGTAATGGCTGCTCTTCCAGCCTGTCAGGATCCTGGAGGTGTACATGTTTTCTCTGCAGACAGCTTGATGCGCGAGCATGTGTTATTCTGCTGAGACTGGATTCTGTCATCTCACAAATGTGATGTCCGACTATGGGTACTTGAGAGGAAATATGCTACGCTGTATTTTTAAGGGGAAACTGCCATAAAAGTAACTTAAAAACAGGCTTTTCTAATATTAATAAGCTGGTAAGAATATTCCAAAAAATGGTCTATTATAAAATGTTCTGAGAATTAAATACGCATTTAATTTAGGAAGTATTGTTATAATGGTAACATTTTATTTTAGGGTGTCTTAGCGTAATTAGTTGCTTATTAGCATGCATATTAATAGAATATTAGCCATTTATTAGTAGTAATTAAGCACATATTAATGCTTTATTCTACATCTCTAATCCTACCCAATCCCTAAACTTAACAACTACCTTACTACCTATTAATAAGTAGCAAATAAGGAATTTATTGAGGGAAAAGTCGTAATTAATAGTGAATAAGTGTTCCCTATTCTAAAGTGTTACCGTTATTATTAATATTAGTATTACTTAAATTTAGTGAGGTGTAAAAAGTTTGCAAATGGATCAAGACACATCATAATAAAATGTTTGTATCTTATCAGTCTTGACTACCAGGATAATTAGGTATTTTTAGAAAGCAAGAAAGGAATACAAATCACAAACATAATTATTAAAGTGAAGTAATTAACTTTCAAGTAGGTTTTTAGTAGATTCCCATTGTTTAATGATTCTAAGAATGTACTGCATGATTTCTATTTTTTACACTCAAAGAAAGACAGAGTTTAGCTCTAAATTGTGCCAACGGAAGATTCTAGTAATGCTAGAGACCTTGATTACCTCGGTTCAGGTGTGTTTAATTGAGCTTGGATCTAAAGTGTGCAGCGATGCATTTGCCATACAATCACATTACTTGCTGCTTAACCACCATACTACGAAGCAACGTTGCAGAAACTAGCTAGCTAGTCGTGACTATTTCCCGAACATGGCCACATCTCCATTGTTTGAACCTTGTTGGTTGAACAATACGCAATGGCCATTAAAGAAGTCACATGCAGGCGGTGGAGTAATAACTTCTACTAATTCATCGATTTTAGATCTCCAAGATGCTGCTGTAATGAACATAGCAGCTGAAGACTACTACTAATTTTTTATTTTTTTTTTCTTGTCATTTTGCTTTATTTGTTATTTGATTCATCGTAGGTTCCATCTTATGTCCACTCATGCATTTATGCACATGCACACTTTTCAAAAACGGCATTTACTGAAATAAATAGATTGTAATGAAAATGTATTTAAATGAATTTTAAGATTTGTATAGACAGTACTACATGTTATCTTGCTTATTGTGCCCAGAAGCATAATTTTTTAAGTTCACGTCATACTAACAATAATATGCTTCTAACCACAGGTTGAGAGCTGTAACCATGTACAGGTGCATCTCAATAAATTAGAATGTCGTGGAAAAGTTCATTTATTTCAGTAATTCAACTCAAATTGTGAAACTCGTGTATTAAATAAATTCAGTGCACACCGACTGAAGTAGTTTAAGTCTTTGGTTCTTTTAATTGTGATGATTTTGGCTCACATTTAACAAAAACCCACCAATTCACTATCTCAACAAATTAGAATATGGTGACATGCCAATCAGCTAATCAACTCAAAACACCTGCAAAGGTTTCCTGAGCCTTCAAAATTGTCTCTCAGTTTGGTTAACTAGGCTACACAATCATGGGGAAGACAGCTGATCTGACAGTTGTCCAGAAGACAATCATTGACACCCTTCACAAGGAGGGTAAGCCACAAACATTCATTGCCAAAGAAGCTGGCTGTTCACAGAGTGCTGTATCCAAGCATGTTAACAGAAAGTTGAGTGGAAGAAAAAGATGCACAACCAATCAAGAGAACCGCAGCCTTATGAGGATTGTCAAGCAAAATCGATTCAAGAATTTGGGTGAGCTTCACAAGGAATGGACTGAGGCTGGGGTCAAGGCATCAAGAGCCACCACACACAGACGTGTGAAGGAATTTGGCTACAGTTGTCGTATTCCTCTTGTTAAGCCACTCCTGAACCACAGACAACGTCAGAGGCGTCTTACCTGGGCTAAGGAGAAGAATAACTGGACTGTTGCCCAGTGGTCCAAAGTCCTCTTTTCAGATGAGAGCAAGTTTTGTATTTCATTTGGAAACCAAGGTGCTAGAGTCTGGAGGAAGGGTGGAGAAGCTCATAGCCCAAGTTGCTTGAAGTCCAGTGTTAAGCTTCCACAGTCTGTGATGATTTGGGGTGCAGTGTCATCTGCTGGTGATGGTCCATTGTGTTTTTTGAAAACCAAAGTCACTGCACCCGTTTACAAGAAGTTTTGGAGCACTTCATGCTTCCTTCTGCTGACCAGCTTTTTAAAGATGCTGATTTCATTTTCCAGCAGGATTTGGCACCTGCCCACACTGCCAAAAGCACCAAAAGTTGGTTAAATGACCATGGTGTCGGTGTGCTTGACTGGCCAGCAAACTCACCAGACCTGAACCCCATAGAGAATATATGGGGTATTGTCAAGAGGAAAATGAGAAACAAGAGACCAAAAAATGCAGATGAGCTGAAGGCCACTGTCAAAGAAACCTAGGCTTCCATACCACCTCAGCAGTGCCACAAACTGATCACCTCCATGCCACGCCGAATTGAGGCAGTAATTAAAACAAAAGGAGTTAACTTTATGCCGATGTGAATCAGTCAATCTTACTATCCCTTATGTATACACATTTGTTCACACTTCAATTTGAGGACCAGTTCTCACTATTAACTATAACAATTAACTTAAAATTTGCCTCAGTAAACTAGAACTAGAACTAACTAGTTACATGTAACATAATTACGTAATTCAATTACAAAATAAATGTAACTTTAATCTGTTACAGTTACTCAGAAAAAAAGTGTAATTAAATTACAGTTACTTATGTAAATGTTAACATTTACAAAGGGGGTTACATCTGAATATTTTCTGTAAAAAACTAGGATATGTTGAATATTTTTTGTTGCTTTGCCTGTTTTTGGTGTGCACGATGGCTCCTGCCATTTCGGTGCTGTTTAGTAAAGCCAGTACCATTTCTATGCATAGGCAAGCTAGGCGGTCGCCCAGAGCGCCACCAGCTGGAGGGGGCGCCAATGAGCGCACGTACTGCCGCTACATTTTAACAGGGTTGAGATCAAAAATGGCACGGACACTGAAATATGATTGCCGCCCCACTGGATACCCCAACATCATTGGGCTGGAGGCCTGTCATTCTGACGATGCCTGTATGCCATTGGATTAGAGCACTGTCAATTGCTGCCTCTGATTGTTGCATGCAAAGTTTGCATTTGGATTTGGAGTGCTTCAACAATGCCATTAGATCAATGGGTTCTGTCAGTGTTTTGGCAAAGTAAGGCTTTTATTTATTTTTTATTTTTTTGCCGTGCAAGTTCAAAGGCCAATTTAAAATATCGGTAGGCTACATAAAAAGTGCACAAAATCAGTATTTTGTTTAGGCAGTATTTGTGGCAGTCGAGAAATCATGTTTCATGTGAAACTGGTCTAAAACGTGCGCGTTTTTGCGCCAATGCATTGTTAAAGGTTCAGTGTGTCATGTAATATTTACATATAAAACTTTTACAGCCAATTAAAATCAATACAATTAAGATCAATACATACTTTATTAAACCGCTTTGTCAAATTTAACGCATCCTGACGGAAGTGTCGAAATGCTGAAAAAATTTGCTTCCAAAAAAAAATGTATTCGTTTCCAACAGCGCTTAAAGGGAGCAGCGTCATACATATAGAGGGCAGAGTGTCACGTTATTTAAAGGGGAAGTTCACACGTCAATGAGTAATAAAAGAACTACTAGCTGCATTCTGATTACTTTTATGTTACTGGTCAGGCTTTTATAGGCCTATGTAGTTTGGGGTATCAAAAGGTTGTATAGGTTTGACTGAAATAATAATGCAATAACAACAACAAAACAATTGAACAAAAAAACAGATAAAATCAAAAAGTAGCCATTGATAATATCTAAACATGTATCCAAATCCAAATGTAATAAAATTCATTTATGTGTGATGGCAATTTCTTAGCAACTAGGGATTGTTACATAGAGCTGTATACAGGCATCCAGTGGCTATAGTGGTGTCACAGATGACAAACTGTGCAAAATGTTTTATATTAACAGTCAATTTACAAATAGGCTTAATGCGTTCATATTTGAGGAACTCACAATGCGCTGAATTTCCACAAATTAGTGTCGTTACTATGACAACCAATTTAAATGTGACAAGAAACTGATGTCTGAAAAATTAATTATATATACAGTGGGTACGGAAAGTATTCAGACCCCCTTAAATTTTTCACTCTTTGTTATATTGCAGCCATTTGCTAAAATCATTTAAGTTCATTTTTTTCCTCATTAATGTACACACAGCACCCCATATTGACAGAAAAACACAGAATTGTTGACATATTTGCAGATTTATTAAAAAATAAAAACTGAAATATCACATGGTCCTAAGTATTCAGACACTTTGCTGTGACACTCATATATTTAACTCAGGTGCTGTCCATTTCTTCTGATCATCCTTGAGATGGTTCTACACCTTCATTTGAGTCCAGCTGTGTTTGATTATACTGATTGGACTTGATTAGGAAAGCCACACACCTGTCTATATAAGACCTTACAGCTCACAGTGCATGTCAGAGCAAATGAGAATCATGAGGTCAAAGGAACTGCCTGAAGAGCTCAGAGACAGAATTGTGGCAAGGCACATATCTGGCCAAGGTTACAAAAAAATTTCTGCTGCACTTAAGGTTCCTAAGAGCACAGTGGCCTCCATAATCCTTAAATGGAAGACGTTTGGGAAGACCAGAACCCTTCCTAGAGCTGGCCGTCCGGCCAAACTGAGCTATCGGGGGAGAAGAGCCTTGGTGAGAGAGGTAAAGAAGAACCCAAAGATCACTGTGGCTGAGCTCCAGAGATGCAGTCGGAGATGGGAGAAAGTTTAGGAAAGTCAACCATCACTGCAGCCCTCCACCAGTCGGGGCTTTATGGCAGAGTGGCCCGACGGAAGCCTCTCCTCAGTGCAAGACACATGAAAGCCCGCATGGAGTTTGCTAAAAAACACCTGAATAAGATTCTCTGGTCTGATGAGACCAAGATAGAACTTTTTGGCTTTAATTCTAAGCGGTATGTGTGGAGAAAACCAGGCACTGCTCATCACCTGTCCAATACAGTCCCAACAGTGAAGCATGAAGGTGGCAGCATCATGCTGTGGGGGTGTTTTTCAGCTGCAGGTACAGGACGACTGGTTGCAATCGAGGGAAAGATGAATGCGGCCAAGAACAGGGATATCTTGGACGAAAACCTTCTCCAGAGTGCTCAGGACCTCAGACTGGGCCGAAGGTTTACCTTCCAACAAGACAATGACCCTAAGCACACAGCTAAAATAACGAAGGAGTGGCTTCACAACAACTCCGTGACTGTTCTTGAATGGCCCAGCCAGAGCCCTGACTTAAAGCCAATTGAGCATCTCTGGAGAGACCTAAAAATGGCTGTCCACCAACGTTTACCATCCAACCTGACAGAACTGGAGAGGATCTGCAAGGAGGAATGGCAGAGGATCCCCAAATCCAGGTGTGAAAAACTTGTTGCATCATTCCCAAAAGACTCATGGCTGTATTAGATCAAAGGGTGCTTCTACTAAATACTGAGCAAAGGGTCTGAATACTTAGGACCATGTGATATTTCAGTTTTTCTTTTTAATAAATCTGCAAAAATGTCAACAATTCTGTTTTTCTGTCAATATGGGGTGCTGTGTGTGCATTAATGAGAAAAAAAAAAAGAACTTAAATGGTTTTAGCAAATGGCTGCAAAATAACAAAGAGTGAAAAATTTAAGGGGTCTGAATACTTTCCGTACTCACTATATATATATATATATATATATATATATATATATATATATATATATATATATAACCTATAGCCTATAGGCCTACAGATATATTTTGTAAATGTATCAATGTTTTTATTTAAGATTTGAGTGTTTACATAATCAGTTTTATGGTATTTTGTATGTAATATTAATTTTCTTGTTTGGGTGTGGGAGTAGGTTGGGGGGGGGGGGCAGTTTGCTAATAGGGATTTTGCCTAGGGCGTCAAAATGGCTAGAAACGGCCCTGAGTAAAGCGATGCTATTCTGATGCTTTTGATTGGTTCTCTTGTTTGAATTTGCAGCACACCATGTCTGTCAATTATGCCAATCCATATTGTCGCTGAAAGTTTTAGGCTGCAACCTAAGGCGAGTGATAAAAATATTTTCCGTTGCTTTAAAAGTGCGTTCCATTGCTGTGCGTTGAAATTAAGTTATTATAATCTTAATTCAAGTGATGAAGGGTTTTGAAAGTCTGACAGTAATCAGTCTGGAGTATTACTGTAGGGTAACCCTGCCTGCTGTTAAAAAACAGTTAAAAAAAAATTAAAAGTAGGAAATTTAAAGTAAACAAAAAGTAGCCGAATGTAATCAGTTACAGCACTTTAATAAAGTAATTGAAAGTCAAGTCAAGTCAACTTTAAATATATGGCGCTTTTAACAATACAGATTGCATCAAAGCAGCTTTACAGTATTACATTATTAGTTACACTACTTATTAATTTTTTTTAAATGGTGTAACTTGTAATTTGTAACTCATTATATTTCCAAAGTAACCTTCCCAACACTGTTGTTAATAGTTAGTAAAGTAGTTGTTATGTTTAATTATGGGGAGGATTAAGGGATCCAAAACATTAGTAGTTACACTGCTTATTACATTTTAAATGGTGTAACTTGTGATCTGTAACCTATTACATTTCCAAAGTAACCTTCCAAACACTGTTATTAATAGTTAGTAAGGTAATTGTTAAGTTATGTGGTGGATTAAGGGATCTAAAATATGGCTATGCAAAATAAGGCATTAATGTGTGCTATATAAGTACTAATAAACAGCCAATAAGTTGGTTAATAGTGAGAATTGGTAACTAAAGTGTTACCATACATTTTAATTAATTTGTTTTGCTTTGTTTATGGATTTCTACATTAACAGTATAAGTACAGGAATATTCACAACAGCATTGTTACTGTTAAACATTTTATTAACCTGTAGTTATGACTATATGAAGTTTTAAAGATCATGGTTGCTTTATTTTAAGGTGTCCTTGTTACAGTGTAATTATATATTTAAGTACTGAGTAATATTAATTAACTATATGTACTTACTATATGGTTAGGGTTTGTTTTAGGGTTACTTGCATGTAATTATGCATAATTTGTTGTTATTATAATAGTAAGTAGTTTCTGAACTTTCCTTGCCCAGCTCTTAAACAAGATAATAATTTCTGCTCCTCGAGGCCATCTTGATGGATCGGTGAGGTTTGAGAAGTCTAATGTTTCTCAATGCTCTTCAGAACAGATTAATCATAGTGTCTGTGGATTATTCTCTCAAACTAATCACTGGCTTCACTGGCAGATGTAACCGAAATCAGCCCAGAACATATTACAGCCACGCCTGACAGCCTCTCTCACACATCTCATTACAACCCATTCATTCAGTCTGTATTGAATGTGTTTAAGACACGAGAGAGGTTTATTTTAATTCAATATGATACTGGTCCATAGCCTGAGATGAAAGAGGCGTTTCTGCCCACTGGTGCTCAGGCTGTCGCCCGCAGTAACATGTTGTGCTTGTTTGGTGTTCATGGCTGCATGCCTGTCAGTGCACGCCCAGTGACATCCAACTGTTCTGAGCACTTGACTGACAGCTCAGGCAGCCATCACAAGCAGGAAATCAATAAAGCTGGACCCTCTAGACCCCGCTGCTGGACACTCTGCCAATCACCAGCCAGACAATGTGGGACTACAGCCAGTTATGAACAAAGAGAGATCTAAAGAGCAGGCCAGCCCTAAAATGGGTAGATGCTCTCTTCCTCATCTATATTTCTTATTATATTATTTTCATATATGCATACTTTATGATTCACTAAAAAATAGAAAAAATACTTACTCAATAAAACAACTATTGGTTTCAGTTGATATACCTTATTTTTTCAGTGTATGCTATTTGCAAAGCTTAACACCATTTTGATATTACTAACTAACTAACTGTAAATAAATACATGCTGTAAATAAATAAATAGTTTTCCCTCGTCATGGGTTTGTCAGCTATGTTACAGACAAACTGTATCGGTTGACAGGTAACACAGTTGACAATTTCAGTTGGCCTTGTCTGGTCAACCAAATGTTATTTTATCTTGATCAGGTTAACGTTCATTATGTAGTTGAATTGAAGTCATACAAAAATATTGTAAGCCATAACAATGTACCTAATTATGTAACATAGTTGACAGTTAACATACTCCTTGACAACAGGTCATTGGACATCAAGTATAGAAAAGAATTAAGAGGACATTTACCATAATGTCTTTAAAATATCATTTGCAGAGGAAATTACAAATTACAATTTGAAAACTGAAAAACAGGGTACACTAAATATATGTGTGAGATTATAGAATGCATTCTCTTAGGTAAAATATGATATGGTATGAAGTTATGGATACAATATGAAATGGTTTATAGTAATATTACATAAAATAGTAAAATAACACAAACCATAAGTGGAAATATGTGAATAATGTAAGACCAAAAAACTAATGAGACCTAAATTTATATATGTTGTGCTTCTTCAAAGTAGCCAAGCTTTACATAGGTTCCAGCTTTAGACACAATGGCCATTCTCTCAGTCACCTTCATGTGGTGTATTGAAGGAGCATGTGTGCTGGACACTTGTTGGCTATTTTGGGGGTGGTGTAAAGATTTTGGAACATCATTTGGTCCCGCTTTTTATTAAGTGGCCTTAACTACTATGCACTTACATTTAAATTAATAATTTGATACAATGCACTTATTGTGTACATAAAAAACACTTATTGTGTTTTAAAAAATACCCTCATGTAAATACATCTGTAATTAATTTCTGTAATTACATTTATAATTACACTATTAACCCATCCCTTATCCTTAAACTCACCCATACCACCAAACCTGTCCCTAACCTCACCCATATCCCACCTCAATAGCAGCAAAAGTGTTTTGTAATACAATATGAACACAATAATACATTGTGTTTATTTTTGATGGAAGTACATAGCAGGTAAGACCACTTAATATAAAGTTTAAATAATTTTATCTTGAGTTAAAAGGATAGCTCACCCAAAAGTGTATTTGTATGTATTTCTTTCTTCAGTGGAACACAAGGTGATATTTTGTGGTATGAGACATGACTTTAAGATGTGACTCAGTGTTTTTTTGTTGTTGTTGTTTTGGACCATACAGTAAAAGTCAATTAAATTAAATGTTCTTTTGAACCCTCTGACTTACATTGTTATAAACAAAAACATCAACATCATTCAAAATATCTTTCTTTGTGTTCCACAGAAGAAAAGAAAGTCATACAAGTTTAAAATGATACAAAGGTAAAAAAAAAAAAAAAAAAGAGATGCTTTTTAGTCGAACTGCTCCGGACTAGTTTATAGATTCAAGGTTATACAGTTGTTGTTTTGTTTTTGTTTTTTTTAAATATGCTTAAATTTGAGTTTCTGCTGAAGTACAGAAAGGTTGTTTCCAGAAGGTTGACATTCAGTAAACAGCCGCAATTTTGACCCCATTGACAGCCTATGCTGTTAACACACACACTTGCTTCGACTGAACACGTGCCTCGCGTCAATCCTGAGCATAAAGCGAAAAAAACAAAGCATTTTCGCAGCATTTCAGGGAGAATTAAATGCACATGAATTTTGAGAAGGTGGCAGAAATGAGAGGAAATGATGGTGTGAGTATTTTTAAAAGCAGGTGCCGACAGATGAGAGGAAATCAGCGTCACTCGCCACAGAAACACAAATGCACAACGCTCCTGCATCAATTTACAGCAGCCGGCGACAGGCATCTCTCTCCTCTCGCTCTTTCTACTCTCCTCTCCCCCTGTCTCTGCGCTAGCTCTTCCATCTATAGATGAATATGTTATTCTACCCTTTTGCTGCCAATTTATTTCACGGGGTGTATCTTTGCGAAATGGAATGGAAAAGTGTTTTATAGTCTTGTTTCCCATCCTGTGCATCCCCCCTGCAGATTAGGACAGCCCAAACAGGATATGAAATGCTGCTGGAGTCTTCAGCCAGAGGTCATTCCCTTGTGTGTTATAATATCTTCTGCCTGTGGGCCAATCACCTGGGTCTTAGGTGAGGAGTGCACATCAAGTAAAGGTGGAACATGGCAAGGGCAGCGAGCGGAGATCAGAAGGTGCTGATCCGCAATTTTCACAGCGCTGAACAGCGGGCCGCCCTCATTGTGTTTCAATCAAAGGTGATTCGGCAGGGCTTTTTCCTTCTCTGTACAGCCATCTGTCAGAGATGTGGCCGCTGTATGGCTATTTTCAGTCCATCAGGTGTGCTATAAACCTGTTTGGAACATCATCACAGAGACACTTCAAGTCTAGGTGTCCATCAAACTAATCTGAAGTCAGTTATGGCCTCTACTCTTTTGCACAGCTTTTGCTTGCTTTCTATCTAGCATCTGGGCTTGTTGCTTCTCTTTTCTTTTCTTCAGATTCAGATTCGTTTGTGTTTAATTCCGAAGAAGCGATGATTACGGCAGGCATTTGTGATCAGTGTTGCTGATAAACAGGGCAGCTACAAGTAATTATAATTATCATAATAATTATGTTCATGACATAATTGGGGTTTTCTTCAACTGCAAGCACTTTTGGCCAAGTGGATTTTAGAAAATAAACTTTTGAAAAAAATCTTTAGAAAAAGTTCTCAACTAATGTATAAACTTTTTTTTTTTTTTTTTTTCTGAACCATTATTTTTATAACCACATCACAAATTATGTATTTTTGTGAATTCTTTGGTGTTTAAAAAGTTATACTGGATATATAAATGACTAAATTATTTCCCTTGCTAAGCCAAATTTCATAGCTGGCATTTTATGTATCTTAAACACATTTCAATAACATTTAATAGGACATTTTTATTGTGACCTTCATTTGATAAAAAAGCGGGGGGAAAGCTGTTACTTTTAATAAAACACACCCCTGGGATATAAAAGTGCTAGTGGTTAAAGAAACACCCAATTATTGCAGCAGAGTTGAATGTTTTCAGTGTAATAAAATAGCTGCTACTGGTAATTGCTGTAGCAGTACAAAGTACTTTAGATATGCAAACAATAATAACCCTTTCAGTTAATTAGTTTAGTTAATTAGTGTGCATGTTCAACTAAAATATATCATTTAAAAAAAAAAAAAGTTACTTTCCATGATGTAGGAAAAGAATCAACATGAAATCAAAACTGACTGTATTTTCTTAGTGTATGTTAGTGGTCTTATTGTGCACAATTCATTGCACATATTATTTAAATAAATGAATCAACCAATGAATGAATATGACTGAAGTCATCAAGCCCTTGTATTTTCCAACCACTCCCCTACATCCACCTCTTCAACCTGTGTTCATTTCTGAGGCATCTTATTTTGCTTCATGTCTATAGACATCACTATAAACAAGTCTTTCCAATCCAGTAACCTTGTCTTACATTTTTCTCATTTAATATTCATGTTTCAGTCTGAAATATGTCTCAATAGCAAAATAAAAAGGATTGCAAACTCTATTTTTTTTTTCAACTCATCTCATTTAGAGCAACAGTGAAGATAATGGAAATATAAATCCAAATAATGATACTGAATTCTGCAGTATAAGTAAAAAAATAAATAAATAAACATTTAAAAAGGTTAAAAAAAGGTATAAAAAAAATCACATATTCTTTGTGAATTTTTGCAGCTTGTTATGAGTAAATCATAAACAGACTGAGAACTAAGTTGTTGTCCAAAAAAAAAAAGCAGCACATTTTTTTGAATCAAATATTGGAGTGATGAATTCAGAGCAGGGTGTGAAAATATAAAACATCTATAGAGCTAGTATTTCAGTAAAAGTTGCTGGAGTGCAGAGTGAATAAGCTTACAAAAAAACACAACAAATACTGTATTTCTGGAGTCCAGATAATGTTTGTACAAACATATTTGTTTGGTTTGTAGAAGAACTGGAGGTGGTCTGGCTTTAACCAACCAATTATGCATTGAGGGATTAGTTCACCCAAAATGTCTGGTAATATTTGCTTACCCTGACCTTTGTGAGTGACTTTCTTCTGTGGAACACAAAAGGAGAAATTTTTAAGACATCTATTGAATTGTAGGAAATGCAATAACAATGAGGACTGAAGTCACATGGACATTTTTCTCTATAACTCAAGAACATTTCCAGCACAATGTGATTTTCTAATCTCAGTACAAGGGCATAGTCTGTGTGTTCAGAGTGTGCATGTGCATACAGGCCTGGGTGGATGGGAGATATTTTTATACTCAACATTTGGTGTCACTATTAAGACGCTACTGTAAATGTACCCATCAACGAACCAGGAACTCTATTGCTTTCAGTGAGAAACCTTTTGCGTCAATGTGCAGATGCAAAGGGCATTGGGTATTTTATCGTCATGAAATATATTGTGGCACTTTTGTTTGTTTTTTTGTTTTTTTTGTTTTTACCTAATTCTATTTAGACATTTTTAATAGAGGGTTTGTTCCCAGTGTCAGTTTTATGTTTTGTTGGAGTTCTGCATTGGATACTCAAATTTTTATTTAATACACAATTATAGAAAAACACAATCTGAGTAACACACAAACAATTGTACTTTTCAAATTTTTTATCAAATACACTAAGATATCACAATGCAGGTTGCAGAAAGTAATTGAACCTATACTTATATAAAATGCACTTGTATTTATTATGTACATGTATAACTCATATAGTATATGAAGGTATGGCAATTTGTATTGTATATTGGCACCAAGACCAGAATTGAGACAGAAAAACACATATTTTCTTTATTTTCTTTTTCTTTTTTTCTTTTTTTTTCAACCATTCTTTAGATGATTTGCTTGTGTGCTTTGTATCATTCTCTTGTTGCATCACCCAACCTTTCTAAAGCTTGAAAACATGATCTGCTGTCCTGCAGTCAACTGTAAAATGTCTTACAGCATTGAATTTATTGTCCCTTAAGCGTCCAGGCCCTGAGGCAGCAAAGTAGTGCTAAACCATCATGCTCTCTCCACCATGCTTTACAGTTGGGATGAAGATTTTGTTGGTGTGCAGTGAAATTTTCCTCTAAACCACAGTTCGTGGCGACTCAAAGTTCTGCACATTTTGTATGTCTCTCTTATAAGATACATTCAGTTCAGTTCATCAGGGTATCTTTTAGATAAGATAAGGAAGACATGCAAAATCTGCAGAGCCGTCAGTTCCCAGGACTGGAGTTGTATTATAATATATATTATTTATTTTTATTTTTTTACTGTACATTAACTCAAATGACCATATTGTGTGTAAAGTTACAAACTTTGTTACAAAAAAAAAAAAAAAATCAACTATATTTCATAGCTAACCTTTTTCAGGTGATACTTAATATAACAAAATGTAACTGTAAAATTGGTTAGTTTTAATTGAAAAAAAATTTAAGCTGAAAAAAAAAAAAACCCACACACATATGGGACCAGTGAAGCAGATGATAATTCTGCGTTACCTAAATGTAAAAAAAAAAAAAAAAAAACAGGGTAAAAAAAAGTTCATGAAAAAAAGGAATACACATTGATCAGCCACAGCATTAAAACCAATTCAAACTAATATTGTGTAGGTCCCCCTCGTGCTGCCAAAACAGCTCTGATGCACTGAGGCATGGACTCCACAAGACCTCTGAATGTGTCTGTGGTTTCTGGCACCAAGACAGCAGAAGATCCTTTAAGTCCTGCATGTTGTGAGGTGGAGGCTCCATGGATGGGATTTGTTGGTCCAGCACATCCCATAGATGCTCAGTTGGATTAAGATCTGGGTAATTTGGAGGCCAAGGCAACTCCTTGAAACCTTTGTCATGTTCCTCAAATCATTCCTGAAAAAGTGCATTATCCTGCTGAAAGAGGCCAATGCCATCAGGGAATACCACTTCTATGAAGGGGTTTACACGGTCTGCAGCAATCTTAGGTAGGCGGGATGTGTCAAAGCAACAGCCACATGAATGCCAGGGTGCAATGTTTCCCAGCAGAACATTATCCAGAGCATAACATTGCTTCCCATAGTGAATGACACTCAAGTACCCAGCCGTCCAACTCAACTAAATGAAAACGTGGTTGGTCAGACCAGGCAACCCTTTTCCATTGCTCTATGGTCCAGTTCTGATGCTCACATTGCCCATTGTAGGCACTTTCATCGGTGGACATGTGTCATCATGGGACTCTGTTCAGTCTGTAGATACACAGTCCCAAAAGCAGCAAATCGTGATACACTGTGTGTTCTGACACATTGCTATTATAGAATTTCTATCGCTGAATTACAGTAGCTCTTCTGTGTAATTGGACCAGACAAGCTCGCCTTCTCTCCCCCACATGCATCAACAAGCCTTGGGCTCTCATGACCCTGATGCCGGTTCACCGATTGTCCTTCCTTGCACCACTCAATAGGTACTAACAACTGCGAACCAGGAACACCCCACAACACTTGCCGTTTTGAAGTTGCTCTGACCCAGTCATCTAGCCGTCACTGTTTGGCCTTTGTCAAAGTCACTCAGATCTATTCACTTGCCCATTTGTCATGCTTCCTACACATGAAATTCAAGAACTGCCTGTTCACTTGCTGTCTAATACGTCCCACACCTTGACAGATGCTAATGTAATGATATAATCAGTGTTATTCACTTCCCATCAGTGGTTTTAATCTTGTGGTTGATAATGTAATTATTGCTTACCAAATAGAACAAAAGAAGATTAAACTTCCACAAATTCTGATCCAGTGTCATAATCATTTGGATTGGAATTATGGTTTTCATGCTGGCACCCAAAAGATCCCTTATGGTGAGTTCAAAAGCTTGGTGAGTAGGTGAGAATTATTCATGCTGCAGTGCTGACTGTCATACATAGCTGAGAGCACTTTCACACTCCAATGTTTGGTGCAAACCTTAGTTCATTTGACATCAGAGTCTGGCTGCTGTGAAAACTGAACTAAGGTGCATGCCAAGAAATTTGGTGCAACAGGAGTAGTACTGTGATGTTGTGGACTTAACTATGTTTCACATTCGGTATAAAAGCTCATCTAAATATAGCTAATGCACTACTGTAATGTCTCACTACTGTTTGTCTCTTGTGTTCCATTGAAGAAAGATTGGAATCAGTGTTGGGGTAATGCATTACAAATAAAGTGAGTTAGGTAATCAGATTACTTTTTTCAAGTAACTAAGTAACGCATTACTTTTTTTTCACTTACAAGAAAATATCTATTTTTTCAAATGTGTAATGCCAGTCTTTTTTGTTTTCACATTTAATGACAGACAGCTTTCCTTCCCAATGTTGAGAGAAATCAGAAGTCAAAATGAATAAAATAGTGAAATGCAAACTCAGAATATGACGCAAACCTGCAATAATTAAATATATAAAATAACATTCTTTACGTTTTTGCTGCTGACCTTTTATGATCCGATGTAGCCATTTTACAGTAATAAGCCAAAATGACTAGAAAGAAACTAACTCTAAATAAGTCATGTGCAAAGGTTTAGGCATATCCCCTAGTGGAATTTTCAGTCGGTAATGACAATTCCAGAACCTAATAAACTTTTATACTCTTTGTACCTCTTGGGAATTGTACTTAAACTCAACAACCATGGGCTCTGTCAAGCAACTGCCTGAGGATTACAATCTCAAGATAACTCACATTCACAAGGCAGAGGAACGTAATACAGACACATCTAAATGTTTCTTGTTTGCAGTTTTCCCAGTCCGAAATGTCAAGACGTTAAAAAAGGAACTGTTGAAGTCAAGACAAGATCTAGAAGACCAAGAGAAATCTCTAATAGAACAGTTTGTGGTCTATTCTGAACAGAAGAAGGTGTGCAGGAAGTTTTAACTGGTGCCCTCGCGTCCAGTCATGCTCAAATCAGAATGACAGAGACATCACAACACTTCCTGCTATCGCCATCGCAAAACTCAATGTCTGAACCTCACAACACTTGGATAAGCCAGAGGCATATTAAAACCACGCGTCTAAGTTAAAAACAGAAGACTTTGGGAACAAACATCCTATCTTAAGAAGGGTTTGAAGAAAATAATGTCTTGGTACATGTGGTCAGCAGTATGTTTGGGTTTGTGTTCCAGTAAGTGGCTTTGTACTGCATGTGTTGTGTGGACACCAGACCAGATTTCTGCATATAACACTGCATCATGCAATGATTTAAAAAAAAAAAAAAAAAAAAAATTGTCTGTATAGAAAAAATTTGGACTTTTCCAAGGCTTTTTCTTCACAGTTTGTAAGTATGATCATTTGTAAGCAAGCAATTTTAACATTTTCTATTCTTTACTTGTTACAAATCACAGAAGGTGTGCAACTGATGATTTATGTATGGATTTTATTCTTCTTGAAATTAGAAAATGATGGGAAATGTTTTGCTAGTCAAGCCTGTCACCACATAATCCATTGGATTTTTTCATTAGCAATATACACAAAATATATACAAATAAAACATAAATCTTTATGACTAATATGAATGTGTTACTGCCATTCTGTCATTTGGTAAATATGACAATTCCTTGAAAGCATTTGATCTTTTTATTACCAATCAATGACATTAATGAGAAGACACCCATCTGTTATAACACAGATGGTCACTGAGCTGTAAAAGGAAACAGGTATGAAGTCACACAAACACAGCAGAAGCTTTTAAAACAACCAATGTGAGTAAATAACAATTGCTTATAATTATTTCACCAGATACATCTGGTTATCTGCATAGATTTTAGGAAGAATTTCAAAAAAATTAATCATATTTATTGCACATTTATTTATTGCGTTTATTTATGCTGGTAGGATTCAATTCCATGTCCTCGTGATGACAGCTGCATTTTATATATTCTGAGCACATGTACTACAACTGAGTCACAGGTCTGAAAGAAAAATATTTCTGATTACAGCAAGGTCTTTGTAATGGCATATATGACTTGCTATTCTGTGGTGGAAAGCATAACTTAAATATTTTATTTTCTTAAACTGAGTGATACAGACACATTCCTGACATTCAGACACTCCCATGAATAGTTTGTTTATAACAAACAGAATTCATATTGCATCATGTCACATCATTAAGCACCAATGTTCCTTGAAAGCTGATGGGCACATTGCTTGGCAGCTTCACATAAAACCCTTACACTTGTTGATTTTCAAAGCACATGCAAACTTTCAGCAACAAATCTCTGTTTAAAAAAAAACATAATTAAAAAGGTTTTGACAAACTTTTTTTTTTTAACCTTCATAGTTTTACCAATCTTTTTTGTCACAATTATTTTTGCTCCAACCAGTCCTTTTTATGCTTTTATGTTGATTGCTTGGTCCAAACCAGAGTTTGATTCCACTCCACTCCCTCCGCCCCTGCAGATCTCTTTCCACTTGTGTAATTTGAGTTAAAACTGCAGTATGTTTGTGTCACCAGTACAAGTGCCACTGTGAGTATTAGAGGCAACTGTTTACCACTGTAAGTAGCAAGGTAAAGGAAAATGATTGTCCCTTTGGATTTACCAACAAAACTTTGTTTGCAAGAAACAGCAATTTTGTTTGCATTGCACCTTGCAATAAATAAAATGTAGTCAGAGATAAGTTAAGGGAAATTCATTATATATGTGATGGGTGTAATCGAGAGAACAAACATGCAAATTTGACGTCATTAATAACATGTCACTACTGCAAAGTTAATGCAGATTGCTGAATCTGCAGACATCTGATGAACCTAACCTCAAACCAACTTTTCAAACTGACTCAAGTTCAGAAAAAAATGCTTCAACCCAACATACAATATCATAAAATATTTTAACTCACACACTGGCTGGTAAACAAACAAACAGACATATTGGTGTATGTAAAAACATGTCAACATTCTGTCATTTATTCCCTTTAACTCATATTGTTCCAAAGCTATTCTTTCTTCTATTGGTCATAAAATTTGATATTTTGAGAAATATCTAATTAGGTTTTTTCATTGTCTCATTGTTTTTCTCAATCTCCCTCTCTCGTGTGTGTGTGTGTTTGCCAATACAATGGAAGTCACTGAGTTCCAATGTTGTTTGGTTCCCACTGTTCTTCAAAATATTTCCTATTGTATGTGTTCTGCAGAAGAAGAAAAAAGCGTACAGGCTTGTGACATTAGGGTGCAATGATAGCATTGTCATTTTAGGGTGAACTATCCCTTTAACTGCTACTAGACAAGAATTAACTGCTTCTAAGGAAAATGTTCTTCCCCATCAACAATACAATGGGTATAAATTTACATACATAACTGCACTCAGGCATCTGTGCTAGGGTTTTGAGATGAATACATGGATGGTTTTTCTGAGTCAACAAAGTTGTGAAGAATTTCACTGTTCATTGGTGCACTCCTGAGCCATCTGTTTCTTTGTGTTAAAGCACTTAGCATCAAAGACACATATATTGCTAACAAGCACTCAACTATCAATAGTGGTGTCAACAACCTTGTAAAACAAATTTGTTAATTTTTATCTCAAGTAGTTTAATCATGTTTTACCATAGTAAACCCCATGATGTTTAACACCTCACAGGCAACATAAATCAATGTTAATCAAGGGACTTTCCTCTGATTTCTCACAATTCCTTAATAAATGAATGGCTCACTTTGATGATTGCCACAATAATACCATCTAAAATTTCCTCTGCAGATTGCTGTAGTCCTTTGTACTTAAATGCAATGATAGTGTACTTTTCAAAAATAGGTCTCACGGGCATTAGAGGACTGCGTCACCGTTAAAGTGAAGTCCAAAGATGACCAAATTGGTAATGGTATTTGGACCTAAAATTTGTACAATTGGTCACTTATTTCTTCTACACACAAAATGAGATAAAATTAGGAAAATTGAACATAATTAGAGTGCTTAATTGCAAAATAATAACAATAATGCCTTTTATTTTTGCATTTCCAAAGTCAGCACAGCCCCAGCTGATACTACAGGCAAAGCAGAACTTGACACACATCTTGCAATGGGGTGCTCATCGCACTGACAATGTAACAAAATTCAACGGACAAAGACACCTGTCTGATGCATGGGTAGCGCAGACAGAAAACAAGAACAGGACTTAAATGTATTTCCACCTTGGAATGACTGACAGCACGATTACAAAATGGATTGCTGTGTACTGTAGCCAGCGACTATGGCAGTACAGTGGTATAGAAACAAAACAAAACATATATTGACATCGAAAGACACCTTATGTGATCTATCCAATGCTGTACTCATCTGCCACATTAATTCAATATGTTATCACTTTATTTCAATACTCTACTTTAGACCTTCTGCTGACTATAAGTAACTTTGCATCTACATGGAAACTACCAGAGTATTAGTAGACTGTCTGCTATCTGCTAACTCTTTATTGTGATGCTCCCCGATCAGACAGTGACTTTAAATAACTTTGCAAGTGCATGTCAACTTATCCTACTGACCCAATGTAATCCAAAGGTTATACATGAACAACTAACCTAAACCTGCCTTGAAAGCCAACAAATCGGGTCATATTGGGTAGGAGACCTCTAGAATGGATGTTTGAAATTGTTCAGATGTTCCATTTTGGACCCTAGACAAGTTTTCCGTTGTGTTCTACAATAGCACTGCTCCTTAATTTTTAACATCTGATTCTGATTATAATGGAAAGTTATATGTGTTACCACTAGGCCTCCCATGGAGGTGTACATAGCTGACATGGTTTGGACAGCCATGCTGTGATAGCAAAGAGTACATGAAGAATTTGTCAGGCCAATCAAGCATCTTGATTGTAAGCACGTAAGGCTAATCAGCGGCCCCCGCAGCAGACATGCTTTTGGGGGTGATGTCATAGTAGATGAGTTTGGTTGAAATGCGAGCTTAGGTAATGAGGTCCTAGTGCACACTTCAAATGGTGATTGAACACGTTTTCCTTTTAATAAGAGTCCAGTGTATCAATGCTAAAATTGTTCATGGGGCTATTAGGAGGGGACATTTCTGCAGCTCTTTAAGAAAATGTTAAAACTATGTTATAGCAGGAAAAATATTGTTATCCATCGACAGCCATTTAAAAGACATGCAATTTACAAAGTTTACACCCCTTGCCTGTTAATGCATTATGTTGCATTCTTGAGTATCAGTGAATGTTTTCACTGTTTTGTAATAGTTCAGTTGTCCTCAGTATGAAATGCTGTCACTGTTGGAAAGGGTGATAGAAAATCAAAGAATACGCAGGACTTGGAGATTTTTACTTAGAAACAATAGGCAGTTTAACTGGATTAATGCTATCACAAAACGTAAAAAAAAAGAAAGTCACTGATCATCAAGGTAAGAACATGCAGTATTAAAATTCTAGGGGATATAAAATTTTGAACTGGTTAACTTGTGTAAATTCAGTTATTATTTTGTCTTGTGGGCAAAGATCCCTCTTACTTTGTTAAAACCTTGTTTCTAAAAATATGTCTTATGCAAGGGGTATGTAAACATATGAGCAAAACTGCATTTGATTTTGTATGAAATGGACATTTACCTGTGGCACCAGAGTGATTACATGGCATTTAAAACTAACTGGTTTAACAAAAATATGGCACTGAGTGCCCATGAGCAAAGATGGTGGCAAGTGAAGCATGCGCCAGCCAAGCAACTGCCACTGAGATGCTAACAAATAGCTTTCTCCAGATATTATCCACAAAGGGCCATTTAAAAGCTTGCTATTGCTAATTAGGTTACAAATTTTGTGTACACATAAATGCTAATTGTTTGTTAGCATTTGCTATGTGGGGACACCTATAATCTGCTTAGACTTCAAATGTCAGTTTCTAAAGGAAATGCTATGTGATAAAGGGAATTCCCTATTTCACAGTTCCACAGACAATAACAGAATTCATTTGTTTACACTTCCTGTCGCTTCCCATAACTGTTGTGTCCCAGTTACAGTGCTTTTATCGAGGGAACACTGCATACTCTGAAATGTCAAATGTGTATGTATAGCTGTCTACCTCAGGCAATGATATGCAGGCCCTGAAGGATTGGCCCAATATGCATACAGCTTATGCATCGGATCCATATCAAGCAGTCCCATCTCATTCCGTCGCAGAGGGCTTAGTTATTATATTCTCTGCCCTGCCAGGCTGTACGGCTTTGCCAGAGCCTGCAAAACAATTGTAGGGAGATGTCTGCAGAGATGTGTGGAAAGGTGGGCTGGCGTCTGACAGCCATGCTCAAAGATGAGAGTCTTTAATGCATGGCTCAGGGGACATGCCATACCAGGGTAGGAAAGGCAGTGAGTGCTGATGTTGTTTCATGTGTTTTTGACCCGTTGAAGTGTTTACTTGCAGACGGCCAATCCGCGATGTGTGACAGAGGGCTGCTGTTGATTGTCGTTTCGTCTGCAATGTGAGAGCTGTGGTGTGACTCGGTTATTAGTGCTATATTCAGTTGCACATTTAAATGACACAGAGAGCAGATAGAGCCAACTAATAGGGATATGACTAAAAATGTACTTCCACTTGCTGTGGACACATTGCTTGACAAAATCAGCATTGTTCGAGAACTTGTAATTCACTAGTCACGTTGTTCGGTCTTCCGTGTGCTCCTGCAGTTCAGGAGTGATTTAGATACTGATAGAAGATGCCAAATGCAATGCACACTATAGCACATGCCAAATGTGATGCTAATGTCAGCCAAATTAAAGGTGAAATGTGTATTTTTTGCAAAATACTTTCTCCTGTAAAAGTTAATGTGCGGTGACAACTGAAGTAATCCATTCGAAGTTTGACTTCCTGAAAGGTGTAAACAGTGCACTTTCAAAACACTGCTGTCTTAAAGTGGGTCAACTTCCTTCTGGCTAAATCACAATTATTTCATAACAGACATTTTCCAATTGCTTTTTTGTCTTTCTCTTAAAGAGAAAAAAAATAATAAACTTATCTCTTTTTTCTGTATTTGATGTTACAGGATATTCACTACTGAATGGCTTGGGAGTTTTTGTAGTCTTGTGTGGCCATCAGCCAATCAACACTGACATGACCTCATTTTTGTGGCGCTTTAGTAATTAGTCACATGGCATTTATGGCTCACATGAAATGCAATACACCGGCAAGCCACCCACACACATACTACAAACAATGCACTAAAAAAAAGATCTAGTTAATTTTGCAATTCTATTTAATGGTGCAGAAATTACACACTTTACATTTAGAGAAATATTTGACGTTGTTAAAAACATTTTGGACAATTAGGATCCTTAAAAACATTATCCCCCGGTTTCACAGACAAGGCTTAAGCCTGGTCCTAGACTAAAATGTAAGTCTGAGCTGTTTCAACTGAAAGAAACTTGCACTGACTGATCGTAAGATATATCAGCGCCTTTGTTTTGTCTCAAGATGCACACCAGTAATGTTTTTTTCTAAGCACATTCATAAAAATTGTTTAAATGTCCTAATTGAACTTTGATCTAATCCTGGCTTACTCTATGCCCCGTCTGTGAAACCAGGACTTTATATTTATGTTTGCATTCATATATTTAGCAGACGCTTTTATCCAGAGCGACTTAGGTTACACTTTATTTTGGTAGTCCACTTTAAACATTCTACTAACTATTAGTCACTTTACAACTACACTGAAACTAACTATAATTATTTTGCCATTACTGTACATGTTAACTAATTCTCATTAGAGTATTAGTAGATTATTTGGTTCGGGTTAGTAGAACAAGTTGGCATGTACTTGCAAAGTCACTGATTGCCAGTAGAATGTCTGTTCAGGGAGCATAAAAACGTGTTAGCGGATATTCAGCAGATCGACTGGCAGTTGACATGTAGTAGCAAAGATACTTATAGTTAGTAAAATGTCTAAAGTGGACAATCAAAATAAAGTGTTGTGTAAATGTTTGTACAAATGAGGAATAAAAGCTATTTTTCATAAGGCAATAACTTGAGACATGCTAGCTATACAAAATGTTAAACATTGCCCAGAATAGTACAAGCTAGAAGAAGTAGGGATATAGGAATAGTGAAAGCATAGAAAAAGATGTGCTAAATGCTCATGGAGGAGATGAGTTTTCAGTTGTTTCTTGAATAGTGTCAGGCATTTAGCGGTCCAGATGGGATTTGGGAGATCATTCCACCAACAACAGTGAACAAAAATCGTTCTGGAAAGTGATTTTGTGCCTTTCTGTGATATAATATATATGTTATAATAAAACATATAATAAAATACAGCATGTTAAAAATGCAGGACTGTTGGAAATGCTTAGGAACACAGCAGGAGTCGTTGACTAAAGCCTGACAAGTATGTAGTGAGGTAGATTCTTTGTCTGGTGTGCTTAATACTGTACATATGTCAGAGCTTTCACCCTGCTGGAAAAAAAATCTTTGCTTCTCAAGTGGCCGCCTGAGCATTCTACTTTGCGTTTCCTGTTGGAGGAATTGTGCATACGGCTGATGGGAAATGATGTGTGCTCTGCAGAGAAACAGAAACTTCTCTCGCTGCCTGCTATCCATCACGGATGTCACACTCAATGCTAACTTTTTTCAGTCCGTCTGTCTCCAGCAAGTTTGCTTTCTGCAGCCTTTGAGTTGCTTTTTCCATTTGCCTGCTCTCAGCTCAACCTCACTGTGTTAATGGACCAAGAAGCCAAATAAATAAATAAAAAATTAATTTAGCCACAGTATGAAAGTGGAAATTTGTCATGCATTTGCAACATATAATCATTAATGCACTGGCTTGCATTTTTCCACACATGTGCAAAGTGTTTTTAGATTTTGTCTTCTGTTGTGCTGAATAGACATTTTTGCCAACTGTTTGATGCAAAAATTTGCAAGTACTCCTCGCTGCAGACTGTAGCGCGGTGACGTCAGGTACCTACGTGTTTACCGCGTATGTGTTTACCGCGCATGCGCAAAGTGACGTATGGTACGTCTATAAAACGCATGCGCAGTAGCGCGGTGACGTCACGTACCTACGTTACCTATGTATTTACCGTAAATACTACCTATACAGAGTTTTTAGGAAAATTTTAATTTTATATACCTGCTAAGGAGTATATGAAGGTAATTAATGCAATTCCTTTAGAAATTGGGAAATTATTAGGAAATGATATAGACAAAAAAACTAATTTAGATTTCAGTCTTAAACTGGAAGGTATAAATATAAAAGAACAAAAATGTAATAATAATTATCTTAGAACGATTTGCCAAATTGCCAGTGTTCCTTCAGCCATTGGTTTTTGGAGATCACAATTTCAAGATGTCAATTGGAAAGAAGCCTTTAAGATCTCCAGACGTTTTTGTATCACAAATAAAACTAGAGAAGTATCATACAAGATTGTTCATCGTATGTATCCTGTAAAACAGGTAATTGCAAAGTTTTGTAAAGACATCGACTTGAAGTGTGGTTTCTGCAAAGAGGAAAATTACAGTATTGTTCATTTATTTTATGATTGTATTTATACAAAATTATTTTGGTGTGAATTGGTATTTTTTTGTTAAACAAAATACTAATATTGAATTGCAACTCAAAGAAAAGGATGTTTTATTTTTTTATGAGTATACTGTTGATTTCAAAATATGGTATGTTGTGAATTTACTCATTATATATGGAAAAGGTTTTATTCATAGATGTAAATGGGCTGTGAAAAAAACAAATTTTACCCATTTTAAAATAGAAATGAGTCTCTACCTGTATACATTAAAAGAAACAAGAAATAACAAAGCGAAAAAAACTAAATTATTTTGACGCCTTAAATCTATCTTTTGAATAATTTGAAATTATTTGAACTTGTTTACAGACATGTGATTTCTTTATTGCTTTTCCTTTTTAATTTTCTTTCTAATATTTGTTTTGAGTTAATTTAAATGTTATTGCCCTTGTATGTTCTTTGTTTTAAAATGTGCAATAAAACAAAAACAAAAAATTACCGTAAATACGCAGATGTGAGTTGGAGCTGGTTGGAGCTAAACTCTGCAGAGCGGTGGCCCTCCAGAAATTGACTTTGAGACCACTGGGTTAAAGGTTTAAAACAAACCCCAATTAGAATATTTAATTCCAATTTAGTCCTGCCTGGCATGTACTGTGATTCATCGCTTCCCTCTAACAAGAAAATACTTGCTCATAGGTGTGGTACTTTGTGATGGATGTGACAGGAAATATAGTTGGGCGTAACTGGGTGTAGCATATACACTTTCTTTAAACCAAGCAGTTTCTTTAGGTGTGGAAGAATAGCGACTTTTGTAAGAATAGAGCTCAACAGTGACAATCGACTTTTCCCAGTAGTCTTGAAATTTCCACATTCATTCTCTCCATGAGCATTTTAAAATCTTCAATGGTGGCTATGTTCAAAATGGTATACTAATGTACTGCTTATTACATACTGCACATTAAACAATGTGTGTTGCATAATATATTTTCTATAGTACGAAATACAGTACACATTATTCTGCTTTATGTATGTCTACAAGAACAACATTTATCTCTGCGCAGGCCTACATATGGTAAAACACACCTATTAAAATGCTATTAATAACGTTGTCATGTCCTAACTTTGTTGCATATTTAAGTCAGTGTGTGGTGTCCAGTTATCATCTTGGAAACAAAATTATCATTTTCCATTTTTAATAGCTTACTATTTTGTGTATAAACATTTTAATTCTTGACAGTCTGATTCCAATTATTAGAAATTATCAGGAAAAAAAGTCATGGCAAATATTTCTTCTGTTGCTTCAGAAAGCGTTAACCTGTGTTCACAAGAAATGTGTATATATGTATTTGGAATGACATGAAGGTGACAAAATGATGACAGAATTTTCATGATAGGTGAGCTATTCTGTACTTTAAGAGTTTTGTTTTAAGAACTTGTGGTAGGTCCGTCTTAAAAGGTTTATAAGTTCAAACTAAACATTTAAACTGTTCTAGAAATAAAGCATTCCTTGAGAAATTTCCCAGTGTTTCATAAGGTATCATTCACAGTGTGAATAACTGTAGTATGTCCAATGGTCTATTTATGATGCACTCATAGTGGAGGTCATATTTTATTTTAGGAGTTTTGTTCTATCACTGTTAATTTCCTTGCTGGGTGACTAAATATTGTCCTTAGTGTGACATAGTCCTGTCATCCCTGATTGGCAGGTCTTACTACACTCTGTAGAAAACTCTCTCCTTTCAAACTGCTATGATTGTAAAGAACACTGGGCATGTGAGACTTGAAATTAATCCACCCTTATGATACCTTTTATTTTTCGTATTTATGTTGACAGCTTAAATCAGCAGCCGATACAGACAGAGCAATATCAGAGTATAGCATCAAGTCAATTAAACTCCTGGAATATTGATCTGGTCAGTTAAGGCTGGCCGCACACTAGAGGATTGTAAGGCAGATTTTAAGCCCGATTTGGGGGGGGCCCGATTCGCGGTTTGTCGCAAGCAATTTTTTGTCCAAAAATCCTCTATTGTGTGCTGTCATTACGATTATTTATCTGCTCCCGATCGAGACGCAGCATCGCCGAAATCAAATCGTAAATATCAAACATGTTTGATATTTAACAACAGGTGCACTAGATGGGCAACAATGAGACGACCCCCAAAACAGGAATGGCTTTACAGGTGGAGGCCACTGAAAGTTTTTCCCCTACTCATCTTTTCTGACTGTTTTTCACAAGTTTTGCATTTGGCTAGGGTCAGTGTCACTACTGGTAGCATGAGGCGATACCTGGACCCTACAGAGGCTGCACAGGCAGTCCAACTCCTCCAGGATAGCACATCAATACGTGCCATTGCCAGAAGGTTTGCTATGTCTCCCAGCACAGTCTCAAGAGCATGGAGGAGATTCCAGGACACAAGCAGTTACTCTAGTGGCGCTTTTCCACTGTGTGGTACGACTCGGCTCGGCACGGTTCAGAATGGCACGGCACGGCTCAGTTTGGCTCGGTTCTGTTGTGTCTCATGCCGCAAGTTCAAGGCAGTGGCGATTTTCTCCGGCCAATCAGTGATCAGCAGAGTTTACACATCACGTTTTGGTAACGATACGGTTCGCTTGGAACCTTGGCCGAGGTGGTACTAAAAAAAGTACCAGGTACCAGGTACTGTACCCAGTGAAAAACCCCCCAAAAGTGAGCCGTACTGAACCGTACCATGCCGTACCATGCAGTGGAAAAGCGCCATAGGAGAGCCGGACAGGGCCGTAGAGGGTCCTCCTTAACCCATCAGCAGGACCGGTATCTGCTCCTTTGTGCAAGGAGGAACAGAATGAGCACTTCCAGAGCCCTACAAAATGACCTCTACCAACGGTGATTAAATCTAACGATCGCTTAGCTCATATCACATCAAACCATGCAAATTATTATTGTAATACTTTGTTCTCAAATTGTTCATGTTAACAACGTCAGCATTGCGTGATACCATGTAGATTTCAATTTCTGTACAGTCTAATCTCTAATTGTTATACCATTTGAATTTCATATAAATAAATAGTTTTAACCTAAAAAGCAAATTATTCGTCCTTAGAACTGGTTCTCTTTAAAATGCAACTTGCGTACTACCAGGTAGCCAAGACCTATCTGTAATCAGATGCACATTTAAAACTCAAATATAATCTAATGTCAGTCACTTACATGTGTTTCATGAACACAATCCTTTCTGGATTACAATCCGCCATCAAAATAATAAATTTAATTATTCCAGATGCTGTGAGAAAAGGCTATTAATGATCCGCCACCTGCAGCATGCTCACATGTGATACAGCCTACTAGCCGGGACAACTTCTTTATGTTTACAAACGTGACATAATGACGCAGCAGCATGCCACAAATTCCTTACCAGTGCCCTCAAATTAGAAAACATTATTATAAGCATACCATTGTGAATCGGGCTTAGGTAAGATTAGAGCATTCACATTGCACACGGATGTGGTCCATCAATGCATTACAGATTCGGTGCATATGCAGCAGTGCAGTGATTGTTTCCACAATGAGACTATTTTTGCTGTGCTTCAAAATAAAAGTGCACTGTTCGTGGCAAAAAATGAATATGGATTGACACAAAATACACCATACATGCATATGAAGTCTAATAAAAGTTCTGGCATGAAACTCGCAGAGATGGCGCAGTCCAATAGGGGTCCGATAGAGTCAAGTACTCCTCGCTGCAGACTGTAGCGCGGTGACGTCAGGTCCCTACGTCACGTATGTGTTTACCGCGCATGCGCAAAGTGACGTATGGTATGTCTATAAAACGTATGCGCAGTAGTGCGGTGACGTCATGTACCTACGTTACCTAAGTATTTACCGTAAATACGCAGGTTCAGTAATGGTTCATTCACTTCCGGAACATTTACTTACTTTTGTTTTCTTAAAAATGTGCGTTTGTGTTGGCTTTTAATTGTAAGGATGCTTTGGTCATAATCATAGAGAGTGTCATTGCAAATGTGTGCGATTTCAAACATTTCTGACATGTTTTATGATATGTGTTAGTATTCGACATGACAGGGATTCTGCTGGTCTTTAAAAGTCTTATTTCGCCTAAAATTAGCCTTTAAAGATGTATTAAAATAGAGCAGAAATACTTATATTTATATTTATAAGTAATGAATTGCATGCATTGCAAATAAATAAATACATAAATACATACATACATATACATAATATATATATATATGTGTGTGTGTGTGTGTGTGTGTGTGTGTGTGTGTGTATGTATGTATGTATGTTTCTCATATTTGTCATCTTTTTCATTAACATTATCAAAAATTAATAGATACTGTAACAAATGTATTGTTCATTGTTAGTTCATGTTAATTAATACATTAACTAGTGTTAACCAATGACACCTTATTGTAAAGTGTTACCTCTTAAATTTACCTTCATGTTCATATGACTTTTTAGGGACATTATCAGTGAGACGAAATTCAGAGAAGAGGCCCACTTCATATGTCTAGACAGATAGTTCTTTAACTCCTTAACATGTAGTGAATACTGTAAAAAGTATTTGAGTGTCTGTCTCTCTTCTCATCTTTCTGTCTGTCTCATCTCAACTTTTGTTTTGTTTTTTTCCTGATAGACTGTATTGCCCTCAACTGTAAAACTTTCAAATTGTTTCAGGCTATGCTTTCTCAAGCCAAGCCAACCTAAATTTGGACTTTTTTTATTTAGTTGGTTAATGCTGATTATAAAATAAATATATTAGGTACTTTACAGACAAAGCAAACAACACTCTTTTTCTAACACCATCCTATAATATTTAAAAATATTTTCCTTGTATGGCTCTTTTGCCTTTCCTCAAAATGATTTCATATTGTTTGTTCTTTTATGTAAATTAGGTGTCGTGAACTGGAGTGCATTTTCTGCACAATACAGACAGGAGTGCCGGGTGCCGTATTCACAGAACCAGTGCCTACAGTGCAGTGAGATACTGTATTTAAAGACTGCACACCTAGGTATGTCAGGAATGACAGGAGGGGAGTCCTGTGTGGGCTTTATTCATTCAAAGAATTTGAGGGCTACTGCTCGGTTGATTGTTTATCAGTGATGGAGGTGAATTTCAGAATGAGTAGATGCAATTTTTTTTTCTTTCTCTTGTGTCGTGTTTATAATCTATAGTCTTAATCTATATTTGTATATACAATTATATTTTCTGTTTTGTTCTGTTCTGTTTGAAATAATAAAAAAAAATAGGTCACACTTTATATTAGGTGGCCTTAACTACTATGTACTTGCATCAAAAAATAAGTACAACATACTTATTGTGTTCATATTGTATTGCAAAACACTTTTGCTGCTATTGAGGTGGTATATGGGTAAGGTTAGGGACAGTTTAAGTGGTATGGGTAGGTTTAAGGGTGGGTTAAGGTGTAAGGGATGGGTCAACAGTGTAATTATAAATGTAATTACAGAACTTAATTACAGATGTAACTACATATAGGTATTTTTAAATACATAAGTACAATGTAAAAACATGTATGTACACAACAAGTGCATTGCACCAAATGATTAATTTAAATGTAAGTACACAGTAGTTAAGGCCACCTAATATAAAGTGGGACCAAAAAAAATATATATCACTGTTATCAGTTTGGTTTTTTGGAGGCATCATGCATAAAATGGGATGCAGACACTGAAAATATACTGTATGTAGTCAATTGAATTTAAAACTACTTTATTGGCTTAAATATTTCACATGCAGAATTGCCAAAGCAAAAGAAAAATGTCCAAAATTGTACTAAATAAATAAATAAACAATAACCATGACAGAGGACAGATTAAAATAAGAAAGGCAGCAGCTATTTGCACTAAGTGATAGCAGGATTTTCTGCTATTTAAACTACTTATTGCAAACAATGGTAATTACCTGTACCTCAGTATTGTAGTACATTATAAAACAGTATGCAATAATAACTTATTGAGTGTAAATTATAATTTTAATTCAAATTATTAAATGGATATCACCTTATTGGGACAATAAAGCCCTCCCTCAGAACTTTTTGATTATTTCCTTAATTTTTATTGAAAATAAATGCTTTTTGATGTGATTTGAAATTTGAAAAGGGAGAAAAAACTTTGCTAAAAGGCGGATTCGAACCTGGGTCGATCGCGTCAAAATGTGAAAAACACACGTTTTACCGTCTGCGCCACTAGAGCTGACAACTAATGTTATCTTTTGTAATGCTGACTAGCCTAATAAGAAATATATAAGGCGCCGTTAAAGGGTAATATTACAATATACACAGTGAAGTAAAGTGCAACAGAATGTTAATAAATTGTACATAAAATACTACACAGATATTACAGAATAAACTCTGTAATTCCATATCATTTTACCTGAGATGAGACATGGTTAAAATCATGGATATGTGCTGTATTACATTTTATTGTTTTCTTTTTTTTCCACATTAGCGTTCTTAATACTTTTACATTTTATTAGAGTATTCTGTTAAGTATGCGCATGCGTTTTCACGCACGACGCGAAAACACCTACCGTCACCACGTAATGCAAATTACACACGCAATGCGCATGCGTGTCATAGACATACCATACGTCACTTTGCGCATGCGCGGTAAACATATACGTGACGTAGATACCTGACATCACCGCGCTACAGTCTGCAGCGAGGGGTGTCTCAAAATTTGAGTAATGTGAATTGAATGGACATCTATGACTTTTAGAGGGGGGAGGGGGAAAGCATGGAGGTCAATTCTTAAGCCCACCTGTAAACCTAACCATCAGTAAGGCACAAGCACTTTTTATGAAAACGTAGAAATTGTGTAAGAATTGTACGAATTAATACAAATTGTCCGCTAATTTGCTAAAATGTTAAAAATAGTTACAAATTGCCAAGAGAGTGTTGTGTTTAAAATATACCAATAACTAAAAGTTTATCCATTTAGTATATCAATACCCCTGCAAAAATACGGAAATATCCCAAATAATATACATATTACAAGTCAAGTCACCTTTATTTATATAGCGCTTTTAACAATACAGATTGTATCAAAGCAACTTTCCACTATCAAAATAGAAATATAGTGTGTCAATAAATGACAAGATTAAACACTCAATTTTCAGTTAAAGGCATTTCATTATTGAATTCAATGATGTCATCGTCCAGCTTGGTTCAGTTTAAATAGTATCTGTGCAATTAAGTCAACAATATCGCTGGAAATGAAGTGTCCCCAACTAAGCAAGCCAGGGGCGACAGCGGCAAGGAACCAAAACTCCATCGGTGACAGAATGGAGAAAAAAACTTGGGAGAAACCAGGCTCAGTCGGGGGACCAGATCTCCTCTGACCAGATGAACCAGCAGTTCAATTCCAACTGCAGCAAAGTCAGATTGTGTAGAGGACTCATCTGGTTCCCGAGGTCTTGTCCCGATGGCTGTCTAGGTGACGAGGTCTTCGCTGGGTATCTGTCTCTGGGGCTCATCTAGGTGTCCTGACCTCCGCTGACGTTCAGGGCTGAAGAGGTCATCTCTAGGTGCTGATCCACCATCTGATCTGGATACGGACTGGATCGGATAGATACGGTGATCTCGGAATAAGAAAGAAACAGACTAATATTAGCGTAGATACCATTCTTCTTACAATGTAACAAGTACATCGTGTGTTATGGGAAGCGTTCCCGGTTCCGGTTGACCTAATTAATGCAGCCTAACAATCCTTTAATGGATTTGAATATTAGAAGCGTATTAATGTAATATGTGTAAGTCAGGTTAAAGAGATGGGTCTTTAATCTAGATTTAAACTGACAAAGTGTGTCTGCCGCCCGAACAGTGTTAGGTAGATTGTTCCAGAGTTTTGGCGCTAAATAGGAAAAGGATCTGCCGCCCGCAGTTGATTTTGATATTCTAGGTATTATCAAACGGCCAGAGTTTTGAGAACGCAGTGGACGTGGAGGACTATAATGCGATAAGAGCTCGCTCAAGTACTGAGGAGCTAAACCATTCAGGGCTTTATAAGTAATTAACAAGATTTTAAAAATTACAGAAGAATTAAAGCAAAGTACTTTATCAATTGCATATTTGAACAAAGATATGAGCTTTGCATTATGGTCTTAAGATGCTTGCCTCCCTCTAACTGCACATTTTGCTTTCAAGTTAGAGTTATTATATGTTGCAATGAATTCTGGCCGTTGAGTTTAATTGTTTTGAATCTGGAACAAACCTGTAGTACATTATTTACAAGTACAATTAGATTAATATTTATATATTAGACCCCTGGGTGCTGTAACTTTGTATACATTACCCATTTATTATATTCCTTGGGGAATATTTGTCTTAATTACCTAGCATTACAACTACTGTTATTTCAAACTGCAGATTAGATGAAACTGAAGATGTTTGTGCCTGATGTTATAAAGGCTGCTTTACTCCTATTAAAGGTTGTTTTTTTGTTTTTTTCTAATCTAACTCTCAAATTGATTGTTCTCATGGAAAGTTCAGGCACACTGACTGCATTGGGATGCAGTAGATCCCGCTGGACAGAAAAAAAAAAAAAAAAGATGGTCCTTTGTGCCATTGTTCTAAATGAACAGTTCAGGGTAATTTGCTCTGTGCTGCTTATGGAGTTGTTTCCCAGGAATTTCTAGGCAGATCGTTGCCATTTGGAATGTGCCGTATGCAGCTTTTAGTTAAGAAGCAATTTTGTAATGGATGCTTTTGAATACACTACAGAGTGCAGCACTGACACAAAACCATTGAATTCAAAGACAATGAATTCAAAATACAACAATACCATAATATGCAGCATTATGAATATATAAACAAAGATATATTCAGGGACATGACTATGTAAGCTATTATCCTAAATCATATTTATGTACAGTAGCCCTGGGTCTAGTCTATAGTATATATATAAAGACATTTACCACATGAAGTGCACTTTGGCAAATTAAATGCACTTTCATCTGTTTTGTTAAACATGCTGCATGTTGTCACATGATCTCACATGATAATATTGTTGCATGTTAATTGAAAGGCATTCAGACATCAATTTGGATATAATAACTGTTATTTTCCGTTTTGAATTACTATCAAAATATCCAATCAAAAAAATTAAAATAAAATCACAGCTGTAATTGTTTTGCATTCATTCATCATTCACTTGAAATGGAAGTTCAGGTCAAATGGATTGTGATGTGGGATACAACATTTCAGCATCATCTGTGATATGCTGCCTATTTTGGCAAAAGTAATACTCTCCTGTATGTCAGTGGCTCTTAAACCTCTCAAATCAGAACATCCAAGTAACACCAACGCTTTATTTTCAGCATTGTGCAAATAGAAATCTTTTTAAATGCAAGCTGAAGAACTGTGAGCAATATAAATACTTCATTCAATCTGAAGCACACACATACACCTACGCCACAGTAACATTTAAAGATTTTGCAGTCCAATTCAAACACATTATTTTGCAAATCATTCCAAATGTTGTAATCCAATTCCAACCCACTAATACCGAATAATGACTATATTTAGGAGCAATTTGGATGCAATGTACTGTAGTCTACTTCCATCTCTTTATAAGAGCTTTGAACTGCTCTGTCTTGTTTTGTTAATGATAGTTCACACACACAAAAAAAAACAAAAAAAAACACTAAGTGCAGAATCCAGTAAAAAGCTGGAAATCAAGCTCACAGACTTTAAAGGCAAACAAAATAATGCATTGCCTTTGTTGATTGGTCAAATTTGTGGCCTCTCTTCTTTCTTTTTTTTTTTTTTTTCTTTTTTTTACATGGGAATATAATTATGGTGCATGCACTTGTAGATATGCAGTAGTATCGGCTCGGCCAGACCAACATGCAGCACATTGCCTACTATTGCACTATACTATTTACTGCCGAAAGAAGATTAGTATGGAGGTATGCCATTCCGAGCATAGCCTCTAAAACTCAGCAGGTGAGATTTTCCGGGTGTACGCTTATGTTTGTGGAATCTTAGGTTTGATGACTGATTTGCAGACTGTCTACAATAAGTGGCTGAAAAGATGCCTGAAAAGACTGTCAACTTGCATGAGTAATAAAATGGCACTCTTACGTTTGGTCCATTATATTTAGCTACTGCTATTGTAATATTTCTCCAGTCACAGAGTCAGGTTACCATGGAATTCTAGAAAACAGTTCGTTTCTGGCTGAATGCAGCCTTTCTCACAGTATTTGCTGCACGCACATTAAGCATAATCGTCTGTCTACCTCATACAGCGCGTTCCCGAGCAGATTTCCATAGATTACACACCAAATTGCATTTTGGAAAGGAGCCACTGAAGGAGATGTTGTTTTCATTGGCTCCGTCTCACACCCTTAGAGCTGGACAGCTTACTAGAGCCAACTGACAGTATACACTCAACTCATATGTAAAACATACGTTGAAGCTGTGGCCGCTTAGGAAAGCAAGCAGCCAGGATGGGCTGATGGAGGGGGGGTTATTCCATGGTGGTTGAAAGAGCCAAAAATGGTGTTAATATGGGGATTTCACAAATTAAAATGGTGCATATAATATAACTCTTAGAAGCAGGAAGGTGTAAGTTGAGCTCAAGCTAAAAGCAAGTTCTCCTTTACTTTAGACTAATACTCAACTGTGGAATAAAAACAGACTCACTCACTCAGCTAATTTGAAAAGAATATCTTGCTATGTGTTGTCATATATAGAATTGAGCTTAGAAAAAATGTGTAGCCAGACACAGATACTCCATCTTTCTCTTCTAAATTTGGCCTATGGCACTATATCACAAGTGAATTTTAAGTTGTGATAACCAAATGCAGCAATCATTTTTCTGCAAATAGTTATCACAATTTAAAAATTAGCATCAGAATAAATAATAATGCGTTGTTAAAGTGTTCGTGCTTTAAAAGTTTTGCTTATGATTACATAAAACTATATGTTTAGTTAACTTCAGGTCAAGTTAGATATATGTGATCCTGGACCACAAAACAAGTCTAAGTCGCTGGGATATATTTGTAGCAATAGCCAAAAATACGTTGTATGGGTCAAAATTATAAATTTTTCTTTTATGCCAAAAATCATTAGGACATTAAGTAAAGATCGTGTTCCATGAAGTTATTTTGTAAATTTCTTACCGTACGTATATCAAAACTTTTTTATTTTTTATTAGTAATATGCATTGCTAAGAAAAAGTATTTTTTTGCACCCTCAGATTCCAGATTTTCAAATAGTTGTATCTCGGCCAAATGTTGTCCAATCCTAACAAACCATACATCAATGGAAATCTTATTTGTATATGTATAAATTTGATGATGTATAAATCTCAATTTCGAAAAATTGACACTTAAGACTGGTTTTGTGGTCCACCATAATATGCACATATGTCCATATGTCTCAACAAATTTTAAGTTGTTAAAATAGATAATCAGGTTTGTAGCAATGTACATAACGTCTGTGCGCATAAGCATATTACAGAAGTCTGACATTTATATGCATTTAAAATAAATATGTCATTAAGTAAAAAAAAAATAATAATAATAATAAAGTACAACTGTTGACTTTTGATCAATTCTGATTACTTCCACTACTTCCTAATGATGAATATTTTGGATAAAAAAAGTGAATTTTGCCAAAAGGCAACATGTTTGTAGGACTGTATTTGAATGGTATAGTACATTCATCAGCTGAATCATGTCTAAATTATAGATGAACCCAACTGTTGCGTAAATAGTACCCGTGCCCTTATATTAGAGTGTTGCACTACTAAATTAAAATACAACAGGAATAACAGCTATTGATTTGGATGAACAGATTTTTTCACGAATTAAACTGAATCAGAAAGAGCAACGATTAGGGTTATCAAATATCATGGCATCAACAAGCTGAAATGTGTGTCACGTCCTCTGTCATGTCTGTCATGTGTTCCCGCCTCTTGTTTCCATATTTGGTCTTGTTCCTGTCCTTGTTAAGTGTGATTATTAGTTAAGTCTTGTCCAGCCGTGTTTCGTTTAATTATCAGTAATTGTCATGTGTATTTAGTTCCTGCCTGTTTAGTTAGTTGTCGTCTGGTCTACTCGTTATTCCCCGGTGTTCCTGTCCGTGTCTGCCTTGCCTTGCCTTGTCCTCATGTCCTCATTAAAGACTATGATTTTGAAGTTACTCCTCGTCTGCGTGTTCCTCGTTCCTCCCTGCTGTGTGCACCGTGACAGAGTGTCACATGAAATTATAATAAACACTAATATGTCAGTATTTGCAACCGAATGATAACAATGTAATCTAAATGTATTTTATTAAGGAACTAATCATAATAGTCTGGAATAACCTAACATATTTGCATTAATATCAAATGTTGTAACCATGTTAGTTTGAAACTAGCCATAAAAACTCACCTGCAGGTTGTCAACAGCAGACTAGACCATAATATAATTATCTGGGAGAAAATGCTGTAGACGAAACTAATCTGGCCACCGCTGTATGTGTGAGGGTTGGTGATGTGTGTGTATGACTGCATATGAGCACAGAGCCATTTAGATCCACTGACAAGGTTTAGCTCTCACGCCTTTAGGTATATTGATTTTATGCCCAACCCAGCTAATATTCACAGATTCACAGAGCAGTTTTTGTCAGCCCTTTAGTACAGAATATTTAGTGCTCTAGATCAGTGACTCCAAACAAGGGGTACACGTACCCCAGGGGACACTTAAGCAGGCACCAGGAGGTACGAGGAAAGATCTCTGTTTTATGTTGTTTTGTTAAAACCATTAGGCAGAAATTAAGACTTAAAAATGTTTATATTCAAACCATGGCTGTCAGAAGATTGAACTAATTAAAACAGTTAAATAATTCATCAAAAAATGTATTTAATTAATACAGTATATAATAATCTTTTTGTAACACATTCAGTTTCTCATCTGACTCACACTTTTTCTAAAATTAAACACTTATTCCTTGTTTTGTCCCATAAAATTTCACACTGAAATGATAAAATATCGGATTCTAAATGTTAAAATATACATTTAATTCTATATTTCTGCTTCATTTGACAGAAGGCTACTTGCAAAATCAATTTTGGCAATTTAGCTTTTTTTTTTTTTAGTTTAAATATGACACATTGTAACAATGATTATTTTAATAATTGCAATAATACAGTATGAGTTCAAAGAACACATTTCTTGGTTGGTGTTGGTGAAGTGAATCGAGTCTTAGGCATAAGAGAAAAATAGATTATTCTAGATAATCATACCTGAATTAGTAAATACAATAATAGAAATTATATGTTAGTTTTGCAGTGTATGATATTTAACTTTTTGATATTTAAATATTTAAGATGAATAACTACATTTTCTTCCTCTTTTATCTTTTGCTCTCTCTCTTTTTATCATGCGCTCCACCGTACTACTTTCCAAATGGGCTGTATTGACTGATTCTCCTAATGACGTTCCTAAGGGAGGACCTGCTCTGCTAAAGGGTGGACATGTAACCATGAGCTTCTGGATTTTTTAGGGTCATTAAAATAACAGAGGGTTTTCCTTTTGTTGAAGAAAAAGAGGAAACTGCAATTTGTCAAAGTTTTAGCACCACTATGCCATTAATTTACATATAGTCCAACTGTCCCTAATGATTAATGTGCTCTTCAAAACGCAAACTAGAGCTTACAAATGATTTCACCCTTCAGGAAAGCTGAGCAAAAGTGTTTTCATAAAAGGCAGTATTATCACATGGATGATAAATGAAGAAGACCACTGGACTAAAAATTGCAATACGGGGTTGAGATGATCTATAAATGATATTGTGTTTACAAGATCTGGTTATTAAGGGCATGTACAAGACCATGTTCAGCGCTCAGTACACATATGCAACTAGTTTCTCTTGAAATTCAGCACAATTATCAGCGATGCTGTTATGCACAACATGAAAACTTTTGCGTATGCTTCTACACTATCATATATCATTTGATTCGTAACACTATATATAAAATATAATATTATATGCTTGTGTATATTGTAAAATTACAGGATAAGTAATGCTGCAATAAGATTTTGTACTGAAACAACATTTCCAGCACAAAAAATAAAATAAAATTCTAACTTATTTTATTTGCTGTTACAAGATGTTACATTTCTTTTCAGTTTTGCACATTAGACAAACACTTTCCTGGTGTATCCTCACATGAATTCTCAACCACAGATTGAGAGAGCGCAGAGGTCTTTGTAAGAGTGATTGAAATTGAGCTGAACTCATAAGGACCTGAAGGTGTGTGAGAACTGAATGTGAATCTTCTCTCTCCTGAGTGGATGTCCACAGGTCCCTCTCATCTGCTCAAGAGTGGAGTGTGAAATATCACACACTCCCGAGCTCCCTGGAGACCTAATGTCTGCTGTAGCAGCTCCTTTAAGACCTGACATTTACAACAATACACGCTAGATGGACAGATCAGCTGTCGTCCAGAGGAACTATGGACATTTTTCCCCCCCTTTTTCTTCTATTTTCATTTGGTCTTCAGTGAATGCAGTCAATGGACACATTCCACATTAAACTGATAGCAAATATAGCATATTAGAAGTGTTATAACATATTTATTACAGTATAATAACATTATTTCACACAAAATATCTAATGTGTGAAACTGTGTGTGTGTGTGTGTGTGTGTGTGTGTGTGTGCGTGTGTGTGTGTGTGTGTGTGTGTGTGTGTGTGCTTACTGACAGTCAAAGTTGGGACAATAGGGATGTTCTCTTGATCTTACTTAAACTGCTTGAAATTAGTTTTGCAAACATAAAATATAAAATGTGCTTACGTACAAATTTCTTTACACAACCGAAAAATGTAATGCAAAAAAATATATATATATAAATCAAATAATGGATGAGTTGGCCCAGATAGTGAAGGAAAAGCAGCCAACAACTACACAGGAACTTGTTCAATCCTGTTTAAAAGCATCCCAGGACGCAACCTAATGAAGTTGGTCGAGAAAATGTCCAGAGCATGCAGAACTTTAATCTTAAATATAAGATTTTAAGTAAGTTTCAATTGGTTTGTGGTCACATCACAATCCCCATATTTCCAGTGATGTTTTTTTCATAGTTTACTGACTTTATTTTAGAATAATAAATAAAATGAGCATGCATGTCTAAAATTTTGATACAATGTTATTATTATAAAATGAGTCATGAGGAAAAGGGAGTTGTGGCAAAATCCTTAATGCAATTATTTCTGTCAACTTGGCAGCTATCCTTGTTATATTTTGAGGCAGCTCTTTTCTAATCAAGCAAGTGAATATATAGGGAAAGGCCAAAATCATAAAATCAAGTCATCGTAAAATAGCAAGTTTAGTTTAAATCACGCTTTTAAAAAAATGTATTTTTCAGGCTGGTCTTGCTAATGTAAGACCACGTAATGCATTGGCAATAATGTGCTTGGTTCATAACTGAAAAGCAGGAGATACGTGTAAATCTAATTTTTTATTTCAACAGCTGGAATCTCGTCTCGTCTTTGGTGACAATAAGTGCAGTGGTTACAAAGGACCTGATAAGTAAGACAAAGGCATGTGCTCTGCACGTGCCTTTGTACAAGACAATGGAAAGGCTGGTTTTTAGATGTTGGTGTCTTATATACAGTTGGGCTCCGAGTAAGTCCACTTCATCTCAGCCAACCTCTTGATTTACCTGGAGGACAATGTTAAGTTTAACCAGAAGTCTGGGAAGACTGAGCAATTAAATTTCAAAGATGGAGAGCCGCCTGAGCCGGTGGCCCTGAAGGCGTGAGAGAATAATGGTTCAGGAAGTGTCCTCAGGAGCAGCAGAACATCCGTTTATCTTGTACAGAAGTGACATCTGGTCTCTAAACTGTGGTCTGACAGTTTCCACACAGAAATCTTTGAGCATGGTTTTGGGCAGCGGAAGGCTATCGTGGCGTTTAGTTAGATTGCCTGGATAGTGAGGGGGAACAAACAGATGCTGTTCACTAGATGCAAACAAATCACTTCATCTCACAAACACACCTGCAGAGAGACACTCTGGTCTTCAAACGGATGAGCCCACACGTAACAAATCTGCTTGTTATTGCTTAAAAATCACTTATGCTAATTATATAATTTGTCATCAGACTTAACAACTGAAAAAAACGAACATCAGGACAGATGATGCAGACATCAGACTACGGAAGTATGTGAACACAAACACTTCTACCAATGCAAGCCTTATTCTGTGGGTTTACATTCTGAAATATGTCAGAACATGTTTATAAGTCTTGACATGTTTTTGAGCTGGAGTCAAAGTCAAGTCTTTCAAAACAAATCTAAGTCATGTTTGAAGTCTTTTGGTAGTTTTCCATAAACTGCAGCATTGCATTTAATTAATTGTTCATAAGTCTTAATTTTGGAGACCAAGTAAAGTCTGATGCTACTTCTTTTTACAAGTTAAAGGGATAGTTCAGCCAAAAATGAAAATTCTGTCATTAATTACTCACCCTCATGTCGTTCCGAACCTGTAAGACCTCCATTCGTCTTCGGAACAAAAATTAAGATATTTTTGATGGAATCCGAGAGCTCTCTTACCCTCCATAGACAGCAAGGAGATTACCATGATCAAGGCACAGAAATGTAGCAAGGACATCGTTACAATAGTCCATGTGACATCAGGGGTTCAACCATAATTTTACAAAGCTCCGAGAATACTTTTTGTGCACAAAGAAAACAATAATAACATATTTTATTCAACAATTCTTCTCCCTGAGTTACCCTCTTCCACCATTTTAGAGAATACCCCAGAACATAATCAACATAATCAGCGTTGTTTACATTCAGTAGAAAGCGAGCACATGCTGAACTTAAAAATGCTGATTACGTTAAAATAGTCACATGGACTATTTTACCGATGTCCTTACTACTTTTCTGTGCCTTGATCATGGTAATCTCCTTGCTGTCTATGGCGGGTCAGAGAGCTCTCAGATTTCATCAAAAATATCTTAGTTTGTGTTCCAAAGATGAACGAAGGTCTTACGGGTTTGGAACGACATGAGGGTGAGTAATTAATGACAGAATTTTAATTTTTTTGGGTGAACTAACCTTTTAAGTCTCTTTTCAGTGTGACTTTAATCTGTATCTCAGACTTGAGTTTTTAAGTCAGACTACCAGTGGGGTAATGTAACAAGTAATGTGAGTTACGTAATCAGATTACTTTTTCAAGTAACTAGTAAAGTAACACATTACTTTTAAATGTATGAGTTACTTTTTTAAATACATAGCGTAAGTTATATTGTTTTCCCATTAATTTACTGACAGCTCTCCTGTCCCTGTGTTGAGAGAAATTGGGAGTAAGGCACTTCCTTCAGCTTGAGGTTTATTAATTTCACGTTTGGTGTGAAAGAGCCTTTACATTTATATTTCATTTTTTGTTATTTAAAATAAATAAGCAAGCCCAGCCCAGCTGACAAAAAACAACAAAAATTTATGTAATGCTAAGTACTTTTTTTATGCAGTAATGCAATATTGTAAGGCATTACTTTTAAAAGTAACTTTCTCCAACACTGTTGCATTTACAGAGCTAGGTATTATCGATTAAGCTGTTTTTTACATTTGGTTTTATCGTTCAGGTCAACAGTTTGAAGAAAATCTTGCGGAGCAAGTTAGCTACTGTACCTGCATACAGCGTATCTGGTTGTACAAACAGACAACTCTGGGCACTGAGGTTTGTTACAGCCACAGTGAGGATGTTAAGTATGTACGATGGGACCTTCTAGTATGTTTCTGGCATTAGGATTATGATCTGTTTCGCAGACAACTAGGATGACACATGATAGTTTCTAACCAGATGTTTCTTTCATGCTTTACCAAAACTAAAGTTTGTTTCATCTTCAGCACATGTGGCAAACACAAAAAAAGAACCAAAAAGATGAAAGGAAGCAGTTTTATAAACAGATTCAGCAAGCTCATCATTTTTCGGACCAATGAGGCTCCCAGCAGCAGACATCAGTTAATCTACTCAGTGCAAACCACAGCGTGACACATTCTTGCGTTGTGCAGGAAGCCCTTAGAGTACAGCAACACGGCAAGTAATGTAGTATTCTTTCCTGTGAACTGTGTTAAGTTTTGACCTTTCATCCCTGTTGGTGACATGTCATTAACTAGAACACATGCCTAGTCCTCCCCCACACTCCCTAGTCAGCATGGGCAATACATTCTCTTTGTCTTTTCCCGAGTGGAGTCTCCTACTCCCACCGCTACAGCCGCGGCTGCATCACTCGCCTTGAAGAAGCTAACAAACCCTACACAGCCCTCGGCCGAATGGTTACAGATCAAAGTTGCATTTCTTTCGCCATTTTTATGCAGGGGTCATTATACAACATCCAGGAAATATGGGAGAGTTTTGATGGGCATTTTTTGAGCAAGGTGCTTCCTGTCATGTTTGAGTGGGGTAAATCTATGGTTACCTGTCATATACAGTAGATCTCCTTGGCTGATTTGAAGGGTGGTAGAAATCGGGGTTGCTTTCAAAAAAAAATTGTTTTGCCAACTTATATTTCTAGATTTGGTTGGATTTGTTTTGCATGGGTATCATATGAGCTTAGGCTCTGTGAAGTTAGAACTGTGAAGGACTTTGGCGTATCGGTGCGTTTCAGGAAACGGTGTGAAGGGGAAAGCGTTTGCCTGTCAAAATTAACTCCCACATTCGATGGTTTGATGATTAAAATCTCACGGTTTCAGGCTCCATACGGAGGCTTTCAAAATTCTCACTTTCTCAATTTTATTGTTGTGCGCTCAACAGAATAAAAGACAAAAAATGCCAAAGTTATCTTTTAATTGTTTGTGTATGTGGCATTCAGCTGCTGAATAAAGACTGAGGAAAGAGAGACGCCAAGGTTAGACCACAAATTAATTAAACTTGGCAATCAAAGGTTGAAAAATCTTTGAAAAAAAGTAAATAAATAAAGTTTGAAATCAAGTTTAAGGAAAACCTCAGAGAATGATTAAAAAAAGAACAGATAACAAATGTGTTATTAGACTTTGTTTTTAATTCAGGATTCACAAAATGTATTTTGAATAATCTACTACTAAAGCAATAAGATGTGAGAGGCTGGTTGTTGCATATGTGAATTTATGGGTAGGCCACAACGCAAAGATTGATATTTCTTTTGTGGAATCAAACCACTTAGTCTCCATTCAAACCCTTGTAGATAATTCCAGCCTTATGTTTGATATTAATTAATTAATTAATTTTATTTTATTATTGCCCTAAAGATTAAACTTTGGAAATTTCCCTTGACTTGTACTGATAATGTTGAAAGGGTCCTTGTAGCACAATGTGAATTAATGGATTTTTGTGATACACATATATATATATATATATATATATATATATTTTAAATGCTTTATTCACTATAGACTATTTGTAGAATAGTGAGCCTAAATAGGGTGTAAGTACAATGATGGCTGTCCTTGTTAATTTTCTTTCATTGGTATAATAATACAGCTTATATCCAACTTTATTTGACCGCGTGGTTTTTATCCTTCAAAAAGAATTTGAAGGCTATGCAGAGGCTATTTTGAATGATGAAGAAGTTTGATATGAAATAATTTATGTATTTATTATTTTTAAATAATGTGTGATGCTGCTTTATAGATTTGAAAAAGCACTAATGTGGTGTTTGACAAGATGAATTAACATATGAATAAAATAATATTTATTAAGCTATCATTTTAGTTAGATTTGAATAAAATAAGATTTTACTCAGTTGAGATGACACGGTTAAAAAGATGCCAATTACCGTAATACAACACGTGTAATGTGAGCACACATGAAGCAAAGCTGTGAAGAAGTTAGTATACTGCCACTCTCAGAAATAAAGGTACAAAAGCTGTCACTAGGGCAGTTGGTACCTTAAAGGTACATATTAGTACTTAAAGTGTACATATTTGAACCTAATATGTACAAAAGTGTACCTTTTGAAAAGGTACCGCCCCAGTGACAGCTTTTGTACCTTATTTCTGAGAGTGTGGATATGCTCAACCACACAAAAATGCCTTGCAATAAAATACCATTTATTCATTTAATTACAAATAATTATATTTAGATGTTACATGCTCAGGAGCCTGGTTTCTCCCAATTTTGTAATTTTTTTTTTTTGTCTTTTTTTTCTTCCCCCTGCACTATATCACCTGATGGAGTTTTTGTGCCTTGACATTGTCGCCTTTGACTTGCTCATTCGGTATATAAATAGAAATAATAGTCAGTATAACTTATCAGAGAGGCTGTGATGGAAACTATTGTAGCACTTAATTAATTGACGCAGTATTATAGAGCTTCTTTGTTGTACTTGTACTTAAAGTCGTACAAGAAAATTAAAAACTGCTGATTATGGAAACTGAAATTTGTGACACTCACAATTATTTTTTATGTAAAGCTGTTTGAAGCTTCTTTTTTGTATTTTACTTGACACACGGTTTACAGACATGCATTAAACAACAATTACATCATGAAAATTCACTAAATTGAAGCCTTTGTTGCTGATTTCTGCACTAAAACCTACAGCAAGAGGTATTACAATAATGATTTGTCTTTTAAGCTTCTATATAACCTCCTTTATTCCCTGAAACTGTTAATTTTCTTCAGTCAATGCAAATGTAGTATGATGTCACGTGTATATTGGCAATGGCATTTCATCATCCAAAAAGAATTTTGAGCTATTCATTTTCTAAAACAATTTGAACATTTGCTGCAACAGAGAAAACATTAAACAGAACTGATTAACAGAAGCCATAAAAATATAAGAATCAAATACGCATTATATACATACAAATACAACAAATAGCAGATGCAGTGCCGGTTGCATACAGCATATGTAAACTACATGCATTACAAATGCAGTACATTATGCGCATTAATGACTTGGACTAAACTTTCTTGATGTTGATCAGAGATCGGGCTTAAAAGTGTTTACATCAGCTGCATGTTCAAACTTCACCCTGCCAGCCACAGTAATGAGAGGCGTCACAGATCATAAGTGATGCCCTAGTTATTATTATGACTGCCAGTCATGGTTATGATCATTAAACTTACAGTAAACAGTTGCACGAGTCTGTGTTTGTCACGCTGGCCTCCATCTCTCTCTCTCTGGGAGCAGATGCCTGCGGTGTTCTTTAATGACATGGTGTCAGTGCTGCTACATGCGCTGGGAGAGAGGTTAGACAATGCAGTGTGCGGCAACTTTCTGTCGTTCTCGTTTTCTGTCTTTCTGTCTTTCTGTCCCATCTCTCTTTTGCTGGGTCTCAAGCCCTCTCCAATTTCTCTGTCTTTCTACATTTGCTGTTCCTGCTTCTCTTTCTCTCTCAGCCATGTGTCATTGAGGGTCTTTGTCTGACAGGCTGCTCTTTCTGCTCAAAGATAGAAATCTTTAATAAAGTAAATGAAAAATAAAAATAAATAAATATTACTATATACAAACAACATAAAATATGAAGAAAAAAAATCTTGTTGCAGCAGGATTCTTGCATCTTGCTCTTAATTAATACAGTTTCAATTAGCAGTTTCTGGAAAACCACATACCTTAATGTCTTGACTACCAATTAAATGTTGGTTCCACTTAATGGTAGGTGTCTTTAAATATTATATACTTAAGTGGGAAAAAACTACCACTACTGCTACTAATATTATTATTTTTAATATTATTATAATTAATAATAATAATAATAAATGGTTTGGTATATTTGTACATTGTATATATTGCAAAACACTTCTGCTATGGGTAAGTTTAGAGCCAGGTTTCATGGATTGGTTTAAGGGTTGGTTAAAGGGTAATTGTGGGGTCAAAATTCAGGATCTTTTAAAACATGTATGTACATAAATTATTAATTTAAATGTTAGCACATAGTAGTTAAAGATACTTAATATAAAGATGGTCCAAAATTCCCCCGTTGTTGCACAGGAAAAAAGATCCAGGTTACTGAACACTCATTTTTGCCACACTCTGTCAGTCCCAAGTTGTCAAAATTGAAAGCCCCAAAGCCTGCTTATTGCATGCTTTTTAGCAAAACAGTAAAACAATTATGAAACATAAAAAAATTCTTGAAAAAGCATAAATGTAAGAGATAACATACAAAAATATCAAACCAGTATTCTGGTCAAAAAATAATGTCATTGTATCAATTCACAACATTTGAAATGCATGATCCAAAATGATATTCATTAGAAAATACGGTCACACTTTATATTAGGTGGCCTTAACTACTATGTACTTGAATCAAAATATAAGTGCAATGTACTTATTGTAGTTATATTGTATTGCAAAACAATTTTGCTGCTATTGAGGTGGGATATGGGTAAGGTTAGGGACAGGTTTGGTGGTATGGGTAGGTTTAAGGGTGGGTTAAGGTGTAAGGGATAAACTAGTAAAGGGTAAACTAGTCTTCAAACTAGTTTGCAACCAATTGTTTTTTTACTAAAAACTTTATACTTTCTGAGATGTAGACATTTTACGCAACTTCTCTACGAGACAACTAGCAGCATTCCTTAATTGAATTATCTTCATATGATGAGTACCAAGTTGTATAAAGGATTGTTGTCTCAAGACTTTCTTCTCATTTGTCTTTCACTGGCATCTCTTTCTCGTTACTTTTCTCTCTTACATGTTTCACTCAGGCTCTTTCTCTGGCAAGCAAGTCTTTCTGTTAGTGAAACCTGATGTTGCTACAGAAAAGAATAGATGTATCGATCTGCGTCTGCTATTAAAGAAATAAATAAATGCGGAGAGAGTTTGAGGGGAATTCTGCCAGGGGAAAGGTTGGAGGTAAGGAGGGGTTCTGCATTGTTGATCCAGAATGACAGTGATTGACAGTAGTGGTAGAAAAGCTGATAGCAACGTTTGGCGTGCTGCTGGTTTAAAGGACGGACGTAGCCGCTGATTTCAGGTTTGTGGAGCATGACTGTGCGCTGGGGTGAGATCGTCTCTTACCATCCTCTCCGTGTCCATTCTTCACCCTTACACTCTCGTTGTTTTTCACAAAGGGAGTTTATGTATTGTTTAAACCTTTTTTCTCACTAATAGTCAGCTTTATTCACCAGGGCCACACTAAGCCACAGCAATAGCACCCCGTCAATAGCGATAGCAGGTGTGGAGCGCAGGTGTGTGCTGGATATGGACCGGAGTGACACGCTGTCAGCTATCAGCTGAAATTAGCAGCCCAGGTAGGAGCCGCATGAGCGGGGCCTCTTCTGCCCGTCCTCGGAGTTTACAACACAACAGCTGATGGACAGAACCTGCAATTTAAGATTCCTCCCCTCTCGCTGCTCTCTCTGCTGGTGGTTGTCGCTGGATTTTACTTAAAAATGACTTTATATGCCACCGCGGGTCTACCTTCATTGATTTAGTCGCTTAAAGGTGAAGTGTGTCATTTCTGTGTGACTATAGCGGCACCAAACGGAGTTGCAAAAATAACTTGATTTTTACATTTTCGGAAAATGTCCGTGTAAAACTTGCTGCCACAACGTTACGATATTGTAAGTGAGGTGTTGCGATGCAGGTGCTGAGATGTTCTTGAGTGGCTTTCAGAGCATGACTGTAGTTGCTGATGTTTTTGTTTTTTGGTTGTTGTTTTTTTTTGGTGTGTGTGTGGTGTGTGTATTTTAATACTGGCCAACTTGATATTCTGGATATTAAACTGAATCAATTATGACCATCACGGATAAAGTGAAATGAACAAAATGTGTTGATTGATCTGCTTGTGTTGAAAGATTTGCTTTCTGTTTGTTTGTTTGTTTGTTTGTTTGTTTGTTTGTTTGTGTTTGTGTTTGTGTTTGTGTTTGTGTTTGTGTTTGTATTTGTGTTTGCTTTTGTTTTGCTTTGCTTTGCTTTGCTTTGCTTTGCTTTGCTTTGCAGCATTGATCATTATAACCAATCACAGGTTGTCTGTTGAGTACATGAATGGCAAATTAAATCATTTAGATTAGTCAATTGTGAAGAAGAATTCCACTGAAAAGGTTAAGTGTGTGCTCTAACTCCAACTGAGTTCAGCACTCTTGCAAATTCTTTATTTCTGTATAGAATTTATTAACAATTTATACCACCTTTGAGAGGCATTAAACAGTCTGTGTATATATAAATGTCATGTCAGATGCAGCTTTGTGACCATATAAAAGCATTACAAACATATATACTTTTTAAATCATATCTTTATGTGAGGAACAGAGTAAAAGTTTAGCCATTATTTAAAAGATAAATGTGAACATTACATGATGCAATTGGCCACAAGACACACAAGAGCCAATGGCATTTCACAATCAAACCTGATGTTAGATCATGCCTCCATGCCAGAAATATCATATTCAGCCCCAGATGACAGATCCTGTCAGAAACTATCCATTTTGTCTGGTAACAGAACAACTAGTCATCAAAATTACCCAAAACCCGTTAACAGCAAGTTTTGTTAACAGCAAGAGACAACAATCATTTATACAAAACAGTCTTCTATCAACCAAGAAGTTGACTGAGTAAAGCCAGTGAACAGCAAAAGCAGGAGCATCACGAAGTGATGATGATAAAAAGGAGCTTATTGAATAATCGGTAACACTTTATAATAACTGCAGACTATGAATCATTAGTTAATCATAAGTAAATAGTCAATTCATCATTTATAAAGCATTGTTCCAACATTAATAGGCATTAGTAAGCAGTTTATAAATACAGCTATAAATGTTTTGTTCTTGAGCATATCTATAATGTTTAATAATTGTATTTTCATACTTTATTAATGATCAGTTTATAATTTCTAAATTATTACGTTATTTACAAACCAGTTATTTAGGAGTTGTCAGTGGTTCATAAGATCATTTAGAAAGTGTAAGTAAATGATTAATAAACTATTTAAATATACATTTATGAATCTTATTATTTAGACACATGATAATAGTTGCTCAGTGTGTTAATAAATGCTTTATTAACACATATTCCTGCTGTAATTCATGATTAAGTCAGGTAGTTATAAAACATTTAGTAGTTGCCAGCCATCTATTTTTGTGAGCTCATCTAAAGTGAGGACTATTCATACCTCGTAAAGCATTTACAAAGGAGATTTAAAGGCTCATTTATCTTCCAAACAGACAAGTTAAACAAATACAACACAGAGGGATACAGAACACAGAAATATTTTTTCATGATGCAAAAAGGAAACTGTACAACTAAAAAGAAAAATTAAAGTGTACGGTTGGACAGTTTAATTTTTTTTTTTTCCATCTTGAAATAAATATTTCTGAGTTCTGTATCCCTCTGTGTTGTGTTTGTTTATTTTTTTTCTGTTAGGAAGATAAATGAGCCTTTAAATCTCCTTTGTAATAGATATGCTTATAAATCAAGAACAAGGCATTTATAGCTGTATTTATAAACTGCTTACTAATGACTATTAATGTTGGAACAATGCTTTATAAAGGATGAACTGACTATTTACTGATGCTTACCTAATGATTCATAGCGTGCAGTTATTATAAAGTGTTACCGAATAATCTTAGTTGCTTATGTTTCAAAGTTCAGACTTTGTCTAACCAGCACAAATGCAACAAGTAGTGTTACACAAAACTGCTTCACAATGTAACGGGGCTGACGAGATGTGAGACGTGCGGATCCAAGTGCAAGCTTTTATTTACAGACATGGTCATAAATACAGGCAGGGTCGAGCAATGGCAAACAGGTATGGCAGGGACAAGACAAAGAGTAATCCTAGGGCAAGCGAAGGTCGACGATCAGCGAACAGTATCCAGTGGGCAAGGCAGAGAGATAATCCAGGTACACAAACTATAATCCAGGCAAGGGAATAAGCAGAGTCCGAACAGGGAGACAGGGGTAAATACTGGGAACATAGACTAGAAAACAACAAAAGTTCCGTATCGCAGCTAACACTAGGGGAGTGAAAAACGCAGGACAATACAGGAACGGCACAGAAAGGGTTCATCCAGGAAACACGGGTAGAAATAAACACAGGTGCAATGAATGATGGGAAATGGAGTCCATTGTGATGTGTGGTGTGAAAGTCCATGTGGTGAGCGAGTGACCTCTGGTGGTGAATGAACGGAAGTGCAGACCAGATTCGTGACAGAGCCCCCCCCCCAAAGAGCGGCTTCCAGACGCTCCACAGAGTCTATAATCCAGGAGGGAGGTGGAGCGGAGGCGGAACAGGGGGAGGGATGGAGGGCCAGGTTCCTGTGGAAGCGGAGTGACCGGGGACCGAGGCAGAGCCGGCAGAGCAGGAAACCTGGGCGGAGCCAGCGGGACTGGAGTCCACCAGGAAGGAGCCGACGGACCTGGTGCCCACCAGGGCGGAGTAGACGGGACTGGAGCCCACCCGGGTGGAGCAGAAGGCCACCAGAGCCAGACAGCAGACCACCACGGCGGCGTAGACCAAACAGGCGGAGCAGAAGACCACCAGAGCCAGACAGCAGAACACCACGGCGGAGCAGACGGAACAGGTGGAGCAGAAGACCACCAGAGCGGAGCAGACGGACCTGAAGACCACCACGGCGGAGCAGATAGAACAGGAGCATACCATGACGGATCAGGAACCCACAGCAGAGACTGGGACCTAAGGGAAACTGAGACACAAGGAGGAGACAGAACATGCACAGACACAAGGACTGAGGTAGGGAACACAGGAAGTTCATAATTATTTTCCATGGTGGCAACTGAGCAGGTAGGCAGTTCACAGTCAGCCACCATGGCTGGGCCAGATCAGGGCTAGAGTTCAGAAATGGCCTTCTTAGCCATGACAGAGAGTTCAGGGACAGCCCTTCTGGCTGCGACAGGACAGGCAGAGAATTCACAGGCGGCCTCCATAGCCGTTATAGGGCAGAACGAGAGTTCAGGGACAGCCCTTTTGGCTGCGACAGGACAGAACGAGAGTTCATTGATGGCCTCCATAGCTGTGACAGGACAGAACGAGAGTTCATTGACGGCCTCCATAGCCGTGACAGGACAGAACGTGAGTTCAGGGACAGCCCTTCTGGCTGCGACAGGACAGGACGAGAGTTCATTGACGGCCTCCATAGCCGTGACAGGACAGAACGAGAGTTCATTGACGGCCTCCATAGCCGTGACAGGACAGAACGCGAGTTCAGGGACAGCCCTTCTGGCTGCGACAGGACAGGACGAGAGTTCATTGACGGCCTCCATAGCCGTGACAGGACAGAACGTGAGTTCAGGGACAGCCCTTCTGGCTGCGACAGGACAGGACGAGAGATCATTGACGGCCTCCATAGCCGTGACAGGACGAGAGTTCATTGACGGCCTCCATAGCCGTGACAGGACAGGACGAGAGTTCATTGACGGCCTCCATAGCCGTGACAGGACAGGACGAGAGTTCATTGACGGCCTCCATAGCCATGACAGGACAGGACGAGAGTTCATTGACGGCCTCCATAGCCGTGACGGGACAGGACGAGAGTTCAGAAACAGCCTTTCTGGCTGCGACAGGACAGGACGAGGAATCAAGGACGGCCTCCGTGGCCGTGGCAGAGCAAGACGAGAGTTGGTGAGTGGATACCACTGACACCTCCGGAGGTTCTGCAGCGGTTGCCGCCACCTCTGGAGGTTCTACAGCGGTAACAGTCTCCTCGACCGCAACTCAACAGACCGAGAGAACATTGCAGGGCGCCACCACCATACAAGGAGCTGAGGCGATCCCCGCCGCTTCTGGAGGTTCTGCAGCGTGTGCTGCCACCTCGGGCAGTTCTGCGGTGGTGTACGCAGCCCAAACGCAACACAAAGCGATTCCCATCAGGGGAAGTGCCTCGGACAGGGGAATATGCATAAGAACAGGAGGGTTAGAGTGAGTTGGTTTGGGGATACCAGTCGTGCGTGCAGACACCAGCGGTACATCCCTCAAACTAGACATCAAATTGGGATAGTGGAAGACTGACCTTGATGATCTGGGTGTGTCAGCCCGGACGTGACGTGACTCTGGAAGGTCAGCGGAGACGTGACCCGACTCTGGAAGGTCAGCCATGACAGGCTGTGACTCTGGAAGATCAGCCGTGACGGACTGTGACTCTGGAAGATCAACAGAGACGTGACTTGACTCATGACGTGACTCTGGATGACTAGCTGTAATGTGACGAGACTCTAGGAGATCAGCTGAGACGTGAAGTGACTCTGGATGGTCAGCTGTGACGTGCTGTGACTCTGGACGGTCAGCTGTGACGTGAACAGTTGAGACGTGCTGTGACTCTGGACGAGCAGCGGAGACGTGCTGCTGTGACTCTGGACGAGCAGCGGAGACGTGCTGCTGTGACTCTGGACAAGCAGCGGAGATGTGACTTGACTTTAGGAGATCAGCTGAGGCGTGAAGTGACTCTGGATGGTCAGCTGAGACGTGACTCGATTGATGACGACCAACTGTGACTTGACTTGATTCTCTGACATCAACTGTGACTTGACTTGGTTCTTTAAGATCAACTTTGACTTGCCTTGACTCGTGACGATCAACGGTGACTTGACTTGACTCCTGTAGATTGACTATGATTTGACTTGGCTCATGAATGGCAGCAATGACATGACGGGGTGTTGTTGTGGCCGCCATTTTGTGCTTGTGCTCTAGTGTAGCTCCCATTACATGAGGGCGTGCGGTGTCGCATTCCTCTGCGATACCCACAGTGAACACTGAACCAACAGTCAATAAAGCATAGTCCAAAAAACAACTCAGTGATGAACACTAGGATACTAGGATACTGACGAGGGCTCTGTAGAGTTGCTATGGCTAGGGGAGCGGTAAACGCATACAATACTCGGCCAGGAGGGAAACAAAGTCTAGGGTTTAAATAGTGTGTGTGATTAGTGATGCTGTGTGATCAGTGCCTACAGCTGTGTGTGCAATCAGTGCAATGAATGATGGGAAATGGAGTCCATTGTGATGTGTGGTGTGAAAGTCCATGTGGTGAGCGAGTGACCTCTGGTGGTGAATGAACGGAAGTGCAGACCAGATTCGTGACACACAACAACATCCCATAAACTTTAAATTTCCATAAACATTCCCTCTTATCTCTTATTCATGAAGACAAACATCCCTTAAAATCACACAATCATAAGACTAAACAACAATGGTATATAAATGACTAATCTATAAATAAACCAATGAAGTTGAGAATATAAATGGTTTAAATGAATACTATAAATTAATCAGATTAAATGGAATAATAAAATAATTAAATGATAAATGATTGGAAACAAATGAACGAATTAAAGAATATAAAAGAAAAAGTAAAGAAACTGTTGCAGTATATGCTTTATATGTGTTTTATTTGTGTTTTATATTCCTTTACATAGACAAATGGTTAGAAATGAATCAAATATTAATAGAAAAAGTTCATTCTGCTTTAGTCCCCCCTTCGGTATAAATCAGTGTTAGTTTGTTTTTGTTTCATCGTCTTCCAAGTTGCAAGTCTGACATCAAACTTCTCTTCATCAAGCCGCATGATTTGAGGTATCTTTCATGTCTAGATGTGGTGGCATTACATGCTGAAGTTTGATCATAAGGGTTAGGTTTTCCAATGTGAACACAATGGAGGGCAGTAATCTGAAACCAGACCAGAGTCACATTGTTTAAGGGTCATAGTTGTAGATTATTGCTCCTGCTGCAAAGTAGGTACAGGAACTTGCTACTGCCAATGCATACAGCGATACGGTGCTCTGAGTATTTAAGACATACTGCTGCTGCACAAATAGCATATACTGTATAATAAGCCTTAGCAGATCTATACAGGTGGAGCTGGGGAGGTGGAGGGTTTCAGAGGAACTCTGAAAGCACACTGAGAACTGCTCTACTGAATTCTAAACAGCCATTTAAATTTTAAGCAGTAAGATCATTGGCTGTGTATGCAACATTATGCCAAGCAGTTTAACGCTGTGAATATCATCTATTTCTGACCCATCCGCCTGAATCTACATAGAGTTTCATGACAGAACTTAGTATTTATTATTAGCAGGGTTGAGAACTTATAGTTGTATAGTATGTCTTACAAGTCTCCGCACATCGGGATACATTTCGATTTTAATTGAATAATCTGTATTGATTGTGTGCAAACCAAAAGCTGTACCAAAAAAACATGAACTCACATTTGTGAATAATCCTAAAATGTATTGCGTCACTTGTTTAGATCTGAATTTTGTCCATAGCTAAATCAGTATGTCTACAGTTGTTAGTAAGAGGACATTTTATACACGCTGTGTTAAGAAAGTGGGTGCCATAAAACAGGTTTGAACATTTGGACATATTCTCTGAGATCTCTTCACAGAAACACACAAAATCACAAACTGTATGACCAAAGGTTCTCAGCACATTTTTAAATATTTGTTCTTTGTATTGATAAATATCAAGTGAAACTATCAGTCGAATTTTCTGTTTTGTAATGCTTCAACATAGTTCAATCTAAGTCACAAGCCAGTAATTGTTTCGTCTTTCATTAGCAAGTAGCATTGGCGTGAAAGTCTTGTGAAGTGAAACAGATGCCACAAGACGCACGGTATCACAAGCAACCAGTTTGACGGCTATTCGTCAGACTTGGCTCACGTTCATTAGTTGAATTATTCAGAGAAACTTCTCTTTGTCTGCTGAAATGATAATTGACTGTCTACTGAGGGCCGTGGGGTTTTATTATAGCTGTTGTTGGTTTGCGTGGGAATTTCTGGGGGGCTGAATTTTCCCTTGCAAGACGAATTTCATCACAATGCTGAACGATGCAATGGCCCTGTAACACGTTATGCTTATAAACATGAGATCATCCTTATGAGGTTTCAGGAGGACTTTTTTTTTTTTAATTTCCTTAAAAAAATTAATAAAAAATTGTATTACTCCATATACAGCACTGCATTGTGTTGATGCTGAATTTATTGCATATGAAATGTGGCCAATGATGTGAAATATTACTCTTCATAGAATAATCTTATATCTACAGAGACCTAGCATGGATTAATTAATTCAAGAGTAAATGTCCCTAAAGGCTGCAATTAACGATAAACGTATTAGACGTGTCAGTGCCCAAGAGCGCTGGAGTCTGTCCCGCTACCGCTTTCGCTGGTGCTGTTTCAACTCAACTGTCAGCTGAGATGTGTCAAAAACTAGAGCATGTGTGTGTGTGTGTGTGTGTTGGGGGGGGGAGATGGGGTTTGAGTATTCATTGCATTGACAAACAAAACTGCCAGATAAACTTATTTAATTCATTATGACTCATATTTTCATTTCCAATTGGAATGGAAAATGTTTGCCACATCCTGTCCAGCTGTGAGGTGTAAAATATTCGGCATCTGTGTGTAAATCACTCTGTAAATTATGGTGTGACCGCCTTTAACTCTCCAGCTGTTACAGTAGAAGCTGTTTAATGGTTAATTAAAATGTTCCATTGCATTTGCTGACTATTCAGGAATAAAAAACAGACACAAGAAAAGAGAGAAGGAACACTGGTAACCACTGTCATTGATCATCCTATCACATCCATCCAATCGGTGACACTATCAGTTACGTGAGTAGTGATGCGATTATTAAAAACAGCATCGTACATGTTAAACATGTTAACATGTTAAACTGTATTGTGGCCACAACTGAACAAACCGCAACAATAGTCAAACAATAATCATCTATCAATCTCACTAAAGTAATTTTGCAGATTGCAAATTCAGATTCATTTTAGTGAATCCGTTCAATCTCTCCTTCTTAGAAGTCACTGTGTTGTACTCATCAGTGCCAGTCCTAGATTTCTGGGGGCCCCAGGCAAACATTTGTCAGGGGGCCCCTGTCGGTGTGTTCATAAAAACCCCAAAAGACCTCCAGCCACTTAATTTGCTCTTACTGTCAACAAACATACAATAAAAAATAAGAAAATTACAAACAATAGGACAACAATAGAAAAAGATACAAATGAAATACAGTTGAGCCTATTGTACAGAAACTGAATAATCAAATTAGGTCATTCTGACCTATTTTTTGTGTATTGGTCTTTAAGTTCATGTCCAAAGCCAAAAGTAGCCTATACTTGTTCGTGTTTCACTCCGTTTGCACAGAAATCCTCCTTAATTATTTTTCAGTATTAAGCACATTCTACTGGAGGCGACAGTCACATTACGATTTGAATGATTTGGATGTTACGTAGGAAGGGCAACAATGCACCACTTTAAAGAAAAGGAATGTAGCACAGTGTTTTCATAACTGTTTGAAGCTAAAGTCAAAAACTCAACCAAAATTGTATTAATCACACAGCCCTAGTCATTAAATCATCTTTGAGAGAAAGGGGGCCCCCTGGTGGTTTGGGGGGCCTACACATACTTTGTGTAATGTGAAGACCAGCACTGCATAATTCACATATTTAGTTCAACAATGCTGTTCATCACTGTGTTCATTATAGTACAGTTAGCTAAACAGCTATAGCTAAAAGGGTATATCTTGACGGTAGTTTAATTACTTTAAATTTGTAATAACATGTAGCTTTCAAAATTATAGTTTTAAAGTAGAGTCTCCCTCACAATCATTTCGCTCATCCTCCTGTAGCACAATTGCTTGCATGGCACTAACAATGCAAATTCCCAGGGAGCACAGATGCTGATAAAATGTACTTTGTATAATGTTCTTTGTATAAATGCATCTACCAAATGCATAATTGTAAAATCCATCTTTCCCATTGTGTGTTTTTTTTTTTTTTCTATCAGTTCTGAACTCAATCATTCTTTCTCCATTAGACCACACAAGTATGAAAAGTTTTCCTGCAGTTCTGATCCCACATGCTGAGAAACTGAGTTAAAAAGAGAGTTTCAAGAAAGACTCAGGCACATATATTTAGAATGTCTTCTCAAATGTATTCTTGCACATCTGGAAGGACACATTCTTCTGTACTGTATGTTCAAGATGTTTCGCCACTCGTACAAGTGGATTCATCAGTTTGAGGAGATTCCCTGACATTTAACTGGATCGCACACTGTGGTAAGATTTGATTCGCTGTGGGAGTCGCCTCCCAGATGGTGCGAATTGCAATCGCTGTGTGAATTGGGGCGAAACTGCTGGGCTAAAGATGAAAGGACAGCATTGTATGTAGCTGACAGGCCTTGTCGCAGAGATGGCTGTTCCAGTTTCACAAAGATGGCCTCTTTCACTCTTCTCTCAAACCATCTGTCCTCCCTGTCCAAAATCTTCACATCACTGTCCTTTATTGACTGATTCTTGTCCTTTAGATGCATGTACATGATCGAGTCCTGCCCACAGGGGCTGCCTTTTCTGTGTTGAGCGATCACCTTGTAAAACAGCTGTGCCATTTTCCGAATGTTTAAATCAAGACATTATTAACTGCATTGTGTTGGCTTTTTCTTTTGTTCAGGGTGTGATTCTTCAGGTGTACAAGCTTTTGTCTGGGTGTGCTTTTAGAGCATTGCATTTGTCTGTAACCAGGGCTGGGAAGGTTACTTTTAAAATGTATTTCACTACAGATTACAAAATACATGCTTTAAAAAGTAATCAGTAATGTATTTCGTTAGAATACTCAGGTTTAGTAACTTAATCTAAATACTTTAGAATACTTTTAAATACTTAAGCTATATAACACAAAGGAACATATTAACTTAATGTCTTGTTTTTATGTTTTCTCTTTGCATTTTTTAACAAAATCAGTTTTCCACAGCATTCTATGAACAACAACAACAACAAAAATGTTATGTCATTTAAATCTACCAATCAATATAAATTCAATTTGAATACAATGAATGGGATTCCGTGCTGTTTCATGATGCATTCCAAGCTTCAAAACGAATCCAAACACACCAAACATAACATAAAAGTAGCCAAAACAACTGGCACAGTTATCCAAGTTATACAATAGATTTGTTTAATGAATGGACCAAACTTTAAGTGATTACTTCATAATCCTCTCTATGGAGAAGCAATCGCTGAGTCAAAATGGACAGGGCTCATTTCCCAAAGCAACTACGGTCGCAAGTAATGTCGTTATAGTTCAATGTAATTTAACAACCACAGTTCGCTAACGATGCTTTTGGGAAACATACCCCAGATCTATCCAGTTTAATGTGAACCACTCACACTGGTTTCGTTAAACAAAAGAAATGATTCATTTAAAAGATTGACTCAAAAGAATCATCTGTGCACAAATCGAATCATGAACTCGCATTACCGCGCCAAAGACGATCTATTCTAGAACATTTCGAATGAATAAAGACACACAAAGCTATCGTTTGACTTTATAAACTTTTATTTCAAGCATGATTCGTATGGATCTGTTAACTGAATGCAAAGTGTGAAATCTAGGAGAATTCGGTGTCATTTTTCAATTAAATTCTTAGAAATATTAAACGTAATGATTCAACACTCAAAATATGAGAAAATAGAAAAACGAGTTACTGGATAAAATTTTTCAAAGATCAAGAACAACTTCCCTCAAGATGCTTTTTAAGATTAGACGTGGTATCCTCCGATGCTGATAGAAGTTTTGTTGCAGGTAGGCATTGCACTGCACTGAGATGTTAACGCTACCTTTTTCTGATTTATATAATAGTCTTTGTATTTCCACGAGAGAAATGCATTACACAAACGGCTTTCTGTTGTGTCGTCCATTTATGTGTCACGAGTATGCACTCTCTCTACGAGTTGCTAAATGAACAGGCTGCAGCACTTTTTATTTTTTTCAAGGGAGAATCAGTTGCCTTATTGGTTAAAATCCCCAAACTCTTTACATAAATATTAAATTAAGAAATTTGGTCACAAATTAGGTGGCCTTAACTACTACGTACTTACATCAAAAAATAAGTAAAATGTACTTATTGTGTTCATACTGTATTGCAAAACACTATTGCTGCTATTGAGGTGGGATATGGGTAAGGTTAGGGACAGGTTAAGTGGTATGGGTAGGTTTAAGGGTGGGTTAAACTGTAAGGGATGGGTCAACAGTGTAACTATAAATGTAATTACAGAAATTAATTACAGATGTAATTACATATAAGTATTTTTTAAAATATAAGTACAATGTAAAAGCATGCATGTACGCAATTGTAATGTGGCTGACGAGACGTGAGGATCCAAGTGCAAGCTTTTATTTAAAGGCATGGTCATATATACAGGCAGGGTCGAAACAATGGCAAACAGGTATGGCAGGGACAAGACAAAGAGTAATCCTAGGGCAAGCGAAGGTCGACGATGGGCGAACAGTATACAATATCCAATGGGGCAAGGCAGAGAGATAATCCAGGTACACGGGCTATAATCCAGGCAAGGGAATAAACAGAGTCCGAACAGTGAGACAGGGGAAAATACTGGGAACAGACTAGAAAACAACAAACGTTCCATAAAGCAGCTAACACTAGGGGAGTGAAAAACGCAGGACAATACAGGAACTGAACAGAAACACGGAATGGCATGGAAAGGGTTAACCCAGGAAACACGGGCTAGAATAAAACACAGGAAAACAGGCAAGGCAAGACTAAGAAAATTACATGGGCTCCGTAGAGTAGCTATCGCTAGGAGAGGGATATGTGCATACAATACTCAGCCGGGAAGAAGAGGAAGTCCAGGGTTTATGTAAGGCATGTAATCAGTGTTTGCTTAGGATCAGGTGTACCTGTGATTAGTGCAATCAGCTGTGTGTGTGTTGTCAGTGCAATGGATGATGGGAACTGTAGTCCAGAGTGATGTATGGTGTGAGAGTCATTGTGGTGAGCGAGTGACCTCTGGTGGTGAATGAACGGAAGTGCAGGGACAGGATTCGTGACAGCAATAAGTGCATTGTACCAAATTATTAATTTAAATGTAAGTACATAGTAGTTAAGGCCATCTAATATAAAGTGGGACCAGAAATTACATTAATTTAATCAAAGTAATCACTTTGGTAATCTAAAATACTTTTCGGATGTAACTGTAATTTGATTACCACCTATTTAAAATATAATTATAACGAAATACAGTTACTCATATTTTGTATTTTGAATACGTAACGCCGTTACATGTATTTCGTTACTCCCCAGCCCTGTCTGTGACTGGTTGATGGTTTCTCTGTTGGAATTTTTAGTCGTTTTAGTAAGGTCCCAGTTTGGGATATCTGCAGGCCTTCGGCTCTGTCGGTCTTCCATTTCACTGGAGTCTAAGCTGGTCTGCATTTTTTTCCATTTTGTGATGTCTCATTCTAACGTGTTCTAGACTGTTTTCCAGCAAATAATTGGAATCAAACAGCAGTTCTGGATGAAGGTTTCCTGTAAACTTTGTTGTCAAGAAATCGGTTTTGTACGGTGGCCGAGAGAGCTCAACGCGCTGCAAATAGAAAGAACGCCTGCAAATTAAGAAAACAACTTCGTCAATTTTACAACACATGCACTGCAAATGCTCACAACACAACCAAATAAAGAAACGTACTGCAAATAGAAAAAAAAACGCCTGCAAATTAAGAAAACAACTTCGTCAATTTTACAACACATGTGCTGCAAATGCTCACAACACAACCAAATAAAGAAACATACTGCAAATAAAATTCTTTATTTGCTTGTGTTGTGAGTATTTGCAGCACCTGCTGTCAAATTGTAGAAGATGTTTTCTTGATTTGCTGGTGCTTTTTCTATTTGCATGTGTTTTCTGAAGTTGCAGTGCGTCGAGCTCTCTCGGCCACCGTAGTTTTGCCTTATAATGCAAAGTGGTTCATTTTGCCATTTGCAAGTAATACATGTCATTGTAGGTGATGTGCTTTGTAAACAGTTCTTTATGCATGTTAAGATAAAACAATACTAAATTATAAAATGGTAAATATGAGGAATTGTTTGTCCTGTGTTTGTGCTGTCATCTGAAAGCACACTGAAATTAAAGACATTTAGAAACCAAAATTATCAGTTGTCCTATTTAGCCCATCAAAAATAATTTTTTCATATGGGTTGGGCCTATCTATAATTCAGTTGGATTTAAGGACTTTTTTTTAATTTATCACAAGACACCATGGTCTCATTTGGTTCTTTACTCAGGTCCTGTATGTTCTCCAAAGAAGTCCCTAAGGTCCAAGAGTAAAGCTCTGTCCCTACTAACACAATGTTTTAGTATTGTAGCTAGTTGTGAAGCCTAGTGGTGGCTTTTTCACTATTATGCCAGGTTGCCATTGGAGGGTCTGTCCCTCTAATAAGGAAGAAAAAGAAAGTTAGCATTGATTACTATTATTTTCTGGAGTCCATATAGACCAACAGCATCCAATCTTGCTCCTGAAGGGCCACCTTCCTGTAGAGTTTAATGCCAATCTGCTCCAACACACCTGCTTCTTCTGAAGACCCTGATTAGCTGGTTCAGCTGTGTTTAATTAGGGTTGCAGCTAAACTCTGCAAAAAGGTGGCTTGCCAGGAGCAGGATTGGACACCCTGGATATAGACATAAAATGGCTTCTCCAGGGCATTTATTTCCAGCCCCGTTCCTGGAGTACCCCCAACACTGCACATTTTGTATGTATCCCTAATCAAATACACCAGGTTCAACTAGTCAGTTCATTAGTAAAGACTCCCAGGTCTGAAATGGGTGTGTCAGATAATGGTGACATCCAAAATGTGTATTGTTGAAAGTTCTCAAGAGCTGGAAATAACTACTCTCGGGCTAGATTTCAGTTTTCACACAATTTCACCCGAACATTTTTTTTTTTTTAACAGATCTCTTTAAAGCTTCTCATACATCCTTGGCTCTATGAGAAGCCTAGTTACTATGACAAGAAAGTCAAATCTCTGTACTATCGTAGACTACATCTCTGCTAGTTCGGGTTTCTTCTGAACAATGTTAGGCCTTTCATCTTTGCCACAAAGTTGGAGCAAGATGACCTGGTATTGGCTGAGGCAGCTGACATTGAGCGATGACCTTAAGAAACTTCTCAGGTAGAGATGCACTATTTAGTACAGTACACTCCAGATTATACTGGGCTCTGGGGTGTTCAGCATAAGGTGATTGTGGGTTGTAGGCAGTAGTGCTTTCAGAATACTGACTGCAGTAGAGGCAACAAATGCTGTCTTGAACTAATTCTGGAGGATCAAATCTTTTGTTAAGCCTATCAGCTATTCAGTTTTATTTAGTTCTTGCAAATGGGTCATTCACAAAATATGGCGGTCAACATGTTCCTTAAATTTAAGGCAATTTCAGGCTATAAAACAGATTTTATTAAAAGAACATATCCACATAAAAGTATTAATGTTATAAAGTGATGTTTTTTAATGTGAAATGGTTTGACTCTATTTTGCAATTAAAAGAGAGTTCATGCAAAAATAAAAAATTCTGTAATCATTTACTTACTGTCATGCACTTTCAAACTCAAAACTCCCATAAGGGAGAAAAAATGTGATGTGTATTCTGTTATGTTTCATTAAATTAAATTTAAAATAAAATGTAACTATTGCCCTGACGTGGAATGATTTTTTTTTTTCTTTTACCTCACTTTCCATCAGTTTTGCCATTTGTAACTGATTTTTCATTGCATGTCTAAACATATCCAAGTGTCCACGTGAAGTTTTATAAAGCATTTATAAATAAAATGGCACAACAGATCCTCATATTTGCAATATATTATTTGTCTTTAATTTAAACCTTTTGTTATAATGCTGTGGGAAAATAAAGTACAAAACATTTATTATATTTATATTATATTTTTCTTGTATTTCATAGTTGACAAGTCAGGTTTGCAGGGTCCTGAAACACCCAAACCACAACACAGCCCTCAGTATTTGTCACAGTTGGTAAGAAGTTAGATGCAGTGTTTGGAAATTTGGCTTAACAACTTCCAACTTCCTTCAAAACGGTTTTCTTGCTGACCTCCCACATTTGTTCAGTCTCTTTCTAAGGGTTCACGGGTGCACATTCACACTGACTGTTGCCAAAGCTGCCTGTAATTGTCTTGATGACTCCCTGGGGTTCTTTGAGAGTTCTTGAAGTATCTTACAGTCTGCTCTTTGGGTGAGTTTAGTGGGATGGATTGGCCTGCACAGGTTCTCGAAGGTCTGAAACTTTCCCAATTCTTTGATTATTGTTGCTACACTGTTAAAAATTGTCCTGTTAAAAAACAGTAAAGAACTGGCAGCTTGGTTGCCAGCAAGGAACTGTAAAATTAACAGTATCTTACTGTTGGGTAAAATTACAGTTGGTTACTGTTTATTAAAAAACAGTAAAGAACTGGCAGCTTGGTTGCCAGCAAGGAACTGTAAAATTAACTGTGTCTTACTGTTGGTGAAATTTACAGTTGACTACTGTTTTCGCAAATACTTTTTTTGCTCTTCTTCACAACTAAACAAACAATGTGTAAACTGCAATACAAATATACTATACCATTGTGTACGCTATTGAGTAATGGCCTGCTAGTAAAAAGGACAACATTTTCTTCTTGGTTTTTAATATATATTTGTACCCTTTGAAATAGTGACTTGAAATGTAACACAAGTAAAGCAGCTTTAAAGTGTTGATTCAAAACTTGTTTTGCTTTATTTAAAAAAACTTTCTTAGAAAAAACATTAAACACAATAATTGAAATTTAAGGGGAAGAAGTGGTCGTAACAGAAATAAACTCAACATATTCCCCAAATCAGATTCTGACTTACAGAACATTGGTACAAAATGAAAACAAATTGTAAAATAAAGCCCAAAGCTTATTACATTTATGACAATAAATGTAGATTTCAGCTGTATAAATGATAAATAAATTGCTTTAACTCTTTAACAATTAATTCTAATAGGTCATGCAGGCTGTCCAAAAAAATAACTCTGGACACAAAGATTAAGTGAAAAACTTAGAGAACACCTGAGTAAATGTTTTTGAGTGAATAGAAATTAATGAATACCTGAAAAAATAGAGATCAAGAGACTGTGTGTGTGGGTGTGTGCGCATGCACATTTTTGTGACAAATGAGGACATAAATTTGTGTAATGACAGGTATTACAAGGAGAAGGTGACTTTTCAGGACATTACCCCATGTCCCCACTTTTCAAAAGGCTTATAAATCACACAAAATGGAGTGTATTGAAAATCTGAAATAGCACAAAGTTCGCTGTAAAGGGTACGTTTAGGTGTAGGGCAATAGCACATACAGTTTTTACAGTATAAAAACCATTACGCTTATGGGATGTCCCCACTTTTCACAAAAACAAACGTGTGTGTGTGATGTGAGTGTGTGTGTGCGGTCTGTGGTGTGTAATACTTGTTAGTCCAACTCAAAATCCATCAATTTTTTTAAGTAGACTGCAAACACGAGGGTTCACGGTTTTCTTTTTCTGGGTAACCTTCCCCATCCGCTTTGATATGACTCCTCCAGCCCTGGTCCCTTTTCCGGATTTATCTCGATGAACCACCTGAAAAACAAATGTGTGTTTAGAATTAGTGTGGAGGGGGAAAAAAGATGGTAACACTTTATCTTAGGGTCTCTTAACTAGTTGCTTATTAGCTAGCATATTACTAGACTATTAGCCATTTATTAGCACTAATTAAGCACATATTAATGCCTTATTCTACATGACCTTATTCTACATCCCTAATCCTACCCAATACCTAAACTTAACAACTACCTTACTAACTATTAATAAGCAGCAAATTAGGAATTTATTGAGGGAAAAGTCGTAGTTAATGGTGAATAAGTGTTCCCTATTCTAAAGTGTTGCCAAAAAGGGTACTCACGGATAACATATAAATATTAAAAGTATATAAAATTCTATTCTTGTATCAAGAACACTTCACTTTACTTTGTCAGGAAAGTAAAGCTTTCTTAAGAAGCTCCAACACTCAGATCTTTTGGACTGAATGATGTGTTTCAGTCTAGATTAAAGATATCTCTTTGTTCAAGCATTGACATAACACATCTTATACCCTACTATTTTAGCCATGTCTGATAGAACTGTAACATATGCACATGATCATCATTTTAATGATGAAGGATGGGTCCTAGATGAATCTGCTTCCTTTCAAGGTTTCCACCAACACCTCACCACCAATAGACATTTTATTTCCTTGACATTCACCTACTGCTCACTGGGGCTCAAATATTTGATAGGAAATTTCTCTATTTGATGCTAGATTCCCTGTTTATTAGGGCCAAATGTTTCAATGAAACATACATTTTCTGTATAGCTGCATTAAAAATATATGTATTGTAAAAAGTGATATAGAAATAAAATGTGAAGTGAATTGAATGTATGCATCCAAGTATCTAACCTTTGAATAAATTCCAACGTGTACGCGTCTTCAGCTTGATATTGAAGATTGAAATTGTTGTAAGTAGAAAAATCAGCTGCAACCCCAGACAGAAAAGCCGGCTGGATGCCCTCACAAATGATGTGCTCCTCAAGGCTGATCATCCAGTGCTGGATTCTTCTTCCTGGTGTTTCACCTGAACCTTTAAAAAGAAAAACATATTTAATGTTTTAATTTAATTCACATTTAATTTCAGCATTGACATAACATTAATTTGACATTGCCAGATTACAATTGGATGCAAAGAAAACTAAAATCATTGTAAACAGTCACAGAGTTCAGCACTTCTAACATAAGAAAAGCATTTCAACATGGACTGGTCTGGACAGACCTTTAAGTCAAAATGTGTATACTGTAAATTGTGTATTGTAAAATTTATTTTCATTTATATTCAGACAACAAAGAAAGCCCATCCACTGAAAGTCCACACAAGTGCATGGTAAATAAAAACTCAATTTCAAACATGCTAGCTTTACACATGAAAACATTGGTTCTCATACTTAGCTTTCGTGTTTACATTTTTAAGTGCTCCAAGCATATGATTTCCGATTCAGAAATCCAGCTAATAAGTATTCTATCACTTTAACTACAAAACCAACATGGATTGACGCAAAAACATAACCAACATAAAAACAATATAAGCACAACAGTAAAAATCCCCCTTAGAATAATCATGTCATACTAGAACATGCTTACCCAAATTTGCAATCACAATGACACCGAAATTTTGAGTTTGTTCGTTTGTTTTTTTCAAACAGTCGAGGTTTAACGCATTAGCAAATTCTGCAAACCGATAGCCTATTAGCGAACAACACTGGCCATTTCAGCATGTTACAGAGACATCAATGTGATTTCAATGCAACAGTGTTTGAAAACTTAACTTTGCATAAGAATTATCTCATAACGAATGAAACTCACCCTGTAATTGGGAATAATATAATCCGAGTCACAGAGTCAGAAATCCAGTCGCACTCAATGATGTCGTATTTGGCGCGTTTATCACTGAAAAGAGCAAATAAAAGATAGTGTCACTTCCGATATCCACTATACAGATTAGTTGCAGTAGCAAATGTAATGTATTTTGTCTATGAAATCGCGCAAAGCAAAGGAGAACTTACCTGTTAACAAGACGGATGAAAGTCCCGGCGTGCTCACTGCAGTTTACAAAAATACTGGATAGTAATGTTTTATTTCCTTCGAGTTATAAATACAGTAGAATGCCGTTATATTGTGTCTACGTCATTTCACAAAAACGAAAAAAAAACAGTAATGTACTGCTTTTGAACATAACAGGATTATACTGTTGAAATTCCGCCGTAAATTAACAGCAATTTTTAACAGTGTAGAATGACAGATTTAAAATAGTTCATAAGAGCTTTCAATCTCGTTTAAAAAGTTTTTGTTTTGTACAAAATGTACCATCCTTGTGGGGTTCCCCGTGGCCTGAGTCCCATGAATTAGTCTTATGCCCCGGATTTTGCATATGTTGAAGTGTTAAGGAGACCCTACAAGAGGTCTGACAAAATTCAAACACTAATTGATTAATTTACAAAATTGATCTTTTAATTTCACTACTGTTTCTTGCATAGACCGATCATTTCTCTGCATTAGACCTCAATTTGTCATCCTCTCAAATCTCAAAAACAGGCAGCCGCTGACTTGCATTTTATCAATCATTAAGGACCACGGTTTTAACTAAAAAAATCTTCTTTACTGTTCTTAAGAAAAAAAGTCACATACATCTTGGAAGACCTGAGGGTGAATAAATTAACAGCTCATTTTCATTTCAAAATGAACAATGCCTTTAAGTTGTCTCTACGGAATAGGGATTTCAAGATGTTAATTCGTATTGCAGAAACCTGAAATTAACTGAATTCAAAACATTTTGGCAAATGCTGAAAGGTCAAAAATGAGAATTATAGTAACACTGGGAGGAAGTTTGGGGAATATGTATATTTTTACACTGAGTGTAAAAATATACATATTCAGCATCAAAACTTTGTGAGTTTTGATGCTGTAAATCTAAAATGTAGATGAAGATAGTTTTCATTTCAATGATCTATACAGGTCTGCTATTGCAGTAATATGTCAGGTCAAATTGTTACAGCAGCAGAGACCTGATGGATGGGTGATGTTGGATGTTCTGGGGTGAGCAGTCTAAGTTGGTTCGTCTCCAGCTCTGGGCATATCTGCACTCCTGCAGGCTGAACCCAGCTGCACAGCTAGCTTCTAATGTGGACTCATTAGCGCTAGCACTAAGTGCCCTTCACAAATTAGAGCTCAATTCCATTTGCTCTTCCATAGAATCCCATTTGTGCCATTCTAGAGCAACAATGCCAACCGCTCAGTGGTGAATCCTTCACTTGAATTTACTGTTAATATGTGAGCCAGTCTGTCAGCAAGAACATGAAATGTGCATTTGTTAACCAGATCATGATGAAAGGTTGTCTGTAGCTGGCAGTGAAATGTGAATGGTTCTTTGATTTTCAGATGAAATTTGTGATCTTTTCAGTGTGAATTGATGTTTTTTGGTGTGTATGAATGCACAGGCTAATGCTATTCCTGGAGGCCTGCGAGTACATTCAGTCTTTTCCTAAAATACGATCTTAAATTGGCTTTCAAAGATGGTGCCAAGAACTCCCAAAAGTCTTTCAAATAGCCTTTTCAAATGTTGAAAAAGTCTGTTGAATAGCCTTTTTGCTACAAAATGGCAGCTATTAAAGGCTGTACATATCAAGCTGTGGGTGCAAGGCCTTTGCTTGTGTACTTTATTCTTGTCAAACCAAATTCGCTGACCTGCAATTCACAGGGGTACAGCTTTTCAAATGTCTCACAGAATGCCACTGCGCATGAGGAAGAAGATATTAAAATGTTTCATCAAATTAATTTTAGACATTTCAGAATTCATTTAGGCTTTCATTTACATTGAAATTTCATTGTTAAAATCAAAATGTGACACTTGAAAACAGAACAAGAGAGCTCTGTCAAAACAAACCAGCAGGCATCAGCACAAAAGTTAAAGCCTGCCTTGTTTTTAAACTCAGTATAAATGATGTCTCCATACACACACACACACTTCTACACTCCCTGTCGATGTGTGTGGCTCACTACCTTATTTGGCTGATTTTAGAATTCTTCCATAATGATGTGAAAAACGATTAATCAAGAGGATTTAGGAATGACATTTACGGCATGTTTACTTATTTTTAAAACACGTGACACGATTTGTTGCTTGTGTCCTCTTAACCTTAGTCATCATAAAGGCTTATTGCTACTGTATAACAGTGCTGCAATATCATGGTTGTCTTTTTTAAGAGGTATCGCTCAGCTTAACAATGTCAGTTAATCATTTCACCCTTTTGTTTCACTAACACAAACATTAGCGCTATCATCTCATAGGAACAATGCTAGCGATCTCTGCCCGCCAGACAGCGGCCTACATGCGGAGCTGCGTTCTAAAGACACAATAATCATGGGATTTGATTGCCTGTCCCTCAACCTCAATAATTGATGACTCCAATATTTACCCCATTACCTGTGTGTTGTAAACATTCATTACGGTAGTGTGTTTGAGAGAGGTGTGTGGCAGCGAGCACAAGGGAGCCTGGCCTGAGGGGAACTCCTGTCAGTTTGACTAATGACAGAAATGAAAAATATCTCCTAATTACTTTAGAAAAAGGTACAGTACTGCGTTCCTTATCTGCGCAATATGCATTTTAAAACTTTGTGCAGGTTTATTACATTTAGCTCTTTCCATCGTGGCACTGGCATTAGAGACAGAGCAAGTTCTCAAATTTCAAATCAAATTTCATCTCTCTCCATGAAGGGCTAATCCCATTTACAACATTATTGTATTTCTATTGACATTAGCATTTTTTTTTTTTTTTTTTTTGTAATATGTAAACAGTCGTCACAATATTAGAGCAGCTACTGCATCTTGCAGGATTTTGTAAATTCATTAATTTTAGTAGGTTTAAAATTTTCCATTTTTGCATAATGGTCTCACATTTATTGAAGCTAACAGATTTCAGCTTTCTTAGAAACATGTTGTCATGTCTTTATCATGCATTTGCTGTTTATCAAATGCTTTTTAAGTATAGCTTACATAGTGACATATATATAATAAAAATATGAAAATCAATTATAAAAATATCAAACAAAAATATATAATCTTGATAGTCTAAATGAAGAGTAGCAAATACATTTTTTTAGGCAATTTTGTACCTAAGCCAACAACTGCTTCTAATAAAGTTTTTTTTCAAAAGTTTGAGTATTTGGTTACCAAGTTGACATCAGTCTTAAAGGAGGTGCTATGTATGCTTGATATGTAATGTGAGACATTTGATTTGTGTAAACAACAAAGGTATTATTGCTTGTGTACAGAATAGTTTATGCATTTTCCAATCAAGCTATAAGGAAATACTCCATGGCCCCCTACACAAGACATTTTGACCTCAGAAAAGCATAAAGTGGTTCCAAACAGCTTTTGCCATTGTAGTAAATTCCCATTCATAGCAAATATATGAGAGTGGAGTAACATATCTAAAATCTAAGGAGGAGAATGGGGTTCCTCTTATGCTTCTACATGGTTGCCATTGGTAACACTTCAGTATAGTTGCTTATTAGCATGCCTCTTATTAACATATTATTAAGATATGGCTGTTTATTGGTAGCCTACTTATAAAGCACATATTCTGCATGACCATATTCTACATTCCTAATACTACCCAATATCTAAACTTAACAACTACCGTACTTACTATTAATATACAGAAAATTAGGAGTTTACTGAGGCAAAAGTCAAAGTTAATGGTTTGCTAATAGCGAGAATTGGACCTTAAAATAATATGTGACCCCACCATTGGACTGTATGTGCTATATTAGAGTGGTCCCCCTATGATTACAAGCCAATGTACCACTTTTAGTATTATTTAGCACCATTTTTGTTTTGAGTGTAATTTTATTCAATTATGCACTGAAAATTGAAACAATGTGTAATTTATTTAAAGTAGATTTTTATAGTGGTCAAATTTAAGAAAAAAAAATCATGGTTTTCTGTTAAAACCTGTTTTGTTCCTTTTTTCTTTTTTTTTGTAAAAGCAAATAACACTCTCAGTAAGATAGATAACACTCTCAATAAAATGGATGGATTAGAGCTGCCTTAGGCAATAAAAAAAGAGTAATCCAATCCACAAATATAAACAAACAAACAAATGAATGAATAAATGAATAAATAACTGTGGTGGTAATTACATTAGATATTAATTTAAACTATATGTATACTTTTTAATTATTAACTAAATAATGTTGTGAGACTGTGAAAAAGGTATATTTAAAATAAAATGTATTTTTCCGAAAGTCCACAGGACTAAAAGCCTATAGTTTAGCCTTAGCTATAGAAATTCATTCAGTCTCATTCACTGGGCTTCCACACGAGAGAGTAAAGACTAAATCATATTCAGCCAGAGTAATAGGCCTGGAGTACAGCAGAGTATTGTTACTCTCCTCGCAAAATAAAAGAGAAGATGATGCATCTTTTCTGTTCCTGAGCTGTAGAATGATTCCACGTGATTAGTGCAATCAAACCCCCGATGTATTTTGCTCATTGAGTTTGCGGCGAGAAATATTATGGTATATTTGTGTTTTATAGAAGGAGACCGTTTATCACGGCCATTTTTCATGCTGTCAAGTTAATTACCAGAGAGCAGAATATGATTACACACACTCACACACTCCTTTGCGCGCAGAGGAATACAAACACACCCACTCTCACACACACACACACACACTCACACAAATACACCTAATCCCACCCCCATGGACACCCAAACTAAATTGTTAGCCTGGAGCAGCAAACTTGCCTCTGTCACTTTTAGAAGCAGCTGAATATCTGTCCATCCTGCTTGGAATAACAATCACTATTACAAGGTCAGAGCAGTTTTAATGTATTTATTTCATTTCTCAGGGGTTCTTTGAGAGGCGGAAATGAATCATGGCTCTATTCAGTGGTGGATGCCGGTTATCCGTTCTAAGGTTACATCACTTCTGCGTTTGCTAACGGATTAGAGTTGTCGTATAGGTTCCCAGAGCTTCATCTTGGTTAATGGCTGCAGAAAATAAATTTTAACCCTTCCGTGAAATTAACAAAGCTGATGAGTATCAGAAAATCAGTTTAGGAAAAAACTATGTGCATAACTACATTTTGAAAAAACAAAAAAAAATGTTCTTGCAAAGTGCTGCTTGTCCATGTGAAAGTCATTATGATGGCAGGGTGTTGTGGGTGGTTGCCAGTGTGTTGCTATACAGTTGCTAGGGTGCTCTGAGTGTTCTAACACGTTGCTATGAGGTTGCTCCTTGTATTTGAGTGCAGTGCCAATTCTTTGTTTGTATGTTTGCACGTTTATGTTTCATTCATGAAAAGTGGTCAGTCATGATGACTGAAATGAATTAAACTAGCTCTACTCTTCTACCTGTGGTGACTTTCTGATCACGTGAAGTTGAACTGACAGAGACGGAGCTTTATATAATATAATAACAGCTCTGTGAATGAGAGATTCCGTCACAAGGGACTGTACAGCGTTCCTATGTGTGTGTGTGTGTGTGTGTGTGTGTGTACTGGTATATATAGTTTACGAGGACACAAATGTGTATAATGACATGGGTACTACAACGTAAACATGGTTTATGAGGACACTTCCTGTGTCCCCCTAAAACAAAAGGCTTAAAAAACATACAAAACGGTGTTTTATGAAATTCAAAAATTGCCAGTAGTTTCCTGTAAGGGGTAGGGTTAGGTGTAGGGTTGGTGTAGGGCAATAGAAAATACAGTTTGTACAGTATAAAAACCATTATGCCTATGGAGAGTCCCCGTAAACCACAAATTCAAGTGTGTGTGTGTGTGTGTGTGTGTGTGTGTTGAGACTCAAATATGGCAGAGACAGGATATGACTTAACTAACACTGTCTATCCATTCACAGAGACTCAGCTGATTTTGGCAGCTTTGCTGTTGTTTCTTGGTTGCTGGTGTCAAGGAGGAAAATGAAAAGACAACTCTCATTTTTCCTAATTAAAAATGTTGTTGCACCTGCACTGAAGTGTAACTTTCTTGGAATGATGAAGGACTAAATTTGGTCTGCTTTCAAATACTAATAAGCAGAGGTACTGTTTTAAGAATTATGAATATAATATACTTTAATAATTGTATATCAAACCTTATAATAATAATAATAATAATAACAATTATTATTATTATTATTATTAGCAATAATAATTATTGTTAGAAAGTAATCATCAGTAATTGTTGTTGTCACTGATTGTATTAAATAGGGATACATAACAGGATGGATAGGATGATATTTTATGATAAATTAAAATGCATTAAATATACATTAAATTGATACATAGAAGGAAGTAGAATAATATTTTCGGTAACACTTAAGAATAGGGAACACTTATTCACTATTAACTACGACTTTTCCCTCAATAAATTCCTAATTTGCTGTTTATTAATAGTTAGTGCGGTAGTTGTTAAGTTTAGGTATTGGGTAGGATTAGGGATGTAGAATAAGGTATTAATATGTGCTTAATTACAACTAATAAATGGCTAATATTCTAGTGATATGCATGCTAATAAGCAACTAGTTAAGAGACCCTAAAATAAAGTCTTACCATATTTTCTGTAAACACAGAATAATTATGCAATACTGTCATCTGAAAATGAAACAAACTTCCTGATAAAGATAATACAATTCAGGTAAAATAGTATAGTGACTCCAAAAAAAACAAAACAAAAAAACATATATATATAATATATATATATATAAAATATGGATGTAAATGTTTGTTTGTTTGTATTTATTTATTTATTTATTGATTCAATGTAATAACAAATGTAATATCAAACACAAAGAGAAACTGATACAGATACAGAATGCTTGAATATCTTTTACTCAGGCCTGATTCTGACCCACAAAATCCCTTGACATTTGCTTGAAAACATTACCAGTTATGGACTTCATCAAAGAATGAGCTACAAGAGAGAATGATGTTCTGCCTTTAATTGACAGAGAAAGCTATAGAGGCACAGATTCAGCTAAATCATGGTTCTTCTGGCCTTTTAGCTTCAACATTTTTTTTAAAAAGTGACAAAACAACAACAGTAGATCATTTTTTCAAACGACATTTAGCTCCAAGTGAAAGAACAATAGTGCAATTTTTTTCTTTCTTTAGGATAGGGAAAATGTCACCTACAGCATTAGAACATGAATGTGAAACAGATACTTAATTAACCCAAGTGAAGGTTAGTGTTGTCACAAACTGAGAAACTCTTGAATTATGTATGACTGTGCTGCTGTGGTTATTTATATGATGTCTAATAGTGTGACCACTGAATATAATTGGTCTTCATGTCTGAATGTAGAATAAAATGTCAAGGTCTTTCTTAAATCAAATAAACCTTAAGCTGTGTTTTTGTGTGATGCTCATGTGTTTAGGTCATAATGGTTGTATTTTGTCAGAAAATATTGATTCATATATTTAAATACAGAAATTAATGAACGAACGAACGAAAGAACGAACGAACAAACGAATGAATGTTTTCCATACTTTTCTAAATATATTCTTGCACATGAACAAAACTAGATTGTCTAAATATATGTCATCAATATGATCTGATTAATGTTTGTAGGCTTTTGTACATATAGTACACAGACTTTTAAGTTTGGACATTAATGCATACAATAATTATGTATGGAAAGCATCTTATACGTGAACACATGTACAGTATGTATGCACATCTTTAAAGGCACGTAAATGCTTATGAATCCACACAGAATTCATATTTTAATAGAATATTGAAATAATGGTATGTACACTTTATTTTCCAATAATGAGACAAATGTACTGTATCTCTAACTCAAAACAAATTAAATTGACATTATAACTTCATTACAGTATATGATTTCTTAGTCATGTCTATATTTCAGGTATATATTTGCTGTTAAAATATTAATTCTCAAAGTACGGTCACATCTGTCACTGCTCAGTGGAATATAACAGGCAAAATATATTCATTTCAATAGGAATCCATTAAATCGGGAGTTTTGCAAAAAATTTAGCAAAACAGATTTTGGTCACAGGAATTTACCACACTGACAACAGAAATCTGCTTGGTTTGAAAGTGACTTCTGTGTGCAGTTTTTCAAGCATCATTACACTATTAACAATGGAATGGACCTTTTTTGTTCGCAAAATTTAGCCAGTGTGACTGCACTTTTTTCCAACAATTACTTATAAATGAGAAACCCTTTCAAATGAGAAACCTTCAACCCTTGCAATCGTTTTAGTAATTTCAGTTCTCAGCTTCTGTAATATTCAAAAAGATTTGTACATCCAGTGCTGGGTAGTGGGTTACGTAATCAGGTTCCAAAACTGAAGTACTTGTAATTAGATTATATTACATTTTAAATACTTGTAGTTAGACTAAAGTTACTTTTTTATTGATTACATAATTACAAATTATTCACATGGTCACATGACATCCAGGAAAACAGGTATAATATTTCATATTTTTATTAAGTGTTTTATGTTAATTGTTGTAATTTGTAATCTTTTGGTTTATTGTAATTGTAATTGTATTTTTATTTTATTTTTTTGTCATTTAACTCAATAGCTTGTTTTTGTTGTTGTTTTTTTAACTCTTAAACCCAGTGCAGTTCCTTCAAGATGTTTAATGCACTTTATGTTGTTAATAACAACAAATGGAATATATTTTCTCTCTCTTTGTATTTTTATATCAATATGGCACAAGATTATCTTATTTAAATCAATGTGGTAAAAAATGGTCAAAAGTAATCTAAAAGTAATTAAAAAGTAGTCTGATCATATTACCTGGAATGTGTAATGTAATGGATTACTTTACTAACTACAATTTGTGTCATTTGTAATTGTAATTTGGAATCAGTAACGGACTACAATTTGTAAGTAATCTACCCAGCACTGCATGCACATTTTACAGATTTGTACATTGTAAGATTTTAAAGTTCATACATAAAAGTTGCTTTACTTTAAATATGTTCAGTGTTGCCAACATGCAGATATTGTATTTCAGTGTCTATTCAAAACCTATACTTTGCGATCTTTAATCTATATGGCTGAAAGTATGGTCGACTCAATCACCATACATGTTTTTTTTTTTTTTCATTTATTACTGCCAAAAGACTGGCTTTAAGGAACTGGTCCTTGCTCACAGCATCCACTCCTCTGGGAAGGCTTTCCATGCGTCCATATGTCAATCCACCTGATTTGGCATTAAGGGTTATGGGTCACCAAACAAAGTCTAACTAAGTGGATCATTACCAATTTTTGGCATCATGCATGTTATTATGCGCCAGCTGTCCTATAACATAATTTGAGGTCATGACCTTCGACTGCACCCTAAATATATAAGCTTGAATACCAATTATATTCAGTATAAAAAATCCATACAACACAACGTGAGGTGCAAACCCATGAGAATGAAGTTCAACACACATCAGCAGGCCTGCAGGGCACAACCACGCTTGACTAACAGAGAAAATCATATGAGACCTGCTTCCTGTGTTGAAAACATAAAGACATGTTGCTGCTCTTACCACCATAACAACTTTATTCTTTTCACAGATTATCACCACTCTAAACTCTAATTGTTTGACCTTAAATAAAACATGCAAACTGATTCTCGTTAAAAACAAAAGGTTAAAAAATTATTTGGGTCAATTAAAATAGACAAAGTATGAATTGCAGGTGTTTCTCCATGGAAGTACTTCAGGTTACCTAATGTTATTTTGTTATAGAGTTAACTTAATCGTGTAGGTCAAATTTATTTATTGCAAGTACTTTACATATAAATCTGTTATCGAAGAATCACTGCTTTTGCTTGATTTTTGAATTAGCTCAAATCTATTAAAAATAAAGCTATAGCATGCATATATAACAAAGGCTTATGTGTATTCTCCACTGCTTCATTTTTATTTATTTTTTTTTTTGTACTTGAGCATTTTGAGTTTCATTTTGATTGAAGTAATGTCTATTTAGAACCACTTGACTGATTTTATATAACAGCTTTAGGGTTTGCAGTGTAA